>NC_092031.1:4269088-4935546 GCF_042242105.1 Pempheris klunzingeri
TGGGACCTTTCACCTGCCTCCTCCCGTCCTCTGCTTGGTCCCGCTGTGCTGCTGTCCTCCTGAGATCCCTTCCTCTTGTCGGTGGTTTCCTTTGCTTCCCTGGCTAAGTCACCGTGACCTCCATTATGTCTGTCGGTCTGAGCCGGGGGCTGCTCCAATGAATCTGCCAGACTGTCAGGGCTGGAGGGAGTGAAAATACAGTGAGGAGATGAATTCAGATGCATGCCTTCAAAAAAAAAAACCTGCTGGCCAGACAGAAAACCTTTGGGTGTGAATCTGTAAACAGCAGATAAACACGTCTTCAGAGTTAAATCCTACCTGCCCTCCTCGGTGCCGGCGCCGTGGCCAGGGTCTGCCGACTCTGCAATCGCGCTGGACGTCTCACTTTTCCAGCCTGGAACTGAACACACGTCTCTTTCTGCTTGCCGTACTTGTTCGAGAATTTCATTCACCCTTTCCTCAGTCATCTCCTCGCCCTCCAAGCCTCCCTCCCGATTTATATCCTCCAGCAGACTCTGCAGCCTCTCCTGGGTCATCTCTTCTTCGTCTTCCTCTTCCTCTTCCTGCCTTCCATTTCCATGACCAGTGCCTGAGGCGCCATCCTTGTTTTGGTTTCCTCCCTGATGCTCCAAAACAACGTCTTGCCCTGCCTTCAGTTCTTTCTCTAAGGCCTCAGCATGCCCGTCTGTTCCCTTTCCTGACTTTTCTACTGCCCTCCTGTTGTTACCTGGCCTCTCACAAGAAACCAGCCCTCTCTTTTCATCTGCAGACATCCCTCTTTCTCCAGTGGTCAGAGCTGTTTCTTCCACCGCCGCAATGGGGGGCTCCCGGGCACTGGAGCCCAGGCCTGGGGCGACTGTGAGGGGGTCGCTGCTGGAGGTGCTGGTGGTCTGAGTGAGAGAGAGGTCGCTAGGTCTAGTAAGCGTGGTCTTACTAGGGGATTCTGCACTAGCATCGCCCTCGCTAAAGAAGTCGTCTGATCGCAGAGGGGTGGGGGGCTCGTAGTTCAGGGCTGTGGGGGTTTGCAGCTCCAGATCTATATTGTGGTATCCTGGGTGGATGGCAGGAGTAAAGGATTAGAGGGTAAGGGGATCGAAGAGGGAGGGAAAGAAAAAAGAAGGGAGGGAAGGAGGGAGGGAAGGGGGAGAGGTAGAGTGGTGGAGGTGATGAAATGAGAAACACTTGTAACATCTAACGGTAACATTTGCTCAAAGGTCACACAGGTGCAACCCAAATACACTTTAAAGCTGAATTAACTGATTCTGTTGGCCACATGGGTGAAATGGAATAAGCTGTGAACACGACACTGACATCCTATGACGCTATGTTCATTGATTAACTCACTCATTTTAGCTCTTCAGCTCTTAGGTCTCCCTCAAGTACTGAGAAAATGTGATATTTTAGCCCCCTAGATGTTCGACTCTTTACCTGCCAGTTGCTTGTACTTTCTCTGTCTACTATCTGGTGCTGAAAAGTAAGTGTGCAGTGAGTTTATCAGCACTTTTTAAATGAAAACAGCTGCATCATGTTGACTGGAAATTAGGCTGATTAGACTGGAGCCTGCCTGCCAAAAAGGCAAAGAGCTGAAAGTGCCTAAAAAGCTCTGTAGAGCTGAGTGGAGATTTAGCGACGGGTGATGGTGGTGGACTTGACAACCCCTGTTACATATGCAAAAAGCTCTGATAAACCCACTGAACACTACCAGCCCAGCACCAAAACACAGCCAGACACAGCCAGAGACTATGTGGTGAACATACTGGAGCCTTTAGCCAAATGAATGTCAATGTCTGTATTTGCTGGATGTGTAAAGAAGCAACTGTCTACTAAAATGTTCTCCGTGCCAACTTTGTTGTGTTTGCAACTTGTTTTGCTCCCCCCCAAGTGGCCAAATAAAAAAAATCAATTAATGCTGCTTTAAGGATTCTTCTTCTTCTATGAACACATTTCTGAAACACATGGGTACTCCCGTGTGACTTCTGAACCAGCGCTACAGAGCAGACACATGACCAGATCACAATAAAGACAAAGAGATGGAAACAGAATATAAAGACAGAATATAAAATGTAAGATAGAAACTCACATACTCTATATTTATGTAAAGTTTTGAACATTCAGTCACACTAGTGTCATCTGCAGAGTTCTTCAGGAACTGGTTATGTTTCAAACTGGCACTTAAATCAGCCAAGTCTTTTGTAAAAGCACTTCAGATCCTGCCTCAGACTCAGTGCTACTGATTTCAGTTGAAACAGCAGTGAAATTATTGATGGCATCTTCAGTACAGCACTTTAAATTAAGCCTGACTTCAGCTTATTGTCTCATCAATATGCCAATATTCACAGCATGAGCAAAAGCTTGAGTAGAATTCAGGTAGGTTAGTTGTGTTGATTTCAACAAAAGGCAAAGAGGAGCAGAGCGACCAACAGGCTTCTAAATGTAGACATCGGGAATCGAGCGATCCCGTCGGAAGTAAGAAGGGACACCAGGAGGGAGGGGAGAGGGTGGAGGGGAGGCGTCAAGGAAAGGGGGAGAAGGAGAGAGATCATTTAGGGGAGGGGAAGGAAGGGGAGAGGCTGAAGGGGAGGACAGGGGATGAAGTGAGGGAGGGGAGGAGGCGCTCATGGACGGAGAGGAGGGAGGAGAGGGGAAAGGAGGAGAAAGGGGAATATAACCAGGAGAGGATGACGGGGGTGGAGGAGGAGATGGAAAGGGGGGAGTGGAAGGAGGAGACATGGAGAGGGAGATGCAAGACAGGGGAGGAGTGGGAAGAGGGGGAGATTTAACAGATGTAGGAGAGGCAGATCGGGGAGGAGGTTGAAGGACAAGAGGAGCAAGGGAGACAGAGGGAGGAGAGGAGGGCAGACTGGCGGAGGAGGGAGGAAAGCGGCAACGAATAAATGGAGGAGGGGTGGAGAACGAGCCAGAGGGGCTTTGAGGTGGCGAGTAAGGCAGAGCGAAGAAGTGAGGGAGAACAGGAGCGACGGGCAGGATGTAAACTGGAGGAGTGGATGGGGGAGATGGGAACTGAAAGACAGAGGAGGGAGAAGGGAGAGCAGGAGGGGAGGGGAAAGAGGAAGAGAGGATATGGCTGGGAGAGGAAGCTGAGACTGAGGTGGAGGAGGGAGGAGTAGCATGGAGAGGGATGACAAACTGAGGACACTGGGGAAATGTAGGAGACCTAAGAAGTTTTGGAGCTATTACAGATATCACAGTTCACAAGAGACAAAACAAAGAGCAACAGTTAGACAAGATGAAAAGACAAACAGCACATAAAAAAAACAGATTAACACAAAGACAGTGAAGTGAACTTGTGATGATGGAAGCTTAATGTTTTAGAAGCTGCAGAAGCAAAGATATTGCACACCAGAGTCATGGGATTGCTTATCTCGGCTGATAAGCAAGAAATGACCTCTCAGTCAACAGCAGAAGTTTCCAACAGTGAGGAAAAAAGTAGAGGGGAGAATAAATAAGGGGGCGTCGTGGCCGTGTCTGACATGAGGACAGGTTCTGGCATCTAGGAGGTCTGAAGTGTCTTCAGCTGCAAATTCATTTTCAAAGAGGAACTAAGAAGAGGGGTGGGCACTAGGAATGCTGAAAGGCAGAATCATAGCCAGGATTTTATAAATACTGAGGCCACTGGACCAAATAACACCAAGGCAACCCTGCACTTTCTTTTTGGCTGGCCTCCAAACAGCTGCTGTGTCCTAAAGCCAGACTACGTACTGATCCTATACAGTATGCACTGTATTTCTAGTCATTTAATAGATTATTTTGAGATGTGTTTCTGTCCACTGACACTGTTAATTATACTTAATTTAGTCTTTTCAACTTTTTAAGGAGAACTACACATATTTTACACAACAAAATCTGCTCAGAAGTCTTGGGAAGTATTATTGTATATGTGAAAAAAGTTTAACTGCCTGATTGATGCCTCTTAAAACAAGTGTCAGTTTTGGGCTGAAGACTACAAGTTTGAAAACGCAGCCTGTTGAGGCTACATCAGTTCCTACTTGCATCACAGACCCGAATCTCTGACCAAAGATTCATCTTAGAATTAGTATGGAATTGAGACACAACTGAAGTCTTAGCCCTCTTCACCCCAAAGCAAATCTCTCAGATTTATTTGAAATTTGATTTGTCAGATTTAAGTGTGTTTGTCAAAGTAAAACTTGATTCAGCTCTTTCAAACCCATTATATATAATATATGTTTAACTGTAGAATATAATCCCCTCAAGTTACAGTCCTGTTAAAAAGGTGGGGGGTGATAATGCTTAAGCCTGCTGGTTAGCTGTAGATGTCATCCAGTTAGTGCAGAGGAACTCTCACCAAACAAGCTATCTCCCTCCCTATATGACTCGTGGACAGTTGTTAGTGTCAACAAGGGGCGCTATCGTATTTCCAGCCTTGCTGTAGTCGACCTGAGCTCAGCAGCGGGGGTAAGGGCAGAAGCTTGGATCCAGAAGCTGTTGAAGTTAGCAAAAGGTAGCCATTGGTGGAAATTAGCTGGTTAGTGTTGCTTAGCGCTGACAAGGGAATTTGCTGTAGGAGTTAGTCACTCAGAAGCAAGAAGAGGAGAGAGGAGGAGGAAGAGGAGGAGGAGGAGGAGGCGGCGGGCAGTCTGCTGGTCTCAAAGCAGGAGCAGCTACAGTAGAGCGTAGAGGCTGGGAGGCTCGGAGGAACACAGGAGATGACAGCTACCGTACAGCTAACACAGAAGCATAAAGATACACTGTACACTTTGGAAAAAGGTGTTTCATTTTCAACCCATCTGTGAGTGTCATCTGGGACAGAGCACATCCTCGTCGACATGTGCTCTGTGAAAACACTCGTGCATGCGTTGAATAGGCTCCACCCGTTTGAAAGTGTGAAGTGAGTGTGAAAAGTGTATTGTTGTAAGCCAACAACATGAGAGCAGGCAGCCTCTCACTCAAAGCCACAGCCATGCATTTTGTTAGGTTTGTTTTCTTCATCGGTTAAATGTCTGTTTCACCTTAAACGATCATCTGTCATTTCAAAGCAATTGTAAACATTGATCTTTGTGTTAAGATGACATTCAGAAACCTTACTGGACAGATTGGAAATGAGGCCCACTTCAGAAGTTTGTGTGGCTAATTCTTTATGCTCATCTACTTATTGCTGAATTTGACGGGGGCTCTTTATTTTATTGATGAACAAAAGAAGAACAATGGAAAAATGTTCAGTTTTATGCTGGTTGGTCACAGTAAATTATATGATGGGATGCATCTGCATGAGAAAAAATGCCCAGCATACACTCAATGCAGGACTGGATGAGGCATTTACATCCTTTACTTCAACAAAAGTAGCAGTACTTTAATATAAAAGTGTACTTAAAGTACCAAAAGTAGTTAGTTAGTACTCATTGTGCAGCAGCCCCTCTGAATGGCTCCATTAAGGTTTCGCTCTTAATGTGAAAAAAGTGCTTTGGATTATGAGACAACTATTAATGTACATCTAACTGCTTCATAACTTGTAACATACTATCTGCAATAAAACGCACATCATCATCATCAAAGTTCTGAAATGTCCCTCATTGGGTCTGTCAGTAAGAAAATCCCAATAGCTGCCACATTTCATTTCCATTTAAGAGGAGAGAGAGAAAGAAAGAGAGAAAGCCTTGCCATATTGCTTAAAGCAAGCATGCCATTATTAGAAATTG
Organism: Pempheris klunzingeri; assembly: GCF_042242105.1. Lineage (NCBI taxonomy): Eukaryota > Metazoa > Chordata > Actinopteri > Acropomatiformes > Pempheridae > Pempheris > Pempheris klunzingeri. The sequence goes on from NC_092031.1 coordinate 4,274,764, forward strand.
GTTGTTATAATTATGTTTTTATGTATTTTCTAGCAGCATCTGAGACACAAATTGAACAAAAAAAGCCATGTGTTGGTATTAGCTATGATTTTAAACTTATTATACACATAAACATAACTATTGTTAAACCAAATCATGAACCGGTACCCTAACCCATCAGATAAATGTACTCCATTCAGTGTCTCATCACCAGGATTATCAATACATTTCTCAGATGGGACAGAGACGGCAGTTCATTAGAGGCTTACATTGGCTTCAGGATCATGCTTTTGAACAGTTTATAAAAAAACAGTCACACATACTAAGAAGTGTCATGCACCCAAAATGGTACAGATTTGATAGAAATTTAAAATATATGAATAATCACCCAAAAAATCTATCACTTGCTATAAACGTTCCAATGAATTAACTGTACTGCCCATTATTGGACAGCTAACAAGGGTAACTAACAAGGGTGACTGCCCGATGAGGACGACTCTAATGCTATTACTACCTGATGGTCCATTAATTGATATGAGCTCAATGAACCTGCTGGAGCGTTGAGCCATTTTGGTTAAATTCTAATTAAGGTCCACTGTTTGGTCAAGCCTGATTGGTTCTGCATTTGTTTACACAGTCAGGTCTGACTATCTGGCTGAGAGAGGAGGTGAAGAAGGGTGAAGGGATAGACTGAGAGATAGACTGAGAGTTCAGCTAGGGTGGGCTACACTTTACCATCGGACTGATCCGGGAATACTGCGTTATCATCGGCAAAGCAGCGTGTGCCTGAAATGTTACCGTAGTCAAATATGGGCCCTTCCAGCAAAGTCACAATATCCAACCGATTGATCTTAGTCAGCACCGCAGTTAAAGCATCCGCTGGAGAGGAGAGAGACAGAGAGATGTACAGCTCATTTCACGTCATGTTGTAATACCACAGAACCTTACTGTCCGTTATATTGATTCATTTTTATGGATGTGAACCACAGCGGCCATATTTCTTTCTTCCTGCCACACATACATACAGCAAAAGAACACAGAAACACGTTCTGCTTACTTGTGGCATTTTTACCGTCCCTGTGCACCCATTTCTTTAGGAGCATGAAGCTCTGTGCTGTCAGGGAATTGGGGTTCTCCACTCTGATGAAGTTGATCTCATCCACAGAGAAATCCAGCTCCCTGGCCAGCTCTGTAACGGCAACACACAAAAAATACTAAGTGAAAACAAGAAAGCTTCAGTCCTTTGTTGCTCAGCAGGATGACCTTGGCACTAACCCAGCTAGGCATAAGATTATAACCAATGTAAAAAAAGAAAAAGTCACCTATGCTAAAACAACTGCACTTACAATGAGGCAACATTGCAAAAAAGCCTCCACAGATGCAGAAACTTAGACAATCAGGTATCTGATGACCAGCTGCCGCACGACACATCATATGTGGTGCAAACAAATGGATGCCACAGGGGATGTACTGTATTAACATGGAGCAATACAGAGCAAACAGCTGGAAAAGAGCTACAGAGAATGAGGCATTTTAAATTAGTTTTCAGGTTTGCAGCAATAATAAGACTCACCAAAGGACATTCACCTCCCGATATGTCAGTTCTCATGTTAAAGAGGTGATGGACGTATTTTTATCCGACTAAACTGTAGCTCTGTCACCACGATTTGTACCAATACATATATTATCTTTTATTTGCTGATTTGTTAAATGGCTGTAACTGCCAAACACTGTGCCAAACACAGTCTAAAGCTCCCGAAGCAGTGAAACGCTGCTCATACTACAGCACTGGCTATAAATTTAAAACTACGAGAACATAATGTTCAGCAGATCTACTGGTTCACCGCAGCTCTGCAACAGGAGCACACATTAAATATGGATTAGACTCCTTTTCTCTTCCGAGCAGTCATTCAGTCACTGCCCTGGACAGACAGAGACAACAATTATTCACACTCACAAGCACTTCAGATAGATGCCTGTGTACATACAATTACTGCACACCCTCTCTCTCTCTCTGTCACACACACACAAACACACACACACACACACACACAGGGTAACGCCCACTCACACACACACATGCAGGCAGGCGTGGGCCAGTGCTGCAGTGCAGGTGGACAGGCTTGGACTAAACTGCAGAGGCCACACCCTGATTGCTGCTCAGGAACAAATGATAAAAAAACGATCTTAATATTCTTCTTATGCACAAACCCAAAGAAACATGAAGTGGAAGAAAATAAATACATTACTTCATAAGCTTTTTAGCTATTAAAATGAATAATACCTTCATTACTGTGTATAGTTTTCAGACCCCTAACTAACCCCTAATTATATCTCATGTTTGTGTTTAAATTTTAAACATTGAATTGAAAAATGTGTAATGTGTAACGCCATGTGTAATGATGGTGATGTACACAACTATAAATGCCTCTGCAGTGCTGTTCAGTTGAGACATTTTTATACTGTTTGTCCACCAGATGGCAACATGCTCTGTAAAACGGACAGTTTGAGAGCTACAGTCAGTGTTCTTCATCGTATTCAATCTTTGTTGCAAGATGGGCATTACATCTAATTGTTTTTCAGTGAATATATATAGAACACTTATAAAAGCACGAGTTTTAGTCTCTGGTTGAGGGCTGAAATGATTGAAATTAAACCGATTTACTTCCAACATTTCAGCTGCTTCTCCGTGTCACATCAGTTTTCTTGCATTGCTTCATGCTTGTTTTGAGTGTGTGAAACTGTCAGATGTGGGTAGACTCACCAGTCCAGCTGAGTCCGAGGTGGTCGGCTACTATTGCCATGCGGAGGTCTGTTCTCTCACAGGGACTCTGAGGGCCTGTGCAGGGAAGCAGGGAGGGGCAGGGCACCAAATATTAACATGTGGTATTATGACAACAATCCCCAAATTACTAAAATGTGGTTCTCAGAAGGAGATACACAAAATGGCTCCTATAAAATGGCTGCAGAGGAGATCAATGACATTTAACAAAAGTAACAGATTGGGATTGTGAACTGAAAGTTTGTCTGTTTCAGACTGTAGACATTAATGTAGTTTAACCACTAAATACCTAGTTAATAAATACCTACTTAGTTTGATCTCTTTTTTTTGTGTTTTTGTGTTGGCAACTGAACAAACATAAAGACTAACTTTAGCTCACTGTCCCAGGTCTCACCTCTGGAAAAAAAACACAAAAACAAGAAGTATTTTCTGGCCAGACTCTCCTCAATGACTCACTTTGGATGATGGATGCCTGGAAACAGGTTTTGACATTTTGGGAAACATGCTTCACTTTCTTTTGGAGAATTTGATAAGAAGATGAACACCGCTCTCACACCTCTGTCTGTTCAATATGAACCTCGAACCAGGAGACGTTAGCTTAGCTTAGGCTGGCTATATCAAAAAGTAAAGAGAAACTGGCCTATCAGCATCTCTAAAGCTCACTAATTAACTAATTAGATTTCATTTGTTTACACAATAACCAAATGTTGATGCAGGGCTACGTGTTGGATAACTTCTTGGGAAAGAGCAATGCACCAGATGAATGAATCTATTTCCCAAAATCTCAATCTATTCCATAAAGTTTTATAATCTGCTGTCCATATGGCTATATTCGATCTCTTTTCTCTTAATAATTAAGCTTTGTGAAATGCAGATATGTGCTCTGTGTGGGACATCAGTGTTGTACAGTGTTGCCATCTCTACTAGATTAGCTTTTATACTGTGGTAAGTAAAAGTAAACATGCAATATAAATCTGATGAGATGGCTTCAGCAACTACTTTTAGACCAGCACTACTAAAGAACATCAGTGGGACGATGGATAATACCAAATAAAATCAAAAGCACGAGGATCTGTGAGGCCAGAAAAGGAAAAACAAAACACACTTTTTCACACTGAAGTGTTGGATGTTCAGTATTAGTAGTAAGAATAGTTAATAGTTAAATAGTTAAAGAGTTTTATATCACATCACTAACAACAAACGATCTACCGTCAGGCAACATTCCCTCCCACTGATGAAAGCAATTCATGGCTTCAACTTGAAATCAAAAGTAATCCAGCTGCACCAAGTTATGAGTGAGTGACTACACTGACACACTCTTGCGCAGCTGACATTCATCTGATTGTCAAGTTGGGCTGATGAATTGTTTTCGCAGTGTTTTCAAAGACCAAAAGTACCATCAAATAATATCTACAGGCCAGGCAAGCAGACCAAAACAAACACAAGGCCATATTTCCCCAAACAATCGTAACCATCTAAGTCTTAACCGTGTCGACGATAGAAGTGAGAGGTGTGGTGTCATTTGGTGAGACGCAAGGCTAACTTGATCTGTAGTGTGGAATGAAAGTGAGAATGTGTGTGGTCGCCTCCAAGTCCCCATCGTACCCCATCGTAATAGAAAGGAATGTAAACTCTGAAGTGTCTAAAAGGTGTTTGCTGATGTTGAAATTGAAGTTCCTGTACACCAAATGCGTCACTTTATTCTATAGCTCTTGCTAACAATGAGGTAATTAATCCACTGTCTTAACACCTTTACAGACATCCCTTTCTCTAAGAGATAAATGTCACACAGCATGACATTAGCGTATTTAGGCTTAATAATAATATCTTGCTTGATCCTGGAACAAATTTTGAGTATTGCTGATTCTGTCATTGATTCTCTTTATCGTCTTTACCTCTTGGTCTAAATCAGACAGCACAGGACACAGATAACAAGAATGACAGGAAGAAGAAGTGACAGCTACACTTACGTCACATCACAAAGCACCCACAACAGCTACATGCATCTCATAGAGATAGATCAAATATAGCAAGTGTTTAGAAAGAGTTTACAAACTAGTCTCGTTCTCCGTGACAGGAGCCGTGATTGGTTGATCAACCTGACTCCCTTCCTCCTTCTCCTTCTGCTCTTGCTCCTTCCTTCCAAGTGTCCGCCTACTCTTCCTCCTGCTCCTCCTCATCCTCTCACTGCTGGCCTGCTCAACCTCAGCTCTCACATCTCTAGCAGATGGTGTTGATGTGGTGGTGCTGGTGGAGGTAGAGGTGCGTGAAGGGCGGGAACTTCTAGAAGCTCTAGATGGTTCTGACAAGGAATTGCTCCTGGTTGTGCTGAGGCTGCAGCTCTCTTCATCCACAGTGGGCAGTGTTTTCCCCTCTAACCTTGTTTCAGCCTCCTTAGGAATGGTTTGGTCCAAAAGGTTGGCTGCCTTTCTATTGACAGACCTTGCTTTAGAGTTTTTTGAGACCACTGCACTGTTTTTTCTCTTTATCTCATCTGTGCTACTTCTACCAGGGGTCTTCACTAAACTAAATCTGTGTTCAGTATTGGATTTGCCTTTAGTTATTTGTTTGTTTACCCTGGAAGTTTTAATGCTTCTATCACTAACCGCAGACTTGGCTCTAACGTCCATCTGCTTGCGGGAACAAGAAGAGTATTTTATGGCTTTCATTACTGGAATTCTTGATTTAGGAGATACATTCTTAAAAGGGTCTAATCTTTCCCTGACATGATGCATTGCATGTTTCCTGACTAGAAGTTTATCAACATTTGCTAGTGCCTTGTCTTTCGCTACTTGTTGACTTTGACTGCATAGTTTGCTGCGGGGCACCCTCACTGGTAACCTGGACTTGCATATCTTCCCTTTAACCTCTTTGGCTCCTGTGCTTGTTATTGCTACATTAGTAAAAGCTCTGGCTTCCCTGCTGTTCTCCTCTAGCTGGCTGAAGGATGCTTCTATCCTACTAACCTCCTGCAGAGTGGGCCCCGAAGAGGACAACAAGTTAAACACAATACTGCCAGCCTGAATGACGTCTGAGTGGACATAATTAGAGTCAGGAATGTTGCTACTGGTTTTGCTGCTCCGTGTTTGAGTATTGCTATACTGTTGTGAAGGTGCTGAAGAATTTGTGCTTTGGAAAAGAGTGTTCTGATTTTCTGAGGTCCAATCCAAATAGTCTGTCTGTTTGGATGAACCTGAAGGAATTCTGTGATTGGAATAATAATCTGTGATGGCTGGTGGTCTATTATTCATGTAGTTGTCTGTCACACTTGATGCATTAAAATTAGAATCAATATTGTTTGAGGTTACAGAATAAGAACTATCTACACTTGTGCCTGAGGTTATGTCATTAGAACAATCAAAAGTGCTGTTTGACGCATCACAGGTTTTATCAGATGACAACTTGAATCCTGTTTTAAAAGTGGAAAATCTAGGCTCAGTGGAAGATGAGTCTCTGCATGTACTGTAATTGCTAGTCACATTTGATATTTCTAGCTGGACAGTAGTAGTCTGAATGTAGACTTGAGGAACTGTTAAGGTGTCTATAGGATACGGACTATTAAACTGATCCCCGTGTTGTGGGGGGGCCTCTACCTCTGAGTCCCTGACTCTGTACCTGCCTGCAGAGTAGTAATGCTCACCAATCTGAAAAAACTGGAGCCTCTCCTCCACCATGTCCCTCTTGCTCATGTCAATCGCACCACTGCGTGTCATCTCAAACATCTTCCCTTCATGGAAGGGGAATGGGTTTGGCTCGCTCGTCGGCGTGCTATCGTCCGTTGGGGTTCGGGCTGGGGTAGTGTCTGGTGTTGTGGCCTGAGACTGGTCGTCTACTGCCAGTCCGAAAGGCTTAGGCTCACCATTGCTTCCCCGTGTCCCTCCCATGTCAACGACTTCTTCCTCTCCACCTTTACTTGGCCAAGGGTCAAAGTCCAGCCCTTTAGTGGCAACAGTCTTAAAGGGAGAGTTAAACTCCTCTTCTAATTTATAACTAAAGTAAGTGTCTGAAAATCCCTCTTTATCTGAAGGTTTTTGCTCCTGACCTTTAGCCCCATCCTTACTAACACCATCAGAGTTTTCACCATTTGAGGGGGTGTCTTTTTTGAAAGTGTCCTTTTGACATTCCTCTGGAGTTTTTTCCTCTTCAATAACTTCCAGTTTGGTCGGGGGAAAAGAGCGGTCAGTGGACCTAAATGTATCTGTTGCCCAGACGTCCCTCCGGCTGTCTGGAAGACCAAACAGTCGTAGATCTGCCTGCTCACACAGGCCATCATCCTCATCCTGAAGTTCATATCCATCTAGGGAGTCTATTTCAGTTGCATCTGTGTCATGAGAAAATTCAGCCGTTGTGGCTATTGAACAGTCTGTTATTGACTGATCATTTCCATTTTGTTCATATTCATAGTCCTCTCCTTTGCCATTGGAACCATTGGAACCATTGGAGCCATTGGTCCCACCATGAGGTTCCTTGTTGTTCCCATTTTTGTCATTTTTTTTAGATTTAGATGTCTTTTCCTTCTCCTTTTTCTTCTCCTCCTCCTCAGGAACTTTAAAAGTGAATTTCTTACAAGGAATTGGTTGGAAGATTGACTCATCATCCTCTTCTTCTCCCTCTTCATTTGACTGACTGTCATCTGCCCCAGGGAGCACTGGTGTTGGGGGTTGGATACGTATAATTGGCTCAATCAGCAGATCCTTGTCATGTTCTTCTTGTAGGTTCACCTCCATCATTTCAGTCTCAGTCTCTGAGGAGGCACAGGAACCTTTCCTTTCTGGGTCTGAAATTTCTGAAGCTGAGTCCAGAGGAGGAGGCGGAGGAAACTCAATATATGCGATTCCTTTGTCTTTTGAGACTTCTTGCTGTTCTTGCCCTGTTATTTCATCATGCATGCCATTGGCTGTTATTTCTTGCTGGTTTAAATTTTTACTTAATTCCTGCTGATTATCATACATTTTTGTTTCTTGCTTATTAGCATTAGCAATGTCTTCCTGGATTACATGAACACTAGTTTTGCTTTCTGGTAGGGCCTCTTTAAAGGAGAAAACAACTCTGCCCTGGTCATCTTCCTCTGATTCTTCAGATACCTCCATGATAGGGCTGGGTTTCCCTGGCATGAATCCCATAAAGCCATCAGGGGTCTTGGATGTGAGATCATAGCTGACCTCCTCGGAGCTGGGGGTTTCTGGTGAAATGGGGCTTTTCCCTGAGCTATCTATGAAAGAAACCTGTTCTAGTGTATCATCTTCGGGGCTTATGGGGCTGAGGGCCGAGTTCGGTTTCTGTTTGACTGCATACAGTGCCCCTTTGGCCTCTCTCTCTGCCTGCCTTCCCACCTGGACACTGACATAAACAGGTAATGTTTTGATACCCTTGAAATTCTCTTTGGTTGTTATAGCAGTTGGAGGGGTTATGACTTTCTCCAGTGTTTCCCTCGGACTAGGAAGGTTATTGGAGTTGGAATCTTTGGGTGCATTATCTAGAATTTCAAAAGTCAGATCTGTTTTTGCTGGGCTTATCTCAAGACTCGTCTGTATTTTGCTCTTAGATAATGTGGGTATTTGTGAGGGTTTAGTTATTGTCTGTTTCTTTGTAAGTTCATTATCTGAAGTAGAAGACAACCTTACAGGAATTTGAGATTCTGTCTTCTTTCTAAGGTTTTTGTTTAGTGGTTCCCCTGGGTCTTTTCTTGGCACCTCAGCTGAGGCAGACTCACTTTTGGTGACTTGTTGGTTCCTTTTAGCATCACTGTCTTTCCCTAGTAGTATAGTAGTATCATGACCAACAGGTGTCTGAACTTTCTGACCTTTATTGCTTTCTTTAATTTCCTGAGTAACACTGGGATGGATATCTTTCCCTTTTGTAGTTGCTTTGTGAGACTCTGTTTCACTAATCTGTCTTGGTGGCGATGCCTCAGGAATACTTTTGTTAAGCAAGATGTCTCCTGTATGTTTTGGGGCTTTAGATGTTGATGATATCAAAGCAGGTTTACTTTTGTCTTTAGCAGCACACGTGTCCATCTCAACATCCTTTTTCAGGCTTCCTTCTTCTGATGTTTCAGATACTTTTGATGCTTTCCCGCCAGTTAAAAACTGATAAACAGGAAGTTTGCTCTCTTGTAATTTCTTTATTGAAGGTTTTGGCTGCACTGGGGGCGGAGTTTTGGTTGGACTAGACTGACTTTGTTTCAGAGCCTCAGATTCAAACTTCATCCTCACAGCACTGACTTTGGATGTCGATTTTACATGAATGGGTGAAGAGGGTTCAGACTCACTTGTTTTAGTTTCTTGTTTAATTTTATCCTGACTGATATGAGAGAGCATGCTTTTCTGTGGACTACTTGGTAAGCTAGAGCTTTTCTTTTCAGTTGTAGAGGTACTGCCAAATATTTTACCGACAGACGGCTCCCTGAGTTTACTTTTGCTGAAACTCTCCTCTGCTACTTTAGGTTTCTGTTGTGTTTTCTCAGGGCTACTGCAGGCAGAGCTAGGCCATGACCTGGGTTCTCTTAGCTCTCGTCTTACAGGCTTTTTCTCAGGGGACTGCAGCTCATCATTGAGCTTCTCCGTTTTGTCACGGAAGAACTGTGATACCTCACTGAGTTTTTCTTCAGCTTCCTTTACAGTTTGGTCCACCCTGTCCTCATAAAGGAGCTTATCCCTGCTCCTGTCATGTTTATCCTCTGTAAATCGCATCCAAACAGCATGCTTGGGGCTACCCTGTTCTGTGGAGTAATGGAGCACTGTCACCTTATCAAACTGAGAGGGTTCATCCTTGTGCAAGAATTTACCAGATTTCGGGGACCCATCTTTTGATGACTTAGAAACAAATTCTCGTTTAGGGCTTCCATACTGCTGACTCGTGCTCTCAGTGCCACGGCTACCACTCTCCTCAGAAACTAGGTAACGGTTTTTGTCAGTCACCATTGCTGAATCCTCTGTGTCAGAGTGAGACAGTGAGGACATGTCAAGTTTCTCTGAGAGGAGCATTTTCTCAGCAAACCTATATGACTCGCCTCTGATTTCTGATAACTCATCATCACAGTATTCTATAGAGTGCTGGCTCAATAGTTTCAGGGCTTTATATGAATCGTCTGCTATCAGCTGGGCTGAACTTGGACGACTGTCCTCCTCCTGTGACATTGGGGTGTTAACGCGAGATGTTTCTAGGAAGGAGGGCAGAGATTCTTCGGCAGTAAGCTCCCCTTCTTCCAGTTGGGCCTCATCGTAATCTATAAGTTCCTTAATTCCATGGTCTCCCTTGTACACATAAAGCTCAGGGTGTTTCTTTGTTTCCCTGATAATAACCTCAGTTGGTTCTGCTGTGCTATGGCCCTTTTCAATATGAACCTCAATTATCCTTTCAACTTTGGGTTTGGATTTAATGTCTCTGTCAAGAAATCTTGGAGTCAGTTCATCACCTTTCACAGAATCCTGGCTAGCTTTGTGCTCAAAAAGGCCTGCCAGTTCTTTAGAGGGGTCCCTACCTGACTGGAAAGCTTTCATAATATCTCTAACTGACATACCTTCCTCTATCATCTCTGCGCCATCAGTCAGTTGGGGTTTGTGATAGAGCATTCTGGTAGTAGTAGTAATATGAGTTTCCTCTTTAAGACACATACTTTTGTTCATCATGGAGTCCTCTTCTGGCATTTTCATCTGCAAGGTTTTGATGGAGCTTGTGGAAGCTACATCTGGCTCTATAGAAGGAAGAGCAGATGCAGCCTCCTCCATCAGCAAAGGCTCACAAGGATCATCGGGCTGCTCATAGCTCCTAATGTGGACCACTTCAGTCCTGGTCTCAGTTACACAGGGAGGGATGGGTGAATCTGTGAATAAAGGCTTAGGTCCTGTGCTCTCTGCACTCTGAGGAGCAGAGGGTGTCTTTTCACTTCTGGTCTCAAACCCACTGTCTGACAGGGGACTCTTATCCTGCTCATGAGACAGGTCCTCCGGTGATTCCAAAATAGTGTCCGCCCCCTGATATGATTCAGCAAGTTTGCTTAGATCCTTCTCTGAGGGAGACCTGAGCATGCCTGAGACTGGTGGAGGCATTTTGAGTTTGTGCTCTTGTATGGACATGGATGGTTTGAGAACACGTTTCTGTTTCTCTTCCCCTTCCCTTTTTGCCTCCTCCTCGTACCTGCATTTCAACTCTGCCATTTTGGAGAGAGAGCTAGCACCAATGTCATTTGTTAAAAAATCTACTACTTTAGCCAATTCTAAGTCTTTGCTTGACATGGACTGGTGCTTGAGCAGCAGCGTGTTTTCGTCAAAAGGAGGGTAGTAGTCTGAGAGGGCACTTCTTTGTGCCTCCTCAATCTCATCTTTCGAAAATTCCTCCCATTCATCCTCTGAGGCTCTCTCTTTACCTGCAAGGGCCTTACCTTCACTCATGTCTTTCTGTAATATCTCACTGACTTTCACTAAATCCTCTTTCACTTTCTCCACTAGAGTAAATGGCTCCTCATCCTCTAACTTCGTCTCCTTAGGAGTGCCAGTATGTGATGTTTGGACAGTTTTAGCTGCTGTCTGTGTGTCTGTCTGTAGGATAGCGGTCATTCTGATCAGATCCTCTTTCATATCTGCTACATCTTTTAGTATCTCCTGGTTGGAAGTTGCAGTTGGGTGGATAATGGGCGGTGTGATAAATGGAGGGGATTTCAGTTGGGAGTTTATTTTTGATGTGGTAACACAGGAAGACAAAGAGGAGGACGAAGATGAGGCACGTGCAGAATCAGGCAGTGCCATTTTGAGAGACCCTGGCCCTGGTTTGAGAGGGGTCTCTGGAATGACATTGACTAACGAATACACTGGTACAGTCACATTAGATGAAACTGCTGAGCCGGAGGAGGCAGGTATGGATCTCAGAGAACCATAAGCAGAGCTTGCTGTAGCAGACCTGCGTGAGGAGGACAGTGTTTTCAGAGTGCCATAGCCTGACACAGAATATGAGTCAATTGCTTCATTTATGGCTGCACTGACACCGGAGGTTGCAGCCTGGGTGGTGGCCTGGATCCTCTCCTGAAGGCTGCTACTTCTCTCTGAGAGATGGCGAGAAGAAGGGGAGGATGGTGTGGAGGAGGAGGAAGGATATTTAACAGGTGAGACCGATCCATTCATCATGGACAATTCTGAGGAAGGAATGGTTGTCTGACCAGTTGAGGAAAGAGACGAGAGAGTTGACCTCCCCTTTCTGGATGAGAGTGTTGAATCTACAGAGGTTTTCAAGGAGGACAGACTGGAGATGCTTTTAACGTCTGTCGCAACTGTGGACGCAAGGGTGGTTTTAAAAGGCAAATTAGAATTGTACATGTTGTAAGGTTTCTTTGGTGACACTGGAGCAGTGACAGAAGTTGACGACCTCTCTAGTACAGAACCATTGGATATAGAGTGAAGTGGGGAAGTCCTTGATGTGTATGCTGAAGCAAGGCTTTTAATAGATGCTGGATCTGTGGCAAGTTTACATGGGCTTCCAGAGGACACAAGGCTGGCAGATCCCTGAACAGGGTACTGACCCAGTTGGACAACGGTTTTAATAGGTGACGGCGTAGTCCTGTAAGACCTGATGGGGGATGAAGATGCTACGTCACTAACTGATTTAATTGGGGATGATGGGGTAGGTACTGGTGGTTGAGCTCCCAGTGTGGCTTTGATAGTTGCAGGGCATGCAGGTGACGGGGAGGATAGGGGCCACATAGTTTTCAGTGGAGAAGCAGCTGGTGAGCCTGCCGGTGAATCGGTAGAGATGAGGGAACCCCCCACTCCGACGGGCCTTGTTTGGCCAGGGACGGTAATAGGAGCAGTCGACCACGGTGGGTGAGGTCTGGTTGGAAAGACAGGTTTGTGAGGGTAACCAGCAGGCAGTGTTCTTGCTGTTGTGCTTCGCTCAACTGCTGTTTCTTCAGATGAATTGGTAGAAATTATGATAAAGAAGGAATGGAATAAATAACCAAAAGAATATGGAAGAATAAAGGTAACAGAAAATTATGTTTGGGAAGGAAAAGGAAGAAAAAATATGAAAAAAGAAGAGATCAGAGGAGGAAGATTTGGTCAGTGATGCAGTCCTAGTATCAAGGAGGGAAAACAGCAGTTTTATGAAGTGCTGAAATAAAATGTTTGAGTATTGATGGAAGATGGAGCCATGAAAAGAAACTTTTGTGTTCCCGTGTGATTTACAATTGAAAGATGACTCAAACAACAATAACAACAGCAACAACAACATAATGAATAAACTGAATAAAGCACATACAGCAGCAAAGTAAAATTCAAAGACAATGGTGTAGACTGACAATTGACAACTGAAAATGGCAAGACGAATGCACCAGGATCAACACAAACACAACTTCTCTCTTTGGACTTCAGATGTTCTAAAATCAGCTTGTGGATTCTGGCTCTAATTTCAATCCGCTTTTTAAAAGTGCCTTTTATCTGTTTGGTTCAAAAATTATGTAATGACAGATTCCCCAAAAACAATTTAGACATTATGGTACAATAGAGCCAAGGGCTGCAGAGGTTTCCATTTTCCTTTTGTTATGTCACAAACAAAATATGACAAAATGTTTTTTCCAAGACTTAAGTTTTGGCCCATTTTGTCATGCAAGATCGAGAAGAACTGGCGGTGACAAGCAGAAACTGAAAAACTGAAAAGAAACACCTGAAAGAAAGCCACACCCAAGACCTCCTGACATGCATTTTTGTCCCAAAAAAGAAACCTGCTACATCATCACAAAGCCAAAAAGAGCTTTAAACTGAGAGGGGACAAATGAAAAATAAATAAAATTTTACTTTGACCTCCTTTCCAAACTCCTACTGTATACCATTGTGCTGGTAAGTCAAAGAAAAATTTTAATGTTGTTGCATCTGGACTTCCAAAACTCAGCGGTGGAAATCAACCAAACAAACCCAGAAGAAGTACAACTCACAATGTGGGCAAGCATAGCACAAAAACTTAAAAACCACTCATTGCATACCCATGCAAAAATATGTACCATGTTGTAAACAAGCATGTGGACAATGCATGTTATGTAGGATGAGAAATATGCAGTTTATTACATTTGGTTAGTCACATCTATCTACATATTGTGTTTTACATTTTACAGGTTAATTAAAATTGTTAATAAACTAAATCTAATCCACGAAAATTGGCACTCTTAAATTCATCAAAGGGTTTGTTAGTGAAAATGTCAAACTCACTCAGTGCAGGCTCGGCCAGATAGCTGTAGCGCTTACGTAAGGCTAGGGATGCAAAGGTATGACGTCGTTCTGGCTTTTCAGTCTGCAACAATAGCAAACAACACATCAGTTCTAGGTCACGCTACATCGTTTAGTGCTGCCAAATGAGCAACATTTGGACATTTTAATGTCAAATTAAAGTAAAGCCAATACTCTGCATTAGTTTGTATTAACATAAAAACAAAGCCCATATTTAACAGTTGCATAAAACAGCAGCAAATTCCCCTTTAAGAGTATTCACTGCACTTCAAACGTATTTTTGTAAGCACTGATAGTACTACTTGCAACAAGTGTTACTATGCCAAGCTAGTTAAATTAGCTTAAGTTTGTCACAATACAGCTACAAACTAAACTATAAGTACTTAAAAGTGCAAAGAAATCACGGTAATGTTACTACGGATTAAATCTTGACTTAAATACATCTTAACTCCAAAGCTACTTGTATCACTTACTGTAGAGTGGAAGGGATAGGGATTGGACATACATTTCATATCTATAATATATCATGCACAGCTGAGCAGCTAAAGGTTGCTTTGAACAAGGAAAGCTTGTATGGCTCTTGTAGAAGCAGAAAGAATAAGGCTATGATGGACAGAGCATGACCAGTAAGCAGGGCCGCTATAGGTCTAGCGCAGAGGACGGCACATGGTGGGGAGGGTGTGGTTTACCTCATCCTCGGCATCTGACTCCATTTCCTGGTTCCCAAGATGCATTGCAGGAACAGGGGGAGTAACACAATGGAAAGCAGGGGGAAAAGAAACATCAGGGTGTGAAAAAGGAGTGATTGACAGAAGCTCCAACTCAGAAGAGAAGCCACTTAAGCAAACTCAGCAAAAAAAAACAAAAAAAAAGCAACACCCAAAAATAAAAAAAGTATAAAGCGCCAACATTCAGTAGCAAAAACAGCAAATGAAGTCAAGCCACAAAAAGCCAGCCTGATAATCAAAAAAAGCCTTTTGCACAGAAGCCCTCAGCCAAAAGCATGTCATCCAAATCAAAAGGTAGGTAGGAACGAAATGAAACAGCCAATGGCGAGAATCCACTGCAAAGATAACCGATATCTATACAGAGAAGCTGTAAACAGATAAAAGACACAGTGGCGGCAGTTTGGCCAGTTCGGCAGTGTCTTTCATCTATCACTGTTACTGGGGCTGAAACTACCCTGACCATGAGTGTGGTTATGGAGGTGACAACAGAGAATGGTGAGTTCACGCCATCTTACCTTTTTCACTGCAGGAAGAGTGATGTTCAGGTTGCACACGGCAGTTTGTGGAAGTCCTTTAATTGTCTTACACTCTTTAAGGAACGTAAGACGACCACAAGGCTCCTGGCTGGGATCTCTCACCTAGAGAGAGAATATTGCTTCTTTATGTACCTTGTTCCTTTTTTAAGTTGGTAGTCACTGCTGATGTACTATATGTCAACAATGTGCACTTGAGTATTGCTATTCTACTGTATTATTATTACTACTCTGCTATCATTACTTTTACATGTGTATCTGCACATGTTTGTGTATTTTTGTCATGTATATAGTATATAGGAATACTCTTTAATTGGTTAGTGCAGCACAGTAGGTAAAAGAAGAAGCCCTTGTTAGAGGTTACACCAAGAGGTGACTTGGCATTGGCATGTGGATAAAGGTTATATTGGAAATACATTTTCATGCAGTGTTCGGAAATGTGCTGGCTCTGATCTGGATCTCCTGGTGGATTAAACTTGCAGCATGTAGTTTGTCCCCACAAAGCATATGAGGGTTTCCTAATTAAACACACCACGTCCTTTAGGGCTACATTTTCTTTATTGTGTTTGTTGTTTTTTGCTAATTTAGCATTTGTTGACTGGAGAGCATGACGTTAATGGGTAAATGAGGTTATTTAACAGTGGCAAAAAGAACTAGGTTATACCCTGTGGACTGGGTTCATTGTGTTGAAAGTAAGTGTGGGAAGTAGAGCAGCAAAGGTGAACAGAGCTAAAACAAGCATGGCTCAGGACAGTGTTTTAACACCTACTAAATTGTACCGACTGCTGTTTTTCTTCAGCAATATGTCTTGTACACTTTTATACTCGTTTATGACAAGCTTGCTGCAATTTTAGTAACTGTCAGTAAGTTTTTTCTATGTTGATTAATAGATCTTCCAGCTCCGCTTCCCAGCCTGAGAAGAAGGTGTTGTACACAGGGGTGATGATAGAGTGCATGTGCTGTACCTTGACACAGAGGGGCAAACGGTTCTCCTTGAAGGCGTAGAAGTTAAGAACTAGCTGCTGACCAGCTTTAGCCAAAGGAGCCAAGTTTCCATAGCAGTCCACATAGATGGGCCTGCCCTCCAGAACCTGAGGGAGCGCGCCACAAAGGTGAGAACCACATGCAACAACTAAATGCATTACTCTTGTTTCAAAAGTATTGGTGATAAACTGAAATCCTGCTGGTCAGTTCATGATTCTCTTCTGTCCTGCCACTAAATCCCTAAATCCCCATGAGTATGTACCTCTATGTCTTTGCTCCTGGCCACCTCCTCAAAGTTCTCCTGCTGCTCCAGGGTCTTATCCACCTTGTCGTCCGTCATACAGAAGCACCTCAGTCTGGACTCCACTGGGTCATTCATCTTAGCAAACACCACGAACTTGGCCATGTAGGGCACACAGATCAGCTCCCTGTACAGCTGCGTGGCCAAGCCCACCGTCTCTGGGATCTGGTGGCAGTCTGCTAACCAGAACCTGCACACGCGACAAATAAAATGGTGAACGGACATAAATAAAACAGATTCAGTCACAAACACTTGCCTCTTCCCCGAAATGTAGTCTATGTAGTGTGTCTCACCTGGCAGAAACATTGGTGGTGAAGGAGACACAGTCGTTGACAAAGGTGAGAGGAGTTGTCCCAGTGATGTCTTCCCACTGTGCTGGGGACGTTCCACCTGGTAGACAGTCACATAGGAGACATCAAACACCCTGAAGATTTTCTTTGGATGTTATTCAGTTTTCTACATCTAATGTACGGGGAACATGGAGCGACATCTTAACAGACGCACTTGGCAGAGGTCAAGATTTGGTGTTTCTTAACACATACAGTGAAGATTGGTTTGATGTTGAAGGTCCCCTCCAGATATATTAAAAAGAAATACAGAGATTTGAATAAAAATAATGTGTCAGATGTGTTTTTTTGTCCACAAAAAAGTCAATTTACATAGTTAAAAATGATCCAAATCACTACTACTACTATTTACTCATTACTGACACCCCACAGCAGTCACCTCAAAGCTGTCACCTCTTTTAAAACAGACCTAATTTTACAAAATACATGTAGGGCATATAGATTGGCGTCATGTATTCTCGAGCCTATAACCATCACACATACATGCCAAACCCCACCCTCAACCTGATTCCAACCTTTGAACCGTATCTAAACCCTTAAACATCCCTTTGAAAGAGGCAAAGACAAGACAAACATTCTTACTTTTTAAAAAACATCCTCACTCTCGATGTCTAAAGCTTAAACTTGTCCTCAAAGACAGACAGATGTTCCATTTCTTACACACACACACACCTGTAATGCTACAGAGAAGGCGGAGACATGGAGTGCAGTCTCCTTTGTAGCCGTTAGTAAGCCCCTCCCCTGACAGGGGCGGGACTGGGATTGTCATGGTGATTGGCTTGTGGAACTTCCTTCTTCTGGGCTCCACGGTAACGATGGGGCTGAAGGTTGCTCGGTTACCGAGGATTTTCTTCACGGTGTCGTCAGGCACCGGCTGGGCCTGGGAGAGAGGAGGCAATAATGAATGTGTGTGTCGGTTGTTCTACCTACATGTATGTTGTGTGTATTTATCTCATCCTGTGAGCGAGACACATAAATATAAACAGACAACTCACCTGGAGTCCGACTTTGATCTTCTTGGTTAATGCCCCCTCAGGGAAGGAAGCTTGAACCAATGGGACGCTCCGGCTGCACAGAGTCCCACCCTCTGGTCCCATCTGATTGGTCTCCTGCCTGATTCGAGACACCACAGCAAAGTACTGTGGGAAGTCCTTGGTGATAATGCGGCAGATTCTCTTCCTCTCCAGCTCGTCAGGACTGTCCAGTTCTACAGGGAAGGAAAGAAAATGCATAAGTCACATGTAAATTATAGATCAAAAGCTCCATTCAGAATCAGAATCAGCTTTACTCACCACATAAGATAAGATTAGATATTTCTTTATTAGTCCCACGACAGGGAAGACATAAAAGAATATGTTCATACAATTTGACTCCAGTTTTTTGACTGCTCTCATGTACTTACACATAAATAGACATTAACATTTAGCTTAAGCAGCAACATTTTATTGCTAAGTAAACACATACAATAATTAATTATTATATATATTAATAAACTGCAAAAATATACTTTAGAATAACTTGTTACCGTGTTATTACACAGACATTGTTTTTGTTTGCAGTAGCACTAGCTCCAGACCAGTCTTTTTAGTATGGCTCTACTGCAGGCATCTTAATCATATTTAGTTTACTTGTTTTAATGAACTTGTCATGTTATTACAGAACTTGCATTCTTCAACAAACATACAAAAAAACTTCACGTTACACATGTGTTTGTGTTTAATTGGTCAGCACTCAAGCTCCTGCAATAAACATCCGTCCACCTACCAGATCTGATTCGAGTGCAATCACTTTCATCTGCATGTCTAATTTTCTACAAACAAAAACTTATGTTATCAGAATAACTCATGAGATGCTGTATTCAGCTATAAGTCTACACACGGGGGCTTTAAAAACACATTCATTATACGTCTCTAAATATTTCAGCTTGCCCGGACGCCACTGTAAGACAAAGTTTTGGCCAAATAATGAAGTAAAAACGTGCTTTACCTTCATCCATCCCACTGAGGAGCTGATTGAGGTCTTCAGTCTTGTAGTCGTACAGATGCTCCTTCCAGGTTTCTCCGTTCTCGCTGCGCAGGAGGATCAGCTCTCTCTCCTGGCCCCGCATCGAGCCAAAGTGAGGGATCTCCACTATCACAGGCCTGGTAAGGTATATGTCAAGGAGAGATGGTTTAATTAATCCTATCGTATCCATTTAATGACAAGTCCCAAGCAAACCAAAGCAAAGTAAGGCAACCATTAGAGTTTACTTGGTAAGAGAAGAGACGGTTTAGGTCTTTCTGATTATAATGATGGTTGTAATTTTGTGGGGCTGAACTTAAAGAAACATAAATCTGATGGAGGACATATCATGGAGCTTCTCTATAGGCATGTTCAGAGGATCAACACTAATTCTGCTTTTCAATTCAACAAATACAGGGAAAGATGAACAAGGAACATTGTAGGACTCTGGTCTGAAAACACACACACTGCACAGGTATGAATGGACTTCTGCTGATGACAGTGTTGCTGCATAATGATAGCGGTGGCCGTGCTGCAGCTCGATGGGACATTCAGAGTGCATGTCATAGCTTGGCATGACTTGACGGGACACATGAAATGGAACGAGGAGTGCGGGGCGGAAGCTGCACAGCCCTTATTTTTAAAAAAGGCATGACAGCAACACAAGAGAGACGGATGGACGTACTCTAGCCTGAGGACTATTTGTTTCAGGGTCACTCAGAGTAGAATAGGACAGAAACAGAGGAACTATATTTATTGATCATCCCCTTAAGAAATCCTCAAAAATCACAAGAGTATTATTTTTCTTAAAAGTACCATTTTCTCAATCAGTTTCCCTCTATGAGTAATGGGGTCCTACATGAACACAGTATTTACTATTTTCTGCCAAACTTATGGATAAATACATAACGTAGGTGGAAGTAGACAAGTGGCAATTACTGCAGTGGCACCTCACATGTAAGCCTGTGAATAATATAAAGTGATATGTGTATAACTGGAGTATAACTGTTGATACAGTATGTTATGTTTCATAAAAAAGGCATTAAATGCCACTAAATACACATTTTAATGCACAAAACTTACACTTTTAAAATGAAGCCTTGTCACATTTTAACACACTGCTAGGCATCTTTTATAATGCCCATTATTTTATTCATATAGCACACTTAAAAAACTTCCCACTTTGTGCTGTTCTCAGCTGCTCCGACAGTTAACTTCAACTTTGGAAAAGGAAGCGAATAAAAGTCACACGCCTCTGCTCCATGACATCAATATTATTTTAATACGTTTTTACGCCTTCCAAGTGTCTTGCAGACAAAGGACTGAGTAAGAACTGTTAAAGACCAGTTGTTCCCCCTGTGTTGCAGATGGGGGGGCCGCCATCCCACATAGCTCAAGCTAGATCAGTCTCTTACGTTTCCTGGCTGAAATTCCACTTTTACAGTATTGTGCTTCCGCTTTTTATTAAATGATTATTATTAAATAATAACAATGCAAGAAATGATATCAAGTACGGTTATTTTACGCCACATAGAACTTTGAACAGGACTGAAATTGTACATTAATGGTATTTTTTTTTATCATCTTATTCTCAAAACCTGTGTCATGAGGTCTGCTCTCCCATCGCAGTGATGGCGTTTGAGAGCAGAACCCATAAATCAGCCACTGCATTCTTTTCTAAAATGTTTTTTTTTTGTCTGTGCTCTTCCCAATGCTTTTTCAGTGAATGAGGCACTTCCAGGAAAAAACTTGAGATGTCACATGTTTCCATGCACCAATCAAGTTCAGGATCTGGCGACAGTTGTTGTTCAACGTTTCCATGGAAATGCAACAATCAAGAGAGCGACAGCAACTTTCACTGTTGCTTATTCATTCATGAATATATATAAAACATTATGGAGAAACAGCAATATCAGTCAAAATCTCATAATCTACAATTTCATGAAGAAGAGACACACTATAATAATAATAATAATAATAATAATAATAATATAATAATAAGTAAGTCTCATACCGACTGAAAGCTTGAATCTACCCTCCTAAGTTGAGCTGTAGCCCCGAGGCTTCACATTGGTGAAATTCTATGTATTTCATGGTACAAACATCTTTTAGCTCTGGGGTCAACACGACTCCAGGTTAATGTAACATGGATCGGTACAACTTGACAAAACGTTTTCTACCAAT
This sequence comes from Pempheris klunzingeri, assembly GCF_042242105.1. Lineage (NCBI taxonomy): Eukaryota > Metazoa > Chordata > Actinopteri > Acropomatiformes > Pempheridae > Pempheris > Pempheris klunzingeri. The sequence goes on from NC_092031.1 coordinate 4,295,813, forward strand.
ATCTCTGGAGACTAATTACACAGCAATACTGTGGGATGATGTAAAACTGATCTTAAAGGTGAAGTAAAGTAACAGCAGTCATGGGAAGCAGGATGATGCTTGGCTTGAGGAGGAAAAGGCTCATGCCCAACAAGCGCAGTCCAGTCCAAACAGCCAATCAAAACCTTAACTTTCAGTGACATCAGAAGCCCACTGAAAGCCTCTGAAATAAAAAAAAAATAAATACAATGGTCTCTAAATGAAAGTGGCTGGAAAGTAACCGAATGGATTTACAGCTACATTGTGTAGTTTTAGGAAGAATTTTAAGATCTCAAATGTAGAAAATTCATTGTATGTCTCTACCTGGAGCTTTATTGAGGCTAAACAGATCCACTTTACTGTGGTGGACCTATCATCCAACTAACTGACATCACTATGTCGTTGATTTCTTCCCAAAACTACGTGGCAACCAGATTATAGTAATGCTGTATCCTACCAAATCAAAGTCAACAGAGATGGGTAAAAGAATCATATCCATTAGCATGAATCAGCCTCGGTCATGTTGGTTTCCTTTGAGGGAGGTGGGAGGCACAGAGGAAAGAGGAGTGGGGGGGAGGGGATGCTATGTTTGGTTCCTACCCAACAAATCTAGTTCCTCTGGGTCCCAGCTGTAGCACTGGACTAACCAGGCTCTCGCCTTCATTAAGGGCTGGCAGCTTTCTGGGAAGATGTAGTTTACTGTGTCCGCAAGATAATCAAACACACACGCACCCACATACATACACAAAACACACACTTGCAAAGTCAGTAAAGGCACACACCACTGAGTGCTAGCTTCATGTGCATCAGTGATAAGATTCCCATTTCTGATTTTCCTGTACTCTGGAGTGCATTTAGGGACATCAGTAAATGGCAACCACTCACACACATTATCAGAGTTGCTGGTTGGTATGAACACACAGAGAACTGGTTGCATCTAATGCTCAAGAATTTTGTTGCTAACTGAAGATAATAAGGGCGTCAGAGATTTGAAGGAGAGCAAAAACAAGCCTGTTTATCATAGATTCTTCCTCCTAACATTAAGTAATGCAATTATAATGTAGCGTAATATGTCGATCACAGGAACGTTAATTGACAACTATTATAATTATCATTGAAGAGTAGCTTCAGCTCCTAAAATGTGATCATGTGCTGTTGATTTCTGTTTTTTTTCTTATAATTTTATGATGAATATTTTTGTGATTTGGACAAATTAAAGTAGTTTTACAACATAATCTTAGGCTCTGGTCAACAGACTATTTCATGGAATTTTCTACTACATCAGTGTTTCCCAACCTTATTGTTTGACAGATCGACTAATAGATAAGCTCGAGTAGTCCTTCATCAACACCACCCATCATACTCTTTTTCCGTTTTAAGATACGTATTTAGACTTCTCTACTTGCTTACTACATAGTTTTTAAGCACTCTAAATCTCTGGTTCACAGGAGAAATGTCCTGTGCATCATATCTGACTGTTTACTGGTTATTGTAACAATTAACTAAAGATCAGCCTCAAACCAATTTATAATCCTACTTGTGCGTTTATGTGTCCCCTACACACAAATAAATGGATATATTTTTTCAGCACATCATAATTTCTGTATTTAAAATTAATTAAACTGCAGAGCTAACCTCTGAGGTACATGTATGTATCCCTGGTTGGGCTAAAAACTAGATTTAAGCCCTATTAAAGACTAGTGTAACAGATATTTGTGTCTCACAGTTTTACCCTTTAAATCTATCAAACATGTACACGTGTTGTTGCATTTTCTTTTGTAATTGGATAAATCAAACAAGTAATCAAAGTCTTGGCTCTCAGTTGATCCAAATCTATCATTTCTGTTGGTTTTGACACACTTTCCTGACACATCAGAGACGTAAAAAACTGAAACATATCTTTTAAAAGTTGCCTTTCTCTTTCCCACAATCCACAATTTTACAGTTTACATCCATAAAAGTGATGCTGCCTTTACTTTTCTGAAAGCAGCCTGACTTAATGCCGGAGGATGAGCACGCTGCAACAATTACACTTCAACTGCAAATTAAACCGTGGATGTTACATCCTCAACACATACATACACACATTCACACTTCAAAATATAAACGCAGATGGTTGGAAATGGCGATGGCAAGAAGCAGAAGGAAGTAGATGTCAAGTCACCAAACGGAAGTGAAGAAAAATAAGCAATTAAGCAAACTGCAACAATATCAATGAGGTTTAATTTAAAAAAACCAAAAAAGAAAAACCGAGTCTTACCCGAGGAACTGAGCTCCAGCTGGACCGACCTCAACCAGCCGGCTGGCCAGGCCTTCTCCTTCCACCATCGGAGGAGGCGATGCCAGTTTGTGTCTCTTGACCAGTCGACAGGTGATCCTGGTGGGCGCTGTGCACTTTCTGGGCGGGATGATGATGCGCATCCCGTTGTGACGACTCCCTCTCATGGAGCCGCCTCTGGCGTCGACCATGAAGCTGACCAGGAACCTGATGGAGAGCGAAAAAGGGAAGAAAAAGGAGGAGGAGGAGGAGGAGGAGACAAAGAGTGACAGTGAAGAAACAGAGGGACGGTGAAGCGTAAAGACAGGGAAGTAAAAAGTGAGAGCAAAGTGAAAGACAGAGAAGCATGTGGGGGGAAGAAGAGATAACCAGAGAGGAGAGAATATAGAAAAGGAATGGGATAAGAGTACGTCAGTGTAACAACAGTACTGATGTAGAGAGAGCAGCTTTAGCTGAGGTCCCTTCTCATGCTGTGATCTTCAAAACAAACACAACTAAGTGTGAGTAAAAGAGAAGATAGATTAAGAACAGAAATGTGAGGAGTTTTCTGTGTTGGCAATGACTGCGCTTTAAAAAGATGCCACACCCATTTCCACAAGATAAATATTTGTACATGAATGTGCTCTATTACTTTATGTGAATCATTATGAATTAGCCAAGATGCCAACACAGAAGCATCCTGTGTAAACTGTGGTTTATCCATATTAAGATGTATTGTAGATCTGTGTAACTCATTTTGACTTAAAGAAGAAAATCACATCTCTCTCGCTCATACACACACACACACACACCAAATCCACACCATGCAATTTGGTGAGCGAGATGTCATGTTAGTTTGTATGTAGCTGTGGAACAAATGGTGTGAATATAAATGTAATTGTGTATAAATGAGTCCTTTGTATAATTAAACCTAAAGCAAATGTAAAGATTCACTCACAGGCAACAGATACACAAACTAACACAGATGCTGTCTGTAGTTACAGTATTTATCTCCACCAGGACTGTATTTAACTGGCTATAAGAGATGTAAAAACATTGAGATCTTTGCAACCTCTACAGAGTCACATCCTGCCAGATTTAACAACATAAACTCGTTCAGATCAGTTAGAGACTCACAAAGATTTCCAAACAAAAGGAGTAAAACACGGCAAAAATCCAAATCAGGTTTGCAACAACACGGGTCATTTGTGAGGAGAGCAAACACAGGACAGCAAACACATGTTATGAGTGAGCAGAGAGGGTGGGGCGGGGCGGGGGGGGAGGGTGTGATGTCACCGGAAACAGGAAGTAACACAAACAAGGCAGTGGTGGTGATAAAGAGAGCAACCAATCACAGTCAATCACCTGCTGTCGTACTGCGGGAGCGGAGAGGAAAAACTGCAGGATGGACGACAAAGCAACGGAGGAGTGACAGGTCAACAACAGAGCTTTGTCATTGGAAATACCACTGAGAAGACCATTACCACGGAGCCCTTTAAAGGAATAGTTCGGCATTTTGGGATATTAGGCTTATTCGCTTTCTGGCAGAGAGTCAGATGAGGAGATTAGATGCCACTCCATGTCTGTCCGTTAAATATAAGGCTACAGCCAGCAGCTGGTTAGATTAGCTTAGCCAGGTCCATGGTGGGGCCTGCACCCTCCCGCACACAGTCAGACCCAGGCGTTCACACCAACAGGACACTTTTGGGTCTACTTGGGATTTGGAACAATGGGCCGCTGGAACGGTGACTGGAACTGTTGTTTTTACACTTTTTACAATATACTAGTACAGATCTAACAAAGGAAATAAATTGTGTTAATTAGTGATCTTTAGAGGAGCCGGTAGGTGGATTTACTGTGGGACAGAACACGGCTAGCTGTACATACAATAATTACGGAAATGAGGGAAGTGCAATATTTGGAACAGAATAACTGTACAATTTGAAAAGAACAGACAATCAGAGAGGATGGCAGGAGACAGACAGAGAATACATAAGACGTAGGTGGAAACAAAGACAAGCACTTGTATCCATCTGTCCTCACATCTCTAATCCCTCCTCTCCCTTAAAAGCTGAAAACTCTATGTTTCCCTCTCTTCCTCTATCCTTTCCCAGATCGGTCAAGTGAAAGAGTCTGGGTTGACATTTTCCCTGATCTTTGTTTTTTTCCCTCCGTCTTTATTCACTCATCCTTTCAAATGTGCTTACCCGGAGTGTATTGGTGATGAGACTAGGTTGACGTTATCCAGTGCGTCTGCAGTCCAGCTGTACCTCCTCAGAGAGTCGTTATCAAAGTCCTTAGCCACCGCCAAATGCTGTGGTGGAGGCAACAAGGTCATTGCAATGCACGATTTTGTGTGAGTGAGTGAGTGAGTGAATGAATGAATGAATGTGCACCACAAGAAAGTGGAGAAATGATAATGTGTGCTTGTTAACTCATGAGTGCTAAATTAAAATCAGTACAGTGTAGAAATGAGATCACAACACAGAGCTTTTGTCATGAAGTCATGCATTTAAATAACCAAGAAAAAGAGGAAAAATTAAGACACCTTTGCCACAAGAAATCATATCTATCAAGAACCTTTTAAATCTGACAATACGATGCAGAACTCTACATGAGAACACACATGCACACATAAATCTGCTCTTGTTGAAGATGATTGTGCATCTTTTCTGCTACAGGGTTGCCACGTCTCCCTTTAAAGGTCAGCAGTGAGCTACAAAACAACAAGATGACAAGCCAGTAACTTTCTTTCCTATTTCAAGTAACACCTCCTCTGGGGGAAGGACGGCATCACTATTTGTACCTCTTGCAGGATTTATGGCTGAGTCATAAAAAGGATTTCTGTACATAAGAGACCGTGGCAGCTGTCATTAAGAAAAAACACCAGTATATGTAACAACACCATCTATATATTCAGTGTCTTGGTGAAAAAAGGCAAAACATAAGCACAATAATGGACTTTTAACTGAAAAATCACTGCTTTAAGGATGGCACCAAAGACAGATAAACATCTGCCAGATACAGAGGCAGCACTTCTATTCCAGAGAAGCTCTGATACATTAATAACAACACGGTTTGCTGACATGAGGAGAATTTAGTGTTTCATCCTCCCTAAAAATACTAAATTGGTGCTTGAAAGCAGAACTGCTAAACATTTTATGGGCTACTGTTTAAGTTCTATACTTTACAACAATCAATTGAAAAGGATGAATATATACATGCTCTGATGATGGTGTAACTGAACAGAAAAAATAATCTCATATTATAAATGATAATAAAGTCTGAATGACATGCCCCGACAGGAAGAGTGCATGATGACTTGAGCGCCACAAACCTTATTGTGTTGCTCTACAATGAAAGACTTTTCCTTACAGAGCATCTGGAGCAGCGTGAGAGGAGACATGCTGGTGTTTAGCAGCTGTTACATTCACAAATCATACAATCAGGTTACTATGAAGTCCTCCTGTTACTGCATCATCTGTCTCACTGTACCGCAGCAGCACTGTCTGCAAGTTTCTGTTTCAACAAAGTCTTTCGAAATTCAGTTCTCAGAGGCTTCGTGGTCAAGTTTAAAGGAGCACTCCACTGTTTTTAGTACAATACCCCCTTGAAAACAGTTGTATAATGTCTTCTGGGACTCTGCAGGAGCTACAGACTAGTCTACAGTCTGAGAATATCACCTCGATAATGTCAAAAGGGCATTATGAGTTATAAGATGGGTGCGTGAAGCATCTAAGATGATGGCATTTACCAGTTAGAGAGGATATAATGACACACACACATCTTGGTGTCCGCTCCATACATTTTAAGCATGCTTCTGTTTAATTATGTCCTCTCTGGGGACCTCTCTACCTGTATGGAAGAGTAATGCTGCAGAGTTTGAGAACCGTGTGACACTAATGCATGAAGAATTTTGACATATTTTAATAAATGAAAGCTCAGTTATCAATTTGGCAATGACATCGTACATCTTCAATAGTCAGTCCTGATCTTGTCTTGTGCTTCTAATTTCTAGTTTGGTTACAGATCAGGTTGTTCATTTTAAGATACCACTACCACTATGTAAGCAAACCTTCATTTTCAATAATGAACTAATACTGTACAGTATATCCAAAGGTGACGAGAAGATGAGAGCATATATTCTGAGCAAAAATAAGCTTCATCATATCACTGGTGGTAAAAGAGTTTGGCCTGTGGGACATATTCTACAATCAGTGTCACCTGAACTCCCACTTTATCTTAAGTGCCATTTTGATGATCCTTAAAGTAAGTGGGCCATCCCTCTTAGATGGCAGCACTATCCACTAATCTAATTTCCACTTTCAGTAAAATGTAACGGGTCATCTTTATAGTGACACAAACTCAGGTGTAAGAGGATTGGTCAAGAGCCTGGCTTTTGGCTCAGCACCAAGACAGCTTGGCACTCTGGGAAACAGAGCTGTGTCTCCCATGAAGTTAATGACCTGCAGATTACTGACAGAGAGCACGGGGGAAGTGGAGACAGAAGCCAGCAAGAGACACAGCGACAAAAATAGACAAATCATGTACACCTTTAAACAACCACAGTATATATTCAGTCAGTGTACGTACCATCTCCTTATTGGGTGCCAACATCTCCTCTATCATCATGCTGTCCCGCGTGAACGAGCTCCGGTTCAGCGTGTTGGACCTATCAGAACTGAAGGAACGCAGGCTTGGTGTGGTTGCCGTAGAAGTCACGGATTACCAAGACAACAGTCACAATGATGGAGAGGGGAGGCGAGGAGGAGGAGGAGGAGGAAGAGGAGGAGTTGGGAGGAGGGGTGGGTGTGAGAGGGTATGAAAGTGAACAGAAAAAACAAACATAAACACATTAAATGCATGCAGCTTCCAGGAACCTGACTGTATGCCACCAGTGACAACAACAACCACACGGCAAGAGAGGACGCTCTTGAAGAGGGAATTCAAGTGTTTTTCCGAGACCAAACCCAGAGCTAGAAAGAAAGGACTGTTGCACAAACTATTTTGTGTGAGGCAACAAAAACCTTCTTAAGAAACTAAACTCCGTGAAGAAAAAAAATCCAGATGGAAATGCATTTGTCAGTGCTCAGTGGTTATTCAGATAATTCCTCTTAGATGGCGAATAAACAGTCCAAAAAAAAGCAAGTTGTGTGGAAAAAAAAACACACACACAGATTGTCTATACCTTTCATTACAAGTACAGCTTTCTTTAGCGTCCTCAGTCTCCAGTCAGACTGGGCTATTCACACCATGCGAGCACACAATTCGAATGCCCTGAAAGCCAGAGTGGAGCAGAGTAGCTTATGAAAGTTAAGCAGATTACTGTATGATGGACAATGGACACAGTGCTAGGACAGGAAGCTGGTATCGGCTGTCATAATGAAAAATTTGCAGATAATTAGCTCGCTGTAATCTCGCCTCGTGCCCATCTTTTGACAATACATCCACATTAAATTGTAGTTTGAATGATTACGTTTCTGTCCCAATACATTTGTCTGTGTGACTGTGTGCTGTGATGTTGTTTGTTTGTGATGAGGCTTTAGGAGACACTTTTATGAGGCAAATAAAGAGCATTCCTGAGCAATGACATATGATGAATGTTTGCCTGCAACATCTCAACCTCAATTACGACAGCGCTATTTGCTCTGCGCAAGTAAACTGATGTGAATTAATTAGTTTGTGCTCAGAGGAACTGCTCTGTAGCACAACATGGCAAACACACAACTCTGCAATGACAATTCTGTGGAAGAGGAGATAGGCTGTGGTTGCAATACATATTCTTTTATCCTACCATTATCGTAACAGGCACAGAAAAATTCAAGTAACAATGAAAAAAATTATGTTATTTAAAGATGAAAAAGGGAAATTATCGTCCTTTAATTATCATATAGTAAATGAATACATACATAATAAGGAAAGATATATATATATATATTTGTTTTGTTTTAATTTAGGCATTTTAAATCTTCCATGAATAATCCTGTGATAATAGGACAACAATGTAATTGCAACCATGGCCGCTCTTGTCTTCCATGTAAGGAAGATATATAGTACACTTTATGTTTGATAGTAATGGTCGTAATCTAAAGCTCTCTGAACTTATGTCTTTGTAATGCATCTACTAGATGTAAAATTCAGGTTTGTCGTGTACATCTGTTATACGCAAAGAAATTATAAGAGGAATAAAAATCAAAATGTTAGTAGCACTATATTAAAGTCTGTTGGTAAAACATAAAAGTCCATCCTGCTGTCGGATGAACTTCTTTTCAAAATAAATACTTTCACCATTAAAACTATTTTAATGCTGGTAATTGTACATTTTTGCATGAAATGTACACACCTTTCTTCGTAGTAACAGTGCTTGACAATATACAGTGAGATTATTCTGCACTGTTCATTGGTTGTGGTGCGTATATGACACCAAACTGATGAAGGCAATACAGTAGCTATTGCCGACAGATATATCAGTTCAGGTCCCTGGAAGCTTGATGAAGCGGTACTCCACACAGAAACCAAAATGATGCAAAACTCCACTTTTGTGGCTAACCCACAAAGGCCCAGGCATTAATGATACGGTAACCACAGTCAAAAACAAAAGCAGACACAACAGGCCGTTTTCTAAAAGCAAGGAACACAGCAGAACTGTTTTCAACTGAAAGTAAGAAATCGGACGTAAAGATCACACAAGTGAACCACAGTACACGACACAGTGTCTGATGTTAACATCCAACAGTGTTAAAAATCATAAGAAACTGGAAAAAAATCATTATGTTAGTAGTCAAACATACAGTAAATATGTATTACACTGGACCACAAAGTCATGATATTGATAGTGGTTGGAGTCTGGGGGTGTCAGGGGAGGGAAAGGGGTGAGATGGGTGGGGTGGGGAGGTGGTGGAGGGGGTGTAGGGAGGCCTCTTCATGCCTTTAGTCTTACCTGACTTTGGGACTAACATTAAGAACGGACATGAGGAGAGAATAAAAGATCATGAACAAACAGAAGTGGATAGAGAGATGCAGAGAGGAGAAAAGCCAGAGCAGAGATGCAGGTTGACAGAATGACGCCGAATGCTAACTGACCGACTGGCTGACCGACTGACCGCCTGTGGCCCTGTCTGGCATCCTCACTACTCGCTAGAGCACATGTCCAAATTACAACTATTGACCTTCACATACTTAAACACACATGTGTACTCGGTGATTTCACTTTCAAGGATTTACTGCAGAGTTTTGAGGAGGAAGGAGTTATTTCGGGTCCCAGATGTAATAGTAATGGTAATAGTCTCTTCCGCTTTCTGCACAGATAATGTCAGGTGACTGACACTGAGCAGCTCTGAGGCTTTGGTGGACATGAAACTAATGGTTGAATCATCAGAACAAAAGATGAGCAAATGCATAGGAAAATATCTGGTTATTCACTAAAGCATAAATTCAAATCTGCATTAAATGATTTTCTGGCTGCTGGGAAAAAGCTGTAAACGCCACATTGACATATTATCACCTCATTAAGTTGTTGTGGGAACATAATGTTAGCAATTTACACATAAAGCAGACACAGAGCAACATCAGAATTCATTCAAGTCATGTTTCTGGCCACCTGACAAATGGAAGTCCAATAGTCACTCTCCTTCTAGGGTTCGTAATCTGGCTCTTAAGCTGCTAAAAGCTCCACTTCTGTTATGTTTTCCAGCTGGTTGCTAACTTTGTCTGTCTGCTGTTTCGTGCTGAGCAGGAAGTGTACACTGGATTTCTCAGAGGTTTGTTTTTAGCTGAAAACAAATATCTGCTGCAACTACTGTTGATGAGGGCAGTGAGGGTGAACCTAAACAGTAACACTGCTGCCTTAAAACCAAAACAATAAGCTGAAAGATGCTAAAATGTTTGAGTTGAGTTGTGGATACAAGTGACACCTTTCACAATCCAATGTTTCCATCCATTAATAATATAAAAATGTCGGTTAGTGCAGCTTTAAGGAGAATTTGGCTGGGTTCAGCTACACCAAACTGATGGAAGAAAAATCAAGATTTCTCTGAAATCAAGAAGAAATAATTCCAATAATATAAACCTATAGTGTGAAAAAAATGTATCAGGAGACTCCTGTGTTTCCATGTTAAGTAACATTGAGGATATCATTAAAATAAAATACTGAAATTGTAATTTACAGCAGGAAATAAGTACTTGTAGACTCTGGGTTCCTGCCAAATTGCAAATCCAATAAGTATGCATCTCCTAGTGATTTAGTAGATAATTCAAATACCAAATTGACTGAACTGATAGTGATTTGAACCCATTCCTGCAGCGGACCAGTAATTTGTTAAACAAATTCTATGCTCGGGTTGATCTCACAGACACACACACGTCCCACCCAGCTCAAACAGTGTATGTTGATGTAACCCAGCGCCCAAGGCCGTGGAATCGAACATGTTTCTAATTTCCTGTGGCTCAGTGTCCATGTGTGTCACCCCTCAGATATTCAATAACTCTTCGGTGGGTTGCACAACTGTCAATATTTTTGTGTGAGTTCAACAGCCACAGAAAGCGAACTATAACCTCCCACTGGTGACTTAAAAATATGTGTCTTTGTGTGTGTGTGGCTGGCTTGGGGGTGCAGAATAATACAAGGCTTCACTGCCATCTTACTACTTATGAATAATATTCATAGTTCAAGTGTATTTTCAGATGTAATATTTTTACAAACCAGAAACAACATCGTATAAATCTGCTTAAAAAAAACAGCTAAACTTCCCCTCTGACAGTTCTCTGTGAGCCGCTTGTGTTTTTAGATCGTGAGCTTTCACAATGACTTCATGTGCTGTTACATGTGCACACTGTGTTTCTTGGAGCTTTGAAAAAGACTCTTCAGCAAGTAAAAACTTCAGTGTATGCATCAAATTAATCGTGATAGTCAAAAGAGACCATGGTGGGAATGTCTACCAGGTGCCAACAATGAAAAAAAGACAATTTCCATAAACCCTGTCGCCTCCTGTCTGGGATTGCACTTTGCTTCTTTGGGTAAAAGGTTTCCTTTATTTTTGAACGTGGAGCAGCAGCCAGTTTTGTGTTTTGTGCTGTACTGCGCTACAAGTGCTGTCCTTTTGTGCTGTAAAGTAATGCGCCATTTTTATGTGGAATCCTACAACCTTTTCATTTGTGCTATAAGACCGAGTCACACCAGAACGTGGCACAGCAAAAGTCATCCACACATCTTTGCATAAGTATGTGGGGTCAGAAGCTTGTGACTACCTGCAGGGCCTTTGCACAATAACTGCTTCCAGGTTAGTCAGCTGAGAACATGCTAGCACCAGTCAATTACATAGACTTATCATTTTCTCCATACTATGCTGTGAACTCCACCCTGGCATTCTGTTCTCCAGATTGTAAATTATCTCATTAAATAAAGAGTTTTTGAAAAGGGGGGAAAGCTAGTAAGCTTGTTAACATGGTTGCTAACAGGAAAATATGTTCACACAGTTGAATAAAGAGACATATTTGTCTTTTTTCCTGTCTTATGACTGACTTCAAACCATTCAGCAGTTTATAGTTGATGCTTGATGGTGTAACACAGATAACAAGCTACAACAGCTTCCTTCATTTTGGACTCAAGATGATTAGCTATTGGTCAAAGATGCAAATTTTGCATTAAAATTCACCAGAGTTGAAGTTAAGCCATTAGAATAAGTCGACTTTGTTGTGAACTGTTGCTGTCTTGAATGCCGGTGTGACCGGGCCTTCGCTCATCTCACATGGATTCTTCTCTGACAGTCCTGTCAGCTGTATTGTGTCACACAGACTGACATTATAATGCTACACTAGATTATCGACTGAGGTGCTGCTTACCTCTGTGACCGCGCACCGACGCTGAAGCCCATGTAGCCCTCCTGAGGGAGCGAGTCGTCGCCCAGCTCCCGCAGGTCCTGGGGGGCCAGATATTTGTCTGTGTCCCCCGTCATTGCATCGTCACCTGCCGGATGAGAACACACAAGGCCGACGAGAGGTTACAGAAAGAAAATGTAAACTGTCTTTGAACTTTGCCAGTTCAAAACTAATGAATGAATGAGTAAAGCTCTCTGCTCAGTAACTACTGTACAGGTGAAACACAAATCCTGCTTCATCTGAGATCCTCAACATTTATCTGTGGCGGACAGACTGGCTTCACAAGGTGGGAAAGTCTGAGTGCGGATTTAAAATTATGGCTTCTTTGTGTTTCTTGTTTCTGGCATCCATGTGGACCATAACAGAGTCGCCCTCTTTCAAACAGACAGATCAATGCAGCCTCTGCCCAGAGGCTCTTTTCCAGTTCAGCTTTGGTCCAACAAACAAACGCTTTGCTGTCACTTAAAGCTGTTTGTTACCAGTAGAGCTTGCAAACAACAAACAATGCTGCTCTCAGTTACTTTTATGTTACGTTAGTTTAGCAAGCTTACAGTCATAGCAGCAACAGCAGTTTTGCAGATTTCTATCTACATAAAATGAAAGTCATGTAGGTTTTGAGCAGGTCTCACTGACCACACATTCATGTACAGCACAGTGTTTCCAGTTAAGGTGAATAAGAGCACTTTCCACACAGCAGACGTCCATGTCATCACAGCAAACAAGTCATTCAAGCCCAAAAAAAAGAAGCTGTTAAAGAGTTGAAACCTACGTTACAGGCCTAGCAGCATGTTATTCCCCTCAGAGTTACTGTAGATCCTACTGATGAACCGGTGACCACAGAGATGAAAGAGAGAAGGGAGGAGAGGAGGAGCTCAAAAGGGAGAGGGGAGCAAGTGCATGCAGGCGGAGAAACGAAAAGAGAAAGAAAAAGAAGGCATTCCAGCAACCACAAAGCACCGGAGACCCCCACCCCACCCTCCTGTCCCCTCATCCCCTGCTGCTGCAGCACCCCTCCCCCCTGAACTTTCTCCCTCACACACGAACTCTGCAGACCCCATCTGGCGACATTCCAGCTCATTCTCCGGGACCCCTTTCTCCGTGCAGCCTGAGCCACAGCAAACCCCCTCCTGAGCGGGCAGAGACTCACCTCCTGCTTTAAAGCACTTCATTCAGCCAGAAGTCCAGCCTGAAGGATTCTCACCCTGAACTAACTTTTCTTCAAACTGTAACCTCCCTTCAACTCCCTTTCACTCTCTCTCCTGCACACGCTGTCCCTCTCTCTCTCTCTCTCTCTTTCACAGCCCGGCACTCACACAAACAGATCAGCTTTCTCCCGCCTACCCACCCTGCTCTAGGATTATCCTGTGTGTGTGCGTGTGTGTGTGTGTGTGTGTGAGTGTGTGTTAGTTTCGGAACAGACACCTAGAGCTCACTGCAGGACAGAAATAGTAAGTGGGTGTGTGACTCAGACTAAGTTGTCCAACATCTAAACTCTACCTATACAGTGTCTTTAGGAGTACATACGACACAGTAAATATCCTCACTGCTCCCATAAACTCTTATTTTCTGATCTTTACATTTTGTGGTTTATATATTGTCTTGTCTGTCTCTTTCCTTCCTCCCTTCGCCCCGCCTGTCTGTCTGCTTGTCTATCTCTCTATCTGCTAAATAGTACAAACACTTTGCTGTCAGTCTGCTCACTCACGGCTTCACCTTCTTTGTCATTCTCCCTCTTGATCTCCATTTCTCTCCTCCAGCTGCTTCTTTGTGTCAACTCACACATGTAACAACTAGAGGTGACGCTAATTGAGAAATTCATGTTGCATCAGGCCAGAGGATGATTTCCCAAATCACTCCAGCTGGGAGTGACACGACGATATCTGTCTGTTCACAGCTGCCTGATGTGGTGAGTGTAAATATTAAAGGCAAATAATAAGATTCATAGCTTCTTACAGAGCTGTTTTTAAGTCTCTTGGTGCAAGCTTAAAGTCTGTCAGAGCAGTAAAGACCATTATGACTTTTGGACAATCCAAGATATAAGTTGTCAATCGTGAGTGTAACACAGTGAAGTATTTGACATACTTGGCTGTTACACACGTCCACTCATGGCTGGTTCAAAGCTTTGATGACCAAAAACAAACTGCGTCAAAATTCTGAAAGTGTCTGAAATTTAGGTCCAATTTAGAATCACTGCTTCTACGATTCACGTCTTAAAATGAACCAAAGAGGCCACAGTATTAAAATGAACCAGAAGACAATGGCTGCTAATGACATTGTAAGAACCCAAAGACATGTATATGTCTATATATAAGTGCCATGTATGTGTATATAAAGATGGATGATGCGAGCTGTTGATGTTTCTGCTGCACTGCACGAAGCATATTTGCACTTGTGACACATGTACATTATGTTATCATTTTTTATTTTCCACACAAATCTAGGAGCACATTTTACTTTTGTACGTGACAAAATAAGCCTTTGAATCCTTTGCAATAGAGAGCATCTAAGATTTATCAGACCCATCACTGCACTCAGTGAACTTTTAATGGAGCACTTAAGTTAGTCCTGCCCTAATGCATAGCCTACTTTATCGTCTACTTAATCAGCTGTTTTCCTCTAAATGGGTCTAAATTGTGAAAACTGTGTTGAAAAAGACGAGCAACTGAGACCATAATCTCATTAGGAAAGTGTTTACTGAGGTAAGAAATCAAGTGAGCGGTCGGGTCATTTTGCTTCTATATTTTGACCAGCAAATGTTATATTTAGAATATGAAATGTCAAAGGCTGAGGATGACAAACATACAGTTCATGCCTGAAATCAACAGTAGAAATGAATGATTAAGCACAAGATCCACTTTTGGAATAAGAAGAAGGCTTGGCATCAAACAGTCACAAGCCAACATGTGGCAACTATGTTATTGCCTTTTAATTAGTTTACTTAGCACATAATTCAGATTTTATAACCATGGTTACCAAATATTAATTAACTTTACAACTCTGCAAAAACTTGCTGGAAAGCCCACAACCGCACAGGGTTTGTGAGCTGTCCTGTTTTAGATTGTGGACTGTGAGTGTTATTGGAGATGTTAATCATTGCTGTTACTCAGCTGGTATGTGAGCGTGTGAGAGTATGTGTGTGTGTGAGATGGTGTGTGTTTGTGGGCCTGGTGTTACACTTACATATATTTTTAGATCAGACAAGACAGATGGACTCTCTAAGCTCTACAACGAAAACATCAACTCACACACAAAGTCAGTGTGAGTGCAAGCGTGCACGTAAACATACATAGAGCAGAAGTCACGGCAACAAGATCACACAAACAGTTTAGTTCCATCAGTTCAGCTGCAGCACTTCACACTGATTATTGGAGTTAGTTACTGAGAGATCACCACTTACAAGAATAGCTGATGCAGATATTTCCAACATCCATCTCTGTTTAAACAAAGCAGAAATATACCTGAAAGCATGTATTTGTTTGAACCCTTTGGAATATCTCTGAAATCACGCATGTGGGAATATTAGTGATGGAGACATGAGACTGCATATAAAATGTTTATCTCATGGTTTTCCTTTTTTTTTCCCCCTTGATTTTCCTTTTCTTTTCATTCCTCTGCTCTCTTTCTCGACTCGTCTCTCTGTTTGTTCCCCATCTACTCCAAGCAGAAAGACCTTCGCTATGAGGTCACCTAAATATTCAGGCAAAGAGCCATAATTCACAGGACAGACCTACACTTAACATCCTGCACAGTCCATTCCTACTATGACCTATGTCACATTTTATTGCATATATATTGTGTTAAATATATGAAGGGCAGTAGCAGAAGTCGTCTCTGACCAGTAAGAAACTATGGCACACCTGGTAATCTTATGATAACAGTCCATACACGAACTCAACCACAGTAGGAAACTAAACTCTTTCATTTCTACTGAGGAAATGTGGATTTCTGCAGGCTGCTGACATTTTAACAGCTATAAAAACATGTGACTGCCTAAAAATGAAAGCCTACCATTCTTTACCATCAATGCAGACTACTTAACACAAAAACTGGGGGGGCAGAATGAGTCAAGCGCAAAATGAAACACACTATTGATTAGAAAATCTCAACTCATCAATTGCTATTTTTCTCCCCCTATTCTGCATCACATCAGGGTCAATCAGAACAGAGTTCAAGTTCAGCTGCTTTTGAGCCCTACTAGACCATGAGAACAGAGATACACAAAGTAAACACACACACACACACACACACACACACACACACACACACACACACACACACACATACACACACACACACACACACACACACACACACACACTCCAGCAGCTGACACCGTATTTGCTTTGGCTCAAATGTGTGAAACTACAATGGAAGCGTCACTGACAAGCCTCCGAAGACAAAGGGTCGAGTGTGTGTGTGTGTGTCCTTTCTACTCCACTCCGTGAAAAGAAATCTGTTACACACTCAAAAACGCCATATGCAGACAGTTGGCATGGCAACCAGGAGAAAGGCATATTCCCTGCATTTTGGACGCATGAAAATACTGGAGGCTTTGCAACAACACAGCATGAGAGAGTCGAATGGGGAGGCAGCAGCTGAAAGTGCTCAGCTACAGTATGGTGTGTGTCGCGCATGTAGAGTACAAGAATAAAAAAATCCTTCATGGTATTTAACTACTTTCAATTAAATAGAATACATATAAACTTGGCACAACTGGAAAAAGGTGAAATGAAAAATGAAAGAGAATCTAGATGTTAAGTTAAGAACAGAGGACTGACACACAGAATGAAGTGACACACAGAAGTGAGGATTTAAAGAACAAAAAAAATGAAGAAAGATGAAAAATACCTTCTTCCACATCAGATATATAGTCCTCTGTGATCATTTCGGGGACATTGGCTTTACGGACTGTGTGATTGGGATGGAGGAAAGGGTTAGAGAAAAAAACGGAACGAAAAAATATGGAAAAATCATATCCATAACAAAATCATAGGCAAATAAGGAATTAAAAACAACACAGTGATTATTGTACATTTTCAGTAGCTGTCTAAATCAGACTCACCATTGCAACTAAAACGTCAAACGATGAAATAAATAAAATAAGGTAATGATGAAAAAGAAATAATGTTGGCTTTTCCACCTGAATTACTCAGCAGCAACAACAAAATAGCTTGTGGTTCCCTTGACAACAATGGGAATAATTGGCAACCATGCGACCAGCACTGGGATCTCATGCTATTCCAGCCCAAAAGCCAAATATGACTCAACCTGAGATTTTATACACTCTGACTGCCTCTCCAGGATTTTCTGACTGAAGTCAGGTTGTATTGGGAGTTTTTGGTTTTTTTTGTATTTGAAGCAACATATTTCGTAAGATTTGCACGTCATTAAGCCGCAAAGTGAAGCCTTACCCTCATCGTCAGACATGTCCAGCACCTCATTCATGGTCTCTGGAACGTTCATCTTGTGCTTCTCAATCACAGTCTGTCAAACAGAGACAAGGTGTTGATTTTCAGTGCATATCAGGGTTATTATAGTCAACTAAAAAGTAAACAAAAAGTAAACATTTTAATAAACTGATATAAAAAGAAAAAATAGAATTTAGAAAAAAATCTAAAACTAACTGAAACAATATCGTGTACTTACAAAACTACCTAAACTACAATTAAGATATGCAGGAAAAGTCTTTCGTTTCAGCCGTTGTGAATTTGGTCAAATGTGTCAATACAACAAGCATGAGGAGACATTAGTGCATGTTTATTGAGAGGGACTTACCTTCCCAAAGTGATTTCTTTGTACTGTAAAACCAATTCTGAACTTCTTAACTCTTGACAAATGTCTCCCATATTATGATAATAAAAAAGTAAAAACTAATACTGGAACTAATGACAATTCGACTAAAATGAAATGGGGGAAATGTGGACTAAGCATCAACAGAAAATTAAGACAGAAGCAGTTTAGATGTGTTATTATAATATTATGAAATACAGTCAATATGAAATTTCTACTTTGCCGGGTTTTTTTTAAATCAAAAGTCAACTTGAAGTGTTTCTACTCAAAAGAGAAACTCTATATAATAAAAGTAGGAGTAGAGGCCTCATTGTTAAAAAAAAAAAAAGGAAGAATTTGGGAAAATATACATGACAGTCAGCCAGGACCATACATGGTATGTTTAAACACACACTGGGAAAAGAAATACGCACCTGAGTGGTCAGAGTTTCCTCTGTGACCACTTTGAGTGTGTCAACTACAGAGATGTAGCCAAGCCTCCTGGCAATGGACAGAGCACTGTTTCCGTTCTGGAAAAAAAAAAAGAATAAATAAAAAAGGTGAATAATATTTGAGCAGGAAATCAAAACTACTGCTCTTCTTAGTAGCACTAATTCTAAAAGCTATTTTACATCTTATATACTGTGTGGTTTACGTATGGTATGGTGAAGTATTCATGTGAGCCTGTGTGTACTAACAGCTGTGAGTTCGTTAGGTGATGCTCCATGATGTAGCAGCATGTTGATGATGTGTGTGTGTCCCTGCTGTGCAGCCTGATGGAGAGGTGTGTAACCGTTCTGCAGAGGAGGGAAAAAAAAAGAGGGAAAGGTTAGTTAGAAAACAAAACACGTCTATTCTACATGCACTGACATGCAAAATGAGTGACATACACTGTATTTGTAGATATGCAAAATGCTCAAATCTCTCCTGTGCACAAAAATAAAGTGAAAAACACACACACACACACACACACACACACACAGTAAATGTTTACCTTGGTCTTAGCGTTGACCTTCGCCTGATTTTTCAGCAGGAAACTGACCATCTTCACGTTGCCATAGTGACAGGCCACATGGAGAGGAGTGTATCCCAGCTGACGATAAAGAAAATAATTAGCAAAATGTGATTAGCAAAGAGATACTAACAGTACTGCATTGTCTCTGTCTACTTAAACCGTGTGACTTAAATATATGATTTGTTTTACAAAAACGAGAGAAATTGTTTGCCCTGTGAACTTTATGACTAATTTACATTGATCTAAACTTTGGTTTATCAAATTTCAGAGGAACAAGTGTGTCCAAGTGCATCCAATATCAGTAAATACCAACAAACACTACACTTAAACCCACTCAGAACCTCCATGGATGATGATCATGTAATATTAATTGTTTTTGTTGGGACTGAGAAGAAAATCATATCCTTTTATCAAACATTTTGAGTAATATGTCCCGTTCTTACAATTTTTTTTCACACAGAAACCATTTAAAATAATATCATGTTATATCTCTTTTATGTACAGTACACCAACAGCCTACTATAACTTTATTTGTGCTCTGACAAACTTCCACACACTGGTGGTCTTAATGGCCAGATGGGCACTGTGGCTTAAAAGTAGGCACTTAGCTACTTGGGAATAGTGCAAGTGTGGGTATTGGGAAGGATTGATTATTTTGTTCAACCAACAGAGCAAAACACAAAGATCTTCAATGGCATAAAACAGAGAAAAGCAGCTTATCATAACATTTGAGAAGCTGGAATAAGTGAGTATTTGACATTTTACGTGACAAACGATAATCACAAGCGAAAGGACACAAAGACACTGGTGGCATTACCTTGGTCTCTGGGTCAACAATAGCTCCATGGTTGACTAAGACCTCAGCAACGTTGACTTTATCCTCCTGGGCAGCCAGATGGAGTGGAGTCAGACCGGACTGAGGACAGAGACAGAGACAGTTAAATACACAGACAGACAGAGATAAATATACAGAGTTAAACACACAGATGGGATTAAACATATAGATGGAGAGAAACAGGGGCAACACAGTTATTGGCACAGTGCACACAAAGTAAAATATACAAACAGCAAGAGAGGATGGAGGGACAGAAAGGTGGTGAATACAGTGCAATATAATCTGGAGGTAGTGAAATAAAGCTTGACAGGTCTGTGCACCGTAGTGACCAATCAAAGACACCAAAGTTGACACACCCACTCACAAACCCAATGCCAACAGAATAAACTGGATTAGCAGATTAGACACCTCACTAAAATATCATTACTGAAATACACTCAATATAAAAACTTCTACTTTGACGTTTTGTTGATCGCTGTTAAGCTACCATCAAGAAAACTTAACATTTACTGTAGATGTTTCATACATAAAAGCCTAAATAATTGAGTGTTGCATAAAGGCAGTCTCATTTTTAAAATAAGGCCCATGAATTCATAGCACACACAGACATAAATATATGTCCTACTGTAAGACTCATACACCTAAACAGAGGCAAACATCTGAATGTTGAATACCTTGTTGCCCATGTTTACGGGTGCGTCTCGAGCCAGCAGCAGCGTCACTATGTCCACGTTGCCTTCCTGTGCTGCGAGGTGCAGAGGGGTGATTCCCTGGCGTGTTACTGTGTTGGTGGAGGCGCCGTATTCCAGTAACGTGGTGGTTATCTCCATCTGATTCTTTTTTGCTGCAATGTGTAGCGGCGTGTAACCATTCTGCATACAGAGAGAGAGACGATTGTTTCTTTGATCACGTTTTTTTTCTTGAACCAGCATCATCAAATCAAACAGCCAAGTCAAAATCTAAATCAGTTAGAGAAAATACATAAAAATCTAATTCTCAATTAGTTTGAAATTATCTCAATTCATAAAGTACCATGTGTTATGTGCTTTTTCAACAATGCATATTGTCTTTGTATTGTATTGTATTATAACCCTTTTATAAAGTGTACTAGCTACTTTGAGTTTGTCACAAAAAAGACAAGATAACAAAAAGTGGGTATTATCTGGCTGGATGATAATCTAACATAACTGTCTATTAACATTCACTGTAACTGCCTGAAAACACTGACTTATTCAATATTCTATCGGGGACTCAAAGCCATTGGAGCCTAGCTAATTTCAGTGGCAGCTCTTTCTGGATAGATGCTGTTAGAGTAGAAGGGGCATCCGACCAGCCAATCACAACGCTCTGCACAGCCTGTTCACTATGGAACATGGTGTAATTGCATGTGAGTGACTGAAACTAGGTCAGCCTGCTTTCACCCAGAGCCAAAGAGGAAGAGAGGGAGAGAGAGGTTTTGGTGCATTAATGCATTAAGGAACATTCGATAACCACTTTGAACCGACTCTTACCTTTGCGGCAGCATGTGGGGAAGCTCCCTGGTTGAGCAAAAGCAGTGCCACCTTCTGGTTATCATAGTGTGCTGCCACATGCAGTGGAGTTAGTCCACTCTGAACACACATACACAAACACTGTTAGACAGAGATATGCATAGTGCAGTATGACTAGAGATAAAAACAGAATACTGTGAAGGAAAACAAACACGTAGACAGCAATTGTGCTATTGTGCACGTGTGTGAGTTGCATATAAGAGTGAGGGCACATTTACTGTGGCTGGTTCTTTATGTGGGAGCTCACACACACCCACACACTCTTTTTGTCTCTCTTAAGCCACCACTCTCTCACACACCAGTGCTTCAACATGCGTTACCTTCCCAGCAGCATCAGGCGGAGCATTTTTCTGCAGCAGCAGGTTGGTGACCTCGATCTTTCCGTACTTTGCAGCCACATGTAAAGGAGTGAAGCCCTTCTGGAGAGACAAAGTATACGAAACCACATTCATTACAAAATTTAATCTGCATTGAAGTAAGAAACACAAGAAATGAAACACGCCTCAGTCAATAGTTAAATACAGTTCTCTCACAACTTGTTTTATTAACATGGCTGCTCAACACAACCATGTGTGTTTAATCACTTATAATT
This sequence comes from Pempheris klunzingeri, assembly GCF_042242105.1. Classification (NCBI taxonomy): domain Eukaryota; kingdom Metazoa; phylum Chordata; class Actinopteri; order Acropomatiformes; family Pempheridae; genus Pempheris; species Pempheris klunzingeri. The sequence goes on from NC_092031.1 coordinate 4,317,725, forward strand.
GAGTCGTTTGCAGGGTAATGTCATGACAACATGAGAAACAGACTATTTGATACGTAGAAATGATGAAACAAAACACGCACTCAGGGTGTGGAGATCTGCGTTGTGTGTGTGTTACATCAGATTCTTCAGCTATGAGGCAACACAGATCAGCGACTGTGGTTCAAAACCAACTCTGTCCACATAGACCCAGCTGTGTGTGTGTGTGTGTGTGTGTGTGTGCACATGTGTATAGAGGGGACTAATTCTTCCTGGTTCAACAGCCATTAATCAACAATAGAAATCCATATCTGTGGAGATGGTGGATGGATAAAAGATCTAATGATCTAAAATCATGCATGTTTCAATAGCTGACTACACATATTTTTTTGACACCTTTATGTGCCTGTATTGGTAATAAATAGGAAAAGTTAAAATGCATTTTTATGCAAGCAGCATGGCTCAACAGATGGTAACGTTCTGTTAGTCCATCACTTTGGTACAGACTGACTCATATTGCCTGGAGATCCCCTGACCTTCTGCAGGTCCAAGGTTTCAGAAGTTCATACCGACACTCATTTTCCCAGATGATGAATCCTCATGAGTGTGCTGACCCCTCTGGAAGTCCAACCAGCTGTTGGATTTTTGTTGGAATTTTGGAAATTTTACCTTCATTGGGTCAAAATTTCAATTTCTCAATTAATTTGGTTTATATTCGAATAACTGCAAAACTAATGATCTTCCAATCAGCCTCTGTTGCACTTGAATGCTTGATGTTGGCCATTAGCTCAAAGCGCAGCCTCACAGTGCCACTAGCATGACTGGAGACTCGTGATGATTTAACAAAACGAAATAAAAAAGTCTTTGTCCTTATTGCATGGAATTAGGACAAAGACTTGCTGGTGGCACCCTAAAAAGGACCTGAAGAGATTTAATATGAACTAAACACACAGAGCCTGTTCATTCCTTTGTTTTGGCAAGATCTAGTCAAGGCTGAAAATTACCTGGAAACATCTCGTCTGTTTGACTGTATTCAGTGCTTAGGGACTTTCCTCAGTGTTGAAAAACAAATTCTCTACTGCAGTCTAAATGAATGTTTTAAAATGAGTAATGCACAAATTAAATTGTTTTCAGACTCTAGAGAAGTTATTGGAACCCAACTGGCTGAAAGTCAACTGTATCTCATGTTCCTCAGTCCCAGAGTCCCTTACGGTTGAGCAACAGTCCAATGGTGACACCATCAGTAAGAGTGTGTGTGTTTGTGAATTTACCTTGGTAATGATGCCCAGACTGGCTCCCTGGTCCAGCAGCGCTGTAGCCACATCTCTGTGCCCCTCCCTGGCAGCCAGGTGTAAAGGTGTGTACCCGGAGCTGGTCGTGGCATCTGGACACGCTCCGTTGCCAAGAAGCTGGTGGACGATGTCTTGCTTACCGAGACGGCTTGAGATGTGCAGCGGAGTCTGGTCATCCTGGTGACGAGAAGAGCCAAACAAACATTTTTAACTAATACTGAGACAACGCAGCAGCCAAGAGAGAGAGGCCATCAGTTTAGGGAAAATGTGTCTGATATAAGGAGTTGTGGCTTTGCTAGTTTATTATTAGATCATTAAGTATTATTAACAGTCTACAGAATCAGTCAGCTCTAAGAAAGAAGAATACTAATGTGCTTGGTGCATTAAAATGAATAGAAAAGATAGTATATCTGGCTAAAATAACTAAATAAAAGTATTTCTATCATTTTATGACTCTTCCAAATGTGAGAGCAGAGAGACAAACCCTCACAATGGAAACAAGAGGAATGGTTCTGTACAGTAATCCATCACTCAATAGTCCAACCACACTGTCACATACAAACAAACACACATCATTACTGCGTCGCCAACAAACATGCACAAATGCACACACATGCTAGAAAAACTGCTGAGTCTGACAATAAGTAGGTTCAATGTGTTTTCTATTTAGAAGATTGACTTTTGTCTGAAGTCAAATGTGACACGTGGTCTACCTTGGCCGTGGCATCGACTCGTGCTCCGTTCTGGATCAGATATCGGACCACATTTGACTGTCCTGCCCTCGCTGCCATGTGGAGCGCTGTCTCGCCCCTCTGGAACACACACACACACACACAAGAAAAAAGACTGGATGGTTATTCCAAAGTTTTGTTTCCTCTCTGCCTTCCTTCCTCATGAAAACACACACAAAAATCTTGGGAGGAGAGAGAGAGAGAGAGAGAGAGAGACCCTGTGCTCTCCACACCCATCTCACCATGATGACGTCCCATAATGCTCCGTTTCTACGGTAACCTGGCCACAAACACGGCGTGGGCGACCAAATACTTGGGGTTGAAGTGTTGAATGTGCAGTACTCTTTCCCCTTTTTATTCCCCCTCTCTGGTTGCTTATTACTCAGTTCTTTCTCTTCCTTCCTCTCTCTCTCTCCTTTAATGTGATTTAAGAGTTAACAGAACTAGTAAGAGTTCGTAGCTCCCACAGAAAAGCACTGACAGACAAGATGGGAGTGAGAGGTCTTTCCTTTACGTATACAAGGCATTAATAGACTTTCTTACCTCCTTCCTGAAATACAGAGGTTTTCTCTACTATCTGCTCCAATAACACACTTTCTATGTTTAAATGCATCAGTGTCTATCTGTGAACTTCTATGTTTCAGGTGTCAGGTATCAGGTGGTGGAGGAAAGTATCATGTAAAAACACATTACAAGGACTTTTCAGCCCCTCGTTCAAAATCCTACTTTAACCTGCAATAACTGGCCACTTGGGAACAGTGGAAACAAGCGGTGGACACAACATCTGACATATAATCACCTTTTAAAGTGATATGGAGAACTTGGGAGCAAACATTTAATTCATTTTATTCATTTGGATTTGTGTTTGTGCCACCTCTCTTTGTGCTCTGTTTTTGGTCTCTACCAACTCCTGAGGGACGTATCTGGCTCTTTAGCTGCTAAAATGTTCTCCAGCTAGTCTCCATCTTTGTCCGTCTGTCTGTCTGATTTTAGAGTTTTATCACTGAATGTATTATCGTCCCATTAACGTTTCCATTCTGTCAGGCTGTCAGAAATCAGGAACTTCCTGAACTCACCACATTGCTTGTGTTTGGTGACGCCCCGTGGTTGATCAGCTGGTGGACGATGTTGTCGTGTCCCATAAATGCTGCAACATGGATCGGAGTCAGACCGGACTGTGCGGTGAGGAGACACACAGAGGAGAGGAGAAAAATTAAAACAGATTAACCGAATAAAAAAAACAGCTTAAACTGTGCATTAACATGTGAGCAACATTTTACTGTCAATGCTGACTTTAATGTGATATGATGATAAAACTATGTTAGCCCTGCAGAATAGTAGTCATTAATATTAAATAAAGTTATTGAGTCCCAGTTGTCTTCTATTCTTAAGTCTAGTTAGATTATTTCAGCTTTAAGAACATCAGAGAATCTAAAAAGAAGAGGATAAAAAGGTCTACAATCAATAAAAATGTCACCTTATTCTTGAAAGCTGTTTTAACCCAGTTTTTTTCTACAGCAAAGAATTTGCTCAAATCAAACCACATTATTGACTACTAGATTGTGATTACTTAATTAAAGCAACATAACCAATAAAGAACCAAAAGTGATACTCAAATGTTGCTTGGATTGCTAACAACATGCAAAGAGGAGATAAAACCAAATGTGATAGCAGATTTTCTTCATAAGGGCCAGAGCTTCTGATGTGTTGATTGATAGGAAAATAGACTTGGATTTATGTACAAGCTTCCCTTAAACAATGAGCAGGAGGACAGCAGAAAATGAGCCTTAATAATAATAATAATATTAGTAATATTTTTGCAGAATGTAAAGTATTTACCTGTTAACCTTCAAAGTATCCACTGAGAGACAAATGTAGTGGTATAAAAAAGTAAAGTATTTCTCTCTAAAATTGTTTTTTTTTTTGCTGTAGTACACAAAAACAAGTGTTGCCATAGTGCTTTCATGACACAGACAAACACACACACACACACACACACACACACACACACACACACACACACACACACACACACACACACACACACAAACACACACACAGACACACAGACACACACAGACACACACACACACACACACACACACACACACACACAGACCTACCTCTGTGACTGCCTGTATAGACGCTCCATGCTTCAGAAGAAGCTCCATCACCTTCACTCTATTTTTCTTACAGGCAATATGCAGGGGCGTGAAACCATTCTAAAGCACAGGAAAACAAAAATATGAAGATTTTAAAGAGCAAAAATAGTCCAGAAACTCTTTGTGTGTTGCTTTCAGGTCTTGCAGAGCTGGCGGAAGACAAATCTGGAACGACAAATGGAAAATACCGTACAAAGAGAGACCTTCTTTTTCTTTTTCCCTTCTTTCTGTAACTTTTTCTCTTAACCCTTCTGCATGCAAACCAGACAAGCATGTGTGGAAATAATTGACTCAACTCTAAGCTGTAAAAAAAAAAAAACAAGGAAAAAGAAAAAGTAAGCTGCACTGAAATAGATACTCTTCTTTACAACTCACTCTTCTCTCGCCAACACGTACACTCTGCCCCCTCTGTCCCACCCTCCCACTTTTACTCGCTTGGCTTTGAGGTTTCTGGCTCAATCCTATGACTTCATTTTCCTCTCCGTCTCTTTTTTTCCTCCTCATTCTCTCTAGCTATAAAGTCCCAGTGCTCTAACCACACCCAGACTTCTCCCATTACAGAGCAGAGATGGTTGTCTTACACCAAGACAGTGGCCGGGGTTATAAAGTCTCTTTTAGCCTCCTTGTCTGTTTCCTCCATTAACAACCTTCATGTTCTCTCTACTGTGTCTTTTCTTCCCCATTCAAGTCCCTTTTTTCTCTATTTTTGTTGTAAACAAAGAAAAAATAGGGATAGCGAGGGAGGTAAGGGAGGAAGAACAGAAAGGAGGCGAAGAGCAAACAAGAAATTTTGGTTGGTTGGGAGATGAAATCATCAAGACCTGATTGTATCACTTAAACATTGCACTGCCACAACCTTGAGCAGCAGTGCAGCTTCCATTAAAATCCCTGCAGAAAAAATCTATTTCTTACTAGCTTTCCCTCCCAATCTACAGCCCCTATCTGTCACACACCTTGTTAAGTAAACATGCTGGTAGTTTCACGTGTCACTTTTCCTTTTGTGTTGCACATGTAATCCTACGAGGTGGGACCTCACAACATTTCCAGAACTGGCTCGAGTGTGCAACTGAACTTCAGCCCATTAAATCAAAGGCCACCGCAGCATGAGGTGAATACGCAGAGAGGCAAAATGCTTTTCTTTTTCTGCCGTCTAGGCTTCTATGCTGCAATACTTTTAATGAATCTACAATGAATGATTCTCTTCTAATGTCAGACCTCCGTATGACCTCCGTTCAGACCATCAGTCTCCATAAATTTCCAGTTCCAGTTTGATCCACAGCATGTGAGTGAACAGGGATTGAAATAGAGTCACAGCCCAACATCATTTTTCCAAAATGTTTGGTCTGTGTTACACTGGAGGCCGCAAATAGGCAGCAGAATTATACATTCTATCAAATACATGAATGAGAAGATTTAAAGGGACCAACAGGGTTGGTTACACTTCTGAGTGATGGGATGACTTCATATCATCACCAACTATTTTTTTCTGTACCCATCAATCCTTCTGTTACATTAACCCCCCCCCTCTCTTTATACTCTCCTCCCATTCCTCTGTCATATTTTTATTTCAATCATAAACACAGAAACTACATAAGGTCAGCTGTGTCTCTCTGCTGCCTCACCAGTGCCTTGGCGTTGGGGTTGGCCTTCTTGTCCACGATGACCTTTGCCACCTTGTAGTGTCCACAGTGGGCAGCTACGTGCAGAGCAGTCAGATAATCATTGGTCACGTCATCCACAGGCACCTCGTGGTGCAGAAGCAGCTGGACGCAGTTGAGGTGGTCGCCCTGCGTCGCCATGTGGAGGGGAGACAAACCGTTCTGGAGGAGAACAAAGTATTTGTAAGAATGTTGCAAGCATTATAAAAAACATTAAGTGTGCTTGTTAACCTCAGCATTTTACAAGTGAGAAAGGGAGTCCGCCCTCCCCCACACCCCTTTGACACAGCAGACTTCATTTTGTCATCAACAGGCCTGTCAGGAGGAACTGAACCCCCACCCCTCCTCCTGTAATTTGCTTGCAATTAAGGATGATGTCATGTTGGACTGCATCATTTCACGTGATGACAATAAATTGTATTATACATAAACCACTGAGTTTAATCATTTTTGTCAAAGTGGAGCAATAAAAGGAAAAACTGGAACAGGAAGAGAACCAAAAAGCATATGAAATAATAAAATAATACACTGTGATCAAATTGTGCAAAGGAAAAATCATAAAGTGGTCAGTTTGCTGGTGGACCGTAAAGCTAAATGCCATTTTAATTGCATTAATTAATTGCGTTTGCTTGCATTTTTGGCCATTTGCCTTGTAACTGAAACATTCAACTCTTCTCAAGTAGGACGGTACAGAAGAATCAAAAACAGCAGCCGCCATGCCTACACTCTGCCAAATACACCCAAAAGAAAATAAACACTAAACACAAGAGTCCAGAAGTTCGTCATCCATCCAGTACTGGGATATTCCCAATTTAGGGTATCGCTGAAAAGCCCCCAATGAGCCCAAAATGGCCTAAGGGTTAGGGAGGTAACAAGATGAAGAACACGAGGAGTCACTGAAGTCTATGAAACTTCTTGGGAAGCAGAACGAATAGAAGGAGAGAGTGATATAAGAGAAGACAGAGGGCATGAGAGTAAGAGATAAAGACACACAAAGACTGGAGGTGTACCTTGGTCTTTGACAGTATTGGAGCTCCTCTGTCCAGCAGCATCTCCACCACCTGCTCATGGCCGCTCCTGGCTCCACAGTGGAGAGGAGTCAGACCGTCCTGTGCAAAAACAAACAGAGCAATGCAGGTACAGTGGCTGCCGTTCAGCTTTTAACTTCACACCATCACCAACAGTGTCCTTAAGCAACTCAGTGAAGCCCTCCCTGCAGGGGTTTGTGACAAGACACTGCAGACGACCTTCACTTCCACACAGCTGTAGGAGGATTTGGGTGATATTCATGATTTCATTTCATTTCAAGAATACATGTGCGTCTATAGGTTGAGAAAAACCCTCAGCTAAAGAATGGTGGGCAAAGAAAGCTGCATTTGTCACCTAGCGATGATGATATAATATGGGTACTGTAAGAGAAGATGTGTGTGTGTGTGTGTGTGTGTGTGTGTGTGTGTGTGTGTGTGTGTGTGTGTGTGTGTGTGTGTACCTTGGTCCGTGCATCTATCTTGGCCCCTCTCTCCAGCAGCAGTCGCACCATGTTGCTGTTCCCACGTTTGGATGCTACGTGCAGTGGTGTTATGTCATTCTGGGGAGAAAGAAAAGCATCACTTCGTCATTCAGACACAAGAAATCTCACTCAGATTAATATAAAAGGAAAATAGCACAATAGGAAGATAACACAGAGCGTCCTCTGCTTGATGGTCTCATATTGTCCAAATTCAGGACATTGTCTACATAATAGGTACAGTAACACAATTCACATTATGCATTTCAACTGCAAATGAAGCACAGTTCACATTTCTGTGCTTACTCAGTTAGAGAAAAGGGGCTATATTTGACAGCACAGGAGGAAGATTGATAAATATCCCCCTCTAGAGGTGGCACTGGGTGTCCTTCTACAAGAGGAGGAAGTTTTAATAGGATAAGCACTGTGAAGCCGGTATTATAAAGAGTCTACCAACTGTTTCATCACTATATCATTTGTATGACTACAGGCTGATACAGATTTTTGCTGGTTTGTCTTTGAAATAATGTCACCAAAAATGTCATCTATTTTACTCCTAGTCAACAAATCCCATGAATGAAGGATCATGTAGCACACAGACGACATGTATGCTTCCTCCTGCAGAGTGACAAGCACAGCTGTAGATTTTACACATGTCAGCATTAGATTCCTGCACATACACACACACACACACACATAATGTCGAGCCATCTCATATGAGACTCCAGGAGTGAGAGCTTGTAGCAGCACTCACCACAAAGAGTCTGTGTGTGTGTGTGTGTGTTTGCCATCTTTGAAGCGAAGCACCTACCCTTGCCTTGAAGTCCACTGCTGCTCCTCTGTTAAGCAGGAGTGTCGCTACGTTGATATTGCCGTAGTGAGCCGCAATGTGGAGAGGAGTGAAACCGCTCTGAGAGGGACAAGACAACAGACAAGAGAATCACTTAAAGACAGAGGAAAAGAAGCAAAACATCTCTCTTAATGAGCCATGAGCGAAGCATGATGAGACACCACAGGGCGGCTGGCCAAAAGCAGGCTAACAGAGCGCAGGGCTGAGCAGAGGAACAACATGCTTTGTAAAGTTTACAAAACATAAGGTGCTGCAATTTCCCATTATAATAAAATATCATTATTTTCTTCGGTTGTGTAATGAAGACAAGTGTGTGTGACACTGTTCAGGCCTGAAGTGGACAGAACCACAACATAAGCAACCATAAGCATGTTAAGTTCCTGTCGAATGAAAATCATGCAAAGGTAATTCATCTGGGGAATATCTATCTCAGCTCCTTGATACAGTATGTTTTCATGTGACAGGAAATAGAAAAACCAGACATGCAGGTAGGCATGCATCTGCATTAGTTAGAGGCAATCTAGACCTAAAAGGCTGATTTAAATAAGCCATCAATTAAAACGCCTGGACTAAAGTTACCAAATATGGCACAAGTCTTCCGGAAAAGTATCCGAAACATAAATCATTCATTTCCAGTTTAGTCTTAATTGGTGAAAACACTTTTACTCCTGATTTCATGATCAATATTCTATTACCAGGAGTAAAATCAATGAGTTGTTCTATTGAATCTCCTTTCTGGGTGCAGTGACAGTAATGTGACAGTCAGGGCCATGTTTGTTTGAAATGCAATTAAATAAAAATCTATTGGTGACTGAGGTCATTACTATAATTTCAGCCCCGACAGCTGGATGAGATCCTTACAGTTTCTGCTCTTCTTTGATAGACAGATGGTCGCATGCACAGTCAAACTTTAGGTAACATGAGCAAATAACAGCATATACATTGCTGAAAAAAAATCAAGATTGTACGCTTAACAAGCAATCACTTAAGCAGTGCTGGGAACAACAACACTTTTTCTAGTTGACAGATGTCACAAATTATTGTAAGGTCCAGTGGGATCACATTACAGAGAGGTGCTACTGTGGATGGAAGAAGAGGAGTCATGGGGGAAAGGATAAAAACCTGCACTTGTATACTTTGTAACAGCTAATACATCAATACAACTGCCCAAGACCACAAGGTTAGCGGATGCAAACATTAATGACCAGCTTGCATCAGCCGGTTGACTGTTTTGCATGTTAGCTGGCTATACAGCGACGGTCAATTTGATGTTTCTTGGTAACATCAAGGCATGAGAAAAAAACAAGGACAAAAACGTAGAGGGTGACGGTTTAATGATCTGGCATTCTGGGGCGACACATGTCAGGCATTTCCTATCCATAACCACAAAAAGAAAATCACTTTCGATCATTTGAAATCCATTATTGCTTGAGTAGCACTCAAATGTGTGCACAGTAAATACAAAGCCACAGCCAGCAGCCGGTTAGCTTAGCTTAGCTTAGCATAAAGATTGGAACAGCTAGTGAGGGACTTCCTGGAGCCTTGATGTCACTGTGATGTTGCCAGGTGTGCAGTGGAGACTTCAGGAGGAAGCTGATAAACACGTTGTAGCTTGTTTGTTTAATTTGAACATATATTAGTGAGCTGGCTGTTTTCCCTGGTCTCTGATCCTAAACTAAGCTAACCAGCTGCTGCATTTAGGTTCATATTTACCCAACAGACATGCGAGTGGTCTTAATATTCTCATCTAACTCTCGTCAGGAAAGCAAATAAGCGTATTTCCCAAATGCCGGCCAGCTCGTTTAAGGGTGAGCAGCACATCTTCAGTGACGTTGGGCTTAGCAAAGATGATGGTTAGGTTTAACATAGCACATTAGGACGAGAAGTTACACAGTACACATTGCATCTTTACCAGAAAGGAATAACTGAGATCTATGAGTGGATCTATTGATGGATCCAACATTGGACACTACTAGAAAAATGCATCAGGACTGAAGAAGACTAAATGATCATTGTGCACATTAAAACATGTGTTAAAGATGTCTGTGAAGACCACAGCTGGTCACTGCTGCATTTTTCATGTGGAAGACACCTCATCAAATGTTTTCTGATTCAGTGCTTCAATTGATTTCACTGCAAATATTCTCCTGAATACTACTAGTGGTCTTCAACTACCCCAATGGCAGAGAGAACTGGGCCTTTATTTGGAACAGGTTTAATAAAAGCCTCTCAGTTAATGCCAACTTAAACTTTCCCCTTTTTAAATTCAGTATTATGTGCATGTACATTCCCTCAACTGTGCTGCTCTCAGTTTTTCTTGCCATTTTCATTCACCAGTTGATTGTCCTTTCACTTTCACTTTGTTACTGGTTGGCTTTTAAAGTGAAAAATCTACAGAAAGTGTTAAGGTTCATTGACTGCAAACTAATATTGGTTGGGAAAAAGTTAAATTAACAGGAGGATTAAATATATATTTCTGTTAAATGAAGGATGCTGTTGTTCTGTGGAAATGTGCATTATGCATTAACCATGAGATTATATCGTACATTGCTAGATCTACTGAAAAAGACCTAGGCCTGGAAATAATGGTTTCAAAAGCTCTAGATATACTTAAGGTGAAATTCTATTGTCATTTCTTTCATCTCTGCCCAAAAGCAGCGAGCAGCTGGATGCACATAAAGCAAAAAGTCGAAATGCGATGCAGGCTTAAAAACAGGCACACAGGTGAGACGCTGTCAGCAGCAAAAGCGTTCATGCCAGCATTTAGCGTTCATGCTAGCAGACAGAAGGCTTTGGCTTTGCAATGGTGACCAATGAGTGAACAATGAGAGGAGAGGAGAGGAGAGGAGAGGAGAAGAGAGGAGAAGAGAAGAGAACATGTACCTCTGTTGTTCTATTCACCATCATCTAGAAGGGAAAAGGGAAAACAGGGAGGCGGTAGGGTAAGAAAAAGGAACAAATAGAGGGAGGAGGAGGAGGAGGAGTAGGAGGAGGAGAGAATGGGGTGGTTAGTGCACCACAACAACTACAACACCAAACCATGGTTGCACGAAGCTGTAGGATGGGATTCATGGGAATGTGGCCAAAGATAATGAAAAGAATCAAAACACAGAGGGACACACAACAGGATGATGGACTGAGCCTCTCCCTTATAGTCTGATATTTGTTCTACGCTGAGACAGACTCTGTGGGAAGTATATCCATTATCGAGTATCAAGTATATGCATTATCGTTATCAAGCAATAAAGACGACCCTGTTCTTGCCCTCAGCGGCACTTAGAATATGACACATGTAAAGACTTTTATCAAAAATGTAAACAAGAAAGTAAACAGTTGTACCACAGGAAACATGTTCAGGACTTTTTAAAGAGGAATCAACAAAGGGTGCGCAGTAAAAACCTTCCAAGGTGTCATGGAGCCAGGATTAATAAACAAAACAAAAGTAAACAAAACCACTTCCTCTGACACTAGGTCAAGCAGTAGGTCATGATGGGAATAGTAGTCCTGCCTATAGTAAAGAGAGCGTACCTTGGACTCTACGTCAGCGTTGTGGTCATTCTGGAGGAGGAGTGCGGCGGCCTTGGTGTCATCTTTGCGAGCGGCGATGTGCAGCGCTGGCAGACGGACCTTCCCCTTGGTGTCGTTTTCCAGTAGGAGGGAAACCACCTGGTCGTGACCCTGCTGCAATGCCACCGCCAGAGGAGTGAAACCATCCTGTGAACCCGCAGAAACAGTTAAGGAATGTGCTTTCAATCCCATCTTGGACATAACAAACAACATTATAGTAGAGAAAGTAACACATTAACGCTACACAGCAGTGCGCCTCCCGTGTAAACTTACATTATGTAAGTCAGACAGCTGCCTGACACACGGGGTCAGCAGTGGCAACAAGTATTCCTGTCTCACCTAAAGTACTGCAGTGTGTCTTTTACACAGCCAAGCACGCTCACCTGTATGCTCACAGACAGACACACACTGCTATTCAGTGTCACAGTGAATCAACATTTTCCTCAGCTTCATCACTAAACAGTGGTGGAAGCATCATTCAGATCTTTTGCTTAAGTGAAAATAGCAATACAACACTAGTAGATATACTTCATTGCAAGTAAAAGCAGCAAAATGCACCTAATGTATGAAAAAAGTATCAAAAATACTTAATAGGCAGCAGAATGACGCCTGTCGGCATTTTAATGTTGCCAAAGTTTGAGATTTTATATCTAATTTTCAAAAGTCAGTGAAAAATAGGTGTAGTAGTAGATGTAGTAGAGTAAAAAGCACAATATTTCCCTCTAAAATGCAGTTCAGTAGTAGTATAAAGTTGCTTAAAATGGAAATACTCATGTACCTCAAAATTGTACACAAGAAGAATACAGTAAATAAACTTGGTTGCTCTCCTCCAGTGTCATCTACTGTTATAAGAGAGTGAATTCTGCTGAAATGCAAAGAAGCTCTTTCACAGTGTTTGTCATGTTGAAAAGAAATGCAGAGATGCTCTAAAGGTTGTGTAAGTACTTGACTAGAGGTTCAGTGTCTCTCAAGGACAAATCAAAAGGAAATTTAGCTGCTAACAGGCTCAAACCAAGATGAGATTAAGCTAACTGCATACTGCACACACACATCCATACTTATCCATTCACACTGGCAATATAATAAAGACACAGCAGAGGCTACTAGCAGCAGTATCTATGAATCATCAAAGAAAATAGAACAGTACAGAGGCTGTGTGTGTTTACACAGGACGCCGACTGTCTGGATAAACCAACTCAGCATCACTACACCCACACATCAAAGCAGAACCTCCCCTCAGAGATCCTGCAGAGCTCACACACCAAACTGTACTGGCGAGAAACAACCAACCAGCCAAACAAATAAACCCATGCTAACACACACACACACACACACACACACACACAGACACACACAGACACGCATTAACACACAGCCTTAATCAGATCCACAAGCATCTCTGAAAAACACACACACACATGCACACACCCACAGGCATCGAAAACATGTTCAAATTTAGCCTTTTTAAGGATTTCAAAAGCAATCCCGAAGCACTACCCTCCCGTTTCATCTGCCTCATTATGGATTCAGGAGAAGACACACAGTCAGTTTAATGTCCTAAAAATACCTCAAGAGACAACAGCAGCAGCAGCATCAAACAAAAAGGCACTAAAAGACACTTTTTGATCTTTATTTACGAGCTTCAGAACTTGCAGTGACACAGCATAATTTTACTTCACTGCAACAGAATTAGCTGAAAACCTAAAAACACACTGAATTGCACAAATCAAAACTATAGAAAAACAAGGTACCTATTATGTGACTAGTTATTCTCATCGTTACTAACGTGCCGTAACTTAAAAACTAAAAAATCAGAAAAAAGTGGCATCCATACTAGCTTCAAATCATAAAGAAAATATTGGGGTCAAATGTGGATGTTACTGCAGAGTATTTTCCACAGTTTGTACTGTGGTACATTGGAGGTAAAAAAAAACAGTTCTTTATTGGCCAAAAATACAATACATGCACTAAAAGAAGATGCAGACAAAGAATTTTAAAAAACAGGAGATTGTCTGATATATTCTGCCTCATGCGATGCTGAAATGGTTAAATATGAATAATTAAATGCCGGGAGTTGCTTCAAACATGGATATATATTTCCCTACATGAATAATTCACTCCGTCTCCGACGGGAGGAGAAAGTGGGGAGGAGGGAGGAAGGAGACGGGTAAGATGTGGTTGGAAACTGGGGTGGGGAGGGAAAAGGAGGCAGACAAAAGGAGGAATGAGGGAAGGAGAGAGGAGGAGGAAGAAAGAAAGGAAGGATGAGATGACTTGAGGAGGAAGAAGATATGGAGTTGTTGACAAGGTTCTGTAAACAAGTGCACCACACACTGATATACAAATCAAGATAGAAGCAGCTTCACTTGTATATTCAGGAAACACGGGCAGGTGTGTCATCACAGCCGACTCACAACAAATATCTTATTTCTCGGTGCAGAAGAGCTCCAAAAACTATAAAAACCCTAACCCACTGTTGAACTAGATGACATGTTCCCTCATTACACTCAGTGGTTCATTTTGACTCTACCCCACACACACACACACACCTTCCTGCTGCCATAAACACTCACCAGAGCCACAAATGTCTATTCATCCGCTGCTGAAAATAGTCCCCAACAAATGCACCACTTCCTCAAGTGCTCAGCTGCTTTAAGAAACTGCTTTCATGACCCTGGTGTGCAGTGGATTACATGTTTGCTGCCGTTTTGATGATTCTGAAGTGGAAATGATAAACACCGGCCTAATAAACATGCTTAAGACGGAGAGATGTGACCAAAAAGAGGATGTGTTTGTCACGCTTCAGTCGGCCATCTGCCGGTACTACAGCACATGACGGATCGTACTGACACACTCGCAGCGTAACACTCGCTCACGCTACAGATGTCAGACGGTAACGTCACCAGTTCCTCCCTCTGTCGGCTGCTGAAGACAGTCAAGGTCACTCTGAATGAAAACATCGTCATGCTGCTGTCACCTGCCCTCCTGTCAACTCTCCTCCCCCTGCGCTCTAATCGCTCGGTCTCTTTGTTACCCGTTACATCGTAGTGAACGATGGCTTCATGTGTGATTCAGCTCTTCTCTCCTAAATGAGCCACTGTTGGCACACACCGATTCACCATTTGCAACAAATCATCTGTTGGTCACAATGCTGCAGTGTAATTACGGGGAGGCTAGACGAGGGCTGGGATGAAGGGTAGCTATTAAGAAGCTGTTGTGGGCTCCTGAGTGTGTGTGCATACGGGCATTTAGTGTATATTTAACCACCGTATGTTATCTGTTTGTGCTTGTTTAGTTACCTCAGTGGCGATGCTCTGACTGGAGCCGTTGTCCAATAAGAACTGCACCACATCCATGTGGTTCTCCTGCGCCGCCATGTACAGCGGAGTGAAGCCATTCTGGAAAAAAGAGAAGAAAACCTTGAATCAGTCCATGATGTCTGTCTTTAAAGGACCATTACACCAACCCTCTCTGCTCCACTCAAAGAATGTGAACAATAGTTCTATCTATGAGCAGGAAGTCAGAAAGTATGAAAGTACAATTTCCATATCTCATAGAGAAAACAACATCATAATTATGAGGTGACATAAGATCTCATCCTTATGTGATGTATGTTTATATCTTACATGGGCTACATGTACTTCATGTTTTACAAATTAAAAGAAATAACAAAAATGTTAGAAAATGAAACTTCGAATAAAGAAAGCCAGAATGTGTTTCTTTTTTTTTTTACAGGTCCTGTAGTTTACTGAAAAGAAATTTGTAATGTTGTACTATTTAAAGGGGAAATAGGAACACTTCTGAGACAGTGCACAAGGTTAACAGAATTTTAAGAACATGATTATATGATATGATGGACTAAATAGTTTAGCAAATCTAAAATCTAAAAACTGATGAGATCCTTTTTAACCAAGATGCTGGACATGTTATTCTCCATATTTAAGTATGAGATGTATTTTTTAGTCTTTATTCTTGGTGTGGATTCCCATTAGCTGCTACTGGGGTAGCTGATTCCTCTGCTTGCATTAGGTCATAGCGGGCTGTGTTGAATATCAATAAGCTGGACTGCTTCACGGCAATATTGGATTTGCATGATTTGTGCATTAATGTGATGAAGTACCTTGATTTTTCAGATATTTAATTAGCTGAGTCAGCCAAAAATGACGTCCCCATCAGGTTTCTTGATTGAATTCCAAGAAGATTCGCTTCATCGTGAGAAATACTGGTATTATACACAGCACCATGACAGAAGTTTGATCTGTATCTGATCTCTCTCCTACTCCAAAGCAGGTTTTTTTTTTTCCCAGCCTCTAGGACTGCTCATAAATGTACTCTTCTAGCCGACCTACCATGGAGGACATACTGTCACCTCAGTACATACCTCACACCTGATAACAGCAAACACAAAAGCTGATCTGTAGCTCGAGTTGAAGAGGACTGTGTGTGCGTGTGTGGTGCGACAACAGAACAAGGCCAAGAAAACTGATCTCCATAGCAACGCAAGGATCCAAAAATCACTCCAGCATGCAAAAAAAGGGCTCATCCTCCTCCTCTTTTCTTTGTATTTATTTATTCTGATGTCGATGCACCAAAAGCTTCTCCCTCATTTTTCACCCTCTCACGAAAACACTTGAAAACCTCACGGTCAAACTGCAGCTATGACCAAGGCCACACTTTCCACATAACTAAATACACTCTGACACTGCATTGCAGAATTAATAATGTGGCTAGTTGCAAAGTTAAAGGAATACTTCAACATTTTTAGGAAATAAACCTCGTCCCTTTTTCGCAGAGAGTTAGATGACTGCAAATATGAAGCTATAGCCAGAGGGTGTTAGCTTAGCTTAAAATTAAGAGTGGAGGCAGGGGAAAACATCTTGCCTCCCAATGCTGCTAATTAACACATTATATTCATGTGTTTAATCCATACAAAAAAAGAAATATAAAAATAGAATAATAATATAGATTATGAGATAACAGGGCGCTTAAGAGATAACACCTCTCAAATTCAAGAGGCAGAGAGAAACACACACAAACTGTGTGTCACCAGTTGGTCTGCTTAAATAGCAGAAACACAGAAGGGAAAGATATAGAAGACAGACACACACACTCCTACATGTGTGCATCTGTGTTTGTGATTACTCCTGCAGGGAGAAATATGTTTTTGCTAACAGTCATGCTGGACGTCCTCATCATAAATCTCCAGTACGAGCAGTCGCTGTGCCCTTCTTCTATCTGCTTTCCTCTGGGACCTGAGTTATGTTTTATGATGAAATAAAAATCAAACCATAGATGATTGACAAACAAACTAGTGAGTTTGACTAACGACTCAGTGAGTTTCAGTACAGCACCTTATAGCTCATCAATACCAACTTAATTTACTCCTTCTCCACTCCTCTGGCCAAGCCCTCCACGTTGACATTGTTATGGTTGCTGTGGTGACCACAGCAGTGCGTGCGAGTGTGTGTGTGTGTGTGTGTGTGTGCTGATGATTGAATGTGAGCCAGGAAGTACTGCAGAGCTGCTGACACAGCACACACACACACACACACACACAGATACACACAGTGTGTACAATGGCTATATACGCACTCATTTGCTCACACTCACACATAGATTTCCAACAAAGATGATTTCACAACTGTAAAGCTGTGTGTGTGTGTGTGTGTGTGTGTGTGTGTGTGTGTGTGTGTGTGTGTGTGTGTGTGTGTGTGTGTGTGTGTGTATTTTACCTGAGATTGTGCGTTGACGTTGGCATTGTGGGTGACGAGTTCCTTCACCACGTCTGTCTGCCCAGCAAGGGAAGCTATGTGGAGGGCTGTGTTTCCTTTCTGTTTAGAAACACATGAACAACATTTTAAACATTAACAATCATTATTTTCAACACGTTTCCACTGTGTGTGTGTGTACAGTGGTCTGCCTGTGTGGGTGGAGGCCCGAGACTGTGGTTCATCTGATCAACTACTAAAGAGAATTTTCTTTCTAAAATCATACTTCATTCAAATATGATACAGTGTGAGTTACATATCCCAGAGAAATCATCATCTCCAATAAACGTCCAGAAATCACAGAAAAAAGACGACTCAGCCTGAATCTCATGTCTGTGCACCCATGGGTACATTGAAAACAGGAAATGCTGATAGCCAATTTGGCATAGTTTTAACGGTGCCAATATGCCAAAATGTGAACAAATACAGGCTAGAAAAATTAGGCTGATGTTCTATCTCACACATAACTAACTAACAAACTGACTTACTGACTCCAAAGAGCATATGGAATTACTTTTTTACTTTGATTTATGCTTGTGTGGGTTTTCTCTGGGTACTCCAGTTTCCTCCCACAATCCAAAGACATTCAGGTTCAGTTAATTGGTGACTCTAAGTTGCCCATAGGTGTGAGTGTAAGTTCTGGCGACCAGTCCAGGGTGTACCCCGCCCCTCGTACGAAGTCAGCTGGAATTGGCTCCAGCTCCCCCGCAACCCTGACGGATAAGCGGTGTAGATAATGGATGGATGGATGTTGATTTATGAATGTCTGTTGTGTGTAACTCAGTTCTCTAATTTGTCTTCTTTGTCAGTTTTTGGGAATGGGTTTGCTCTGAGATCTCGTCCAGCCTCAGCGAGAGTAAATAAATAACACCAAAAGTGAACATTATAACACAAAGCACACAGATTATTTGCCAATTATGTAACTAAACAACAAAAATCAGTCTGTCTGTGTGTCATGATCACTTATTATTATGAACTGACTGGCTGGATGGTTAGAGGAAGGTGTAGCAGAGGGGAAAACAGAAAAATGTACCAAGAGAAATAAAAAAGTTTGTCTGTGAAGTTTAAAAAGTGAGGGTGGGTTGCTATGAGAGGGAGTTGCATATTCTGAGCCTCTAATGGATGCACCTGTTGTATGTGTGTCAGCTATAGCAGCAAAGCAGCAGCTGTTGCCAAGCTGTCATTCCTGGTATCTCTGGAAACTCCACATATACACCTCCCCTCATTCCTGAATCTGAACTGCTGTATCTCCTTTTCCTCTCATGCTTCAACTCTCCTGTCAAACTCCTTACACACAACTTACATTTCAGATTGATGCTGTGTTCACACTCCAAGTGACAAAGTGTTGTAATAAAAGAAATTTTCAATGGAAATCTGAGAAATTAACCTGCAAACTAACACCTGAGACGTGTCGCTGCTACAAATAAAGTAGAGCTGACCTCAACCTCTTTCAGCGCTCCAATTGTCTCACTATCAATCTTGTGTTTTTGTCTCACTATTGCCATCAGCCAGCTCCCTGTGTTATTTAGCCCTACCGTTTTATTTACAGACGCTAATACGAAATGCAGTTTGGCAGAGAGTAGAAAAAAAATAGTGTGTATTTATTTTAACTGTGCTGCTTAAACCTTTACTGCATAATTTGGAATTCTTGAAGCATGTTGTCTCATTGTGAGGGATGGAAATACAGGGCCGGATGTGTTTACAGCATCAATGTTGTTTCGGTCGACTGAGGAACAGCCCGTCTCCCCCTTCAAAACCAGCAGCGCTCAGTGTTTACAACCAGAACATTAAATCATCGGCGACTGACAGCCTCCTTTTACCGACACTGGCGAAGATAAAGTTAAAATAAATGGTGAAAATGACATCTGATTTGGAAGGTAAGACATTAGACTTTTCTTATATATCATTGCTTTGATTGAAAACATTACATATTAGTAGTTGAAGCAGAGAGTTTCACTGCCACAGAATTGAAATTCACCACCCAGCAAGAACCATTCATGTGGGACACACTGTCATGCACACGACTAGACGGACTATTTCCTTTCACTAAATCAGTTCACTCAACCGCTCTGCTAACACGCAGCCATTCATCTCCTTTAGTGCTGCTCAAGCAATGCGACTTTCGGAAGAAGCTGACAAAGCAAACTACAGTATGTGTGTGTGAATTCATGCATACACTGCGAGCTTGTGTGACTGTTTGTGTGTGTGTGTGTGTGTGTGTGTGTGTGTGTCTCCTGGGTGTCACACACCTTAGTAGCTGCATCCACATTGGCACCATGCTTGATGAGCTCAGCCACGACTTCCACATGGCCCTCTTTAGAGGCCAGATGGAGAGCATTCAGACCATTCTGGAGAAAAGATAGACAGCTTTTATGATTACGATGAAAGCCTGTACGTGCAGAACCATTCCTTTAAATAGCTGACGGCTCGGATTGTTTTCCCTGTTCTCTATTCTGCGCTTTTATTTAGTAACACTGAACGTCAACAGCACTGGGGGGTCACGTTTGGAGTTTGGAGCTTCAACACAGGCAGTACTGTGACATAGAAGCAGCGCATTTAGCCATGGACACAAATCAATAAAGTCAAAGTGATGGGGGTGAGGCAGCATCCCTCCCTCCAAATGCTTTTTGAGAAGATTATAGCTAAACTCTGGAAGCTTGAACAATCGGTGACCCCGCTCATGTCCTGTATTCACAATGTGAACTGCTCCCATCAGACAGATGCTACAGAGTTCCAATTAAATACATGAATGGTATAAGAACTTTGATCTCCTTAGCATTGCGAGATGAGGGGCTATTTGCACAAATTACATCTGCACTTGTTTGTGCGCTTAATGTCTTTTTGCACTATCATTCATATATCGTTTATGTGGCAGCCTTTATGTGCAAGACAAATTTCCCTGGGGACAGATAAAGAGCTCTTGAATCTTGAGTTTGCTGCAGAACGGTTTGAGAAGTTTTAATGAATGTTTTGTAAATCAATTTTGGGTGGAACATCCCTTTAAGACTTCTGCATACTTTACTGGCAGCTTCTGCGATAGTAAACGCCAAAAACGCATTAGTATTAAGCAGAATTGCACAGTTGTTTTCCGGGGATTGTATGTTAGATGGCTTACCTGATTGCAAATATTGATGTCGACTCCATTCTTCAGGTAATCCAAAACTTTCTCTAGGTTCCCGGCCCGTGCTGATCGCAGATAACAGGCATTTACATCCGTCTGCAGGAAGACAGACAGAGAGAGGAGCATGTTGATTTGTCATCTGAGCTTCACTGAGTCAGATTGAAATGATGAAGAAAGGTCACTGCAGGTACAATGAATGATTTTTACTAAGAGCCTCATTAAAAAGACACAAAATGAATTCAAAACTAGTGAGGCCTTTGCTGTGTCTGCGAGCAAAGAAAGTGTGTTAATTGTGTGAAAAAAAAGGCAATTACATATTCTTTTAAATCTCAGAACTTAAACTAGGCTTTGGGAATATGTAAACCCCCCTATGAATCCCTGCAATGAGAGATAAGTTAAATAAATCCTTCAAGGCTTGTATGGTATTAGCTTATTAGCTGAAAAAATAGGGTACCTTTTGTATGGCAAGCCCTTTGAGAGCTCACAGGAGCTGGATAAGAGCCAAAATAAGAAAACATTTGAAATAGTAGGTCTGGGGGTGAGAGAAAAGTGAACATGCACGCACGCTTGGTTCAAACAGCACAACCCCTTGCCAAGAATAATCAGCCTGCCAAATCCAAGTCTAAAATGAAGGAATTTACTACGTCTGATAAGAAGATCTGCTTGGTGCCAATGGGTTTTTTACATCATGTAGATGTCTTTGCATGAAATTACAAGTAGTATTACAAAAAACTATAATGCTTTGTGAACCTTTATTGTACTGTTCACACACTAGCGCTACTTAAATTCATATTTAGTTTACTTAATAGGGATGATAGAGATGTTTTATTTGAATCTTTTACAACACTAAGCGTTTTTCTGTCAACATATACAGATTTTGTTGTATATTTTGTGTTTTTAATCCAAAATAAAAATGTAAGAATATGTAAGTATTTTTTTCAGCCCAGCAAAAAGTCCAGTAAGGCAGAGCAGCCTGTATGTAGCCTGAGAGGCAAAACACAGGGTAAAATAACTGAATTGAAGCTCAACGCTTTCACTCTTTCACTCAGACAGAAAGAGAACATTTTATTGTGAAAATCAACAAGATTAATATGGAATAAAAGTATATGTGTCTGACAAGAATGTGAATTTGAAAAAAATGATCACATCCAGGCTTTTGACCAATGAAAACAGTTTCTCTACATTCTGAGCACACACTGGACTGACTAAGCACCAAAAATGATTGTTTAAAAACACTGTAGTGCATTTTTCCGAAAGGCAGCGTAGCTGATACAAACAAGCACCGACTGCATGCACCAGGCTGCATGACTAACTGTTTTTCTCAGGGGAGCAGCAGCAACAGAAACAGAGCAATTTGCACTGAAGACACGCACTGTTATCAAGCTGAGCTGAGAAGAGGGAAATATGCTGTGTGTGCACATGTGCATATCTGTCTCTGTGCGTGGGGATTTGAGGGCGTGGCTGGGCGTAGAAGTCGGTGAATGCAGGGGGTTTTAGTGCAGAGAGAAAGAGAGAGAGAGACAGGGTCAATGTGGTGGAGCAGGATGTCGAAGCGGGGGGACAGTGCGGAGAGGCGACGAAGGGTTGAGATATAATGGGGAAGCCAAACAGGCAGGAAGGCAGACGTTCGTTGTGTGTCTCCAATTTCATGATTGCAGTGCGGAGCTCCAGTCTGCCACACCCATGTATTTGAGCGGATACCCACACAGTGCACAGGATAAGCACTCTCCAATTACCCTTTGCTCATGTGCCTATTAACCTAACGTATTATCTAGAAAGCACAAATGCACCAAAGGGTATTATAGAG
The DNA here is from genome assembly GCF_042242105.1 of Pempheris klunzingeri. Classification (NCBI taxonomy): domain Eukaryota; kingdom Metazoa; phylum Chordata; class Actinopteri; order Acropomatiformes; family Pempheridae; genus Pempheris; species Pempheris klunzingeri. The sequence continues at coordinate 4,340,164 of NC_092031.1, forward strand.
TTAGTAACAGGCTGACGGTGTAACATCACAATGCTCATTTACAGGCCCAATCAAACTCTATATGACCAAACATATTCATGGTACCCAGGAAAAGGTATCTCACCAAACTGCAGTCAATAATAACAATATTCAACATCACTGACATTCATAGGAGCAGAGTTTATGTCTGAACAGGCTACAAATTGATGCTAATGTCTACTATGTTATGATTATTACTTTGTTATGACACCCCATAGCAATAGAGTCGTTTTATTGTCTCGGATTGTGCCTCTCCGGTAATTTACAAGCTGAATATCATCTCATACGGAAGACTGTAGATAATACTCAGGGCTAAACAAACACCTCCTCTCCAAGTGCAGGTAAAAAAAAAAAGGATTTAGCTGATTTTATTTCCAAGTAATGCAGTAAACGACATTGCTCTTTGTAGTAAAGATACAAATACGATAGAATTATAGAGTTTAGATGTTGACAGTGGAAGTGGTGGTCAGAATATTTCAGTAATGTCTATAGTGTGCTAACACTGGCTAAGTAACATTAGCCACCATAAGCTAAGTGAGGCTGTAGTAGAAGTGCACTGCAGAGAGTGTACTGACCTGAGCAAAGGTGCGTTTCACTGCTTATTCATTCAACTTTTCATTTGTAAGAGGAAGAAGTGCTTCTTTAAAAAGATTACAGTCACATTATGTGAAGTGTAAAAACACCAACGGTTTTCATTAATTCGATTGATGATCTATGATTGTTGATCCAGACAAGTGGAGCTTTAAAAACATCATAATATACAGTACGACAAGACAAAGGAGAGAAAAAGAAGAGTATTAGAGGGCTTGTCAGTGATTTAAAGAACTGTCTTGTGTTGCAGAGTGTCTTGTCGTGCTCACTGCAGCATGATGTTTGTTATTGTAGACAGATTGTTGGCTAAAGCTGATTCGCTGAGCTCATTTCCCACTTAGTGAATGGACCTTATCTGGGTTCATTATCACACGTGCACAAACACGGGGAGCGTTTCTGGTGTCAGCATCCACTGTGTGGGGCAGAGACTGGGGGGCTTACCGGACATCAGGCTGCAAACATGACATCAGACTCAGACGTTTACTGACTGACTGCTACTGCAAGTATTTTTCAGACCTCCTGAATAGAGTTTATCATCATTACTGCACTGCAGTCTTTGGACATGTTTTTGAATCTGTCTGTGGTCTCAGTACATCCTCACCACTATGTTCAACTGAGCATAACCATAAGAGAAACAATCTCACTGATACTGACTAGTGGGACTAAAACATAGTCACAGATTATTCTAAATACTGTTAAACAGCAGTTTGTCCCACTGCTACTTAGGGGATAATTCTTCGGTTTTGAGACTACAGTTCCTATAATTTAGGGGCCTTGGGGGATGTAAACAGTAAACAAACTCATGTGGTATATATCAACCATAGTGAACAACTGATCCTCTTTACTTTAAAACAAACACAACAGAGAAATTCTCAATAACGTGTATGTTTACCACCACTTAATACACACAAAAACCTTTTTTCAAACGATATAGGATCATTTTTATTTAAATGATTTTAGCGTATCTCTCTGACCTGGAATCGAATCTCCTCCTCCACCTGTTTGCATAACTACCGCCTGTCTTTCTAAATAAATAAACTTACAGTGGGAGTGCAAACTAAATGAAGGGTTCAGCTCACACATCTCATAATACATATGTAAATTAAGCCAGACTTAGTGGTGGAAAAAGTTATCAACATATTATTATCAAAAAGAAAACATTTCCTGATTGTGTCTACCACACTGTTTTATGAATGTTTTATGAACGTCGCATGAGAGGCAGTGTACTGTGGCGGCCTTTTAAACCCTGAAAAGGGTTGTAAGGCACAGAGCCAAGACTTCTGAGTTAAATGCGGCACCAGGCTTGGCTGCTCGTAACTCAGAGCATTATCTGAACTCTAGTTGAAAGCATCCTGCATCCTGCACTCTGGTCAAGGAGCACTGAAGTCCAGCAGAGTATTTTTATGTTCTGACACCATTCGCTGCACATCACACGACAATGAAAATTAGTCTTGCCAGACCACAGCTTGGCCCAGCCTTTATATTTTCCTGATAACCAGTCAGATTGAAGATACAACTGACAATGCTAACATCTATCTAAAAAACTGCTCCAGAGGTAGGTGTAAACTTCTAGACATGTAGTAGATTTCTTAACTACATCTGGAGATAAAAAAGGGTCATGGCTCTTCAGTACAGCTGGCAGGTAAACACTTCACAACAGTACCACTATATTTACAAGCCTGTGCGACAGATTAAATTCTGGTTTGGTTCCTGTGCTGTAAAGAAAACCCATATGCACTGCTTAGAATTTCTGTGGTGACTCAAAAAAAAAAGTTACGAGCAGAAAAAAGGAGAGGAAGAAAGCTTTCATGCATGGTTACTGCATGACTGTGGTGTCGAGTAACAACAGCCAGTACAGGAGGCTACACGCATGTACATGTGCACCCGGGAATGTCACTGATACTGTAAGAGTCAAAGGACGCCATTCGACTCCAGAATTAGAATCAATAAAGATGTCTATGAATGTTCATGCCATTGACCTCCACTGTATTCATCATCATGCCTCTCAGGCTGCTCGAGCTCTAGTTCTGTGCCACTGTGTCTGCTTGTCGTGGGCCAGGAGTGTCACTGTGTTGTTTATCACACTATTCCTGTGTCCATATTAGAGCTGAAACAATTCATCGATTCATGGATTTGATGGTCAACAGTCAAAGAATCGCCAACTCTAAAACATGACCTTCCTTAAGAGCTGGTAAAAACATTCACTGGTTCCAGGATTTGCTGCTTTTCTTTGTCTCGTGAGATACTATAGTAAACTGAGTATATTTGGATTTTAGACTGTTAGAAGGACAAAAACAAGCATTTTGAAGATATCAGCTCGGACTTTCCTATTTTTCAAACTACAATATTAGACAATGAATAAACAGAGGATTCATTGATAATGAAAATAATTGTTAGCTGCAGCCCTTGTCCATATTACGTCTTGATACAATGAAGCGAACAAACTTTGATCTGAAAATATGCGGGTTGGAGTTTTAGACACGTGCTAAAGACCAAAAAAACACATTTTCTATTCAGGATTTAGTGGCAACAGTCTCCAAAGTTTCCATTTTCAAATTTTCACTTCTGCAAAACAGATTATATTTTCTGCCCTGTGATCAGTTCGATTGTGTATCTGTGAAAAAGATGTTTCAAAAACAGTCAGATTCGCATGAAATTTGGTGGATGTGCAGGACTTTGGCCAACTTACATTTTAATAGATTTTTAGATGACTGAGATAACAGTTCAACCTCAAATTTGGGTGTAAGACAAGTGGAGACTTGTTCAGCATTGGCTAACTGTCATTCCAGTTTAACTTTAGTTATCCATGAGAGATATGCAAAGAATGCTACAGTCGCTCCTTATCCAGAACGCGCTGCTTCACACTCATACAGTTACACACATTCCAACATGGGAGCCGCCTCCTGCAACCAGCGACAACACTGAGGGACCACAGAGTGTTAGTCACAGCCGTATCGGCTATTCTGTATGAGTTGCATCTAATAGAAACACTTATTTACTGAAAGCCAGACAATATTCACACACTACGGTAAATTAGATTTACGTCCTCCCACTTGGTTTTATGTGTATGTCGAACAGATGTTGCAAAATCACAGCTAATGTGTGAGTTGGTGGCTCCTTAACTACCTTTAAACTGCTTGTGTGCTGCGGTAAGCCAATAATGAGTAAGCATATACTGCATACTGTATATCACATATTGGTTAAGGGGGCTTTCTTCCAACCTCCTTAAGTGTTTTTGAGTTAATAAGAAAATTAACTAATTAAAGAAATGAATGAATAAAAACGTCAATCCCTCTCCTTTTCATTTTCTAATTCACCTACTTGCACTTTTGTTCCCCTTTCCTACAAACACAAACACATAGAGAGCATGCGCCACCATCCAAGGTCAGGTGCCTCCATTCACATCCCTCTGCAACATGAGACTGTACCCGCAGGACACTGTATGTACAGGCTCATACGTACATAATCAGCAGGAATTCAAAATTGTACAATCACAATGAGGCATTTAGGAATGCAAACAGACACACAGGTGCACGGACACACACACACACACACACATCCACACACGCACACTGCAGCAGAGTGGTGCAGCAGAGTTGCCATTGCCACCCGTCCCATCAACGACCCTTCAAGCCTCTAACGTGCCACCTCATCCGACAATGTCCCATCACTGCACCGGCAAGATCACTATATCCAACAGGCTATAAAATCCCAGATCTTGTTAGCATTAAAGTAGCAGGAGAGAGGAGTGTGTTTACAGTCTGTGAGCTCAGGGGCTTTACAGTAAAGTACAGACGGTAAAGACTTACTTCTGCCAAAAAGTCTGCTGCCTCCTCCACTGCCATGTTTCCCAGCCTGCAGCTCAAAGTGTGAAACCTGAGCACTCAATTACTGTAGCAGCTAGCCCTATAGCTTGGAAGCTAGGGAGAGAGGGATGGGGGCAAGAGGGGAGAGAGAGAGAGAGAGAGAGAGAGAGAGAGGGGGAGGGACTGTCTGTATGAGAGAAAGAGAGGGAGGGAGAGTGAGAGAGTGTGAATGAGATAGAGAGAGAGAGTGGGGTGGGGGGGGCATTATGTCACAGCTAAAAATACCTGGCTTGCAGTGAGAAAGTCCAGAGCATGGAGGAGGAGGAGGAGGGGTGAGGAGGGGTGAGACAGAGGAGTTCCGACGTTAATCTCAAACCGACTCTCAGTGGAGCAACACGGGATCAGAGGACAATACACAGTCTGAGCATACGAGTGTGTGTGCGAGCCACTGCTGCTGGTTAGAGGCTGAGCAGACGACTGAGAGCTCTTTAGTTTACTTCATTCAAGAGGAAAAACATTGTACTTTTTACTCCACAACATTAATCTGACACCTGTAGTTACTTTCCAGATCAAGAGTTTACCTTTAAACATCTGATCATTTCAATTTAAATACACAGATATGAGTGAAGAGACCAAAAACTAAATACAGAACTTTGTTTTTTCTTCTTTCCTCATGAATCATTTCACGACCCCTCAGACTGACCCTTTGGAAGGACCCGCCCTTGGATTAAACTACCTAACTGTTAAAACTAGCTCCACCTCAACAGCTACACCCTGAAACACTTAGACACTGATGCATCAATATTAACAATCTAATATTGTCATACATTACAACATATCAGTCAGAGGCACCACTAACTTGTGCTTCAATGATCTTACAGAAATAAAAGATTCTTCCGCAATCACTGAATTTAATGTAGAGAGCAAAACTTGAACATATTTAGATTTTTTGCAACACTCATTAAGCATTATACAGGTAAATTTAAGACAAACTAAGTGCCAAATAAAGTAAGGCTGACGATTAATCTGCCAATTATTTTCTTGATTAATCGTTCGGTTAAAGTCCTTTATTTCTTGTGATCAACAGTCCAAAAACCAACGATATTGAGTCTAATCTCACATAAGAGAAAGGAGAACTGGAAACTGTTTTATTTATCAAGTAGATAAAGTTGTTTCAGCTCCAAAGCAGAGAAATCTAACAGTTGTTGTGTGTGGTTTAGGGAAAAATTCCACTTTAACATTCAGACATTAGTGAGTAACAACAGTACAAGTAATATAACATTTGATTCAATTTTAGCTGAAAGAATTAATCGTTCAGATGAAATCAGCAAAAGTACAAATGCCAAACATTCACTGTTTCCACTGGTTCTCAAATATGATTTTGCTGCTTTTGTCTGTTTTAAAGTTTTGTAAAACTGAAATATCCTCCAGATTTGGCTTTCTGTTGGACAATAAAGACATCTGCAGACGTCTCCTTGGGCCCTGAGAAGTTGTGCTGGGTGTTTTATCTCCAGTTGTGTGTGTCTGTGCAGCAGACCGGCTTAGGGAATCTCTGTCTGACTTACCATATCTGAACCCACCATCTCCTGCTTCCACTGAGTTGGGCAGGTGGTTGGAAGGTAAACACAGAAGCCACCGCACCCAAAGTAATCTGCAGCCAGAGCGCTTAGTTGTCGAGGATTACCTCTTTATCTGCTCGCACTAGGAGGTGTCTGTGGACAAGCTCACTAACCGAACCATACTGTGGAGCTGCCAATATGCTCGACCTATTCACTACTAGTTTCTTTCTACATAGCGGAGACAACTAACTACTGCAAAAAGCCGGGGTTAATCCAACAGACACAAACACACAACAAACACAGATGAAGCTTAAGGCCCAGAGCCCAGCAGAGGGATTAGCAGGATTTGGATGGTTCCTCTGGCATTAAAAGGTGAAAACAGCATCAGTTAACTTGGTGGAGGGCTAGCATCTAACACATTACCTCACAAGTGAGAGTTTAAATCTGTGAAAAGCTGGTAACTTAAATGTTAAAGTGACACTTCCAGTCGATCAGGGACGTATCAAACAGTCTGTGAGTCTAAAGCTAATTAGTAATCAAGTAATCAGCATCACAGTCTTGGAATCACTTTTAAGTCTCTTTTGACTGCTCAGCATGAGGACTGTCCCGCTAACACCTCCCACACACGCCGACAAGTCCGAACAAAATGTACAATCACTGCTAAAACATAAATATGTTTTATGATGTGAGATCATAAATGTGGTTAAGGTTTGGTTCGGTTTAGGCACAAAAAATGGCGGGATAGGTTAAGGACTTGGCTTAATGTTGGGGAAGCTACGTCACTGCATTAATAAGCGTGTGGTTAAGGTTGGGAAACAAGCTGTTCTATTTTGCTACAGATTAAATACCCAGGTATAGTTTAACGCTAAAACTGTTCACCAATCAATTGACTGCTTGATCAATTAGCTAACAGCTGCTTGGCTGGCGATGCCCTCCTCTCCCCACAACCCCAGTTTGTAGCCTCCAATCCCAACCACTCTAACCCAAACTTTTTGGGCTTTGCAAAGCCCCAAAATGTGTTTTCACATACACTAAACTACTGACCAAGAGCAGTAAATGTACGTTTATGTGCAAAATCTGCAAATTTGCCCATTCAAAACTTAAAACTAATTGATTTTATAATGACTCAAAGATCATTAAATAGCGCCACTGCCTAAATAATCCTATCAACATGGTATGTGTGCAGATCAGAGTCTACTGCAGGACGTGACCACTCATTACCAGAGAGGCTAATAATAGGAAAAGGACAGATCTATTCATCGCCACCTGATAGCCAAGTGCAATATGAAGACTATCAAATACAGCGATGCCAGAGCCCAACTTATGACTGCAACAGATTACAGGGTCATTCCCGGCAACAGCCACTTGTCCAGTTGAAGTCTCCTTGCGCTTGACTGAATCCCCACTTAATGACTTTATGTCGGTCGATCTTGCGAGTAGAACATAATACATAAAGAAACACTCACTACTGCTCTTAGCTTAAGTATAATACTCATGCATACATGGAATCAGCTGCAGAACAGCTTTTTAGTAGTGTCATTTCCACATTAAGAACATCAAATGAATGCTGTTTTAAGAGGACTAATGCAGGCTTACCTGTCTTGATATAAAAAGCATCAAGCTAACAGGTAACAGTATTACAGTGCCATCTTATCTTTAACAAAAATACTTGTTTTTCTCTTTGCTGCAGCTCATCAGTCCGCTCTGCCTGCACACTGTCTACCCAGCATGCCCCACCTCTCCTGTGCAGGTTTACTGTGACATGAGTAAGGACTGCATCGACGATTGTGCAGAACATGATTCACTGTGTTCACCAGCTTGTCGCTAACTTAGTCTGTCTGCCCTTTGGTGCTGGGCAGGAACTGTACAATCAGTTTATCTGTTTATTCTGAAATGTTCCTTTTAACGAGGCTGGTGAGAGTGAAATTAGTAGGCTAGAAAACAAAAACAACAAGCTGAAAGACACCAAAATGCTCCACAGATCCATTGTTAATGAAGCAAATGTTTAATTAGACTTTCCTCAACAGCTCATTATTTTGTCTCGCTCTGTTGTTTTCTTTTGATGGTCCAAAACACAAACATACACTATTCAGTTACTTAAATTTACAGAAAAACAGAAAATGTTTGCTAGAAAAAAATGATTTAAACCATTAACCAATCACCAAAGTAATTTTCTGCAAATTGGCAAATTAATTAATTAAACGATTGTTTCAGCTTTACTTTACTGTCAAGCAAAAATGAAAATGAGGCCACTTTCTCCAAAAGCCCTAACCCTCCGCAAACACAAATTCTGTATTCAAAGAAGTGATGCTTTTCCAGAATACTGAACAAATAGTCACAGCTTCTGATCATGAGCAGCATCCTGTTAAAAACATGGGTCCCTGGACAGATCACTGGCCCTCCAGCACTAACAGTAGAATCTCCCACTTTGGTTTATGCCAGCTTCTTTCAGATGTTCACAGCTGCCTCATTGTTTATCCTTCAGGCCTGGAGACAATGCATCAGCAGCAGGCCAAGATCTACGAGCTGAGGGTGGACATGGAAGAGTTTGATTGCCAGATGGTCTGTGCTCACTGTTCTTCCTTCTCTGTTGGTCCGGAGACGGACGGAAACAATCTAAACCCGGGAAGCTCATCAAGGCTCTCCCATTCAGTAGATTATGACCACATGTTAACACCTATCGAAAATCTATATTGATTCAAGTAAGACTTAGTTGTAAACATTGTCATTATATTTTTCTTTGACTGTGTTAGACCAAATTATTCACCATTAGTCAGTGTTTTCTGGGGTTTTTCCATTAGGAGACTCTAAATGTTCTTAATGAACAAAGATCAAGATACATGTGATTCAAAGCTGCGCCAGGATGCGTTATCAGGGATTCTATGCAGCGAGCTTTGGGGCGACACGTTGGGGACTTTCAAAGGGCTTGATTACTCCCTAAAAACCATGATAATGAAGATCAGAGCAGTTGCTGTGTCAAAAAAACATTTTCAATACCTTGTTTAACTGATGCATCATAAGAAGGGTTTTCAAATGATCTGTTTTTTGTATTTATTCCTTTAGGATGGAGAGGAGAAACATGGAAAGGTTTCATCCAGTGCCTTTCTCAGCCTGTTGCCTCTGTGATGACTACAGTTTGACCTCTTTAAGAAAGGTAGATAGGATCAGGGGCAAAGAGACCAAAGCCAACATTCGATCATTCTGACAAGCTAATGTTTTGTCCCAAACTATTAAAAATACGTCACTGAGACAAACATTTCCACTGGTTTCCTTCACTACTAATAACATTGGCACTGCCCGAAATACTCACTAGAGCACCAGATGTGTATTAATCGTTGTCTGAAAATAGTCCCCAACAAAAGCACTTTTTATTCCTGTTTGTAAATTCAGCTCTACAAAAATGCTCACTAAAAATGATCATCAAAGCAGGATTCTCTGCTACGAAAAATAACTGGATTCTTGTATTTATAGAGGACAGCTTGTTTGGGGATGAAGTGTCAGGTTGAGCACTTCACCTGCAAAGTGCTCCCTAAGTGTTCCCTCAGTCCTCTGCAGCTCAAACCTCCTCCACAGGTTCAGGTCTGCACACTCAGCTGATCCAAGTGTCCATAGATAGAAGATTTACAGGATAACTGATCACACTGTTCTCTTTGAAATGTAGTACGACAGATCCAGTGGTGCAGATCTAGAAGAGAAGCAGAGGGATGCGTCTGTTTTGCCACTGCAGGCGGGAGGAAGGCTGGCGAACGCTGCACAGCGTCAGAGTTCACACCATGAGATACAAACACTCATGTCACTAACCCCCACACACACACACACACACTTATACCAGTTTAATGATGCGTTTTTGGCGTTTTATGACATCTGCGATGGGAAAAAGACAAGGACACATAAGAGAGACGTTGCCATGGCAACTGCACCTCCTAAATTCACAGTGATGCACCGGGTTGTGGTATGTGTAAAACCATCCGGTGTTAAAACTATGATCACTTCCAACCGGGAAGTGGGAAATTTTCATAAACCAGCAGATCTCTAAAGGACCCGTGCAGCTATTTAAGTGAGTACAGCTGAGTATTAAACTTCAGTCCATAGCTCAAGGTATCGAAAACAAAACAGTAGTGAAATCTGACATTAAATGTTTGGTTAGATGCTCAGTCTTCTTGTTCAATGAGATAATAAAAACATTTACATTTATTTAGGAAACGTTCTTGTATGACTGCTTGTGAACAGGTTTAAACTTTAGAAAAAGGTTTTGTTGAGAAACGGGATATTCCTTAACGTGAAGGTATCAAGAAAAAGTATTATTTGGTTTTGGTACCAAACTATTGGATTAGATTGGCATTAGCAGTGAAAAATGTTAGAGGTATTGACGAATATCAACAAAAAGGTTTAACTCTACTGAATAATTGGTGGTTTCAGTCGTTTCTCCCTGTGGGAGCATGCAGGGGATCATGAAGACATCATCGTGACAAATTGTTTCCTGTGAATAAAACTGTATGAATCACAAAAGAAATCGATGTAAAATGTTCAATATCTCAAAAGAGAAACGTCCCTGATGGCTTGGAGGGCACAATTAGCAGTGGGAACAGTCAAAGCTGTGCATTTTATTACAGTGGTGCTTGAAAAATGACAATTAATCAATTATCAAAATAGTTCTTTTAAAGTCTACACACACACACACACACACACACACACACACACACACACATCTCATCTCGCCTGGTCACTGGTCATTAATTTTCAGGTCCTCTATCAGTCCCTAGTGGTCTGTCAGTAGTACTGCATCCACCGCAGCAGGAGAGAACAGCATTTGCACAGTGATGAGATGTAAAGAGTAAGAACTGTTGGTCCCCATTTGTTGTAAAAAAAAAAAACAAAATAAGTGTTGAAATTACACAGAACTAAACTTTAATATAGAATCAATACTGTTATCAGTGTTGTATAAAAAACTGCTTACATAAGAACAAGTGCTTTCCCTTTGAGAGATTTATTCTTGAATATATTATGAAATCAGCAGAGGATGGGTAGATGAAGGCAACCTGTGTGTGTGTGTGTGTGTGTGTGTGTGTGTGTGTGTGTGTGTGTGTGTGTGTGTGTGTGTGTGTGTGTGTGCTGCCTCCGACTGGCTGTTGAGTGCTGCAATCTGATTGGCCGCTTGGCTACTGCAGTCTCAGTATTCTCACAGCACTTGAGAGAAGGATGAAAACAAAAGGATGAGTCCAAACTCTTCAACTCCTCTTTACTGTCACATTTCACTGCAGCTGAATGTGAGAGACTCCAGCCTGTCGTCTTTCACATATATTCTCCTGCACTGAATAATTTTGCCACAATTTTAGTCTTTTATTAAGATGTTCAAACTCCAGACATGAGACACATGCACTGAGTGCCAGAAAGCCCTCCCTTCAACTATTTCTATGTGACAGCTGCAGGTTCTGTCCCTCATTAGGTTTCCTTGCAATTGGCTGGCAGATGTGCTCTGTTCTTTCCTTATTGGGTGGCAGCAGGTGACGCTGCTGCTGCTGCTGCTGCTGCTGCTGCTGCTGCTGCTGGATTACAGGCACGGTGCTGATGTAAGGATGTGTCTATACGTGTGTGCAGTGACTGTTGAGGCAGACACACTGGCCAGCCCAGAGGGGAAACAGGGAACCAGACACGAACACCTGAGGACAGACAGCGATCCCGTCGGCTTCTCAAAGCACCAACCGTCTGCATGGGCTGGGCACGGTCAGTTTGGCCATACTAAGACAACTACAATAAGGGTCCATAAAGAAGTGAGGAAGACGGAAAGCGTCAGCTGCTTTGTAAATCTCCTCTGACAGAGGCAGAGCACTGGTCATGAATAAATTAACATCTGCCCTGGACTGAAAGCACACACAGCACACAGTGCACCAACAGGGATGTGCAGTGTGTGTGTTGAATGGGAACAACTAAACCGTCCTGCCATGCATATCATTTGCAACCTCTATTTTGCCTCATTATACCGAGACGAGACACAAACAGGCAAGCAAACTTTCTCCCCACAGCCTGACCGATACTGGATTCTTGCAGCAATATAAATCTTTGAGAGCTACAGCCATGGAGGCAGTACAGCAGCTAAACGCTAACATCAGTGACAATGCTAACATACTGATGTTTAGCAGGTATAATGTTTACCATCTTAATCATAGTAATTGTGACAGTATATAGTAGATAGATAGAGTGATAGTTTTATTATTCCTCAGGATTAGGATTAATTTTAACGGTGAAAATATGGTGAAATAAATAGAAAAGAACATTTCAGTTGTGAATACCGTTATTCTAATGATTTTGATACAGTGGCTCCAGAGCTTGTTTGCGACAATAAATATTTGTTTTTCACTCAGTGGCCAGTTACACATTAACCACACAGCCAGGCAAGGAAATCATGATATCTACAGTAAAAAGAGACAACGTGAGCAGAAGAGAAGTACTTTAGGCGCCTTTAACTTTACAGCTCACAGAGTCCAAAGACAATTAAGGAATTGCTCAGAAAATCGATAGAGCACTTTAGTTGTATGTACTACATCAGCATGGCCATTTCCTCTCTCTGCTGACTCTCAGGCGTCATGGTCACGACTGGCCACAGACACTGGTCTGTGGCCGCCATTTTAACATCCCACATTCTGTATTTAGCTTTTTCTCAGCTGTGAATAACTTGCATACAGAGAGCCGAAGTGAAACTGGGTCTTCCAGGTCTTTGTAAAAGTGCATTTGTAATAAAGTAAATAATTATAGAATGGCATGTTGTTCTTTCCTAACTTTCAGGTAAGGTCAGTAATCTAAAACAGCAAAACAATCTAATGTTTTTCACAGACTGATAAAACACCATTTCCCATAAGCCCTAGACTATCGCAGGTTAAACGTCAAGGCATGACGATTTTTGAAATAAAGACAGGTTCACGGGAAGACAAAGACGAGTAAAAGCTTCAAACGTTTTTAGTCGGCAGAGATCATAACTGCAAAGATTTACCTTTGAGGAAAATGTTTATGTTTACCTTAGAAGAAGAAGAAGAGATGTAGTTTTTTTTGTTTGCTGAAACATTTACGTGTTTAATGTACATGACGAAAGCTTCAGCCTCTAAAAGCAAGTGTTGTAGTGGATGCTAATATGAATATGGACAGAAAACAAGAGGAAAGACAAATAAAATGAGGTATGAGAAGTTAGTGTGTCTCTGTTTGACAGCTCTTTTCTGTAGTTACAAAACAAGCCTGATGAAAGGTTGTATAGATTGCTCCAAGAGACGAAGAAGGATGGCGAGCAGCAAGAAACAAAAGCATGTATGCATACAGAGAGAGGGAGCAGGGAATCGTATAAACCAGGACAGCGGTTTTGGCTCACACCAAATACTCTGCGATTCCTGAGTGATCTCAGTTGCTGCGCATCTCTGCACAATGTTAGTGGGCCAGGACGTAAATAAACCTCTCAACAAAAAGCCAAAATGCAGCACTGGCTCACCAGAGTCACATTTTCGCCCACTGCAATCCTGCACAGCCAACTGGTACGAACACAGATTTCATGCATCTGTCGACTGTATACACCCTTATGTACTTACATAGGGCGAGAGCGGGTTGAGACTTATCCCAGCATGCACAGGGAAACCGGGAATCATCCTGGACAAAAGGGACGAAGAAATATACAAACTGCACTGGTGCATTGTGATGGTAAGATTATTCAAAACCCTTCAAAACTTGAATTTCTGTACTCCTTCTTAGCATCATGACATAACACACATATTTCTAGATTCTGTTTCAGTTACACTTTTAGAGGATATCATTATTTCTGGTGTCTGTTCCAAGAAAAGGTCATCAAGCTACTAAAAGACAGACTCTCCTTATAACTTCAGAACTCGCCTGATAATCTTAATGTTTTTAAGTTTGCTTCAGAATCAAAGTAATCCAGTGATGGTTGTCTGGACATTAATGGGTACAATGCAAACAGGAGCTGCTAACAGCTAATTCGGCAAACATTTAATGGTACTAATTTTGATTTGAACAAGTACAGGCTAAGGAAACCGTGTCATTCGTCCACGTTGTGGCTGGTCAAATGAACCATCTAATGTGAGCATAAAGCTTTAGAAAAAGGTGTTTAGTGCTGGGCGGCTGCTCTGCATGTAGGCTGAACTGTAGCCTGTAGACTAAGACTAGTCTCTCTCTTCTGACACACATGAATATTTAAGATATTCCAGTGAATTGTGTGCGAGTGTTCGAGCCTCTGTCTGTCTATTTCTGTCTGTCTGATCCAGGAATGTCTCCTCCCCGCTGCTCACCCTCAAAATGTCCGCTACACCCTGGGAATACATCGGAGAGCAGTGGAGAAGAGTCACACGGGCTCACATCCCCGCCTACGTCGTGACTCTGTGCTGGACCCTGGCCATGGATCAACACCTCGCCACAGAGAGCGCACACGGGGTCGAAACATCAAATAATGCATTCCACCACCACCTGACACACTGAAATACTGAAACAAGGCAATATAATTCCTTTTTCCCTGACCAAATGTCTTGTTATTCTTTTAAACAAATACACATAAGTCATAAGAGGCGTGAACCAATCACATCACACTTTGGCCACAAGTAATTAGCCCTGTAATTGGGTCCATAACAACACACACAGATAGATGACCTTTCGCACCTAGGGCAGTTTGTATTTACTTATCCACCAAGAGAAGCTGGAGCACCTGAAGGAAATCACCCAGGGAAAACACAAAGCCAGCCAATGACAGTGCAAACCACTGAGCAACTGCACCACCCCAAATATTTTCCAGAAGTGGTTAAACTTCCTCCAAGGATTTGAATTTTGCAAGTTTAACTAACCCCCACATTATTTGCAGGAGCTGTTACAGAACTGACGTTATTTAACTACAGCTGATCTAATCTGATCAAATCTGTCGCCTGCTATGCAGTGACATTCAGCTGAAAGTGAGACGTCTGCCTCCTATCACGATGTTTTCCATTGCTTTTTGTTAATAACCCTTTTATATGATAAATTGCCTCAAGTGGAGTCACCTGAGTCAGCGTTATAAATCTGGAGTTGTGGAGACCTCTGGAGCCTACTCCTCATCACTGCATAACACACCTGGATCTCCGACCAAACTGTTGCCAGTTGAACTGCATTGTGAGTAATGTAAAGATCCAGACTTTAACTTAAGGAAGAGGAATGTGTGGAGAAAAAGAAAGAAGTTATCTCTGCACTCTGCTGCATTGATTTGCATCCATTTAAAAGTGTGACAGTGTTATAGGAGTGCAATGAGAAATCAGAGGAGCACTTTCTTAACAGCCCTCTGTATGCAGAGCAGAAAACAAATCCAAAATAGAGCCGAATATCAGAAGCAAATCTAAATCCTGGATCATTTAAAAAATAGTCTGGGCCTTGATTGTGTATCGTTATTTGTTGGCTAATAACAACATCTGGACAGTTTGCTTCACTTGAACTGTCATTTGTGAAACTTAACACAATTAATGTCAAAATACTCAGGACTGTTATGTAAGACAGCAGCTCTTCCTGTAAATACTGCATACATGCAAACATGTACTTCACACTAATCTGGCTGTAGAAAATGAAGAACAAAAAATGTGATGTCTTCAGTGAAATGAAGATGGGCTAAGTCTGCTGATATGCAAGTGTGTGTGTATAAATGAATGGACTGCCCCAGTTCTTAGTGTCGATCTCCCACTTTAGAGGAGAGAAGGCAGAACAGAGCTGCAGGGGAGCAGGGGACTGGAGGATAAAAGGCCTAACTAACAACATCCTCATCTTCTCTGCCTCTCTGCGCCCACTCTCCAATTTCCTCCTCTTTTTCTCCCGCAAGTCAGCTCTCCTTCATCAATCGCACTCCTCGATCTAACTCTGCATGCTTTCTCTAATTCTCCTTCATTTTAATTTGATTTCATCCTCCTCTTCCCCACCTCTTTTTCGCAGTATGTTGGGGATGTGTTATGTGTTACCTCTCCCCCACATTTTCCCCTAGCCCCTCCTTGTCATCTCCATCCACCAATCACGATGCTTGGCAGGCTCTGCACCAATCCTCTGGCCCAGCAACCCCCTCCTCAGCCACATTACAGTGAATATCACAGCCTGGTGCTGCGAGGGTGGCATGAAACATACCTTTAAAGACTCCTATCCAAAACCTCCTTGATTCCTACTGTCCTTAAACTACCCACTCTCCCTTCTCCTCCTCTAACCCTCCTTTATCCCTTTGCTTTCCTTTCAGATTTCATCTTGGCTCTAGCTTCTCTCTTCTCCAGCTGTCTTTTCTCCTCTGCTCTGTAATGGAGTCATTCTATAATTCATAACGCTCTCTCCTCAGTCAGGTTGCTTGTTTCCGACTTTATCATCTGAGTGCTGTCAGATTGTTAGAGCCTGCATCTGGTGCTCCAGCTTGAGGATGCTTTACATGTGTTTGGCTTTTTTCTCTCTGTTTTAAAACTTAACACCATCTTACAAATGACTCTGCATTCTCGTGATGACAGAAATAAGTTGAACTGCTTGAGCTTGTCACCGTGTGACGTGCAAGGAAAAACCAACACTGCTACTATTTCAGCTCAGTTTCTGTAAGTGGCGAGAAAAATCTGCAAAAATGGAGAGAGTGAAGAGGAGGGGGGACTCGAGGAAGGGGGGGTTTCATGTTGACAAGTCCCTGATGACGGTGTTCTTTAGATCTTGAGTCAGTTCTAACATTTTTTTATCTGCTGTGACAGATAGCAGATAAAAGACAGATAAAAAACTCCACCAGCCACCATAACAGCATAACAGCAGTTTGAAGCAGTGTTGCACATAATTAGAAACAAAGTTCTACGCATTACATGCCTGACTGATTTTTAATAATGATTAATGCACAAAATGTATAGCCCAATGAATCCTCTTTGAACAAATGAAAGATTCAAATATATATAAAGATTCAAAACTGCATTTTCTCAGTTTTCTGAACTGTTACATAAGTAAGAATATTATCTTTCCTGAAACCATCCTGCAACCCTCTACATACAATATAAATGTAAATCATCTATAAAGAAAAAAAAAATAGACATCTACAGCTTGAATATTTATATGGACAACAAAGAGATATAGACACGTTGGCTGGAGAGCAGGAAGAATGAGGAGACTTCAAATATGAATCTTGGCTTAAAAAAGTGTCAGGGGATTAATGTGGTACAATGCCTGGTCACAAGGGACCTGTGTGTGTGTGTGTGTGTGTGTGTGTGTGTGTGTGTGTGTGTGTGTGTTGTACCCTGCTTTCTCCCCCCAGTCGCCAGAAACAGAAGTGTGGCAGAACAATACAGCCTTCTGCCAGCTGACAGAGATGCGGCGAGAGGGGGGGAGGCACTGAGGCAGGGAGCAGTAAAAAGGAGAGAGAGAGATAAAGAGAGATAGGTTTGGGGGGGAGCAGAGAGGAGGAGGCCACAGATAATAAAAAAAAAAGGGGCCAGAATCGAGTCTTTCCCAAAAATAAACCCGAGGAGAAGCAGTGCTTCCATCCCCCCTCGCTAATTCTCCCCTCACATCAAAATAATAGACATCTAAATCCTCCCTGGATTCGATCTTTGTTGATGTCAAAAGAATTCACAGATTTACTCAGACATCCATCCAATCTCCATCTTCTCAAACATCTTTTACAGCTACATCTTTTTCCCCATTTGGTTGAAATAGCTATTTTCTCCATAACGCCACACGGAAAATGTTTAAACAATAAGAGTCTACAGTCATGTCTGCTGAGGCTGTACTTTGGTCCACCAGTGATAGGAGGTGAAGGCTCAGCCTCTGGTGACCATGGACATCTGCACAAGGTTTCATGGCAATAATAGTTTTTTGGGTTATTTCAGTCTGGAGATGGCATGGGTGTCTACGGGTGCCATAGACACTGACATGCTGCTAATATGGCTGAAAAGACTTACAACCTTATTTTGCACATAATCTGCATATGTCTTTAATTTAAGGTTAATATCATTTAGACGGAGGTAAGGAATAATCCCTTTTTTCTTTTCTCTCATTGTGTGTGTGTGTAATTTAAGACAACGGACAGAGTATAGCTGAGGTGAAAGTGCCTCAGAGTCTGAAGTCACTAAAAGCAGGAGCAGGAACGATAACGGAACGGGAAATGATGCCAACAGTTCAGAAATGCTTTCATTACACTTCTCTGCCTTAAAGCCCATTTGGTTACACACACTGAGTTTGTCCTGTTGCCAATCCCGTTGCTCCTGAAAGAAATATAAACCACCTCTACCGCCTTGAAAGGTCAGACAACAGAGGCTTTTTTGCACAAATATCAATATTGTGTTGCAGTTTTCCACAATGAATGGTGCTTTACACATAAGAGAAGAACGGCCCAACATGCCCTGCATATTAAAGACTGTGATATGTAGTTCGAGCTTTGCTGAGCTAATCAATCCTTTCAGCCAGCAGCTGGACAAAGACTTGGCAGAGCGGTTAATCAGCCAACCAGCCAGTCAACCACACAACTGGTCTTTAAATGAATAAGTAAATCAGCCTACCAGTCAGTCAGTTTAGCAGCCAACCAATCTGGAAAGCATGACTGGCTGCAGCGCTACGAGACACGACTCGTTCATGCTGTGCAGCTTAAAAGCAAAGCATCAGATGTAGTTTAACAGCACATGTTTATTTGAAGCATGCAGCTAACAGCTTTAATGGCTTTTGTTTTTCGGCTTCCCGTAAGAACCATAAACACTGAAGGCAGCATTGGCCACTGGATGCATGAGCCTGGAGCGCATTACTCCATCAGTGAAAAATAAAATGTACAAAGGAAAGGAACGATGTTTCATGCAGTGCTGTATATCATCTAAATAATAATGTAGCAGGAGTGTGTATACACGACAGAGGGTGAGGCAGGGAGGCCCACAGAAAGAAAACTGAAAGATTGTCACTTACATTTCTGTGCTGTTATTAATTAATGAGATTTTGTTTTTGTTCTGTTTTTTTCCTGCTGTTTCCCGCTTCTGGTCTTTTAAGTTTAGCTAATCGCCTCTTGGCTCTGGCTACATACTTCAATCTCAGACATCAGAGTGGTATCGATCTCCTCATCTATCTCTCAGCTAGATTGTGAATGAGTACACTTGGGGAAAATGCCAGACTATTCCTTTATTAAAAACAGAGCTAGAGTCAAGTTAGCCTGGTTTAGGATAAAGATGGGAAAAGGACATTTCTAGCCGACTGTACTGAAAGTGACATGTTGTATCTTGTGTATCTGCCTTCAGTCTTTAAGCTAAGATAAACTAAGCTAACACGTCCAACAAGTCCAACTTTGTGCTTAACACACAGACACGAAACTGATATTCATGAAACTCGGAAAAGAAAGCAAACATAGATATTTCCCCAAATAGTTGAGAGTGAATAAGAGGAGGAAAGTACATGGAAGATAAAGGTAGAGACACTGATACCAGGCACAGCGTAGTATCAGTGAAAACTACACTGTCAGAGAGGGAGACAAAAGGCCACGCCAGATAGAGACACAGCATAGGAGGGAGGGAGGAGGGAGGAGGGGGGGTGAGCTAATGTGAGGCGAGGAAAAGAAAAGAAAGGTAATTGAGGTGACATGATCCGAGGAGAGAGAGGATATTTTTTGCGCTGTGATGCCAAGAATTGGCCGAGGGCAGACTGTGTTATAGATTTACCTTGAGTGAGCCCAGGATAGCTGATACCCCCCCGACAACATTACGCTACAGACACAGAGAAACTGCTGAGGTCACCCTATACAAACAATACTACAGCCACCCGCTTCCCTCACCTGTTGCCTTCATGGGGAAACCGTGAATGTGGGATCACACAGGCTCAGATTTCACCTCGTGCTGTCAAGGTCAAACCTCCCTCCTCCATTTCTGCTCAAAATTATTAAAATAAAGAGTTCTGCCTTGAATTGTTTTGATGAAAGCACGTCATCATGCTGTAGATCTATTACACATGCAACACGCTGCCGAAGATCGATACACTCTGACGCCATCAAATCAATACTGGTGTAATATAATTTAGAATAGTGGTGGTGACCATGGCAGATACCCAAATAGGATTAATCACAGATTCTTGTCCCCAAAAACTAAAAACCAAACATAAATCCATATATATCCAATATTCTTTTGTCATTAAGGCACATTTAAACACCAGTTAAAAAACACTGAACAGGGAGAACGTCCTCACTGGAGAAACTACAGGATTGTTTGCTGTTAGTTTAAATGTAGTTTTTCTCTCAGTAGAAAAGGCCTAAGCAACATGATGGTCACTAATTTACTCTCTAGGGTCGTTTCCTTCGCACTTAGTTGCATTTTTCCAACTCAGCCAAGCGTAAAGAACTTTTTTTGCAATACATCCGCTTATTCCTTTTAGGTGCACATTTAAATGCACTTAATAATGACGTAACCTTACTTCTTTGTTTGTTAAGTCAGCATTACTACGTCCACTAAAGGGCGTTTGTCACCTGAGTGTAAACGCCTGTTGTTGTTTGGTGTTTGCTGCTGACTGATGCTCTCCAGGGAGGACAGGGTGCCATTACGGTATTCCCAAATCTGCCCATCCACAGGGCATTTGACTCAATGTGAAAAAAATAAACACCGTCTTCGTGGTGCAGCTACTTCCTCCCCACAACCCTGACTTCCTGTGACCACAAGAAGTCAGCCCTCTATCCATTTTGACCTTGATGCTAATGAGGTCACTGGTATTGGCTCTTTGTGACAGGTGGCTAACCCTGGACTAATGATGTCCTCAGGCTGGTTGGCATGTACGCACACACAAGCACACTCAAAAACTAAAATGATTTTAAGCACCGGGCCAATCACAGTTAGACAAATAAACACACACGCAGGTACAACAAAACTGTTTTAACACTTGAGCTGACATGTTTGGTCAAATGCTGTCACTGCAGTGTGGATGATTATTGATTTTAAGTCAGACCTATTGATCATCTTTTGGATGTGTGTGTGTGTGTGTGTGTCCGGGATCAAGTCTTAACTTTGTCCTTGCACAGTGACTCATGTACACACAACACACATACACAGACACACACACAAAAACAACCCACACCTAACCGCAGGGTGTGACTACTGCTGACGTTTTTGGCTCCAGTGCAGATTCTTCCCCTGAATTCACACACGTTTCACATCGAAACCTCCACGTCGAATGCAAAGAACGCACACATGGGGGGAGGGGGTTTGTGCAATGTGATGATTTTTTTCATACAAGAAAGCTAAAATGGAAACTGAGTGGGGGTGACTAAGGACAAGTCACATATGTACGCACACACACACACACACATAAAGCAGCGTCCTATCCAAGAAGTCTGAACATGCAGTGAGGTTTTATAACAAAACCAATAACTTAAGTTTGCTTGTGTGAAAGAGAGAAGAAGAATTTCTGATATGGTGAAGGTACATTTTTTTGATATTTTAGATGAACCAAAGAGTCATTACAACAATGATGTCAACCCAGTGGGTTTCTCATGTCTGCCAGAAACATTTTATAACTCAGCTATGCGAGTCTCTCTCACACACACACTCACACACACACACACACAACATATTAATAGCAACGCAGCTGCCTAAAATACCAATCTGTCCTCTATAGCTGATTCCTGTTATCTTTTCTTTTCTTCCCTGTCTGTGCTCTCTGCTCATCCATCGTTCTGTCTTTTTCACCCTCCCATCCCCTTTGGTATTCCCAATGGGACGACCCCTCTCATTACACTGAGTGTGTATGTGTGTGTACGTGTGCGTGTGAGGAGGCTGCATCATGACAAAAGAGGACCTCAGAGACTCCACTAGACCGGCACATCTCAAGCCTCTCTCGCCCCTGTGTCAGCTCTTTGCTCTCATTCCTCCATTACTTTCCCCGTTTCTCTCTCAGCCGTCTTGTCATTTCTCTCTCTCCTCCCCCCCCTCCTCATCCTCTTTCTCTACCTTTTTCTTCAATTCGCGGGAACGCTTCCTCAATGCCTTCTTCTTCTCCTTCTCATCCTCTGCAGCGTTGAGGTTCTCATCCGCCTTTTTCTTTAGCTGCGAGGCAGCGTGCGCCATGCTGCTCCAGTCCAATTAATCCTCACAGGTGGGAACGGGAGAAGGAGGGATGAATGGAGGGATGGAGCGTGGACCCAAAGTCTCCTCTTTAGCCTTTTCTTCTTAGCGCCTAATTACCTTTTTGTTCCTCCTATCCTCTGCTGCACTTTTGCGTGCAGAGTGGGAGCCCTCACAGGTGTGAGAGAGGGAGGATTTTCCTCTCCTTGTTTTCAAGATTTCCTTCTCTCTTTTGTTCTTTATCTCCCTCAGCAGCTATCCACGCTGTGCAGATGCAAAGGTCCAGTTTGGGGCAGGACGGAGACAACTCATACTCCTCTGATTCCCCTCCTCAAGCACCACCGCTGTGAAGGCTGCTTCTTCCACTGCTCAATGCTCAAAGTGCAAAACAAGTGCCAGTTATAGCGAATACAAAAACAGTTCATTTAGATGGTCCACAGTCAGGTGAAAGAGTCCTCTTGATTAAGAATAATGTATAAAAACAGCTCAGTTACAGGTATGTCAGCAGAGCTCCAAATAAACTGGTCCTGCTGCCTGGCTGACTGGTTCCCAGAGCCTGCTGCCTGCACCTGAGCACTGAGCCATCCTCTATGTACACAGACACGCTCAGTTCGCGACGTCTCACCGGGACATATGAACAGGAGGGAAATGACAGTGGAAAGGAGGTTGAGATAGGAGGAGGAGGAGGGGAGGAGGAGGAGGGAGGGGAGAGAAAGGAGGGGGCAGAGAGAGGTAAAGAGAGCAGCTGGGACAGCAGAAAAACAGAGGGAGTAAGGATGGATGAATACCACTGCTTAGTACCAGCTGGTTATGGCTGAGAGATAAAGAAAGGGAGGATGATACTTCACACGGGGTACGTACAGAACACACACGCTGGGCATCCTGCACAGCACAGTGTGCAGACTGCAGCCATGATGCTCCTGTTATGAAACTTCCTTCAGCCTCCTCGCTGCCCTGATACCCACTGTTCTTCCTTATTGGTCACAGTCGAACCAAAACAAGAGCTCATCAAATTACAGACACAGTGAATCCCTCACAGACCTAAAAGTTCAAGTAAAAATCCCATATATTTAATCTGAGAATAGCTCAACCAGCCTTTAAACTGGTCTCAACCAGACACAAGCAAACAAAATGTCATGTACTGATGCATCAAAAATGTGTTATGAATTATTCGAAATGCAGATTTTAAATCAGAAGACGGAGCTCTGGTCAAATTTTAAATGTAGCACAAGTGTGATTTTATACGATGTATGTCCACTGCAAAGACCTTCAGAGAACTTATCTCCCCCAGAATCAATCTCCAGGCATGGATTTATCCTTCAGTCAGTCCGTCACTTTGGATGAGACAGGAATGTAAACAAACACTGGATTGGATTACAGTGAAATGTTGACATTCATGCTCCCCAGAGGAGGCATCCTAAATAATTTGGATAATCTGATTTGATGATTTAGACTAAAATGTGTCAACAACCCATCTATCCTAAGGATGGCCAAGAAGTCGACTGAGGGATGACGTTCCCATCAGCCTCAGCTGTACTTTGTGTTCAGCAAATGCTAGCATGCTAACAAACTAAACTGAGATGGCCTTACCACATTAGCATCGTCATTATGAGCGTGTTAGCATGCTAATGTTAGCATTTAGCTCAGCTGTGGCTAATTCAGCCTAACAAAGCCGCTAACATGGCTGTAAACTCTCTTTTGTTTTGGTTACACAATGTTTCTTTATTATCACTTAAGTGAAGGCCTTTCAAATGCAATCTTAAAAAAAACAAATGCCTATTATGCTGTCACACTGCCATGGGGAGATTGGATTAAACTTGGATTAAACTTGGATTAAACTTGGAGTGGATTAAAATTGGCATTTTTTTTGCTTTAGGAGAGCAAACTGCTATCAGTGGCTACAGCGTGTACAATCCCTCATAGAGGAAAACAAGTACAAAGACAAAGTCACGCCTTTAATTTACTTTCACAGAAAACTGTTCTCCTGTATTACAGGTTCAGGAGGCCACACATACTGTACACTGTAAATGTTTTAATTCAAAATAATTACTTGGACAAATTTAATTTCACTTGAGTTTTAGAAATAAACAAGAAATGTGCATGCAGGCTGCTGGATGGATCAATTATTAAGATACCAATGTATTATTCATAATACATTTTAATACTTAGATATGGATGAATCATACCTTGAGGGGATGCCATTGGTATTTCTGCGCAATTAGCTACTTTCAAGAAACAGTACCCATCAGCTTTACATTCATGAGAAGCAAAAAATACAGATTGTTGCCTGAGGCGACAAAAAGATTTTTTTTTTTCTACACCTGAATATAACAAAGCCTGATGAAATAATACCAGAAAGCAATTTAAATGTCCTACATGTTCTTAGAAGACCTGCTATGTTTTCCTTAATGCATCAAAAGACCATAATTTACAGCTTGCATGCAAGTGTGTGCAGAGAGATCAATGTGTCTCTGCATGTTTTTGTGTTTCCAGTGTGTGTGTGTGTGTGTGTGTGTGTGTGTGTGAGATGAGTGCTGGTATGAGCTCATGTCGACTGCAGCCTTTGAATATTAACAACAAAGGCGAGTGGATGCGATTGTGAGCCGTGAAAAGGACATGTGACAGCACAGCAGGCTCGCCATTGGCTGTCTGGGATGTGAGAGAGCTGTAATTGGCTACTTGCAAAGGCAGGTCCCACCCACACGATTGACAACAACAAAGAGGAGAGGAGAAGATGTCTCAATACACACAATCAGCATTTTATAGTTATTAAGTTTGCCTCCAATGTTGCGTTTCTAAAGCTACAAAAATAGGTTATAGGTCTATCTTTTTTTTGACTGTGAGATAGAGCAGAACACGTATATTTAATTACTGCATACAGGATGCCTGTATGCTATAAGTGACATTACAGGAAATGTGGTAATATGACATACTGGTGTGTGTTTTGTATGTTATACTAACGTAACCTCAAAGTGTAGCAACTGAGCTGCTCTACAGCGTTTGCCCCAGATATTCTCTGGGTACGAGCCAGAGAGTGAATGAACACTTGGACCTGACTTGAATGGCATTAACTGCAGGATCTAGTGTAAACAACACTCTACACTTACTTGTACACAGCGACTGTGTGCGTAACTCCTGAAAAGAAAGCGTGGCTCAGGTTGATTTAGATAATATTTTCATTCAGTTCTCCAAGGAGGAGCAGAGGCAGCAGCTATCAGGGCTGCGTATCAAACCTCACTGCTTTTTTGGTGTTGGCTAAAATGCATATTGTAGCACACGGTATCGTAAGCTGAATGTCATCGTACAGCTGCTTGTGTTTAGGCAGTGGCTCTAGGGATGGCAATGTAGGTCAGTCTGTCCACCACTTTGGTTCAGAGTGAAACAACTATCAGATGAAATTTTGCACAGACATTCGTGGTCCCCAGACGATGAATCCTACAAACTTTGGCGGTTGACCATGAGGTAGACTACAGACTACTGGTTCCTCGTTCCTATCGTTCACACTTTATTGTGATGGGCTCAAACAACCAGGAGGTTAACAGTTCACCTTCATCCAAAATGTCACTTACGCCCCTCCTCTCGATATTTAAAGTGAAATGTTCCATAAAGAGGAAAATCCCAACCCGCCCAACATCGCACCCTAATCACAGGCAAAACTCCAGTTACTACACCATAATAAGTAAGAGACTGACTTCAGATAGGATTTATTGGACTAATCCTTCATTATCTCCATCTGTAAGAGGAGCTTATGAGCTGGGTTTGCTGGCCCTTAAAGGCTTTCTGTCTGTCCTGAAACTGGGATTAACAGCAGGTGATTTCTCTGTACGTGGATCAGAAATTTAAAACTAGCCTAACAAAAGGTGATGATGTAGAAAAGATTTAAGAGCTCGGCTTGCAGTCTCTTTAAAATTTTAAAATCTTACTTTACGGTCTCCCTGAGCAGCCAGTGTATCTGCAGAGGAAAGAGCACACTCAGGAATGATGTCAGGCTCTGATGTGGGTCAGCAGCAGAGACGCCAGTTTTTTTTTATTTACTACTTCATATGTTCCCTTTTCCGCATCCTTTCTGGTCTTTTTTTTCCCATTTCTGCTTTTTCTTATCTTTTATCAATCTTTCTGTCCCTCTGCAGCTGATCTAACCACTGCTAATGCTATTCACCGCCTGCAGCAGTCTGCTCAGTGCACACAACCATGAGACTGCAGTTAATCAAGTCATAGGGAAGCGTGTGTTACTGGCCTCCACAGGGTTGTAACAACATTGCAATATTGAACAAGATGAGCACAGCATGGCCCAGAGGGGCAATCAGAGAAGTGAGGCTCATTTCATTTATGAAAACATGAAAGTAACAACATAAAGAATAAAAAATCATCACTGTTGTGTACAATTGTAAATGATAGGACGAAGATAAAAGCAGCAAACCTTCACTTTTCAGAATCTGAAAATAATAAATAACATTTAGCAACTAATCTGTTTACTTGTTTCACCACTGCAAACTGTTGGATGTGCATGCAAACAAGAAAATTACCAAAAAAAACCCCAAAAAAGGTTAAATATTAAATGATCATCGTATCTATTGGCAATTTATCTTTTGTCCTTCAACTGATTGATCGTTGTAGCTCTCATACACTTTCACAAAAACCATACAGTAAAACCAAGAACCTTAAACACACCATGGCTGCTCACAATCATTCATAAAGCCTGTAAATTAACTTAAAAGGAAACTCTCCTGTCTGACCTGTGCACACATGCAGCAGCCTCTATGTCACTATGAGTCCACATGAGGACAGTTGGTGGTGTTTGTTTGTGCCTAATGGATCGAGGATGTGCTGTAAAAGCCCAGCATTAGGTGGGGAAGAGAGAGAGAAAGAGAGGAAAGAAAAGTGAGAGCCTGTTTATGAAGATGAGTAGTGAGTGCATCTGTGTTTGTATACAAGAAAAGATCAGATTTATCCTCCTATGAATAGCTGCCAGCTTCACATCCGATAACCTGATTGAGATTTACCTCTTTTCCCTGGAAATACGATGAGAGGTGAGTGGGAGAATGAGTGGAACAGAAAAATAATTTAAAAAAAAATGTTATTTTAATGTTAAAAAACAAAGAAATAAGCATAAAAACTTTATTTATTTATAAACAGTTATTTTTCCTGTGGAGTCTGGCTCCCTCTAGTGGCACTCTAACGAAAAGAGAAACACAGAGAACATTTTTTTTTCCCTTTGAATTATTCATCTTTATTTAATGGAGTAGATGTGCATATTACAGCCCTAATAAATACCACAGAAGCTGATATAGAGAGTGTGAAACTAACTAGATGATTTTGAACCAAATATATAAAAGCTGAGTGTTCAGTGTGTCCGTGAAACTAAATCTAACCTCTTTTGATGCAGCACTACCTGTACTAGACGCAGTTCTTTTTCTGACCACTTAGAGGCAGCAGGACGCAGAGAGAAAACAGTTGTTTGGAGGTGAGCGGGTGCTTCGCTGTTTCTGCGTTTTACTCACAGCAATTCGGTGTCACTCTATGAAACTGTATCCTTACAGGCCAGCCTGGTCTCAGGTGGGCTACTGTCAATCATGTTTGACTGGTGTTATAATCTGCCAAACCAAGCAGACTTAAATATGAAGTTTTCCTGCACCAGCCTCATTACTGCAGTGCTTTGAATTAATGTGAATTACACCAGATGTCACATTTAATTTGACATGTGCTGCACTTAATTAGAATATAGAGCTCAGACCTTTATCAATAACATTTGACATTCAGGATTTGTGTTTTAAAGCCATGAATGTGCCATTTTCTCTGATGTTTAGACCAGGTTTGATCCCCTTGGCTGTAAATCAGCCTCATGGAGCTTAATCCTGGATTGAAGTGGATGTTTACTTCAGTTTTTAAGTAATTACACAAACACTTTGTCTCCCTGTAACCATTCTAATAAAGATACTTCCAGTCTCAATCTGCTTTTTATATGACAGAAGGCTCAAGTAGTCATGTGTATATTCTGTATGTAACACACAGATTAAGATCATTCTACCATATTTCTAATTTTCCAATTCTTTTTACATGTGACATCTATTATTCTGGTCCCTTGTGTATATGTTTATATATTAGTGTAAGTTATATATTTAAAAAAATGCTTTGTCTTAGTTGTTCTAAATAAACTTTTCAAAACAAGCACCACTTTAATATATTTACTTCTCCCAAAATACATCTGGTTCCCTGACGATGTCTTCACGTGTTTTGTTGCGTCTAATCACGTTAACGTTCTGTTCCAGTGACCCTCTGTATTCTCCAGTCTAATTAAACCCAGTAATCTTTGCTCTAACAACCAGCGTTCAGACACAAACACTGACACACGCTCTCGAACAAGCGGAAGCGTTTAGCGCTCTGAACCTGTAGTTCAGTGAAGTTGTTCTTCAGATGTGTTTGAACCTGCACGGAGCACCAGGTGGGTGAGGATTACAACACCAGGACATTAGCACTGTGTAATTTGATGTTCCATTAAAGTATACCTCATGGAATCACTTTAATGTGATTTTCTACACTTTCAGAGACTCTGTGTGTCGTCCTATGTGGTACCATAATCCATTTGGAGTCCATTGCCAGCTAAATTAAAAACATTTCCATCTTGTTGGTCAAATTTCAGTGTCTCCATAATTGATATCCCACTCATTCACCCTGCATTATGTCCCACCACAATATCCTGAATCAATAAGAAAGTACATCAAATTTGGCGCCATTAAGATCCTTTCAACGTGCAGCTTCACTGTCACTACAAACTTCACTTGGAAACTTTGCACATTGCCAATAATGGGAGCCACAAGTAGCTGAAGTTTGACGACTTCAATATCCAGAAATAATATAGCTACAGTAGTAGTAGTCAGCAACTACAGTACTTCTGAAAACTACACATCTAATCCCACCAGGACTCTGAGAATAGAGAAGGGATGCTCTCCTCTGTTGCAGCAGGTATCCATACAGCTCAAACAATCATACACACAACTTAGTGCACTCACACACTAACAACTACTGTATGCTGATAAGGTAAAAAAATACTGTGCTGGTGCCAGATAATGAAATTCTCTCGAGACAAAACTCAAAAGCTGAGCTGAGCTGGAAGAAAATAAAACTATCTCACCACACAAGCAAGATTTTCTTTACTAGCTTTATGAAAGGCAGGAAGACCAACGCAGGGTGAAACAGTGTCGTGGTCCCCTGTATTGTAGCGAGTTATCTGTATGAGTCCCTTTGACTTTTCTTTTTAAACCAACACCGAGCTCCATTTGTTCCTTATCTTGTCAAAACACCAGTAAACCTGCTGATTGTTGAGCCTTATCGCTGAGACATGCACACACGGACGTCCTATTGTTAATCAACAGCGCTCCTGCACTGGTCAAGCCTGTGTACTGTATCTCGCTGGCAGGTGACAGCCCTATTCCCTTTATATCTTATATCAGTGCATGTGTGTGACAACCCTGCAACTGATATACTGATAAACACAAACAGAGACGTGGACGCCAGGACATTTTAGGCCAATCTAAGGGCATTACGAGATGCTTCTGCCCCTCAGTTATCAAACACTACATTTCTGCAATGTAGTGTGACATTTTATTAACAAAAACAAGCCCTTTGTCTAAAACATGCCAGACAGAACATGTCAGCACTCTCAGCTCGATGTGTGTGAGGAGACGAGACAGAAAAAACAGCATCGCATACACCAGAATCACAGCGACTGTGTGTGCTTTTTGCTGTTAATGTGTGTGTGTGTGCAGTCGAGTCTAGAGAAAATAACAAGTTGTCACTTAGATCACCGTTTCGCCTCAGGTAACTGCTCAGCTCCACTTTTCAGCTACACACATAAACAAAAAGCTTATGCAGACACAAACTAGTCCCCATAAACAAGAGCTGACTTGTACTGGATTTTCTGAGCCAGATATTGATATTGATTTGACCATAATAAAAATCTGATAACAATATATTGGCCAGTTAAGTATTGCGGGGCCTTTTTGTCTTTATTTGATAGCTGCCAGTAGGGAACTGAAGCATGAAGATATTTTACAGCAGGACAAAGATAACACTACCATTCACAGTTCTTTGATTTGATTATTTGCAGACGTCACTAAATTAGTGACGAAAGGACCACTAATCGATATTTTTATATTAACAATGGATAAAATGACTACAGTGTTTTTATAATAATCTCTCTACAGAGCATTTTAGCTTCTATCAGCTGTTTGTTTGTCGTACCGCAAAAAGCTCTGATGAACCCACTGTTCACTACCTGCTCCAGAGATGTGCTGATACCATTCTTTCCTTCAGATATTGATCCCAATACCTGGACTTGTGCATCGGACGAGTACTGATCTGATTTTTTTTTTTTTAAATGCTGAGATTAAACTCTTTGTAAAACATGAAAAAAGAGAACGAATGCTATGACAGTCAGTTTGAACTGGGAAAGAACATAAATAAATCTGAGAATAAATAACAATTCAATAAGGAAATAACAATGACAACTAACCTGCTCAGCACCGTCAGCAGACAAAGTTAGGGGCTTGCTACTGAACACAGTTGGTGGAGACCAAAACAGAGCTAAAAGGAGAGTGAATATTGGACTAACATTCATCAGTTGGACAGAAACACAACTCCAAATGAACGCTACCACTGCTGTGACTGCTCTACATGATAAATCTGTTTGCTAACAAATTTGTCACATACACTTTAAATCGGAGATAACAATGTATATCAAATTAGGGTTTAAAGCTTCACCTGCTGCTTTAAATAATAAGCTTTGTTCTCAAAGACAGTGACTACCTAAAATACATAAGACACGTTTAAATGTCAATAGTAATCATTATCAAAATTTAAACTGATTTAGAAAATAACTATATATTATGTGTCATCTTTTAATCACTAAATTTATGGATTCATCACAAGAACATTTTCTTTATGCCACATGTTTATATATTGGGCAATATGATCATCAGATTTTTTTTTAACTACCAAACATCAATATCTGTATTGGTCTCAATAATCCAGTATTGGTTGGGCTTTCATAAATCTATAAGTAAATGATACAGTGCAGCCCTGGAGGCGACCCTGAGCTGTCACGTCTAAAAAGTGCTCTTATTGTTTAGACATATCGTGGCGTCTCTCTCGCCTGGCTGTCTCTCTGCTCCGTCTGATACCGTCTCTGTAACTCTCACACACTTTACTTCTTCCTCTCACGCTCTATCAACACTGACAAAGCTGAATCCAGACATCTGACACTCTGTAAATGGACTTAAAAACTAGATACATATAAGTGCATAATAGTCTGTGCCGTATTCAAGTGCCTGTTGGATGACGGCTGCAGTCTGCTGGCCTGCAGGACCAGCCAGATTAGATCACATTAGGTCGTGAAGGAGTCTGGGTGTGGCTGGCTCAGACGATCCATAAAAAAAAAAAAAAAAAGATAAATGTCCATTAGCAACACGGCTCAGTTCATGTGGGTAGACTGCAGTTGCCATCATGCATGTCCCTTTCCTCTGTCCTCCATTAGTACTGCAGTCTGTCTCTTCTCAAATGTCAAAGCAAATGATCACAACTTCTAAAAAAAAACCTTCGGCCAAGACCCTTCGTAGTGAATTGAGGCGTAGCGTTAAAGGAGCCAACGATGCAACAGATATGTCTTGTAATTTTTGTGATGTGGCTGGAAACTTCCATCCATATTGATGCTTTTTGGTTTAGACTGTAAAAAAAAAAAAAAAAAAACAGTGGACGTACTTCCAGCTAATGTCCAGCAGGAGGCGACTCCACTAGCTCCAAAATGAAGTCTGACTGCATGGAAGACAATGAGAAAATGCCCGTTTGATTTATTGCCTTAGTAAACACTCTCCTAATGAGTTTATGGTCCCAATTGCTTCTTCAGACAGCATGATGTTCATTTTTTTAAATTATGATCCCATTTAGAGTAAAACAGACCATAATGCTTTAGGGCAGGACCAGCATGTGACTAATCAATGAGAGGCTGTGGAAAAATAAAAAAACTCACTTCTGGTTCCAAAACCAAGATGGCGATTTTGAAAATGCTAAACTCAAGGTCCACAGACCAGTGAGTGACATCACTTCATGACCTGACAAATCATGACGATGTTTCCTGGAGGTTTATCTGAAGTTTGCTGATGCTCCAGTTAGTCAGCGACCATCTTAGCAGCCAAATGAAGGTTTCTATTTTCATGATCAACAAACTTGCTGATTAATAAATAAAATGTTACAGTTTTCTAAAGCCAAAGATGTCCAACAATCCAGAACCTGAACCTGTTCGGCCTGTTGCCGAGACGCTGAAACCAGGAATTTGTTTAACATTTCTGCTTCATTATTGTCAAAAAGTGAGTGAATTTGCTGTCAAACAACGAATCGGTTAATTAGTCATTGATTAACTAACTGGATTCAGCGGACCGCCAAATCAGTGTAGTCAAAGGTGTTGGGCTTCACTATACAGTGAATGGCACATGTGAAGACCGCATGTTTCTTTGTCTGTAAAACTATTGGGCTCCTTTCCCCAATGCCCCCCAGTTTCACAGATAGGTGTGAAATCACCCCCGCGCCCAGCTCCACTGTCACCATTGGCCGGAGGGGACACATGATTTTACGACCACAGGCCCACAAAACCAGTTCACCCCCACTGAACTCTCTCTTTCTCATCGTCTCTCCTGAAGTGGAGAGACCAGCTCTTTCTCATCGTCTCTCCTGAAGTGGAGAGACCAGCTCTTTCTCATCGTCTCTCCTGAAGTGGAGAGACCAGGTCTTCCCTGCTCCCTCTCCTCCTGCAGAGGAGAGACCAGCTCAACTCAGCTAAGCTCTGCCTCAGTGTGGTCTGTCCAGAGCAGCCACCTCCTTCATGGTAGCGACACAAGGTCCTGCCTGAAGTAAGCAGATCAGCGCCAGCAGGCACGACCCAGAGTCTGCCAGCTGATAACCAGAACCAACAACAGGAGCACACCAGCAAGTTAGCACAGAGCTGCTAACTAACAGGAACAAAGGAGCGACCGGATTCCTCCAGCCTGCAACCACAGCACGGACACGAACCACACCTTTCCTCCAGCAACAAGCTGAGAAAGCAGCACCCTCAAGGACACTTCGTCTCCCCTTTTAAGGACTGGTAACAAACTCTAACTGGGCATAATTAGCATAGCATTACTGCATACATGGTTTACCCTTGTTAATGTATTGACTTGCTTTAATGTTCATTGAGTTTGATTATTGTGATGTGTTGTAGATTACTGTGCATCCATTAAGTTTAGTTGATGTTAGCCTACAAACTAACCATCCTGTCTTAACCTGCACCTTCATCTCTCTCACACACACAGTCTATAACAGGCCACTGAGGGACAAAGCTAAGCTAACAGCACTTAGCTTTCCTTTGTCTACCTCTGACCCACACCCCAGGGGGTCTGGCCATCACCATTTGGTCTCTCTCCCCCACCTTTGTGGGACCCATCTCACATTCCTCAGCCTTATCACACACACACACACACACACACACACACACACTCTTACACTCATATTATTTTAGTTTAGTCATAGAGATTTGGTTAGATTGTTGATTGATTTTGTTTCTGCAACAGCAGATGTCTTTAACACCTACTCTGCTTCAGCCGTACTTACAACCAAAGTACAAGTCCTTAATGCATAACAAATGATGTCCCTGAATTTTGCTCTGTTTTAATAAATGTTTTAATACTTGCTGTCTCCGTTAATGTTGTACAATTGTGGACACTGCCAACCTCTACACTGTCAAGAACTCCAAAATCCTTCAGCTAGCTATCAATGTGGTAATTTTGGTAGTAATTATTAAATTAATTATAAAACATAATTCCAAATTGATAGTTTAGTATTTTTATGAGACTAAATCAATTAAAACGGCTGTCTTTTCCTCGTTTTTCGAGGTGGTGCCCCAATCGAGGTGGACTTTAATCAAAGTTCATTTATTTTAATAATTATTAATTATCTTTGATAATTATTAATTATTTCTGATAGCCAAATTGAACATTACCACTTGTTAAAGCACAACAAAGGTGTGACTGTACATATGGTACAAACAAGTATTAACAAGTTGGATATCAAAAACTGAAACGAGTCTTGAAATAAAGTTAGAATCTGGTCTACTTATTCTTTGTTCAGATATTTGCTAATTCAAATCAAAATTAAAACAAATCTATTGTATGATTTATTTTACTTCAATCAGTGAGAACTGTGGCTTCCCCTTTTTTAAGGTTTTTGTAAAAACAGGAACATTTCTTCAATCGAGACACGAAAAAGGTTTTGTGCACCAGCCCAAGTATCAAACGATTTCCTAAGAGAAAAGACAAAAAAAACTTCAAAAAGAAAAACTCCCTCTCACACAGAGATCCTGCTAACTGTTTCTAATTGGCCACAAATGTCATCAGGAGAAACTGCTCTGTGCAACGACATGGTGCTTGTAAAGATTAGTGTTTTATCACTGTGGACGCTGATGAGGCTGACTGCAGGACCGCAGCGGAGACAAATGTGCCGACAGGATGGAGGAGTACAATGCTATGTGACATGACACATGGGGATATTTCAATACCACCTTAAATCCCACATTTCACCTGTACAACACGTCTCCGTTCCCTCTCCTGTTTCTCCGTAATGAGAGCAGACAGTCCTTTCGACGCGGTGGAAAGGTCATCTCTGTCATAACTACGCTTTAATCTGGACCGAAGTGGCCGAACCCTGTGGTGCTGTTTTAAAAGAGCCGTTTGGACGCATGTCTGCGGTGTTTGTGGTCAAATCACAGTTCACGTCTGCTTTTACCTTCCAGAGTCAAAAGAGAGCAGGATGCAGCTTGCAGGCCAAGCACGGGGGGCAAATGAGGGTTAATTGAGGGGCTGAGACCAGCGTCCGAGGGAGAGAGAGGGAGGGAGACCATTACAGCCACTTACCTAAGGGAGAGAGACAGGGAGAGAGACAGGGAGAGAGAGAGAGAGACAGGTCAATCATTCACGTCTGTAATAGAAGATTTAAGCAAACAGAAAGCGTAATCTGCCTGCCTGTAATGTTTACATCTGCCTGTTTGGGTATTTATCTATCTGCGACTGACTGTCTGTCTGTCTGTCTGTCTGTCTGTCTGTCTGTCTGTCTGTCTGTCTGTCTGTCTGTCTGTCTGTCTGTCTGTCTGAGGTCAACCTCGGTCTCTTGCTGGGACTCTGCCAGCTGTCTCCACGGCAACCGGATACACGAGCCACAAATAGCACTCCAAGCAGAGTATCCCTTCGCTGTGCTGGGGCCATATCAAACCACATCACACCCCTGCACATTTCACATCCCTCCACAGCGACACATAGATCTCGTTAAGGAACGGGAGAAACTCGCCTTGTGTAGGTTTGGACTCTCCTTTGCCATAATTGATGGTATTTATTTATTTATATTAATTACAAAATCGACATTTTAGTGTCATTCAGGTCTTCCAGATGTCCCAGTAAGGGTTTTTATTTGGTAACTGATTTATCATTTAAGTGATTGATTAAGCAAAAACACCAAACACGATGAGGATTTTTTTTCTTTTAAGAGTTTTATTTGGTTGTAAATTAAATTGTATTTTTTGACGGTTGGATAAGAGCAATAAGCAATTTGAAGACTCTGGTCCCTGAAAAATTGTGATGGACTTTTTTCTTTTGTTTGTTTACTTTCATACTTTTTAAAAATGACATTTAAAATGTAAATTAGTTTTAGAAAACTGAGCCTACATCTATGTATTTTCCACATTTATTTTAACGTGTGAAGAAAACCTTTACTCAGCTTATGACTTTAAGTCATCAAGTCAGCAAATATACAGTCATTTCTACATACTTAAACAGTGGTTTATATATTGTTTATTTATTTGAATCCCGCTTTGCTGTTACCAGATCAACAGCTTCTCATCCTGGGATCCACACGCAAGAACAGTTCATTCACAGGCTGATAAAAAACCAAAACTGCATGAAAAACAAACATAATATGAGCAGAACCTTTTTGGTTCAGCGCTCAAGATTCAGCTCTCGACCCCCCGGTTAGGAATCACTGACAGGGATTGTAAAGTGAATTTAGATCTACATAGAGCTGCAGCAATAAATCAATTAGCCCATCAAAATAAAATCAATCTGCAGCCTGGTTGCAGCCTCTCAAAAGTGAAGATTTGTCGCTTTTTTGTGTCTTAAATGACAGTAGAGTGAATATATCTGGGCTTTGGATTCTTTAGTGAATATCTAAATAAATCATCTTGATCTGTAGGAAATGTTTACAGCTATTTTTCACTATCTTATACATATCAATAATGAAAATAATCATCAGATGCAGCCCCAGACGTAGGCTCCGTATTAAATACTCATGGAGGCTAAACAAGTAATGGTTATTTGATGTTTTACAACCACAGCCCTTTCTCTAATAAAAAAATGATGCTAGTTTCATAACTAGTAATCATGTCTGCTGGGCCCCCTCATAACTACGGTAGTATATTTTTATTTTTAGCCCCGTAACAAGACGACACCACATTCAATACATTTTTCAGGCGCAACAACAGCGTAGAAGTGCCAGTGATCACTCGCGTAATGAGCAAACATCAAAAATCCTCCTTTGGGGTGATCTGAAATTACACTGGATTGGAAATTACACTTTGATCTGGTCGTCTTTGGAGGACAAATCCTAATATGTCCATCACACTCTTCTCGTCTGTGTGGTGCGTATGTGTGCGTCTTGAAACTGCTCTCTAATCCATGTGGAATGATAACCCTCCCTGACATTATAAAGGTTAATTAGACATGAACTTTCCATTATAGATACTGATAGCTCGTCCTAATCCGTGTATTCACACACACACACACACACAGAGCATGCATTTTCCATACAGACACACGCACGCACACACACACACACACACACACACACACACACACACACACAGAGCATACTCGAGCTCAACAGGAAGCAGCCACTTCAGGACGGGTATCCTGACCTAACTCTGGTGGGCATGCTCAGTAGTGCTATGCAAAGGACCCCAGTGATGACACCTTGGCAGGCTGTCATGGCAACACATCAAGTAGCAGGCATGAGGCCACTGGCAGGAGACGGAGGGAGGAGGGTGAGGCGTAACGGATGGAGGGGAGTAGTGGGAGGTTAAAAAATTAAAAGAGGAATGAGGAATGGGCGAGTGAGAAGGAAAACGGATGCACCGGTGATGAGAAAAAAGATAAAAGAGATGGTAAAATGGCAGGCGAGGGAGGCGAGAGGGTGATGAAGGAGGGAGTAAGGAGGACAAAAAAGCAGCTAATGATCTTCTAAGCTAGGATATCAGGTCTCCAGTTGTCCACCTACATCTCTTTCTCCATCCATTAGGGATTGGCACGAGTAATAGATTAATCAATTACTAACTGAACCTGATCCCTATTCCATTTTTTTCCCTTTATCTATAGATAATGAGCGGCCAAAATGGCTTTTAAAATACGTTTCTCTGGAAACTATGTTGTATTATATTTGAGGACTAGACAACTGCATGTACACTGGGGATGGGTCATGATTTTCAAATATACTAACAGTCGGTAAGTATAAAAAAAAAAATCAAATAGTTTCGTCTTGTTTTAAAAATATATTTTCCCTTGTTTGCTCAGGAACAGTAGCGAAAAAAGCCTGATCCAGTTTTTTTTCTTTGAAGAATCTTTGAGTTAAAAAAAAAGTAAAAAAGAAAATAATCATGCAACCAAGACGAGAGTTACAATCAATCAATCAATCAATAATACATTATTAATGCGTCAATACTTGACCATCCTGCAACCGGACATTAACTATACAGCCTACGACACGAGCTGGGTTAGCTACGCTCTTATCCCGGCTCTCTCTCCTCAGTCGGAAGATGTTGTGGGCAGCGATCGATTTTCAGCAATAAAAGGAAAAAAATAACAGATAAAAACAAAGATGTAGTGAAGTTTGAAGGATGTTCGCACAGCTCACAGTGACTATCCAATAGTATTTTTGCTTAAAATGCACATCCCTACTTTATAGTGCGTCTATTAGAGGTAATCAGGCCTAAGTGTTCAGGAAGCCTCTTCCAATTTAAGGAAGTTCTGATCGTAACATCTTTTACTGCCACAGAGGAAATAAATAAATACAGCAGAAACACACCAGGGTCCAAATCATCTGTTAAACAGCCAAGAATTAATGGAGCTCATAAAGATTTGAGAGTGAAAAACACTAACTGCTAAGTGTGACTGACATATAAGTTACAGTCATGTCAGGATGACATGATATTCGGGATATTTCAGTAAGTTGATTACTTGAGCTGTCTGTCTTCATGTTCGGTTCTTTATTGTCAAAATTATGCAGGAGAAATACAAAAAGT
The DNA here is from genome assembly GCF_042242105.1 of Pempheris klunzingeri. Lineage (NCBI taxonomy): Eukaryota > Metazoa > Chordata > Actinopteri > Acropomatiformes > Pempheridae > Pempheris > Pempheris klunzingeri. The sequence continues at coordinate 4,378,532 of NC_092031.1, forward strand.
CTAAAGCACCATCAAAACATGAGCAGAAAGGAAAAAGGTGAACAGAGTTTAGGGTTCAGGGTTAACTCTCCTTCAAGTCAGAGCAGTCCCTGCCAACAACACACCAATAAGATGAAAAATACTAGTTTTTGTATAGATTTTATATATATATATATCTTTGTATAGATACCATTTTCTATTCCATAGACCAGAGGTTCCAAACCTTTTTGGCACCACCTTCCCAGCACCAAACAGCAGACAGACCAAACAGACACCAGACTGGGCGGAAAGTGGAGCATTTAGCCACTAAAGAACCAGGTATTTGCCTCAGTGGCTGGTTAAGCCCAAAGCCGAGCTACAAGGAGAATAAATCAACTGGATTTACACAACAAGGTGGAATTTACACAGACGCCACTCTGACATTAATATTATCAGTGGTCATGAAAATATAAGTGTATACAGTCACTTCAGAAAAGTGTTGGCATCCATTTTTGCTTTAACTGTGTAATCAAACCAATTCTTTTATTGTACATGTGTGCTGTTTTTGTGCTGATTAAACCTTGTGAATGCAGCTTGTTCTGTTTGTTAAGAGGATGCTGTTCATATGGTACACCAAACAGGCAGATTCTGTGTGTGTGTGTGTGTGTGTGTGTGTGTGTGTGTGTGTGTGAGTCTGCTCTGTGTGTGTGTGTGTGTGTGTGTGTGTGTGTGTGTGTGTGTGTGTGTGTGTGTGTGTGTGTGTGTGTCTGCTCTGTGTGTGTGTGCTACTTGCACCTTTAGCTGTAGTCGTGTAACATGACATGACTGATGATGGCACCATTAACTGTAAGCATTCTCCGCTGGTAGCTCGCACACAAACACACACAAACACACATGCAGACAACGATGACGTGCATCTCAGTGTGTGTGAGGAACAGTCTGGGTATTTCCAGCAGGCGACCTGCCAGTACTCTCCATGTTCTGGTCTAGAAACCCCTCTGCTTACTGCCTTTCCTCATCCTCCTCACATCATTACAGCACTTGCCCCTCGTCCTCTCTTACTTTATCTGGTCATTTGTACCGTGATGCCCGGGGGCTGATCACCCTTACAGCAGCATCCGACTGACGCATGTTGAGTTGGGTGGGAGCGCATTTAACAAAACAAACACAACTGAGCAAAAATAGAAGCAGGTTCAAAGACGTCACAATTTACAGTTTACTCCTCAAACATATGACCTATAGCTGTACGTCCACATTCCTCCCCTCTTTGTCTGTCCTCTCTACTGTAACGGAAGTAAAAAATTAGCAGCAATCAGCTTCTCAAAATCCAGAGAGAACAAAGAGGAAGAGGCAAGAGAGGAAGCAGAGAAAGACTGGGAGGGGAGGAGGCGACGTTTGGACGTGGAGAAACAAGAGAGAGACAAAGGATGAGATGGAAAGAGAGACGACAACACACACAAAAAAAGAAAGAGAGAAAATAAACATGAATGGAGACAGAGCAGCCATTTGAGGGAAGAGAGGAGAGGAACAGGAAGACAAGCTGAGGGAAAGACTGAATGATGTACAGTGACAAATATGAAGGGAAATAGATGGATGTTTCCCCTGAAACGATTACATCACCTTCTGCACACTCCTGTTGCCATGGCTACAGAGTCACATTAGCCTAATCATACTACCGTCTGACACCTTTACTTTGCCTTCATCCGAGCTCCGTCCCTGAACTCCAGGCTCTCTACATTTTTCTGTGTCAGACTTGCCTCCTCCTGTCATTTTATCTGAATGAAAGGTGGAGTGTTTTTTGACAGCAGCTCCAGTGTAAGACCGTTTCAAAGATATGAATCAAATGCACTTTTGGAGACTGAGCTTGAAGCTAATTAGCTCCACCGGACACAAATCACAGAGAGGCCGATGTTGTAATGCACAGACTGGCCACGTTTTTCTGTTTTCATAAAATCAGCAGTTTTCAAAGAATTAATATTTGTCAGGTTGCCTAAAACACAAATCAATGCTAATGTTGCTCCGTTACTCCTGGAGGTTTAAACTGGAGACTCTTTTCCAACACATAACAGCTTTATAAGGTGTTTATTTCATTGTGTTTGCAGCCTATTTTGCTTCCCCCAAGTGGCAAAAAAAACCCAAATCAAATCAATGTATGCAGCATTAAATTAAAGCCTGTGAATGTGCAAATAAAGCAAAAAATAGCAAAAAGTCTGAACATAACATACAACATATTTCTTTTATCTACTTTCCTATCCTGTGTATCACCTTGCGGCTGCTTGGGGAGGAAATCAAGACCCCCAATTAGGGATCTACTTCCATAGGACCCCTGCTGAGAAGAAATTAATTTGAGTAGAGAGACTGTACAGTATTGCTGGTGCAGGTATTCAGTGATCTATAGCTGATGCTCTGCCAGCCGTTCTGCAAACCAAGGCTCCTTCTGAGACTGCCGCTGCTTAGTCAGTCACTCTAACATTAAGCTAATTCACCGGCTATATGGCGTTTCTGCACATTTTACATTTCACTACACTCCTTGACACAAAGTAATACTATAGGAAGCTTACTGTCAGCAATAACCTCATTCAGAAATGGGGCGTTATTGCATTTATATCTGCTACACTGGCTCCACACATCAAGTAAAGCTCAAAACTGAAGCTGTATGTTTGTTTTTAATATACTGAAATGAGCCTTGGGAATAGACTATAAAAATGATTACTGGCTCAATATATTCACCACTGTACAGAAACATACTCTTACTTTTCCATAAACTGATATAACTTCACCTCTTTTAGCCCTGAATGAAATCACAAACTGTAAAACCAAAGTAAGTAAGAAATTATCATATGAAAACAGTAACAGTGAAAAAAGGGTTTGCTTGTAGTGATTGAACCTACAGATCATCTGCCCTTGGCTTTGTGGAGCTTTATGGTCAGTTTCAGCTCACTGTTTAGCTGCCTGGCCTACACAGCTTTAGTGTTTTGGTTCACTCAGCATCCTTTTTGGCTGCAGCAGGCATCTGTTTTCAGTGAAAAAACTCAGTGGACGCTACCTGTTAAGCAGCAAACAGCAGACAGACACAGTTAAGAACCAGATGGTGAAAACAGTGGAGCATTTAGCAGCTAACGAGCCAGATATTTCCCTCAGGAGTAGGTAGAGACCAAAACCAGAGCTAAAAGAGAGAAAATATTGGACTTTGACATTCATAACGTGGCCAGAAACACAAATATTATTGGTTTTGTATATATAGGTCTGAAAAGTCTAACAACCATTGGACATTGGGCTCTTAGTGTTGCTGTACTTGTTTCAGTATAGTTCAACATGGGGGGCCTATAAAACCAAGTAATTAAAACACGGCAGACCTTAAATTGATCTGCAGATCAGGACTAAAACAGGAATAAATGTCAGATTTTAAAAGGATTATAAGATCTATGTAATTGCAAATGGTTGTTGTATGGATATCCTCTCTGGTGGAGGATTAGGAGTTGATTAAAGCACAGATCTTAAAGAGAAAAAAAATAATGTCTGCAGTCCTGGGTCCCATTCAACTGCTGAGAAAGGCAAACACAGCAATGTACATTTGGAGCTGAATCATCTGAGTCCAGGCCAGTAAGTGGTACCATCTCACTTTGTTTCTCTCTCTCCCTCCTCTCAACACTTTTATCTTATCATCTCCAATGAACTCCTCTTTGTCTCTATATGTGTGTGAGTGAGAGAGAGAGAGAGAGAGGGGGGAGGGGAGGGGAGAGGAGGGGGGTAAAAAGGGAGGCCTGTACATTGAGGAAACCATGCTAACAGAGCTTCATCCTGTTCCTGTGAAGTGTGAGAAATAGAGCCAAGTGCAGCATTCTGCTCCACGGCTGCCTCAGCAAAAACACAATATGTTGGCTCTAAAGGACCACGCTGGCAGGAGCTCTCACCCCAAAGAATATCAGCAGCTTCATTATACAGCATGCTGCTTATAAGGCTAGAATATCTACCAGGACAATAAATAAAAGGGGGTCAAAGTGACTGCATGATAAATGAATGCTGAGCCTGCGCCTCCTTTACTGAGGAAGTTTTCTTTCTACATGTGAATTTTGCTCATCTCTTCTTCAAAATTCAGAATTTTCTTTTTTTCTAATCACATTTTGTGCGTGGGCTTCTTCGGGGATTCAAGGACACTCAGTTGACTCAGCAGGCTAAACTACAAACTATACTCTCACAATGTCACAATGTAGAGTGCTTGAATGAAGCTCTTGACCTTTGATGTGCATTATTCCAGCTACTGTAACCTTTTCAACACAGAAGAGTCCTTCATTATTAACATCATCTTTTGAAAAGGTAGCACATGGTAAGCTGGTATTTAGACTGAAGGGCCATTTTGTTACCACTCCATTATTACTACAAGTCACTGCCTTCTCTTCGAAAGCGTTTGAAAGCTACGTGTGAGGAACTCTTTAACACACAAGTCAATTAACTTCTTCTATTACAGTCCTAATGCCACAGAAACTTTCTACCAAGTTTATTAATGTGTCGTGGCCCAGTAGAAGACCTAAAGGGTGTCGACTTTGGTGAAACCCCTGGGGAAACTGGGAAAGTAGCCATTCACAAGCGCAACACCAAAACTATTAAATGTCCCATATTATGCAAAATGTACTTTTTACTGTATTTTCAGCATAAATGTGTGTCCCATGTAGCTACAGATTGCAGGATTGGAGGAGAACAGCGTTCTGACTCAGGCCGAATAAATACATAAATAAAGTTACTTTCTTATTAACGCTAATTGAAATGACAAAAAGTCTACAAACTTCCCCGGTGGCTGCGGTGCCCCCTGGTGCTGCTGAATGGTCGCCTGTTTTCACTCAAGTGGTGCATCAAGGCAGGGGTGTTACTTGAGGATAACACTGCTGATTTTCTGAGCAGGCCAGCAGAATTTTAGACCGGGCATCTCATCAGTTAATGTTACACTTTGCAGCCAACACTTCCTGCTCTCAGAGAAGGGCCTGCAATATGGCACCCATAGTACAACCTGGCCAAATTCTATCAATGGCTCGTTATAGTGCATGAGGAGTTATCAGATGTCCCTGCCGATGTCTGTCAGGAATGATGAAGCATACAGCCAGCTCTCTGCTCGCAAAATGCAGTGCAACGGGCATTCCAACTGGGATTACATACTGGTGTAAAGTAACCTGTCTGACTCCACCCTGCACCGCCCTCTGGAGTAGGAGGAAACTCAGTCCAAGGTGGAAATACTCTCATGTTGCCTGGAACCGCCACAGTGCACGAACAAGCACGGGGGTTCAACAGCAGGTTTACTAAGACTAAGTCTTATTTTGTTTATATACTTAGCACCAGTCAGTGCTCTACTGTGTTTTGCAAGAGAAGTTTTTAAATATTAGGGGGTTTCTGACGTTATGATCTCTATGGTTATGTTAAAAGGGATAATTTGGGTTATTTAAGAATAAAAGTCCAGCCACACCAGCATTTACTTGAGTGAAATTTAAGATGAAAATTCATTTTCAGTGGATTGGTGGACGGTGGATTATGAGGGGTTCTCTCAAGATCTGACAACACGTCATTGGAAAAACTTCTCTTCTAGTGTAACCTTCAAGGGATAGTTCAGATTTTTTGTTGTATTTGTTGTATTTCTTTGTCAAAATGACAAAGAAGCTGTTTTTTTTTACTATGTAAAAACTGCTATAATTGGAAGCCATTGTAATTAGGATGAGTCCAGACTGACCACTGCCCCAGTTCCTACAAGAAGGGGAGTCTCTGAGCATAAAACTGAGCATAGTTCATGTTGAGAGTGCATTTATGAGGAGAATTAATGACTACAGGTACATTGGTCACTTAGGTACAGTACAGAGCAACCAATAAAGATTCTACTGTATTGATCAGAACTGTATAATTTCATCTTGCAGCGGCCTTTTTTCTTACTCTGCACTTTGGATAAATCAGATTACCAGTGTGCTGAAGCTACCACTTCATGCCTATTGAAAGCATTGACAGTATTGACATTGGAGAGGGTGTGGGTTGAAAATGACTGAACGTGGGCAGTCATGTTACATAAGCAATAGTCCACTTCTCTTACTAAAACAGCACAAAAACACTGATACATCATGCATATATGTGCTGCTCACCTCCCTCTAACAGATGAGATGTTTTATTGAAGTTGAGCTGCCATTATTAGAGGCCAGAGAGCCGCTTCTGTTACCTGGTTACTACAGTAAAACAGTTTATTCTACAGAACAATTATACTGATCATATTACATTCAAGATTTAGATTTTGATTAGGAGTACAAATGGGTATTCTGCAGCTGTCAAAATAAGTTTTTCATTTTCAGACAAACAGGCTGAACAGAACAGATTGAACAGACTTTTTTGGCATTTGGGTGCCATCTACACCTCCACACTCTCTTGAGGTATTTCTCAGTACAAGTGGCTTGCCTGAAAGGATCCCCTGTCTCCGTCTTCCTGTTTCCCTCCTCGGTTACAAGACTCAACCGGACGAGCTTTGAGTTACAAAGTAAGAATGTAAAATGCATACCAGGCCTGTGCATATGTGTGTACGTTGGACACACACACACCACGCGCAGCAGGGCGTGACAGCACATATCGGTTTTCATCCTCCTTGACGCGAGTTCATGCAGTTCAATCAAAGACACGTTCACTGTGAATGTGTTAGTGTTGGGCTGTATGCAATTTCTCTACCTGATGACTAACTTCCACAGCCCGGCACTGGTCCTCTCGCTTCCTCCCTCTCCCAGCGGGGCTTCGGTTGTCATAGTTACATCCATTAACACACCTGCTAAGCTCTGAGGTCTCCCATGTCTCCCTCTCTTCTTCCTCCCTCCCTCACAGAAGGCCGCTGGCAAGTAACAACAGCTACTGTAGCCAGACAAGGAAAGGTTAACAAACAGCCAAATGTTGAGGATGTGTCTCAGTGTGTTTGCATCATGTCGTCATACCAAAACGACAAAGTAGGTCGATTTCCAGCGACCCCCAAAATGACAGATGAGCCTTTTCAGCACCCTTTATTAGACAACCAGCCACACAGCAAGCATTTATCTTAAAAAACGGAACATAACTTTGTGAAACAGTCACTGTTTGGTTAAGTTTAGGCCCATAGACTATAAATAAGAAGTGGATGTGGCTATCTTGGTTTTTTGGCCTCTGATTGGTCTTTTCAGACCCGGAGACAACGTCCACTTCTTTTATACAGTGAATGTTTAAGCCCCCACAGTACCCGGTTAGGGTTGGGAAACAGTTTAAGTTAAAATAAGTTAATACGGAAGTGACGAAAGCAACAAAAGTGACAATAAGTCAACGCTGACTTTTGGTGTCACATGCAACCAAATCTTGTGCTTGACTTCACCCACCCTGGTCCCTCCATCTCTCTCAACTTTGTCGCTTTTTACTGCGTCACCTGACTCCGTCGTTCGCTCTTGTCATGATTAGTACAGCCACTGGAGGTCGCCTACATAAACACGGGGTTGTTCTAACTCCTTGAAAAAAAATGATCACTGCGATTCGATCCGAATCACTTTCGATTTGATGTCAGGCTGTTTGTTTGCCACTCTGAAACATTTTTACATGTAATAAATTAATGATACTTTCAAATTTGCCGGCTTTTCCAATAAGTGAAACAACAGTTATTCAATAGGTTTCACCTTCTGTGACCAAGTCTCAACTTACTGATGGTGGCACTGAGAGTTCGACACACTGCCACTTCAGAAAATACTTCAAACACTTGCATCGAGGTGAGAAAACACAACTAAATACAGAAAACCATGGCAACAACACGCATGTCCCAGCCGTGTCACCTCTCTACAATGTTTGCAGCGCTGCTATTTTTCCTTTTTAATCACAATGTTGTCAAATTGTCTTCCTTAATATCCACTCAGATGAGCCGACCGTTTCAGCATGTCTCCCACTAAATATCTTCACTACTCATATAATTAAACCCACATCCAAGCATTCAGTTGTTCCATTTCATAATGTGTGATTTCACCGGTTACTCATACACATGCGTGTTGTCATCCACATCAGTGTTGTTGTTTTTACTGTGGTTTTATCTCCACAGATACCCAGTGTCCCTAGCAACAGGTGGAGAGTGGAGGCAACACTTATCTTAAAGTAAAAACATGTTTCTCTCCTTTTATAAAGATGATTTTCTGTTCTCCTGATCTCTCTACTTATCTTGTCTGCTCACTCCTTTAATAGCCTTCCTCTATTTTCCTCCTCTTCACTCTCTGCCCACCCTTCTCTTCATCTCTCCCTTCCTGCTTCTTCCCTAAAATAGAGCCATCAAGCTCCTTTTTCGTCTATTTTACTTAAACTCCACACTCTTCTTTTTCATCTGCTTTTGCTATCTTCTCTCCTGTTCTCTCCCTTTTCCGTCCATTACTCCCCGACTGTCTCTTCGCCACAGGATCACGGCGACACAGCAGTCATGTCTAATCAGTCGAGACGCCGTCTCACAACAGAATCGTGAGGTTTTCATTCTAGCTCTCTTTTCTCTCTCTCCACTTCATCATTATATTCTCTCCTTTCCTCCCTTCCTCACCTCCTATCTTCCTTCTCCCTGACTCTCTACACTTTGACATTTTCTTCTCCCCCTTGCCTCTCCTTACTGTAACTCTGCCTCTCCATCTCGTCCTCCCCACCCTTTTTGACTCCTCCCCTACTTTTCTGGTCCTTTCTCTCCGGCTCTCTTCCCCTCTATCTTCTCTGAAGCCCTTATTTGCATAATTCGGGTACAAAAAGAACCATTAATCTCAGCACCAATGTGATACAATCCAATACATACAAATATAAACTCTGAGAGACCTTCCAAAGGACATAGCATCAATATTAAATGATACACTAAATCATATACACTGTATGTTGCCTTCTTTGTCTGCAGGGAGACCTAAAAGCACCTGTTGCGCTAAATAAATAGAGAAGACCGTGGTGTGTGTGTGTGTGTGTATATGTGTGCGCAGGGAGATCATTAAGAACAGCTGACTAAACATAAGGCTGAATCTTATAGAATAAAGGTGCTTCGCCAGCAGCCTTTCTCACAGCAGTAAAGCTCTGCACAGAAACGCACACAAAGGCTACTGTACACACAGGCACAGAGGCACACAACAAAGTGTTTGGGGAAAAAAAAAAAAGAACGATAATCAAATAAATATGCACTCATTTTTTCAGTTCAACTTCAATGACATTTGAAAAGCTCATTTGCACCCTTGACTGTCTTGATTTTTAAGGTCAAAAAATGGTGGAGGTTGTTAGCTATGTTGCACCATCTACTTTTATTTAACTCTCAAATAAACTGTCCCACATAAGAGGAGTTGTCTGAAGACAGTTATAAGACCACATGATGAAAACAGGTAACATCTTTTGGATAAACTGCAACAATTTATTGCTAAGTTAGACTTTGAGCTAAAGGAAGAAGCTAATGTTAACCGTCAGATAGCAAGCTTGTTGGTAGTCATGTGCATTTCAAGCAAAAAAAACTACATACACTGTTAGATGTAACGGGCATAGCTTCGCTACATTATTGTTTTTATTGTTTATTTTATTGAATTTACATGTTTGTATTAAGCACTTGGATTAAAGCTGCCCACGGCATCTTCCAACCACCAAACTAGACGACCTGGTCAAAGCACAGAAGCAGGAGCGGAGAGAGCGTCAGGATAAGAGCTACGATAACACAGCTCGTGCCCACGGCGGCCCCCAGCTAATGTCCAGTCAGGGGAAAGTAGAGTTGATGAAATGGGACTGTAGATGCTGTCTGAGCAACAACACAAATCACAGACTGTTTGTGTCCACATCTTTACAGAGACCTGGCTTCATCTCAGCGCCCCAAATCAACCTACTGCTTCCAACGGGTGCACTACCAGGCGCTGGTAAAAACAAGGAAAAACATATCTTTAAAATAAGATGACAGACACATTAACTTTTTTCGAATCTAACTTAACATTTAAAAATCATGACTCATCCCTATTTGTAAGCTCGGACAGCTTTTTTTTCCTCTTCCAGAGGTCTTTATTGAATGAAATGGTGTAAAATGCTGACAACAAAGTACAATGGGGACGTTAACAGCCCAGAATAGATAACATAGAAAGATGCTTGGAGAGCTATTGTGTTGGAGTACGGTTAGTATGTTCCCAGAAAAATAACAATAAAATTCACTTAGTTAGCCTCTGAGTTACAGGCAAACATTCAGGAGGCTTACGCCTTCCATCGCAAAGCACCTGGCATTGAAAATGCTGCATTCATGGCATCCATGGTTTTGAACGGAGCGTTCAGGTGGTGTGCTGCTATAATGGTGCTCTATCCTGATGAAAACACCCATCATGCATGCACATAAATAAGCTGTCTCGGGGCCAATGTGGCCAACATACTTCAAATAAAGAACAGATTTAGCAGAAAAACACGTTTATACTTCTCAAAGTGAAGTATCGGAGGGGCATTGTTTTGGTTTGGGTACCAAAAGTCAAGTATTGTATTGTATTGTATTGTATTAGCACCGTTATCAAAAAATGTTTAATATTAAAAGAAAATACTGATCTCACTCTCACAATTTACTCCCAAACATATAATCCAAGGAATACTCCTCAATAGTTATCACTTTATAGTCAACAGATGCTCTTTCTGGTTGGGGTGTGTGTTTTGGTGACATAAACAAATGGCCACACACACACACACACACACACACACACACACACACACACACACACACACACACACACACACACACACACACACACACACACACACACACACACACACACACACACACACACACACACACACACACACACACACACACACACACACACACACACACACAGCTCCACCCACTCAGCCATCGTTGAACTATAAATCTAATGTCTTTGCTCAGCACAGGAAAACCAATTTTAATCACTGAACAGGCAGCGAGAAGACATTTTCTGCATCATCATCACGACAAATTATTGCCATGTTGGTTCACTCAGATTGTAATCCTGCAAGATGTTCATCACAGCTGTTACTAAAAAAATACATCTTCTGTTTTGTTTGTTTCCGTGAATTTAGACTGGACGTTATCGGAGCAGCTGAAACAAAAACCTAAGAGAAATATCTGTGTTGATTCACATACAGACTCTTTCGCACTCCTCTACTTGCCTTTCGTCTCCGATTGTGACCTCCCCTCTTTCCTCCCACTTCCACTTTCACCTCCTTCTCTTACTCTCCCACCTTAAACCCTCTGCCTCATCTCTGTCTCATTTGCTCGCGTAATTTCTTTTCACCGATACCCATCCTTACATTTTTGGCTCGGACCTGATCTGTCTCATTTCCTATGCTCTACTCTACTGCTCCACTCTCACTGTGCACATTAGCAGGTTAACAGGTGCTTAACGCCTGCAGTCACACTTTGGGGAGCAAAAAAAAAGGATTTGTATTCGACTTAATAGGAAGAAAAGAAGGATTTTTTTTTTTTAATGAGAGGCAGGAGTGCTTCATAAAAATCACTGGATGTGAAAATGAAAAACACAAATACAACATCACATCACAAACATGTGTCCACTGTATGAGCTAATTCAAGAGGCAACCTATACACAATGTGCATTATAACCAAAAAGTATATTTAGAATGAATAAACTGTCCTTTTCATTGAATGGCTGAAGAACAAAAGAGCCCCTGCTATGCTGTGATAATGCTCCGTCATCAAATCGCCTGTTAATAAAGGCTGAAAGCAACCACAACAAAAGAGCTGCTCTCCACCTACAAAACCCACAAATATACAACTTCCAAAGGGAGATACAGACATATTTATGGAATAAACACCACCAAAATCATCATCATCATCAATCAGGATTCAAATCATCATCCTCTAATATCAAATCAGACAAATATTCTTTAACTTTTATGTAATTAATAAGTCAGGTGAAACCACAGCCTTCATTTCCTGTCTGAATCACTAAGGATGATTTTTGTTTTTTGCAGCCACACCATGTTGTTTACAACCCCAAGTCAGGCTAAATGAAGTCTTTTACCTTCTTTCCTTTCTTCTTGCGATGAGCTGACTTCCCCACAGCCTTCTCTTTAACCTCCTCGCTCATTTCAGCAGCTGTGAGAGAGAGTGTGTGTGTGTGTGTGTGTGTGTCCCACAAACAGCTGTGTGTATCAGTCCAAAAAAGGTTGGTTTTTTTTTAATCCAGCATGGATGAGCGGAGAAGAGTGGAGTGGCGGCCACTCTCAACGTGCACAGCGACCAACTCGCTCAGTTGCTCACACCCACTTTTACACACACACACACACACACACGCTCTGTCCGCGAGGAGAGCAGCCAACAAGGCTGCCCGGCTGGAGCGATGGAGACACACACACACACACGCATTCTCGTTCTTTCTCTGTCTTTGTGTGTCTCTTTTTCACCTTCTCACACACACACACACACACACACACACTTCACTTCTACCTGTCCGCGGATGTGGTTTCCTCCCACACACTCCACAAGTGAGAGCAGAGCAGCAACAAGCTACGGGAGCTTGAGTATTAATAGCAATCAATACCAGCTGATCAGCAGTTGTTGTGTGTTGTGTGTGTGTGTGTGTGTGTGTGTGTTTTACTGTGTAGAGAGGGAGAAAGCCAGAGAGATGCATATCTATTTATACATATTTCTTCTTCAACAAGTTAAAACACAGAAAATGTGGCCATAATAAGATTATCACATTGTTTTGAATTGAAATTTGAAATTTGAATAGTCAATATACTAATTCATGATGAAAAGAATCTTAACTTTAACTAAACTAAACAAAAATGTAATTATAACTTATATTCTATTTCTATAGTCATCAGCAAATTTAGTTAGCTGCAGTTCATTAACGTTTTTTTCAAGTTGGCCAAGTAGACGTGACTGCTGTTGTCTGTACTGTATTATTAACGCTGGAATCGATGGTTTAACACCACTCGGTCTGATTAAGAAGGAAAAAGAGAGAGTGGGCTGTGTTTTTGCTGACTAGCAGACTAACAGAGGTAAACAACGGCGTTGATCGCTTCACGTTAAATCGTCTGAATCTCCCAGTTAAAGCGACACCGTGGAACTTTTCTCAAGCGGAGGCAACAGTGGCCTCTGCTGTCAGAGATGGTAATTACAGCTCAGGCAGCTCCAGCACGATGCTGTCAACAGCATCAGGGGGCAAATATTAAGCCTGGAAACTGAGCGATAATGGGAGACTGTGGAGGTCAATAACAATATTCAATATTCATTGAATCAATATCAATATTTGAGGGCTAAAAAATGTGTCGGCCAAGTTCATAAATGTTTAACATGAGAAAATGACTTCAAATTTTGAATTTGGTCATGACAGACGTGTGACCGTGATTTGCACTGAGCTTGACATTTTTAGGTAAAAAATAAACCAGCCAGTGCTTCCTGAAGAACAAACTGTAATGGAGACGCTGTTTCTGAATGGTTTGAATTAATGTGTAAGAATAACATCAGGTACACCAGTTACATAATGTCTTAGTAATGTGGGCTGAATGTGTCAATATTTCTATAGAAAACCAGCCAAGTTTACTGACTTTTCTCTGACTGACTACATTATTTTACCTAACATAAAAGGGGGACACGGAGGGGGGGAGTTGACTAAAGTGTTCCCGATGAATCACTGGAGTCGCCCTCAGTTTGTGTGAAGAAAGTCATCTCACATCAAGTGAGAGCTGTCAGTCACACAGATCTCTTCACGTTGAGGAAGGAAAGACTGGAAGTCAGAGACAAATCTGTGTTTATCAGGAGGAGTAACATCAGAAGAGAGTCAGTCACACCTCCTTCTGCCTCGTCCTTATCAATAATGAACAAAGAGAGGAAAACCTCTGGTGACAGCTCACTGTGGATTATTGCTGTGTGTGTGTGTGTGTGTGTGTGTGTGTGTGTGTGTGTGTGTGTGTGTGTGTGTGTGTGTGTGTGTGTGTGTGTGTGTGTGTGTGTGTGTGTGTGTGTGTGTGTGTGTGTGTGTGTGTGTGTGTGTGGTGAGTGGATTATACCAGTGTGAGCCAGTTTGCCCCGTACAATTATAACGGCATCATCAATTCAGGAGCATAGGGATTCAAACATTGTAATCAGGGCTATTTATTCTTATTGTTACTCTCTCTATGGGGAAGGGCACACACACTCGCTGCAAAACCATGCACACACACTCCTGCACACATAATAAGATACAGTATAAAAGTTGTCTAAAAGGATATTCAATAAAATAATCGTTTTATTGTCATTTGTACAGATAAAAACAAAATTCTTGTCTTTTTCCTTTCGCCTTTAATGCTGCTTCAGGATTTAAAAAAATAAATAGAAAAAAAGGAAATAAATAAACAGTAGCTATGCAGTAAACACACACAAGATTAAAAAGATATGAAAAATTATGTACAAATTCATGTAATATATATATAATTCAAGTCATAGCAGAGAGAAGATGTCCCTCTCATAGCAAACAAAAGAGCAGAATCATGGCCCATATTTCACTGGGGCTAAGTGGAGCCGAGGTTAATCATTATTTGACGTCTTCTTAGTGTGACTGTAAATACAAAACTTTAACAGCTTTCAAGCGCCGAAGACTCTTCCTGTTTGAAGTGAACAATCCAGACTGACATCTGGTGGCCATGACTTGCTACTACAACAACAACAACAACAACAACAACCATCTGTGGTCATTTTAAATCCTAAAACCTTGTTTTAAAAAAAATAAATAAAAAGGCACAATGAAATTGATGTTCATTCTATACTGGACATTAACTGAACACAGTATGTACTACTGTATACACACTAATTAAATAAATAAAGTTACTGTACAAGAACTCAAAGTAAATGGACTGCCATGTCCAATGAGACTTGACAAAGAAAAAATAAAGTGTTTTAAGGTTTAGCACTAAAGATCTTACTGGATCTTCACTTCTTTTGTGTGTTTCACTGTGGAACCGTTATGTAGCGTTGCACCTCTCTCGCTTTGGGATGCAGCAGAACCAGAGATTTCATTTTTGCATTCTACTTGTTAAAACTACGAATAATGCTGGGAGGTTCAGGTGTGTTGTGCTGGGGAATTTTTGTCACCTGACTGACGGCTTTCTGCACCTTTTCCCCCCCAAATATGCAGCAGTACTCAAACAGGCCTCTAAACACACTCTGGTGTGTAAAATGGCCACATTTCTCCTTTAATTCTGCTTCTTTTCCAGTGTGAGCACACTACATTTCTTGTAGCCTGCTTATTGAACTGCTGGACACTTTAATGTCCTGGAAATGTGCCACTTTCTGGGAATGAGTCTTTAACAATGAGCTCATCCTGCACTGGTATGTGTGAGCATGAAATCAAACTGGTAAAACCACCACACATTCATCCTTCCCTTCCCTTCTCTATGAAATCAAACAGCCTTTCTCTACTTAATATTCCATTGGTTTCTACTTCACCGCATTATGGTTCCTTCTATTTAAGAAGAAGTCATTTCTTTATCTTTAAAAGGTCTATTATATCACCTTACACCTAAATCTGAGTTTAAAAAAAGGAAAAATAGCAGCTGAAAATCATTTAGCTCCGTGTTTTAAGTTAAAATGCGTTCAAACTAAAATAGGATATCATTCAGTTAAATCTATCTTTTCTAATGTGTTCAATTTCAGCTTGTGTATCATCAACAGACACTGTACTGTCTTCTCCTGACACGCTCCTCTCTCCCTTTCTCTTCTTCTAGCCCCGTCTCTCTGATGTGTCTCCTCACTTCTCTGCCCAAATTCAATCTGACAGTCCTAAACACACACACACACACACACACACACACAATAATGTGCCTGTAGAAGGGTTACATCCATGCACCCAGCGGTAATCCAATACTTTTATAGCTAATATGCCTCTTCAGTCAGCCATTAAAGGCCTGCTGGGAAAAAGGAGTGGCTTTATAACTCTACAGTGAGGCCTCCATAACCATAAATTATAACAGGCAAAGAAAACCTGTGGTAAGTGCCAGTGGGTTCCTAATGGGCCCAAACAATCAGCTCAGTGGTGAAATACGGAGAACAGCACCAGCACGCATTTAAACGATCATGGAAATTTTAGATGTGGGACAGAATGAGCGAGACAGAAGAGCGTTTTCTTTCAGTTTTGGTTCAAGTAATTTCTCAGAGTGAGAGGAGACAGATGGGAGGGATCAGACAGGAGAAGAAGAAGGCCGCCCGTCTATATTTAGCTGTATGTTTATACTGTGAGATTTGTATGTTACATTTCTCATTGCAGCGACGACTATCATGTGCAAGTTTGCAGCAGGCAAAACTGTCAGTGAGGGCGAGAACTTTGACCACTGAAGCATTTCAGAGATGACTGGTTTGTGTGTGTTGGCTGATGAAAGTAAGCACAGTAAGTGAGCTTGACTCTCATGGCGAAGGAGCAGGTTGGCTCGCGAGTGCCTGGAGATTTTCCACAATACTCCAAAAGTTTGTGATTATTCGGCTTTCATTTCACTGCAGATTTTGTGATAAAGACGAGACCACATCCGAAATTTTAAACAATTACCAGTGAAAGTTAAGAGTTTGCTCTGTTGCCATCAAGCTACTGCTCCCGACAGGCAGATTAAAGGGCGCCGGCAAAAACAAGGGAAAAAAATGTATTTTTAAAAGAATAAAACTGTTGGATTTTTAAATTTAATAACTGTTCACACGTCCCTAGTGAAAACTGACTTTTGGACTTGCCTCTATCTCTTTTTCTATTTCTAGCTGTGAATAATACTGCCAATAATAAAACATTGGGCTTATTATGCTATAAACTTTGATACACCACCACTCCAACAGAAAGCCTCCCCCAAGCACCAATAACTCAGTGAAACACAAGAAACACACAGAAAAGTGGACTTTCAGGTCTGAAAAGTGAAGCCACTCGCTTCCCAAAGTATGAATGTATGGAAGTCTATGAGGAAATGAACCAACTTCTCACTCATTTAGAGTAAAATAGACGATAAAGCAGGGTACGCTCTAGGGACTAACCAATCAGAGGCGACCTTTGTGGAGCGAGTGTCACTTTTGGCTCCAACACCAAGATGGCGACACCCATTAAGCCAAATTTGAGGCTGAAACTTTCCCTCTTCGGCAGATGAATGTGAAAACTGTCAAACTCTTCTCACGCTTCTGCACAATGACTGTCAAACATTCACATGAAGCTAATAATGAGACAACACATATTTTTCAGTGTGACTTTAAAATGCACTTAACATGTTACTAGGAAAAACTCCTATCAATTGTGAACCCACACTAGTTTGACGTGTGCCATGTAAACAACTTTATCCTGTTTGTACAACTCCTGCATTACAGTAAACGGGTGTGCATAACGTCTTCAAGAAATCAATCATCTTTCGTGCCACTGGAGGTTTTCTGCTGTAACCAAAATGTTAGACAGAACCAAAATGCCTGTAAAGCAGCATGTGCGACCAATGGGCTTGTATGTGCTTGTCTGAGTGGGTGTTATCAACGCCAAACACTTCATTATCACTGCTAGTAAAGGGCAAACCCTGACACGGGATAAAGGCACAGGCGCACAGCCAAGTTGAAGTTGCTTTAAAGGATTATGAGAGTTATTTTATTGGAAACAGAGATCATTTGAAATTGGTGTCCATTATCAGACACAGCTATCTGCAGACTCAGTGTTTTTATGAACGTTTGAAGGCCGTAAGTGTGTGAGCATACAAACATCAGTGGAGGGAAGAGGAAATGAAAATGTATACTCAACTATAAGTGCAATTACTCAAAGTTACCTTTTGAGAAACCAAGTCAAGTAAAGGTAAAAAGTAATTGGTTAATGAATTACTAAGTTATTTTCCATTTTTAAGGCATGTGGGCCAGAGAGCCGACATCCAGAGCTTGTGATTCCACCTGAAGCGCCCTCCAATCGGATCCTGATCGCATAGATGACTCCAGATCGTACGTGGCATCACTACAGCAACATTAAGTTGGTGGCACGAAGACAACCAGCCAGAGGTCAAAAGACAAAAATCTGTTTTCAAACAAAATCCGTCTTCTTCGTCTCCGACTGTCTGACATGGAGGAATGTCAGTCCGACCGCAGCCACCTGATAAGATTAGGCAAAACAATTCCTCATTCATTTCTTTCTCTCACATCAAGTGTACTTCCTATAATACACTTGGCCCTGTTCTTCTTTCCTGTCTTGTTTATCTCATCTCACCCATCTCCTTTGTTCCTGTCATCTTTACCTATCTTTGCCACTCCCATAGAAAAGTGCAGTGTCACGCTACAGTTTAGACTTGAATGTCTGAATATTTAAGCAGAAAAAAATGGAAATGTCTGTATTCAACTGTAAGCCATGCAACGTATCAGTGATACTCTCTGAATATTAATGATATCTTTGGATAAAATCTGTGATAATGACCAGCCGGGAGGAAATTAGTCTGAATTCATGCGTGTTTGCCAAGGCAGCGCCACAGTAATAGATGAATCCCCATGGAAACAGCCATAATGTGGCGCGATTTCTCCATGACAACCCCATAAACTGAGAGACTTCTATTGGGTGAACCAATCGGGGCTTTGGAAAGGATGTTTGGCATGATAACCAGTGTGTCACAATCAACACAGCGACTAGTTTCTGCCTGTCTGTGTCTCAATCTGTCTTTCTCACACAAAAACATTCAGAGGCTTTGGCCCACAGTCTTACTGGATACTGTGGAAGTCAAAGTTGTTAGAGATGTCCTGAAAACGCTCTAGATAATGGGAGTTAAAGGTGTACAGGGGTGAGGTTGTCACCCACCAGAGCTGGGGCCACATGTGTAAAAAATATTTCCACCAAATAAATAATAAATAGAAATAGGCGGTGAGAATATGCTCACTTCAAAACAGGTGCACACAGTTTTCTAGAGAAAGCTGCAGATGATACTTGAAGATAAACATGAAATATGAGGTGTGTGCATATTTCTGTCTTTGTGCAGCATACACACAGTGCAAAAAGCACTTTTTAATGGCTTCAGAACATGAATGTGTGCTCACGGCGTGTCTAGAGATCCTTAAACTATGAGGAAAACTCATCCTCTCTCCTCTCTCCTGCTCCATCTTTCAGTAAGTAGTTATAAGAACACTCCGTTAAGCCTTGGCCTTCGCATGTGACGTCACATACAGGAATCTGTTGATCATGTGACCTCCTTCACCCTTTCTGCAAGCTGACGGTCCCGCCCACTGAAAAATCAATGTATGCCATTGCTGCCATTAGTTGTGGTAATAAGATGACGAAGGTACGAGCAAAGCACACAAATTGTTCTGCTGCTGGCTGCAAACACCCAGACAACTGTCTTCATGTCCTTCCACCATCTGAGCAGGTGAAGACAAGAGGATTTACTTTATTTTGGATGAACTTGTGATGGAAATGTCCTCACAGTGACTACCAAACACGTCAGATGTGTGTGTGTGTGTGTATATAACGTTATTTAACTGTGGACTGTTCTGATAATGAGGGCCTTCAACGGTACAAATGATCAATCGCTACCAGCTTTTTTCCTGTTTATTTGTGATTTTGCTGGTTGTTTGGCAGATTAGTCTGTTGAACTTTGGGTCAGTATGTCCCTCGGTTACAGGGTCTCTAATGGGCGGTGATGCTTACGAGCCTTAAAGAGACAGCAGCTGAAACAGAGCGTTTAGACAGCGGCTGAGAAGTGCAGTATGCACTGAAAGAGAAAAATACAGGTTTTTGAACATAACAGCACGTAAAAATATTCTCCTAGGACCCCAAAATGAAAATATGAACCTAAAAAAGGGCAGAATACATCTCCTTTAAGTCATGAATCTACACAAAGGCATACTCAGGCACAACAGAGGTCTCAGAGCTACGGTACCAAACATACAGTGAGATCACTGAGTGAGTTGTGGTATGAACTTCCCACAAGGTGCTGAGATAAATGGAAGCAGCTATGTGTGGCACAGAGGTGGCACACTGCTGTCTTCAACCTGTCTGGGCCAGCAGCAGAGATTTGAGTGATAAGGACTGCAGTGCACATGCCAACTGAGTATTCACATTTGGGAGACAATGGGGACAAACATCTGTAAAAGTAAAGACAAAGAATAAATCATCCTTTTGAACTTTTCAACCTGGGAAACCTCTGTGTGGCGTTTTGTTCCTTTTAACTAACCAATCAGAGGGGTGTTTTTCTGCAACACCCCAAATGAACATAAATGTCAGATGAAAAGGGGCGCTAACACTCGTGAAGTAAAAGAGGCTCATTTACACAGAAGGGTAGGAATCCCTCACACACACACACACACACACACACACACACACACACACGGCTATTGAGAAAGAGCAGACACACCAACAGCAGTCACAAAGAGACGGACTTTCCAACCTCCCCTTGATTTACAATCCGTCTTTGTGTCGGGACCGGCGCACTCACACAATGCTAATGGCAGCAAAAAGGACGCGGTTCCACGCCTAAAATGGTCTCATCGCCAACCCCAGTGAGCCGCCCAGTGACAGGAGCAGAGCTGGAAAGTTGGATCCTCGCTCACTTTCTACCACCAAGCTGCTCTCCCTGCACCCCCCCCTTCAATTTGAACACATGTCCAATCACACGCTCAGTATTTCTTCTTCTTCTTCTTCTTCTGCAACAACTAGAAAAAAATATATGACACTTAAACTGTAACACCAGTTTATTCAACAGCTTTGGAAGCATTTGGGGCCTTGATAATGTCAGTGTTATATTTCCAGACAGAGGGCTGCAGGTCTGGTTATCTGGTGTTTAATTTGGCATTTTAAAATCATTAGTCAAACATGAGAAGTTGTGTAATGCTTCTGTAACGTCCACCCACTTGTCTGAATCTGTTAAGATAAGCAGATTGCTGGAGGGGTAACGAAGATGTTTCATTTCAGGTATGAACTTTATTTTCCTATTTTATTTTCAGCATCATTTTGTGGAATTACTGGTGGAATAGAAAAAAAATCTCACGTGACTTCACAGCATGTATTTCATACATCAAATTAAACATCATGAAACATGTTTGTACGTATGTTACAGTGTGACTTATACTGAAACGATTAACAATTACGAACGATTAACATGACAGTAACACTAAATATATCATTTTAAATATCACTGATATTTAAATTATTTCTAGAAAATAACCACAAATAAAATCACATAAACAAAATTAAACTTAAACTGGGAGAATCTGTAAGATGTAAATAGAAACGTTGACAATAAAACAGATTTTTAGTTTATCAAGTTTCATGTCACGAGTCTGTTGACTTATAAGCCGCTGATATCGCCCTGCTGATGCGTCCGTCAAATAGCAACAATTCCTACATCTCTTTGCATCTTAATGTGACAGTAAAGGTGGGACAATGGTGCTGTATGTAACTATTTATGTAGATCTAGTCCTGTATGTAGTTTGACGTGTATATGCACACAGAAGGATCTCCAACATGGACGATGGAAGTTGCAGAATTTAATTTTCTATGTATATATAACAGCCATGTGCACCACGAGGACACATCTGGGACAATCAGGCTGCAAACAACCATAACTTTTTAATTCGAAGACAGCTGGAGCAGCAAAAATACAGAAATACAGAGAAGGAGAAGGAAAAGGAATGAGAGTGAGAAGGGAAGACCTACATGGAAATCTGGCCTCGGGCAGTCAGTGAGCCTCGGATAAGTGACGCACACTCCTACTAAGAAGTTGACACTTGAGGCGAATAAAAGTCCAGCCGCACCAGCATTTATGACAGTGAGTTTCAAGATGAAAATTCATTTTAATGGAATCGCTGCAAACAGTGGATTTTGAGGGGTTTCTACAGCAGAACATTTATAAGATCTGACAACATGTCGCTCGAACCACTTCTTTTCTAGTATAACCCGGCCCTTAAAGGGATAGTTCATATTTTTTGAAGTGGGGTTGTCTATTACTTTCAGTAGATTGCAGTTGGCACGTCCCCATCAACATCAGTTGAAGTGCATGCTATATTTAGAATATTTTTACCACATTACATTGCCATCAGACGCCAGGGAACTGAATCTGTTGTATCACTCTATGCTCTCTTTAGAGCCACCAGACTCCATTGACAAAAACAGTAATTTTACCTCACAGAACATGAGAGCTGCTAGACTACCACTGATTTGGTCAACAAACTAACATGTTAAATAGGATCTGAACGAGCTCTTTAAAAACACAGAAGTCACACAATAACACACATAAACTAACTGATCAAGGCAGCAATTAGTGCAGCAGCTTCTGTGTTCTTCAAGGTAAAATTTATATTTTCATTAATGGAGTCTGGTGGCTTTGAAGAGAGCATTTATGAGACATGTACACAGAATTTAATTCATTTCCAACTCCAATATTTGTAGCAAGGGACACTTATATCAGACCTCACATTACAACCAGACAGCGTACTGGAAGGTCGACTAACCCATTCATGGGAGCACAGACCCGCGTCAGACGCTCGGTCAGCCCAGGGAAGAGGGTCAGCTGACACGTACTGACCCATTCATAGAGATATAACAGAAGAATAGACCCCCCTTTACTGTATAACACCATGGTGTCAGTCAGCGCTGTGGCCCTGCAAGTAGTGTGACAGCGAAATCTCTCTCTGCCCTGTTCTCATCCAGTCATTACTGCTAACACACTGGTGCTCATTCATTCATTCATTGATCCATCCACTCTTTCAATGTGCAGATGTTCACACAGTAACTGATCTTTTGTTGGTCATGGTGCTGCTGACCCAACACGGTCATTTCCATCTCCAACAATCCTCCTTTTGGAACAAGTGCCTGCTCTTTTAAAATGACCTGAAATACGTTAATGGGCTAAAACTTTTCCTTTTCAACTTTTCACAACACTTTAGTCACTTTAACATCTAAATCTTATCCAAACTATATCGTATGACCTACCTGGAGCATCATTAATTCAAAATACAGCTGATAAGTTAACATATAACACCTGCCTTGGAGTAGACATCTATTTGATTATTGATTAAATTGTTTACCATCTGTACTTATAAAACTGCAGTTGTGTATATTTTGATTTAACAAACCAAAAAGCATTTTGTTAATGTATAAATAAATCTGTTTGATTGAAACCCCTCCTTATTTTGTCAATGTTTAACAGCTAAAGTTGAGCCTTTGTGCAGCCAACAAAAGAAATAAATCAGGTTAATCATTACTGTCTGACTTTTACCTTTAGAAGCTCATAAACTCATTTTTACTGGTGCCTGTTATAAATAAAGTTCTGAAGCTTGTATGTGGAATTATTAATCAAGTGTCTATTCAACACTTTTAATATTAAACCAGATCTGGTTAATGGGTAAAAACAGCCTCTTGCTTTGGTCAGCAGCAGCATGTCCTGTCAAGTATCAGTGCTGAACATTAAAACCAATATTCCCTCCTGTCAGCTAACCGCACAAGCAAAAGTGTTAATGAGTCACCATATTTTAAAATTTTAGTGAGCTATTTGATGGGAAGACCTGGTTTACATAGATTTATAAAGTGCCCCTAAATAAGATCTGATACCAAAAGAAACTGTTTTCTGCTGCTGATTTAGTCATTTTTGTTGAAGAGAAGACACTCTTGGGATTGAAGAAGTGAATCCCACAAGAGTAAAGAAATATTAGTTGAATATTCTTACGTCTGCTCAACAAAAAGATCTGCGTCTGTGGCAAAACAAAAGTTTGGTAAAACTGACATAGAAACTCATTTGTTTGACTTTGGATGAACAAAAATGCACATAATGACCTACTTAATAAGTATTACTGACTACACCAATCATATCACATCGCACTGGAGCTGCTGTGAGACTTTGTAAGAGGAAATTAAACAGAAGGCAACTGTGGAAAACAAAAGTCGAGAGCTCACTTATTGGTCCGACCTGGACTCTGAAAACCCAACAGACGGGACTCAGGACGGCATCAACGTGTGGCACTTTGTATTTTTGGGATTCAGAGTTACTTAAAACATATATTGCATGAGCCCAAACGCACAATGTTCAGCTGCACTGCTTTCCTTCCATTTTACTGGTGCAAGATCTCAGTTATTTAGTGAATGAGGAAAAGCCACGTTCCAAGCAACATCCCTGTAAGACTTCATATCCTGGCTCCTTCCCTCTATCTGTGAGTCCTCGTCAATAGATGCCATTCAGTTATCACAGGCTCTGGTCTGTCTCACCGTGGCCGCCTGTGTATCTGGCTCAGATAGTCACACACACACTGAAGTGGAGATACATGTTAATGCTACTAACCTGACATATATCCATGGCTAGACCTCCAGATTTGTTTGTGGCTCACGATAAACACCATGTGACACGATTCTAACTGCTGCTGTCTGGTGTGTTTACCGAACAGCAGGTCACGCTGTCCACAAACAAACACAAATTCAGTGACTTGACATTGCCTCACCACAACTGAGGTCATGTTTACTCATTACAGTACAATACCCAGCACTGACTGAGAGCCAGGGGGAGTGAATGAGGGAGCTCACGGCCCCCCATGCAGCGTGCTGACTCAGCTCAACTACACATTACAATGAGAGGGGCTATGAAAAGACTTCTTTAGTACAAATTAAATCACCCAGACTGATAAACTGGCCGATGTCCGCTTAGTGCAGATACATGGTTATTAGTGTCTATGTCGTCCCATAAGTAGCAATAAATTGCAGTAAAGAAATGCCAAAGATGTGTTTGAGGTTAGAAACAGTGCCTCAGTGGTATGGTTTGTCTACAGGAGAGCGCGATCAAGGTGATCTGTGCTTGGTCACAGTTCCTAAAAAGCAAATTAAAAATAAGTAAATAGATTTAAATGTACGCCTGTGGTCCACAGACAAAAAAAAGAAAATGTGGCAAATATTTTTAAGCAAAACATTAAAATATTTGCAGATTCCAGCTTCTACGGTGACTTGATGCTTCTCTTTGTGTTGATATGTGATAGTAAAACTGAATATCTTCAGGTTGACAAAACAAGACATTTGAAGATGTCTGTTTGCGCGTACATCAAAGTACATCATTACCACATTTTCTTCAACTATCAAATTGATTGATTCACTCAAAACTCTAGTATCGGCTGGGCTAAAGCTGAAACCAAACTATTTAACCCATCAGACCTCCCCGTGCAGACACACACAGCTCTGCAGGCTCCAGGTGGAGTGAAATCCGTGTGTTGTCCAGGACGTAGGTGGAGTCTCACCATGTTTGCTCTGCCACAATAAACCTCCTGCAGTGTCCTGACAACAGGCAATACTACTAAAACACTGAGCCGCCTTTCATTTCCCATCACAATCTGTGGTCAACCATTAACAGACAGATGGGAAAAGCCACAGACAGACAGGCGCACCAACAGGCTGAAGTACACAGATCAGCAGGCACAGACAAACAGTATGGCTGCAGAAATCCTCATACACACCCATTATTTCTAAAAGGACGCATGACTTCAGACATCAGGAAACTGTCTGCCTGCTTCAGCCTTTAAAAAACAGTAGAGCGCACAGTCAAAACATACTTTACCAAAGGCTCAGAAAGAACACTGCAGCTTAAAACTGCATTTCTATGCATTTTAACTTGTTGACGGCCACAAACGTTGAACTTTGAATCACATTCAATGAGTCCAAATCTGCTCTGTGTTTTCAGCGTTTATCACAGCGACACTAGAATTGAGAAAAAATTTAAATTGGAAACATTCCTCTGAGGTTGCTTCTAGTTTAACGTCTGTAAGCACATATTAATTTTCACAATGCAGTCCAACAAGTTCTTGTGCACTGACTGCCAAGGTCGTGCATCAGCACTGATCAGCACTGTCTTCTCTGATGGGTGGAATATCTCGCTGCAAGTACATTGGAGCAGTGGTTGTTATATATATATTTTTTGCTTGGATCGCCTTGATGTGGACCCTTTAACCATCCTTCGCTGTAACAGGAGAACAAGACTGTTCAGCCATAAAATCAGGGATAAAACAGTGCTCCCTTTCTCATTAACCAATGTGGATTAGAAAAAACATGGTGTATAAATACCCAGAAAGCCATAGCTGACTGGTCTCTGACCGTAACTGTTTTGCCTTTAGAGTGATGATTAGCCAAAGCGTTCTGCTGATCTGGCCAATGAAGAACACCTGAGCTGACAGACAGGCATTTAGATACTTGCAGACTGGTTGTGAGGTGCTGTTGAGTATTTCTACATACTGATACTGATGCTGAGTTCGTACAGCATTTTAAGAGCAAAATTCATTTTTCAAACAGTTTCAAGACACTGAAACCCCAAATCTCCAAACTATTGAAGCCTCCATCATCACACCATCATACATGCTACTGCACAAAATACAGTTTAGAGAATTCCTTTATACCAACAGCAATCAATGTGTAATGTCACACAACAAAAAAATATAACTTCATTTCAGATATTAAATGGTTTTTGGTTTCTGTGAGTGACTGTGAAGATGAAACACCAGATTATGTTACAAAATTCAGGCAGATTCCTGAAGTATTCAAAACATTCAAGACTTTGTACAAACTTGGTAGTAACTCCTTCAGGAACACGTCATGTTAGTGCGATTTATGAGCAAAGGTAACCCAAATAAAGGATTATACCAGTGGGTTTGTCTGTTTTAGCCCATTTTATACAGATCGCATGTACTTTAAATCCAAGCCAAACTTTTAGCAAACTATCTGAGTGTGTTTGGGAAAGTTGGATGCATTCTCCACACTGCATTCACTGCACTGCAACACTAAAATTAGATAATTCAATGCAAATGAATCCATGCTTCAATTGAAACACCAGTCAGGCAGCAAACAACTGTGGTTTTCATTACTGATGTTCACTTCCTCGAGTGATGAATTTATAATTCAGACAATATTCATAAAAAGCAGATAACAACCAGAAATGCCCTTCCCACTTTCCCAGAGAGCTAGATAGAAGTATTCATATGGAAATACTCAATGGTGGCATTTCTGTTGAAGCTCTGAAAACAGGCAAACAAGTAAATACAATAAATAAATACAGAACACGAGCATGGGATGTGTGCATGTCCCAACTGTTAAGGTGAGGACAGAAACGTCCAATATCATTTTCATGGAGTCACATCAGCAAGTGAAAGGTAACAACTCCACCACTGGCTTCACATGGAGGCAGTGACATGAGTGAACCGTGCAGGATAGATGTTCAAACGTCAAAACAACAGAGCAAACTGCTGCTTTCAGGTCAGAGCCACTTCCCAGCCAAACTTCTTAATGATATATTTGTCATTTTGCTTCTGCTTCTCCCTGCAGGGAGAAATAAAACAGGAAACAACACACGCTGCTCTGCGTTTGCTGTTCACTATCTCAACAAACGACGTCAAACCCAGCAGGAGGTTAATCCTGGCGTTACAACTGCTTTGTTTCTTCTACAACAGCGGGACTAGTTAAAGTGCTCTTACCTGCTCGTCGTGGTCACCTGTGGCGGAGGGAGAGGCCATGTTGAAGAAGCGAAAGTTCACAGGTAACAACTTTGATCCCAGATCCTCCAACAGTGTGGACCCGCAGAAGGAGGTGACATCTGCGTGCAGCTTCGCTTTCTGGCCCACGGAGCAGTCTGGGCCTCAGGGGGACCCGCACAGGTGGAGGTTTTGTCCCGCGGGAAACTCCAGGTGGAGCGGACGGAGCAGATCCAGCTGCAGCCCGGAGAGACTCTCCGAAGCGCCGACGAGCAAAGCGAGCACGAGGGGGCGGCATTGGTCTGTTTTCTGCAAATCACATGAGCTGAGCACGAAGAGGCTGCACCCAGGGGTGCTGCACCCAGGGGTGCTGCACCCAGGGGTGCTGCACCCAGGGGTGCTGCACCCAGGGGTGCTGCACCCAGGGGTGCTGCACCCAGGGGTGCTGCACCCAGGGGTGCTGCTCCTACTGAGACTTTACTCCACTGGGGCCTTTTGGTGCTTTTAAGCCTCAAACTTCTACTCCGCTGCAACTTTGAGGCAAACCTGCAGTAGACTGAGATAAGGAGCTCCTTCTTCATCAGCAGACAGGTAAAGAAAGAAACAGAGAAATAAAGAAATGTGCAGGAACAAGTTTGAGACATTTATTCATGTCCTGTTGAATTACCAACTTTTTTATTCATTTATTCAACTTCTGCGAAGACGTGGATGATGAACATGTAGAGGAGGAGGATGAGCATACCTTCACAGAAGAGAATACATGATAG
Organism: Pempheris klunzingeri; assembly: GCF_042242105.1. Lineage (NCBI taxonomy): Eukaryota > Metazoa > Chordata > Actinopteri > Acropomatiformes > Pempheridae > Pempheris > Pempheris klunzingeri. The sequence goes on from NC_092031.1 coordinate 4,406,621, forward strand.
ATAGTTGACCTTCTATCAAACTCTGTTGACCTCAAGGTTGGACGTCCAGCTATAAGAAAGGATGTGGACCACAGGAGACTTTCAGACACCAGTTTCGGGGTCTTTATACGTTTATTATCCAGCTCAGGTGTTACAGACTTAAGTTAAAACTGAGTTACTCAGACTAGCCAAACACATGTATGACACCTTGTTCCTGGAAGAAAGTAGATAACTTGCAGTCAATCACAGTTAAGATCAGATCAATAAATGACATTAATGTAGCTCACTGATGTTAAAAGGGAACATAAATAGTCACCACAGCAAGTGTTGTGATGACAGAAAGTTTTATTTATAACTGTGCTACTTTGTTTTGATCTCATTTTTATTGTCTGAGAAGGTGAAAGTGTAGCTGCAGCTGTATCCTGTAGCCTGTAGAGTCATTAGAGTTCATTAGAAGTCACTGTGTTTTAGTTTGGACCCCAGCAGCAGCAGGTTAGTTGTTACCAAGGTAAAAACTACTCCCGCTCTTGTATTTTATGAATCCCCAAATGGAGGATTTTGCATTTGTGATGTTGCCTGAGGGCATCTGTGTTCTCAGTCACGTCATCGCCTTTACTCAGCACTGTTCCTGAGGCCAAAAATTAAGGATGACTGCAACTCTCTGAACACTTTAAAGTTCAGCAGAGCCTGTAGGATACAGCAGACAAATATTTACCATGCCACAGTTCAGGGATTGAATGCTTTGAAGAGCGTAGCCCACAAAAGTGGGTCCTTTAGTGGACCGGTTGCAGCAGCAGGCCATGCACACCCCTCATTTAGATGGTACAGTATTTGTGTAACGTAATTTTGATGACAGCCAAATGCAGATTCACAAAGTCCCTGTACAATGGTTAGCTCCATGCTAGACTCATTAAAGAATCAGTTCTTCCAGGTACACTTGCACACAGTTTTATAAGGAAGTCAGCAGGTAGTGTGAATGTTATGAACATGTTTTTTGTTGCACATTAAAAAAAAATTCATTGCACTAAATATTGCAAAGTTGTACATTTAAAGGCACAAATTCACATTTTGCTTTCATGATTTTTAATGGTCTTACTTCACTTTGTTTTCTTAGTGTGTCGCTAATCGTGTCACAGCTATTAAAAGGTATGTTTTGCTATATTAACTGAATTGCCATGCATTTCCTAAAACTGTTACATTAATCACTTCAAAGGAGTCCAGAGTGTGAAAAACAAACCCTCTGCTTTGGCCGTGAAAGAAGCTGTAAAGATCAGTGAAACTACAGCTGAAGAGGAACCTGAGATCTGCATCTTTAAGACTCGTGAGTGGAAGTCCAATACTTGGATACATCATGATGACAAATGTGTTTTCTCATTCAGGATTCAGGAAACCAATATTTAGAGTACTTACTTATTTGTGTGAATGCTTGCAGCAGTGTTAAAGAAAGTCAACAGTGTTGAACGCTGAAGTAAAACCAACATCTACAATACTTGTGTTCCAACACATGAGGGCAGTGTTGACAAAGTGGCAGAAACATTTTGCTTTCCTTGTACTTTATGAACCAACTTGTTAACCCTGATTGAAACCACATCCAATATTTTCAATAGACAGTCACTTCAAAATAAAGGCCTATTCTGCCCATGTGGATGTTTGGCAGGAGCAGCACACCACACCAATACTGATTAATGTCTAAAACTACTACTGTAATCATCTGTTATATTGGCTATGTGGTGAACATTAGAAAAGGGGCACTCTTCAGGTTTTATACGATTACTTTTTCACTTCATTTTCTCCTTTACAGAAAGCCTGTGTTATGAGCTCAAGCATGGAGTTTGAAAGATGAGGCATCTTAAGAAAATGAGTTGCATTGTGGGATTTGTAGGAGTCAGTGTTTTGGAGCTTGATCCATTATAGGGACTAAATTCATGGACACATTACTTTTCTATCCTACAAACGTTTGCCCCCCCCCCCTCACTGTTTACAGCTCATGATCGCTCTGATCAATATTTGTTACCCACATCAGACAGGCAATGTCCTTTTTCAGGGCTGCACAAAGGGCATTTTCACTGAACAGAAATATAATGCAACTGTACCTGGAGTCAGGATTTCTGACGCCTCAATTTAGTACATTCAAACACACGAGAAGTGCATTCAAGGTTTTTGTGAAGCAAACCTGATGCACCCGATTCGACAACTGGGACTGTAAAAACGATGATTCACTCAGGTTGTTGCCAAAGAGTCTGTCCAGCTAACCCCCAGGCTGCAATGCAATATCACTTATGCAGACAGATGAGTTTAACAGAATTTCACCGTCTCAGGTGACACCAGCCTCTGAAGCCAAAAACTCATAGGAATTTAAAGTGTGCTTAGAAAAGCTGCTGCACAAGAGACACAGAAACTGAATATTTGGTGGTGTGGGCTCATTCCATTTATTGGATGTTAGCATACAGTTTATCGATCTGTGGCTGGAAGAGAGTTTTGAGCTCGGCCCTCTTGGCCTTCAGAGTTGGAGTTAGCAGACCATTCTCGATGGTGAACTGTTCTGGGTGGAGGTAGACAGCTTTCACCTGCATGAGGTAGGGAGGGAGAGGGCAGATTGTTAAAAATGATGCAACTAGGCAAATAAGAAAGTACTGGTACTAATAGGACAGGAGGAGGATTTAGGGTTGGTGAGGGGAGGAAATCAGCATCTTCCAAGTGTTTGAACAAAATCTGCCAACTTTAACCACTAGAGGGTGAACTGAGCCAGGTTTAGAGAAATGTAACACCACAGCGTCTGCGCTCAAATGTCAAACACCAGAGTAACTAAAAAAAAAAAAAAAAAAAAAAAAAAAAAAAAAAAGCATTACCTGCTCAAACGATTTGAGTCCTGCCTCTTTGCCCAGTTTGGTCATGTCTGAAAGAATGGCTTTTTTAATTGTCTGAAAACAAGAAAAAGTGTCACTGTTAGAAGCACTCCACTGAAATCAAACTGGAATCAAATTAAACGCTGCTCTACTTTTAATATTCAGTTTGATTTGCAGATAATACATCTAATGAGTTTTACGGCACACATGGAGGACTGGTCCAGCTGGCTTCTTCTAGTGTTAATGACTGCGTTTACCACATATATTCTTTTCCCGAGTCCAAATAGAAAAGTGAGCTTGAAACACTCCTTCATATACAGCGAAACCAGATTATCTGCCCGAGATTAGTTTGTTTTCTACATTTTAACAGAATAAAGTGCCTCCTACACAACACAAGTGTGTGGGGGCCACATGGAAACATTACTGTGTTTTTGCAGAGCTCTTCAATGGAGCCTTGGCATCCCTGATTTTTGGCAAAACCTGGCAGGACTTCAGAGTCAGGGACCACAACAGCAACCAGGCAGGACTACAGACAGAACAAAGAAGTTTGATTAGAGGGATTTAGAGTGTATGTTCTGCAATAGAGACTGCAAAGATGCTGGTTTTACCTGTAGACTGTCTCCATGCACAAACACTTGGGCCACAGGTCCACTGCGTACATACACATTCTCAATCTTCTCTGGTGCTATGTACTCCCCTTGAGCCAGCTTGAAGATATTCTTCTTCCGGTCAATAATTTTCAGAACGCCACTCTATTCACAAAGCAGTCAGATAGGAGAAATAACTTTTTTGTTGTTTTGTAATCAAGTCAAGTACAACTTCATATTAAAAGTTAATTCCGACAGCAAGAGTTAAACCAGTTAAAGGTTTAATACAGTGTTCCCATGTGCTTAAGTTTCATTGTACTTGAGGTGAGATGATCTTAAGGGTGTCAGAGTGAAGTCCAGAGACTACAGACAAAAGAGTCAGTGTTTCTTCAAATTGTCCTGTTATCTGGGTTTTGGTTCTTACTGGAAGCCATTTTCCAATGTCTCCAGTGTGGAGCCAACCGTCTTTATCCAAGGCCTCCGCCGTCTTCTCTGGGTCTTTCAGGTAGCCCTTGAACACATTTCTACCTTTGATACAGACCTAGAAGGAACAATGATACCAGTAGACCATTACATTTGTTTTACTCAAAACTCTAAAACTAATTTAGTGACAGACCACATTTGTATTATTTATTGGAGATCTGGCCTGTCCACTTAGGTCTAGTTGTTACACCCATTCATTTGCCATCATCTTACCTCCCCTTCGCCATTTGAAGCAAAGTAGTTCATTTCTTCAACATCCACCAACTTCACAATGTTACAAGGCAGCGGCGCCCCAACGTGCCCTGTGGAAAAAGATCATGCACAGAGGGTTGATAAGATGTGGTACAGAGAAACAGCTTCTTAAAACAGTCTTACCTAATCGTATGCATCATCAAACTGAAGTCTCAGTTTTACGTAGTTACAAGTCCTACATTTTAAATTGTTAAATTAAAAAGTACCTACATACAAATCAAGGAAGTGCACTTGAAGTATAGTGTCTGCATGCATTAATGTTTGAGCAGCATTTTACTTGTGTATTGCGTGAAGCTCTTTTTACACCATTTTCCATAGGGTTGCGACTAATTATCATTTTTATTATGGAATAATTTATCTGATCAAACCATTTGTGAAGTTTGGGTGTTGTGTTGGGTATTTTTCCACCACTTTTCTTTCAGACCTCAAAGTGACTTCTTTAAAATTTGTCTAAACCTCAAAATTCAGTTTGCTGCTTTTTCATGTGTTAAATTAGAATAACACGCCACATTTGAGAAGCTGTAACCATGAAACCTGTTAGTCAGCGTGTGAGGTTGAACTACATACCTGAGGTGGCATCTCCTGGCATGGTGAAGGTGCAGCCGGCTGTGCACTCTGTCTGGCCGTATGCCTCAAAGATCTAAGAGTGCCAGTTAGATCAAAACAAGCGGAGTGAGAGCAGTTCGACCAGGTTATCATGACAGCATGAACAGATCAATACCAGCTGGACACTGTTGTGTTTGGGGGGGCGAGTAGATATTTCACAAAGGTTTACCAACGTTCAAACATCTTACATGGCGGCTTTAGAAACTGGGTCAGCGGCATCTTTCAATCCAAAATTATTTAGAGAATCAAAATTGGATCTCAGAGGTATGAAGACACAGAGGAGGATAAAAGTCCATTACCTGGCAACCCAGAACAGCCCTGAGGAAGTTGAGAACGGAGGGAGATATGGGTGCTGCTCCCGTCACCATGATCCGCACGCGTCCCCCAAGTGACTCCTACAGTCAACGTTAAACACGTTTACACTCAGCGACTTTAACAATCTGCGTTTGTTCAAACAGAAACTGTACCTGCACTTTGTGGAAGATGAGCTTGTCCCATATGCTGTTCTTCCTGATGATGCCCTCCCTCACTTCAGCATATTTCCTCTCCACAGCAAAGTTCAGCAGCCACTTCTTGAAAGGTGATTGGGCCCCACTCTGAACCTAGAATAGACAGGAGTTTTAAACAGAGATTTAAAAAAAAAAAAAAAAGGATTACAGCCTCTGAAATTGCAAACTGGAAGCATTTGGTTTGTTTAAAACAGGATGCGAGGAAAGAAGGGGCTGTTGTACCCGACAGTAATCTTACTTTGTCATAGACACGATTGAGAAGTCGAGGCACAACTGGGAAAATGGTGGGCTGCAGGGTTTTCATGTCGTCTGGCAGCAGTCTGATGTCACCCTGGAAGAATCCCACCCTAGCTCCAGCGCTATACATCACCGTCTGAAAGAGACCGACAAGAAGTCATTGGAAAACACGTCAAGATATCAAGTCTCATTTATGAATACAAGGATTGTAAGCATGCTTTTATGATCTGATCTTAATGGAGTCTGCTCACCTGTACGACTCTCTCAAACATGTGCGCTAATGGCAGGAATGAAATGCTGACATCCTGGGTAGATGGAACTATTGACACCTGTGGGACACACAGAGGCTCCGTTAGCAATAGGCCCATGACATCTAAATGAACACATGATTTTAAAAACATAAAATGGTTACGATCCACACCTCAATGCCTTTGATGACACCTGCAGCATCAGAGACCACATTCTCATGGGTCAACATTGCTCCCTTAGGGTTTCCTGAGAAGCAGATACAATATATTTACCTTTTAAGATAGACTTAATTTCAGGTAATAAACACTTAGCTTGAATAAATGATACACTAACTCATTTAAAACACAAAACTAAACTTGGACATATGGAGAAAACTACATTAATTTACTGATTCAATGTGCAATATAAACAATAAATAAATCTAAGCTAGTGAAAATATTCAGCGGGCCAGTAAAACTCATTCACATGGAAGATTCAAACATCGTGGAGGCATGGGAAAGTGTGAAATGATCACCTGTTGTGCCACTGGTGAAGCAAACAATACTGAGGTCATCTGGCTTTGGTGGCTGTTGGGATATTAAATCAGCACAACAGAAAAACATGCAACTTGAGAAATCAAATTTAGAAAAAACCAAACTTAAAAAAAAAAAGTGGATGCATCAGAAACAAACTTACAACTGGCTTTTGAAGATTACGTTTCCCCAGAGCCTGGAGGAAAAACAGTCATGTGTTTTCAATCATGTTTGTGCTTCTTCTAACACAACTGGTTCCAAGTGCAGAACGAAAACTAAAAATGTTTTGTATCACAATGAAGCCAGTATAAACACAAGCACCGACCCCCCCAGCAACCACATTTTCATGTTCGGCATGCAATACCTCCACATCCTGCATGGACACGATGTCCACCCCACACTTGGCTCCTCGCTCGACCAGCTCACAGTTGAAGGAATCCATGATGATGATAGTTTTGAGAACTGGAGTCTGGCCTTTCTCCCGGGTCTGCAGCAGCATTTCTGCTTTGCTTTGATTGTCGCAAAGCACTGTGGTGATATCCGCTGAAAGAAGAAAACTTGAGCTGATTACCACTTAAATACACAATGCAATATTAGCAAAAGTGAGGAAAGCAGCTGCACCAGATGAAACTGAGTACGTCTGTAGTATCAGAAAAAAACCCCAACACGATTTATAAAGCAAAGTAAGGCAAGGAGACCTACTGTAATAGATAAACTGTCTAGAAATGATCATTGATCAGACAATCAAAAGCAAAATGAAGCACAGACTGAGGCAGTGGATGTGATAAGTGAGAAGAGATTAGAGCCCACTTGACACAGAGCCCCTGAGTTACTGGACTCAGCTCTCATTAGCATGCAAGAGAAGCTCCAATTACCTTGGTCGATAATGAACACAAGAGCCTCAGGACCCAGGGTGTCGTACAGGGGAACTGCTACCATGGAGTAGGTGTAACAGGCCAGTTCACCGATAATCCACTACGAGTGATACAGCATTTATAGTATGTTGTTCCAACCAAACAAACACAAACAGCATATTCACCCCAGCAGCACTCACCTCAGGTCTGTTCTGAGCAAAGATGCCAATAAAAGTCTCCTGGTTTGGCTTCAAACCCTTCTGAAGTAGTCCTGACCCCAGGTGCTCCGCTCTATCAGACACCTTCATAAAGAGGAAGTGGAGTAAAGGTCTGCTGGAATTCACAGCAGTTCGTGTTCACCATGTTTTTCCAGTGCTGAATGCCGTTGGTTTACCTGTTTGTACTTCAGCCACTGGTACGGCCTTCCTGGTTTTCTATAGCCCAAACACGGCCCATTACCTGCAGGTGAGAGAACATTAAAACTAGAGGCACTGTATTAGATCATTTACTTACTCTTGCCCTGCATGAAAAAAAAAAGACAAAAAAGAAAGTTCTCATCACCTGAAACGGTCAGACCTCTCTGAAAAACCTCATAGATGGTCTTGGCGTCATTATAGCAATACGAGATCAGGGTGTTGTTGTTCTCAAGCAATGCAGTCTTCCTCGCTCCCTCCTGATGACACAGCAGAAAACTGTCAAACTCGTCTTATACATGAATGTATACAGGAACCTCCATAAATGATGCATCATTTTAGATGAATGAAACTCTTGGCACTCTTTACCTTGATGCCCACAGTTTGGCAGTTGAGGTCGACGGGGGTCCGGAGGGGGCTTGGTCGTGTGTTGAGGTAAAATAGGGTCGCGGCTGCCAAGGCAAACAGGGAGATGATGGCCGAGGTCGGGAGAGGGGAGAACAGCAACTGGAAAAGGAAGTCCATGGTGCAAAGCCTGCTGGGAAGCAGAAAAATGTTGAGTTCTATTAAGATTTAGCACCAAAATCTATGCAATATTTAAAAAGATATACGGTGTTATTGTGCAATTCTGAGCTCCTTGACGCTGTTCATGATATCGTCCGAGTAATAACTTGAGGTCAAAGTCAACATAACTTGTGCAACAGTTATTACTAGACCAACTCATGAAAACTCTGAAAAGTACAGTCTATACTAACAATAGTTGGTTTAGGACAGTAGAGTATTTCCATACATTGGCCCTCAGTGGAACAACTTAACTGATGATGCATGAGATCAAAAGATATAAAAGGAGTTACAAGTGCATAAAATAAGGCACATTAGGTCAAGATCGATTATTTTAGGAGAACATACCAAATATTTTATTGCTACCAAGCACATTTTACAGCATTTATATGGAAATTAAAAGCATTTAAAGTAAACATGGTAATAAAAGATAAAAGTAAAAAAAAAGGTTGCTGCTCATTTCTAGTGTCAAAAACTCATAAGATGGTGACTTTCAGAGTCAGTTTTTTGGTTACTGTACCAAAATTCATTCAGCCATTATTAGTTTGTAAGAATAGATTCTTTAAAACATTACTCAGTGGCTCTCCTACCTGCCCAGGTATTTCCACTCTGCTTCCAGCTGACAGGCAGGTCAACAGGTGTGTGTGCACAGCAGATCCTCCTCCTCTGCTCTGAAGGGCGAGACACAGAAAATGACAACTCATAAAGAACTCTGACAGAGCTGAAAGGGACCTTTGAACTTTGGCCACGATCATTTTGAATGCTTAAAAGCAAAACAAATGGTTGTGCATGGTTGTATATCATGATATTAAAGTGTATATTGGGGATTTAAAACTGCTTAAGAACGCTCTTTTAAATCAATAAATGACTTTGATTTTAGTCCATGTAGATAAACTTTATCTAAGGAAAATGTCAAAGGCCAAGATGCTGCAGCTGATGAAAGGTCGATGGTCTTATCTCCTGTTTATCATGTCCAAAGTCCTTACATTTCTGAAACTGAATGCACGACAAAACATCATCTCTTTAAGAAAAGATGCTTACAATATGCACCACTTAAACAGCTTTCAGTTCAGACTGTGGAGGGCCACTGTTTCTGTGCAAATTATAGTAAGATTCTGCAAATGTACAGAAATCTGCTTGGGGGAAAAAAAGCATTCATTTCAGATAGAAGCACCTAATAAACATCTTAGCAGTGTTTATTTAGTCTACACTCCTCCATGAAGTGGTTGGACAAAACAGTAACAGAAACACCTGACAGTATCAGAGAGTATAATTCAACAGCACCAAAGCCTCCTAAACTCTAGAGGAGTCAAAGAGACAGTAAACTGGCTCAGTCATTCAGCTAATGCTTGTTAACATTAACCACCATAAGCTAGTGGTGCTACCAGCTCAAGTAAGGCTGTAAAATAAAACCATTCACTAATTATTCTTTCATTTGTAAGATAAGAGCGGGATATTTCATCTGTTAAAAGTTAAATGCTAACTAAGAGTCATTTCATTTCTCCTCTACAGGAGCTACATATATAGGTACATTGACGTAGCACAGTACAAACACAATGCTAAACTTCTAACATGTTCTGTTGTGTGAACTGATTTGATTCTGCCCGACAGCGAGCCGAAGGTAAAGGTTCATTGGGAGAAGCTTTGAAAGGATACCTGTTCGGATTAGCAGAGGTGGTCTGGGGCCAGGCTGAGCAGGGATCCCCAGGGGAAGACGCAGCTGATGCCAGCAACACCACTAATGTACAATCTGCCCACCTGAGGTCATTAGCACCTTAAACTGCACACAGGTGTGAGGCCTTGCAACAAGCAGGGCTCAACCTGCCTCATGTGGTCTCTGCAGCCCTGCACCAGCAGATAACACCCCCAGGAGGTCTGCAGCACAGTTCTCACCTGGATTTCACAGTATTGTTGTTTTAATTTAATTAAATTAGCACACTTTCTTAGAATAAGAAATTTTGCACTCCCCGTATATATATGTGTGTGTGTGTGCAGTGGAGATGTGTCACTGTTGCAGATAGAGGAGTTTATGATGAACTTTGACACTGGATTTATGAATATAAGCGATAGCTAAACGCAGAGTGGATGTGGTACCTTTGGAATTTACTGATCAAGGGTTGATAAAATCTAATCAGGAGCTTATCTCACCCAAATCTGCTTTAACAGATGAAAGTTGCCTGATATGTTTTGCATTTAACCACTTTTTTTTTTTAGTTTTGAGTGAGAAATGTTAGCCACACAGATTGTAAAAACTTAATGGACTGACACTAATCTAATCATCTCCTTTTAAAAGCAATGCTTTCAAAACAAGTCCTCATTGATTACTTTAAAGATGTGCAATTATTTCAGTGATGGGCTGGAGCCTGGGGGCTTCTATGACACTGACAGTCCATTGCAGGACACACTCGAATGAAGAATTACACAACAGAAAATAGTAGGTACTGATGATGAGTTAATGCCTCCTGGTGCCTCCCACTCTCCTCCACATATTTACATTTTCTCCTCCCCAACCAACTGTCCAGCATCACCGGGGATGTTGAGTATTTAAGCCCTGTAACATCCAACAACTAATAGGATGAGAGTGATGTGGAGGGCGGTATATTCTTCTGGCATGATGCACATATTGGTGCTTTATTTCACACTTGTGCTAACTGCTGCCGCTGTCATCAATAACGGCACCAATGGGTCTCAACCTCACAAGCTGATCATTGGCTTCCAGGCTCCCTGGAACATGTCCTTCCCTTTCAGTGCCCTGCGGCTGGGCTCGGCCATACAGATAGCTGTGGAGAAGGTGAACACCAGTCCCACCTTCCTGGGGAACTACAGTCTGGATTTCGTGTACATGGACACAGACTGTAATCCAAAAGTTTCCCTGGGAGGATTCATTCAGCAGGTGTGGAAAGAAAATGTGTCTGCCCTGTTTGGTCCAGCGTGTCCCGAAGAAGCTGAGGTATGATTCATGTGATGTGATATGATGTGTAAATGTTGACACTGACCATTCATGCATTAGACTTGTTTTTGTAGAGAGTAAAACAGGCAGTGAACAGGTTTCTGTCTTCAGTCCACTTCTCTTCAATACCATGATCCATGCAGGCCATGCAGCAGGTTTTCAGCCACTGATATAGTGCTCCATCAGTTTTCAGTCGATTAGCTTCACCTCACTAAAACAAATGCATTTTAAGTGTTGGGCATTCGTTTTCAAACCATATTATAGATTATCAATCATGAAAGTTGGGAGAAAACTGAGGAAATAAGTAGTTTTACCAGGTATATACGACAACTAATACAACAATCCTGCAAACAATCCCTACTTTCATGAGGGCGATAATATTCAGTTTGTGTTTAATCAGTTTTAGAGAGGTGCTCATGTTGATTTAAGATAAAACTGTATTTATCCTGAGGGAAATTGTTGTGTAGCAGTTGCAGCATAACTAAGAGGTATAAAATATTAAGAGGTTTACAGAAAGGATTATTCTTGGTGAGTTGCATGCATCCGTCTATTCTCCTGCCCTTATCCGGGGTGGTGTCGCGGTAGCAACAGGCTAAGCAAGGCACACCAGACGTCTTTTTCCCAAGCAACGCTCCTCCAGCTCCTCCTGGGGGAACCCAAGGCATTTTCAGGCCAGATGAGATGTATAATCCCTCCAGTGAGCTCAGGGTCTGCCCTAGGGTCTCCTTCAAGTTGGATGTGCCTGTAAGACCTCCAATGGGAGGTGCCTGGGGAGGCATCCTGACCAGATGCCCGAACCCCCTCAACTGGCCCTTGGCGACGTGACTGATCAGCGGCTCCAGTCCCTGTCCCTAAAGGCTGAGCCAGCATTTCAGCCACTTGATCCACAATCTTGTTCTCTCAGTCATAATTATAGACTGTATGAACTAAGTGGACACCACCATGGTGTCGCCCATTGGTTTGTGGACTGCTGCATTTTCAAAATCTGCATCTCGGTCTAACAGCCATCACCATCTTGATTCTGGAGCCAAAAGGTGACACATGAGGTTTTTTTCCCTCATGAGAGCATGTCTAGACCAAACTCTTTGATTAAGAGAGAGACCCAACGATTCAGGAACTCAAAATTAAGGATTCAAGAATCCCCACATGAGCAAGCATCAGATATTATATAAATAAAGTGAGAAGTAGGCTCATTTTCTCAGGCTTCTGTAATGGCAGATGTAATTTTGGAGTCAGTGGAGTCGCCCCCTGCAGGCCATTAGAAAGAATTCAAGTTTAAGGCACAGTTCATACCTGGAAACTATGCCCACTTCTTTCATACAGTCTATGGTCACTATCTAGAACTCATGACCACAGATTAGAGCTGGAACATCGATCGACCGGTAAATCGTGAGCTTTGCCTTCCGACTCCCTCTTCACCACAGCGGTCCATGTGCCTGTCCATCTCCCGCTCCGCTTTACCCTCACGTGTATATTTTTTTATTGTGCTGTGTGGTTTACAGGATCATTAATGTCATCAACTTTATTTTAAATTTTTTTCTGCTGTCCAGGTCACTGGTTTGATTGCATCCGCGTGGAACATCCCCATGTTTGGCTTTGTGGGACAGTCCTCCAAGTTGGACAACAGTGATATCTATGATTCCTACATCAAAATCGTGCCCCCTCTTAAAAGAAGCTCAGAGGTCCTGGTGAAAACCTTGGAGTTCTTTGGGTGGAATAATGTAGCGATGATTGGAGGAGGATTAGAGTCAAACACGTGGGACAAAGTTGATGCTTTGTGGAAAACCGTTGAGAATCCGTTGAGAGCCAAATTCAAACTGGCTGCCGCGGTCAAGTTCGACACCAGCGATTCTGAGCTTGTTCATCGAAATGTTAAGTACATCTCAACAGTCTCTAGAGGTAAGGAGACCCACAATTACCAGTGACTTGGCTACCGTTTCTATATTTATCAAATGTCCTTGTTGTCCTCCAGTAATTGTGGTGCTAACGAACAGAGAGGACTCTACGACTCTGTTGTTGGAGGCCGAGCGACAGGGTCTCATGAATGGCGACTACGTGTTCTTCCTGGTGCAGCATTTTGAGGTCTGTGGTAGTGTGGTGAGTAAAAACCTTTAAAACACATATTCAGTCGAGTTGGGTTGTTGCTGTACTATCAGGTAAAACTGAAACTCCAGATGAGGTTTGAAAAATGTTGGAGAACGAATCACAAAAAAGGGAAACACTGGAAAAAAAAAAACATTCAGAGTTTTTAGGAATGTTCTTAAATGCAAATTCCCATGTATATATTTTTTTAAGAAAGTACAAGAGAATTTAAATTAGGCGGGCATCATTACTTATTACAGCACAAACAACCTCCATCTGTGTGTCTTGTTGAATAGTTGTGTGTATCTGCACTGACTTTGTTGTTATGACATCTCTAATGAAAACCATCAAAGAATACAATAATCTGTTTTTCACTTCAAGCCAAGAGAGACATTCACACATCTTAGTAACATTTGTTCTCAACCCACAAGAAAGACTAGCTGCAGTTTTCTGATATCACCTACTGAAGTATTGGACCAAACTGCTGAGCAATAAAAAAAAGTGTCAGATATTTTCCACATCTCTTAATTAGAGACAAACCGACCAACCTCAACTTCTAATCTAAATTTGTGTTTAATTCACTAATTATTGCTTCTGCTAAATATAACCTAATCTAATCTTTAAAGGAATTTATGGTTTTACGTGTTGGAACTACTTCTTGTCAAACAATATTCGGGTGCAGTGACTGAGCGCAGTTGTCAGGTTTTGTACCTTAATGCCTTAATACCAGGGCATGAAAAGTAATACTCTGAAAAGCAGTAACTGAAGCTGCCAGACAAATGTAGCAGACTAAAAACTACAATATTTGCCTCTGAGAAGTTGTGGAGTAGAATTATAAAGAATTGCATGAAAGTGGAAATACTGTAGTAGAGTACAGGTACCTTGAATTTGTACAAAGTGCAAAAAAGTAGAGTACTGGAGTAAATGTACTTAGTTACATACCAGCGCCAACATATAACTCCCTTTAAAACGAGTGTGAAAACACCCACTTGACTGGTCTAACTCAGACTGCTGAAGCCTCGTATTAGCTCATCAATAATCTTTCTTTCTGTTGTTTTTGATGTTAATCTTTTTTTTCCCTTGGCAGGACAATTTGTGGAAATATTCCCTGAACAGCCAGATTAACCAGGCCGCCATAAGGGCTTTTGACATGGTCTTTGTCATTGGGCAGAAATCCTACGAAGGTTATGAGTATTATGACTTCTTTGAGCAAGTTTATGAAAAACTAAGGAGACATCCATTTCAAACCAACCTGACATCAGAGAGAGAGGTCAGCACCCATGATAGGAACTGGAAAATATATAGTTTATTCTGCTGAAAACATCACAGGTAGAATAATTTTATTTCTGTTCTGTTATTTCAGGTCAGCCCTTACTCGGCCTATCTGCATGATGCAGTGCTTCTTTATGCGATGGGACTGAAAGAAGTCCTCAAAGATGGCAAAGACCCTCATGACGGACGGCAGCTGCTACGGAGATTAAAAAATAAAAGCAGCATTCAATTTTATGGTTGGTAGCTGCTTTAATAAATGTAATTTGGGGATTAGTCTATAAACACACTTCTTTTCTTCACCTGGTGATTTTTGTTGTGTGTTGTGAGTTTTTTTTATGGGAAATTTACAGAATATCTGCTCAGAAGTATTTTATGTTTAGTACTCATGTATACCATCAAGCAGCCAATTATCATCTAACATACAGTTTCTGTGAAGTCCTCATTGCATAGTTGCATCATATTTTGTCAAAAAAACAGCTTTTAACATGCTTCCCTGACCAGCTTTATTTGTTTTTAAACATTATCTTGATTTTTCATTAAATAAAATAAGTCAAAAATAAGTTACTTGAAAGCTTTTTTATTGTTTATTTTGTTTGTTTTTTTTGTTTTTGCTTTTTTAAGTGAACTCACCCTTTAACAGGCTTCATCCTCAGTGATGTCGGCAGTATCATATCATTGCAGGCGCCTCTGGATTAGTCCACTTTGACAAAGACGGGGAGAGAAACTTGGACTATTCCATTTATGACCTGCAGTTTGTGGGAGACATCACCAAGTTTGTTCCTGTTCTCCATTTTAACAGTCACACCAAAACTGTCCGGTAACAAACGCTTTTAAAACATCCAACAGTCAAGCATTTTGTTTGATAACTATCAAATCTGGTTTCTGGGAAATCACACACAAAATGTCATTTCAGGCCAACGTCTGCGTTTGCTTCTGTGGTCTGGCCAAAAGGAAGACCTCCTTCTGATAAACCAGAGTGTGGTTTCAACAATGAACTCTGTGAATGGCTCATTAATGGTACAGTAACACCAAATATACCAATTACCCCAGTTTTTATGTTTCCTCTTTGACCACAAACACCCCTGAAACACGATATTATCTATTTAAACCACACACTAAGAACACGCTAACCACCTTCATCATTCATTGTCTTGATGGGAAACAGACATCGCCCTGCTGGCTCTGCTTGTGACCTTCCCTGTCATTGGCGTGCTAGCGGTTTTGTGCATCGGGGTCCTCATTCTACAGAAGTTACGACTCCAGACAAGGCTCGATGACTCCTGCTGGTGGCTCATTAACTACAGTGACATCACCATCATCAGGGAGCCCTCAGTATGTGCGATGAAACCCCACATGTTGTGCAGTTGATGAAAAATAAAATGTGCATGAGAATACCTCTGTACATGGACGGCAGCGTCTGGTTTTTAGTTCACGTTTGTTCGGTGTGTCTGTGTCTCCTGCAGGGAAATCAGGGTTTATCCCTTAGCACCACAGCGAGTCAGAGTGGGAGCGGCGGCTCTCAGTCCACTTTCTCCAATAACAGCTATGGCCTGAGGGACAAGACGGGGAGAGAACACATCCACTGCCCCATAGGTCTCTACCAGGTACCGTTTTCTTCACAAATTTAAGCGAGCACATGTAAAGTGGCAATTTCAGACTACAGCTGAAAGTCTGAATCTCGGCTAATGTTTGCAAACGACAGACCACCGAGCTGCTGCGCATATTAAGTGTATGAAACTGAGCAAAAGAGCTCATGATGAAATCAACTTTTTATTTGTGAGGGGAAGACTGTGTTGTTTCAGACACAATGAATTGCACCTGCAAGAATATACACACATAAGTTTGCTTACATATTCTACAATGTTTGCTGCTTCCTAAAGCATTTTTTAAATTCCATGCAGGGAAACCAAGTGGCCATCAAGCACATCAAGAACCAAATTAGCAGCAACGTCCAGAAACCTTCGATTATCTCAGAGTTCAGTGTGGTAAGGTCACTCATGCTGTTCTAGACCAAACATACTATTAGATTCAGTTTTTTGTGTTTATTCTGGTAATAAAATCCAGCTCCAGTATATCTAACTCAAGAGGGTCACATGATGTTGGAGAATCAATATCTTTAGCTTAAAATAATGGTGCTACACCTGCAGCAGATAACTATTTAAATGCTAGATGCTGTACTTGAAGACATATCAGTAAATAACTGAAACAGTATATGTTATATGCCTAACCACCTTAAACTCTTTATGACAGATGAAAGAGATGAAACACGAGAACTTGGTGCAGTTCTTTGGTGTTTGTATCGAGCCACCTAATGTTTGTTTGGTCATCCAGTACTGCAGGAAAGGCAGTCTGAAGGTCAGTGTGTTGGACTGTAAAGCAGCTCTGTAGAAGTGACACTTAAATCTACTCCAGCTCTTTTCAAACTTACAAGTTTATTAACTATATTTGATATTATATATCCTTCGTTTTGTACAACCAACTATAGACGTGACAGTTTTAAGGTGAAACGTGAGCTCGTTTTGTGTAACACTGGCTCAAAATAACCATATTTTATATTTTATGGGCAAATGATACAACAGAGTCATAAAAAATAATGCTAACATGGGCCAAAACAAGCCATTGGTACTGGGTAAACCAAATATTGCTTCAGGGTTTTAGAGTGTAATTAGATACTTTAGTTCACCCTATAATATAATATATATATACTGTATATGTTTATAATTTTTGGTTATGATTGGATGTTATTTTTCTCTGCAGGATATTCTGGGGGCATCAGATCTTGAGCTGGACGGGATGTTCAAGCTGTCCTTTGCCTATGACATTGTCAATGTGAGTCAGTTCATTTATGTACTCATTTATCAGTGTTTTTTTTCCCAATGTGAAGGTCTACACAAAGTGTCAAAGCCTTCTCCACACTGCCACTAGATTAATTCTGTTCCATACTTGATGAAAATGTTGTTACATATATCAGATTAACTGGAATCAGCCTATAGCTTTGTGTTTTTGTAGAAAGTAGAAAGAAAAGAAATCTCCAGAAGAAAAACAGAGGACATGACCTCAAAGACGTCAATGGTAGCTACAATACATCCATGAATAAAGCTACATGTTGATCCCCTATAT
Organism: Pempheris klunzingeri; assembly: GCF_042242105.1. Lineage (NCBI taxonomy): Eukaryota > Metazoa > Chordata > Actinopteri > Acropomatiformes > Pempheridae > Pempheris > Pempheris klunzingeri. The sequence continues at coordinate 4,424,133 of NC_092031.1, forward strand.
TTAGTGACTACAACAACAAACACAACAACTGGAGCCACAAAATGAGACTGAAATTTGATTTTGGACCCTTGAAACAGCCACAAACTGCAATCATTATGCAGGGCTGATGTTTTATTTTTACATGCCAATGGCTAATGCATGGCGTGAATCTATGCATTTGTGTTTTAGGGAATGGAGTTCATTCACAAAAGTAACCTGAAATTTCACGGGAACCTGAAACCCAGCACATGTCTGGTGGATAGTCGACTCCAGATAAAACTCTCTGGCTTTGGACTGTGGGAGTTTAAATATGGGAGCAAAAAGAGGATCATCCCACCGAAAACCCCCAATTATGACGGTCAGTGGGTGCGTTGTTAAGTAACGGCATAAGTGCCACCTAGAATATGCTTATCACAACATGAAGGAGAAGCGACATGTGAGGTGATTTGAAATGTTTCCAAGTTATGGTGTGTTGTAGAGATGTACTGGACAGCCCCCGAGCTTCTGAGACAAGCCGACTTCCTGGTCTATGGAACGCCCAAAGGTGACGTCTACAGCTTTGCCATCATCATGTGGCAACTCGTGTACAACTCGAAGGCCTTCCCATATCATGACATCAACCTGGAGCCCAAAGGTTAGCAGCAGCTCTGCCTCCTGGCCTCAACTGTGGGTTGTCGTGCTTTAGGACTAATGAAACTAATGAAAAATGAGCCAACAATACCAACCAATGTTCACATATACAAAATAATCTAGCTTTATTCAGTATTCCTACTAAGCTGTTTACATGGCTAATGACAATGAATATTCCACTAATTTTCCTTTTTACATGTAGCCATGCATACTCCGTGATTTTACTCCAGATTTTACGCATGTTAATGTGATATCCAAGTCATTCAGAATGCCTAAAAGTAGTTGTGTTTGTAGGCTTGTCTTTTCTCTACCCCTGCCTCGCAAACCATTGGTCCAATGCACATAACTGACCTAAAGCAGGCAAAAAGGACATAAACAACCCCAATTGAGACATGTCCAAAGACTGCTCCTAAAACCTGAATAATATCAACATATCCCAAATGTCTTCGTAAGATAAATATACTATATATAGATAAATATACTAAAAATAAAAATATAAACACTACCTTTGGAATCAGGCCTATTTCAGAATACCCAAACAGAATAAGTTGTTTAAATTCTGAACGTCGTCGTATTTGGAATAATGGTTGAATATTAGTGTACATGTAAATGTTTTCTCCAGAGATTATTATGCAGTTGCGGACACCTTTCCAAGGGGAACTCCTCCGACCGATGCTGTCTGAGCAGCTGTGTGATGAGAACATTAACACACTGCTGAGAGCCTGCTGGAGTGAAAACCCGGACCACCGACTGCCGTTTGGGTCTATAAGGAGACTGCTGAAGGACACCAGCCCAGACAGGTCAGACCACTCACATGTTCTTTTTCTTAACCATAATATGGCTCCAAAATACTGTGAGAAAATACACCTGCACACATGTAACATGGTCACAAGAGCACATGAGGTATAGCATGCTTAAAAATTATTATGGATTTTTTTGCCCAATGACACCCAAAATAAACTGCCCAGCTTTCAGAGATTGCATACCTTCAAAATAAATGTAGTGACTGGATACAGGTGATTGTACAAAACTAACAAAAATGTTTCAAAATGTCCTTGAACTAATCTTAAAAATGTCCTTTTAAAAATCCTGGATCTGCATCAAAAATGATCCAAAAACTGCAGTCATGCCAATATACTGGATAATATGGTGGACAAATTGGAGAAATATGCAAATCACTTGGAGGAGGTGGTGGAGGAGAGGACCAATCAGCTCACCGTGGAGAAGACCCGTGCAGACAAGCTTCTCTCCAGCATGCTACCAAGGTAACAGATGGAACTGCATCAAAATGATCAATATTGTTTCTTTGTGTCTCGTCAATAATAAAAATAGAACTAAAATCAGCTTTAAGTAATGGTAGCACCCCCTCGCCTCGTCAGTGCTGCTGCTTTTTGTCTGCAGGTACATTGCCGATCAGCTGATGGCAGGAAAATCAGTGGAGCCGCAAAGCTACAACACTGTGACCATCTTCTTCTCTGACATCGTGGGCTTCACCTCCATGTGCTCCGTCAGCTCTGCGATGGAGGTGGTTACATTTCTCAACGACCTCTACAGCCTCTTTGACGACATCATAAAGATGTACGACGTCTACAAAGTGAGTCACACACGTTTTCCAAAATAATGAATATTCCTTTAAGCCGGTTAGCTTAGCACAAACGCTGAAAACAGCGAGTCTGGCTCTGTCCAAAGGTAACAACATCACTTCCCTGCATTACAAAATGAAAGGAAAGCTGGACGACATTACAAAACCCTATGCAATCTTTATCAATGAGTAGAGTAAAAATAGTAAAAATGGGTCTAAATTATGTCTTTTTGTGAACAAAATCTGTAAAGAAAGAAAATCAACATCACTAATCAACATGTTGAACATCATATTTACCACACACACATGAGAGTGGCATTGATCTCCTAAAGCTACTATCGTGTTCTGTTCTTAAACAATTCATTTAGAGAAATTTTGTAGAGATTCTTCATTGAATCGCTTGACGCTCCCATTTTGACTTTGTCATCTTTACATCTTGGCCAGGTGGAAACAATTGGTGATGCATACATGGTAGCCAGTGGTCTACCCATCAGCAATGGCAATAAGCACGCTTTGGAGATATGTACAATGGCTCTGCACTTCCTGAGTGCCATCAAAATCTTCAGAATTCGTCATATGCCCACTGAGACACTTGCAATTCGCGTTGGGATACACTCTGGTAAGAGACAGTATCCACAGAAACAACTTAAGCCTCAACTTAACCAACTCAGTGTCTTATTGATGGTAAAGTGTGCGATATCGTTGATGCATTTTTCCTTTGGAAGGTAAAATATCTTTGGAGGAATTTACGTTACAGTAGAAGCGACCAACAGTCTGCAGTTCTGGTTCCCTCTTAAGTTCAACATACTACATCTACATACTTATTGTTAAGACTTCATGGTGTGCAACAACTTTGTCTGTACATGAAATAATTAACATTTAAGAAGTTTTCAGTGCATGTACACAAAGAGTTTGTTTGGGGTTTGTAGGTCCAGTGGTTGCTGGAGTGGTAGGCACCACTATGCCTCGATACTGCCTCTTTGGTGACACGGTGAACATGGCCTCTCGCATGGAAAGTAACAGCTTACGTGAGTGAACCGACGTAACACCGTGACAGAGAGTATTCATTATCAGTAGTGCAACTTCTGCTGTTTAAATCTTTTTAATTTGACTCTAAATGTTGTTTTATTGTGTGTGTGTAGTGTATGCACAAAAGTGATTATTGTCAATGTAGGGAACGCCTTTAGTTCTGCAGTGTATTGTCAGTGACGTGTGTAAAAATACTGAATATTTTGGGACCCCAGTACTTTACGTTGCTCCATCATTTTGATCCAGACTGAAATATTTAATCTACAGCTGGTTGAACTGCTATTTAGTTGCTATTGCAACTAGATTTTGTGCAAATATTCATGGTCCCAAGGAGATTAAACTTAATTTGATGAGCCTCTGACCTGCAGCATCATCAGGTAAAATGTTTGATTCATCTAATACACTGGTTTATGCCTAACTTGACACAGCAGACAGTTTGTAACACAGAGCCATCGGAGGAGTCTGCTGTAGAAACTGTTTGGAAAGAATACTGACTTCAACCAACCAAATAAACTATAAAACATAACACATAGTTCAAGCTCTTACCAGAAAAGAGCGAAAACATCTTTTCCTTCGAGAAAAGCCTTCAGTGCCGTTCTTTGCCCACTTCAGATATAACTGATGCTTCACCTGTGCTAACCTCCAAAGGAGCCACCATATTAATAATATAATATATATATTATTCAGAAATATGAATTTAAACAGCCAAACTTCAACAACTTTTCCTCAATAAAATAAATAAAATTTTAAATTATTTTTTTGGTTTTTGTACGTGTCCTGATGTTTCGTCTCATAGTGTTGTCTCATATTTATATTCTTTAATTACGGTCACATTAGCTCCACAAACAAGGTTTACCTCCAGGTAAAACTCTGTTTCTCACCTGTTTTCAAAGTCCACTTTTCGTTTAGCCCTTTATTTTGGGGGCGAGCTTAAGTGTCGCTATAAAGGCGCTGATCGGTGCATCGATCCGCTGATCGGTGAGTCATTATACCTGCGGGAGGAGGGGCTGCTGCACGTGTCTGGACTAGAGCGGCAGCTGTTCAGTGCATTGTGGGACTTGTAGTATGAGAGGTGGGAGTGCTGTTTACCGGATGCGGCCTGCGGGCCTTGAGTTTGACATGTCTGACTCAGAGCCTGCTCAGATGGACTTGTGTGTTGGTAATCTTGTGAATCCAGCAGCCTCTCAAAGTTGGTTTATGTCTAAATATGATGTCCAAAACTATCAACATTCTCCTGAACCACAGCTTCACTAGTGTTTAGTGCTAAACAGCAAATGTCAGCATTCAACAGGTGGAACTAAGATGGTGAAGCTGGTAATATTACCTGCTAAATGCTAGCATATCTGTTGTGTATTAAATCCAAACATAGACTTTACTTTACTTTAAAATGTTTGGCATATTTTAAACAGCCCTGAAGATTCACATATCTCAGTGCACCGCTGACATTCTTGTCCAGGATGGATCTTATCGGCTGGAGGAAAGAGGGGAAATCGAAATGAAGGTAACTGAAGAGTTTATTTTTCTTCTTTTTTCTAAAGATGTACAGCCTGTGTTTCTTCCATGTTTTGGACCAGTGTGTTTGTGTCTATGACAGGGTAAAGGGTGTCATAAGACCTACTGGCTGCTGAGCAAATATGGATTTAATGCTCCTCTTATGGCTCAAAGCTCTCCACCAGCTGACAGTCTCAAACTGCAAACAGAGGTAACACACATCACAGTCCCTTTTTTAATGCGGACAGATATGAGAGATGCTCTGTATATCTAAGCACGGGCAGTTTATGTAGTATTTTACATAAAGCAGTGCTGTGTTTTGACTTGTATTTGTAATATTTCTGCTCTAGAAAAAGGTTCCTGAGAAAAAGGCCCAGAAAACCCTGACCAAAGCTCAAATGACAGATGCCACAATGACAACAGTGCACATTTAAGGAACATGAGGATATTCTGACCATATATTGGAGGACTGCAAAATGAATTTGGTTGTGAAGAGAACAACTGGAGACAAAATACAGAAAAAGGCTGGAGTGAAAATGTACAAACTGAAGTCATGAGACGCAAAGAGAGTCGAGAACCTGCAGAACACAACTTGTGTTTCCAGACTCCTGCTACAGGAGACTGAAGATACTTTTTAATCTTAATTCTTTCAAACTATTTTAATTCCGTCTTGAAGCTATTATATCTAATCTTGTGATTATATCAATCATCCATCTTTAACAAACAAATCTTCAGGCAAAATGATTATAACTGGTTGAGTTAAAGAAAATGTGTCCTAAATGATATTAATCAGTGCAACTGTGTTGTGAAATGAAGTGATATCAATGAAGAACTGTTGTCAGAATGAATCCAGTCGTCTTCCTCATGTAGATCAGACCGATGACCGTTTGACTTTTTGCAGCTTGTCTTTTGTCTAAATATCAGCGGAGTTGGATGATTATTTACCGGCAATGTTTTCTGCAGATTATTTAGAGTTCCTCATGTTTTGAATGTGACTGACAGGTGCAGCTACATGAACTAGACTCGCTTTGAAGCACCGGAGAGTAACGGCTAAATGAAACGGTGAAGAGAAAAGGGTTAAAGTTATGGAGATAATAAGAGAAAATAGAGAGTCTGCAGGTTAACTATGACAAAACTTGGGAACATATTAGCAAATATAACATGTAACTTATATTCTGTGGCACATCAGCTCTGTGAGCAGGCCGTCACATGTTCAATACAGCTGAACCATAACAGCATAAGAGGCATTTCAATTCTAGTCTGAACTGATTTAATCGAAGATTAGATGTTCAGGCATTTTGTTCTTGGAGTGGACTTTAGACAGGATGTACAGCATTCAATAAATAAGTATTTAAGAACTTCTCAAAGAGAATTTGAGACTTTTTTATTACTTTTTGAGGTCTTTAATTACTAAATGTGAATTTAAGACCTTTTAAGGGTCCGTAGCAGTAAATGGAAATTGTACAAAACCCTCAAAATTGTGCTTGAATAAATGCACTAAAAGGTTATTTTCCACCACTGGCTTTGAAAACCAACAATACAAGCTGTAACATACTGTACTTACTTTCCTTTGATTTCCAAGATAACATTTTAGTCAGTGAGCAGTCAGCCTAATTATCCTCTTTCTATTTTAAAAGAGAAATAAAGAGCTTTATAAAAACTCATCTGTAAATCTGTAACTCTGGTGAATTTATAACAGTATCATTTATAATGTGTTTTCAGTGAGAGATTCAATAGAGCTGTAGCTTCTGTGTATATTACAATAAATCCATTAAAACTATTGTTACACATGGGTTTTATCATTAGAGCAGAAGTAATATTTAATAAGTGTGTTTATCCATCTGATTTATGTGTGATGTGTTTCTGTCACATTGATTTTAAATTCTAGTTTGAATGAAACTTTATTTATTTCTGTGAGGATTCTCAGACGGTGTTTGTATGTTTGTGCATCATTTTAAAAAAGAGGGACATTGATATATTTTTAAAACTTTTTTCAGTTAATCTTTATTGGAGAAATAAGTAATGTATGCAACATTAAAGGGATTATCCAAAGGTCAATAAATGTGCTAATTGCAAAATCGTATCTGTGAGACAATGAGAGTGTGGGGGAGGGACGTACTCGTATGCTCCCTGAGTCCTGGGTGACGTGAATCATGTGTGAATGAGACTGAATGAAAATGTGAGTTTTTACTACATTCTTGATCCATTTACTAAATCACAACATGTGTTTATCAGGACCACCAGCAGGATGAAGAGTGAAGTGCCTGCAGTGAAAAACACAAAGACAACACAGTAGATCAAATGTTAACGTAAGAGAAACAACTTTCAACAAGATTATCATGATGTTCTCTGAATTTCATCTGGGAAGTTGAGGGTTTCTTGCAACATGTGCACATGTGGGTGGGTATTTCATAGACTGATGTGAGTATTTCTAATTTCATTATATGAATATTATATGACCCGGAAGGATAAGCAGCAGTAGAGATCATGGCTGGATGAAAAGCCTGAGATTTAATTATGAATAGGCCAACAAATTAAGTAAAAGTAATATAGAAAGAAATATTTTTCCCACCAGAATTTCATTTCTGGTAACTGAGAGAAGGCTTTCAATCAGCATTTGTTTACCTTTTATGTGTCCATTGTTGGAGAACCCGCTGCCTGTGGAGACATAAAGACAAACAATCATAATACAAAGGACAAACTGATACGGTAAAGACAAAAGACTTGATTTTTATTAGTTTTGAAGATATACTTTTAAAAGCTGAACAGTTAGACATAAATTAATATTCTAAGCAGAATATTTCCTTCCGTATTTCCTCACATATTGACAAGGACTTTTATTTACCTCAACGGCAAAGTGTAGTAGGTTTATTTATAGCAGGCTTGTTTTAGAGGTGGCCCTTTATTTCAAACTCATGTCCTTTGTGAAACCAATCATCTTTTCTAAACATAATATATTTATGGTGCCTAACCACACTGTGACTGTTTCAGAGCCTTTATTATTGACAGTGAGGGTCTGGTCTGATCTCATACAGAAGCTCCAGGGGCATCAGTATAGAGAGGCGACGTCCCGCCCCTTCCGGTGGACCCAATAGGATCTGTCTGTACAGTAGTCAGTTTAAATGTTGGATGTTTACACACAGACACCTGTAGTGACTGAAATCAGACAATAACACTTGTGGTGGTTAATCCAGAACAGCAAGGTATTAAAATTAGTAGTATTATATTGTATGTTATGCTTAATGTACATGCGCATTAGATAAGGAGGCACCTGGAGTTTATCCACTGTTGTTTTTTTCCCTGGTCTTGTGTTTGTGACCGGCCTTTATATGGTCATGTCAACAACCCCCCCGGCAATAATGTTTATTTGACTACTGCTTTTTATTTGAGGAAATATGGTATTTTTAAAATTTTCATTATTTTGAGCATGTAAGCAACATGTTGCACTGTACCTTTAATGTGAAACTGTGCAGTGAGGACGCCCCCATTTGGTTCTGGCTCTGTTGGCAGACTTCTGCTAGAGCAGGGGCTCTTGAGCAAAGAAACAAGGGGGAAACATTGGTTAGATCTGGATCCAAAGTTGCACATTTTGTCACTTTAAACTAATAATAACTCTAAACATAAAGTATATTAACTACACAAATAGACAAGAAGGAGCGTCTGTTAACTTCCTGTTAAGGTTGAGGTTGCCTCCAGGGTTCTGCTCCATATTATCTCCTCCATCCTTTAAAACCAGTCTGGCTTAAATATCTCCAGCAATTATTATAAAAAACGACTCAACCAACAACTTGTGTAAACACTTAGAGTAGCATGCGATTGGCCAAATGTAATTAAATGGACAGTAGTTAATAAAAAAGATAAGTCCTGCATTCAAAGGTGCAGTGCGTAGGGTTTAGGGGAATCTACCGGCAGAAATGAAATACAATATTCAGACTGTGTTTTCAATGGTTGGGTCATTGTGTTTTCGTGACCTTAGATTGGGTCTGTTTCTGTTTCCACAAAGGCAGGAGCAGGTCCTCTCCCATGAAGTCTGCCATATTGCACCACCATGTTTCTACAGTGGTTCAGAACGAACAAACAAGTGGCCTCTGTGTTTTTACTTTAATAGTTGCTGCTTGAATTTGGTGGCGCAAATGCACCAGTTGAAAGATGAGAAATGTGAGAATCCTGTAGCTTAGCTGAAAATGGAGGGGTGAGGCGAGGGATATTCTGTTGGTTACAATCCTGCACACTGCAGCTTTAAGTAAGTATCATCAGCTAAATGCACTTAAAGTATTAGAAATAAAAGTGCACCCCTGTGACTGTTATATTATTATATGACAGTAGAGTTTTAACACTGGTTTGCCATCAATGGTTCAGACGATTTTTACTGTTGGAGCTGCTCGCGGTGGAGATGCATACAGTTTATCTCCACCAAATATAGTTTATTCCAGTGGTTCCCAACCCTTCCAGTGGGTCACCAGATAAATCTGAGAGGTCATGAGATGATTAATGGGAGAGGAACAGAGAAACAACAAAGAAAAACTATATACAGATCTGTATTCAGTTTTGGACTCTTCTCTAACATTTACCATTGCTGTGAACTATTGAGTATTTTTACCTCTTCTGGATGGGAAATCACTTGCTAACAACTAACAGGCATCTGAAACACGACACGGAGCCCCGACTAGACGTTGATTTGGAAGCCAAAAAAGTTGTGCATGACTGGTTTAACTAATAACACTTAATCGTATTTCATGAGCTTGATTATCATCTCATTATCTTGATTATGTGTAAAATTTGAATCTGACAAGTAAGTCGTAAGTGTTGTACTCACTGGCTGACAGAGGAGCCTGTCTCCGTCACAAACCTGGACCTCACAGTGAAGCCACACCGTGGACACCTTCTCCAGCCGTTGGAACCGGAAAGAGTTAAACTTGAACATGGAGCGGCTGTCTTTGGCGTTCTCAAAAATAGTCACAGTGGTGTCTGAGGAGCAGCTGTTGGGAGACGAGAAATGATTTAGCTACATCACTGTTGAATCTGTTGGGGAAATTCAGATAAGTGGAATCAACTAATATTTTATTGTATTTAGGTTTTATTAATTTCAAGTTATTGTGCCTGGTAGTTTGAGTGTTATGTTGCCTCGGAGATCCATACCTCTAAATGAATTTCAAGTAAACAAGCATTTGGTCCCATATTCTGCATATCTTAAGGTTCATACTTCTATTTTGAGGTCCTACTAGAGAAGGTTTACATGGTTTAATGTTCAATAAACAGTATTTTTCTCCTACAGACTGCTGCTGCTGCTGCTGTTGAACGCTCCGCTTTAGAAGCGATCTGCTGCTTCACCCTCGCCTACGACATCTTCATGCTACTGGCAGCTGGTGTTAGTGAGGAAAAATCAATGACGGACCGCGAGGTGGACTCAGGAGGTTTTCAGTGGACGGGGACAGTCGGCCTGCTGAAGGGCTGAAGGAGGTCACATGATCAACAGATCCCCTTATGACATCATACAGGTAGCCAAATCTAAACAGCATGTTTTCACACACATTTTCTTAAAGCAGGAGAAGCAGGGAGAGAATGGCCTTTACTCAGAGTTTGAGTGTTTCTAGACACACTCAGGACACATATTTATATTGAAAAGATTGTGGATTCTGCATAATATGGGACCTTTAAGCTGTAGGCTACATAATATACAGCTGATGAGTGACTTCACTAAAGTTAATGTGATAGCAGCTACATGTGTATTTTTACAGCTGAAAAAAACAAAAATCTACCAACTCATAAATATATTAAATCATTACAATAGCTGAAATGACCTGGTGACAACATGAGTATCTAAATGAAAATACAAATGACAGGCATTAAAAGTTGTTTCAACCAAATTACAGCAACGATGGGCAAGAGGAGTGATATCCATGGGCTAACAAGCTAAAGGGCTTGTATGTTAATCATAAGCACTGAATATGTTTTTATCTAAACAAACACCAAGACGCTCATTGTTTCACATAAATGAGTAATCAAATACAACATTTAACCAGGCAACAAACAAATACTACGCCAGACATTACGAAGAAAGTGGCTGCATTTTATTTTCACTACCTTTTACATTCAGTGCTTAGTGAGGCCGACTCACAGGCCAGACTCTGATTTAACTGTGTGACAGACTGAGGAACAAAAGAGCTCCACAGTCTGTTCAGTCAGGCCTGCTGGACTCTTGATCTTCTGTCTGATAGCAAAAGCTGACTCTACAAATAGAATATGAGACTGGTCTGTCCGGGTTCGGTTAACTCTTGTGTTTTTAAGGATAAAGCAGCTTAAAGCAGCCCAATTTTACACGGTACCTGTTGATGATGAGACTCCATCTCTTCCTGTCTGTTGAGTAAGGAGTAGGAGTGGCCCAGCAGTTGTTTATTACAACTTTGAATCTGAGAGGTAGAGCAAACGATAATAAGAATATAGGTTAGGAATCAAGGGGCATCTACTCTGTCATGAAATATACTTGCACAAACATTAATCTAACCTTGAAAAGCCTGATTTACCTGTTACTTAGTCCTTTTGCCTCAATGCCGATGAAGACTTCAGAGCCGATCTCAGAAGTGTCGATCACATAGGGAGCATCCTTAGCATACAGGAACTTTGAATTCTACAAAATATATGTATATATTGTATGTCTACTTCTGATAGTGCCTGAAAATCTTCTAATCTAATCTAAAAGTAGCATGGTTGCATTAAACATGTTACAAAAGGCTTCCACTGGAGAAACTGAATCTGTGAACAGCTACTCACCGTGAACACATTCATAGACAACTGTGATCTAAAAGTGCCTAAACTCCCGTTGTTGACATAAACTGTAGCCACTCTGGAAAAAGCAGAGGGTTTAGTAAAAACGCTGCAAGTCATTGGGTTAGAATGCACATGTACTCCACACAATTACTGTGGTCGCCTCGTGTCCTGGATCGATGCTTACCTTTGGCTGAAGACTGCGTTGTTTACCAGGTAGGCTGCTCGGTACATGCAGCTGAAGGTGTAGTTCACCGGCTGGTTTCTGACGGTGAGGGAAGTATCGTTGGACACAATGGAGTTATAGAAGATGTACTTGGGGTCTTTGCCGGGCATATACTGTGGCAAACAATATGAATATGAATAAAACAAACTTTTTATTAATTTGCACCCAGTGGAGGAGATACTTCACTTAACTAGCACTAATGCTGCACTGTAAAAATACTCATATATGAATCAAAAACTGTTTTCTCCATGGATATATATTATAGATGCTCTGGCCCACCCCTTAAATACCAGCTTGGTGCCTCACCTCAGACTGCGTGCCGCAGTACGAGTGGTTTTTGGGCGTTAGGTCTGAGATGATGAAGCGGTAGTAGCCTGGGCTGTGTATTCCCGTGTAACAGACTCCACCTAGGGACAGCTGCTCGATCTCCCAGCCATAGGGACACTCTGGGACGTTGGCAATGATGGCGTTGGGGAAACATGACACCATAACGTAGTCTGAGGTAAAACACAAGCAGAGATTAAGTGTCTTCACTCAAAACATTTTTACATTTTGCCTGAAACTTGCTTATCATACTATTTACTTAAAACTGTCAAACTGCTTCATCTGTTTACTTTGAATATAGACATCTACAGCATGTCTTTCCTTATTCAAATCAAAGGTCTAAAGATAGAGGGGACGTGAATATATATATAATAATAATAATAATATATTTGACTTTAGCAGCATTAAGGATGACATCCCACATTAAACTACCACTGAAGCTGACAGATAATTGCTTGAACTGAATGATTGGTACGACCAGTCCATAAGTACCAATGAATCTTTGTACTGCACAATATGTTACCTGCTTTTTGAGGAGCGCACGTCCATGCAACAGGCAACAGCATTAATAATGCACCAACAGAAGCCATGCTGTGATACTGCAGAGAGATTTTAGAACATTTAGCAATGCAACTATTTAAGGATAACATATGATGTAAATGTGGCATAACAAAGACTCACCTGTAGGGAGAGAAAAAAAACACCTGTGAATAGTCTGATGTCAGAGGATCCTCATGACTCTTTACCAGCACCAGCGATCTACGACTAACACTACGCCAGCATTTTATACCGTCACAGGTGAAGCTAATCAACTTTCCCCCATTCTCCCATCTCCACCTCTCCCCTTGGCAGGATTGGTTTAAGAGCTCCATTGTGGGGCTGCTCACAAAAGCTCTCAGTGCTGCTCAGACATTGACTTTCAAATGACCATCGTCTCAAAGGATTAGTGCTCAAGGTGCTCAGGTCATCTTTTCTAGAGATGGGCATGCAGGAGCATCGATATATACAGTGAATGCCAAACATTTATGACTCATAGGAGGGAAATTAATGTATTTTATGTGTAATTAGTTTCATCATTGTGGCAGAGGAAGACAAGCATGCATAACCTGAACCTCAGTATCACAGACTAAAGTTGTGTAACATGACTAACTTTGCCAAAACAAGCGAGGAAAGAGACTCAAATACATTAGTAGCCTCTAATGTCTCCCATTTTTCAAGACTTTATATATGTGTCTCAACCTGGACCAGTGTTAAAATACTGTATTGCTATTTCTTATCCTTTATTTAAAGCAGATATTTAAGGTTTAGGGATAGATACCACAAGCAAAGTTTAAAAATGACTAATCTCCTGGCTGAGAGCACTAACTCACACATAACATCACTCAAAGAGGCAAATTATGATTTCTGCACAATGTTTTTTTGTAAGATTTTAAGAAACAATATCTAAAATGTTCATGAGTGAGCTTTAGAGGTGACGATCGGTGGATTTTGTTACCTTTAGACAGAGCCACGCTAGCTGTTTCCCCCTTCAGTCTTTATGCTAAGCTAAGCTAGCTTGTGAACCCATGTATATGACAGACAGATATGAGAGAGGCAGCCTTCTCATTCAACTTTCCTTTAAGCACCAAATCTCTTGAGACACATTATCTCTTTTAGATGACACGTTTAAAAAAAGCCAATTTCCGTGGACAGAAGTGGAGGCAGACAGAGAAACAGGCAGCCCTGTTCCTTCTCTTTGTCCTATTGACCAAAGAGGACAAAATGCTCAGGAACATAATACCATTTAAGAAGCTAAATACTGCAAACAGACATGTATGGATACCTTCAAAATGTGATGGCGGCTCAGATAAGAGCTGGCATACACTGGTAACTAGTGTTCTAAAGTGGGGATGATAGGCCTGTGTTTTGCAGCATTCAGTAATATAAGGTTTCTCACAATCTTGTGCCATTAGATATCGCTTTTGTCTGGGCAGTCTTTCTCTCATATGTGTGTGAAACGTGTTCTCATTGGCCTGTTTACATCATTTTTATTGGTGTATATCAAGCTGCCTAACGCCTCTGTAGCTTTAGCTTTGATGCAGTGTGTGTGTGTTTAATTCTTGTGTCTCCTCAGCTGACGGTTTGTCGCATTTTTCAGTTCTTCGTCAAATTTCTTAGGAAATTAAAATGGCTGGGAAGATGGCGTTGAAGTTGAAGGGATGAAGGAATGAAGGGAAAGGCACAGCATCTCCACTCCACCAATAAAGTTAAAAATCTTTTTTTTGTTTTTTAACATGCAGTTCCATTCTCACAATCAAAAACCTCCTTGCAAGGACTTAATGATGAGAGCTGTAAAACGATACCAAAGAGGTTAGACACTAATGTCCTTCACAGAACAATTCAAGTCACCCAGCAATTGAAGGGGCAAACTGCAGACGATTAGCATCTGAATGGAGCGACTGGGGAATTTGTAAGGGGTAGTCCGAGGAAGATACCGATCTAAGAATGGGTCAGGGGACAGCTAGCGTTACAGCATCTGGTGATGCTAACAATCGAGAGCCGTGAGGTTCCACCTTGTTATGTAACTGCAGACTGCGATCCAAGAAACGTGCTTGTGGATACAGACGCTGTGTGCATGTGTCTGTGTGGTCCACGTTGAGCTTTAAAGCGATACTGCACTGCACTTTCAGTAGGACTTCATTCTCGTGATATTATGGCTGTTTTCTTAAAGTCATGACTTGATAACATTTCTTATCCTTTAATGACGAAAGGAACCTTTTCTTATTTTTTAAGCAGAGTATCATTTAAAGGAGATTTTGGCATGAAGGGAAGATTAGTCGTCGGTGTAATATTGGGTTAAAGTCACACTCCACCCATTCTTCTTTTTATGTTCATACACCCACTGTAGTCGGTGGAAAAAGTGCTTTACCTTTGAGTTTCCTGAGTGTATCATCATTACAAAGTTATGCAACATCCCCTGTATGTTCACCACAAGAGAGCAGCAAAACCTTTTCTTCTTACACACATATACATACATCTTGGTTATGTGTAGGCACTAAGATTTCAACCGTGCTTCTCCTTTCACTGATTCTGCTTACCGATCCGGTACTTGTATGATGCACTTATCAGTTCTTTTTGTTACAAGAGAAAAAAAACTAAACAAATTAAGAGCAGAATTAACATTGTGTTATTTTTCTCATATGAACTGTATAGAAAATATCATTCTTGAGTAGCAACTGCAATGCTGAAGGGTTACTGTGAGTCATGTTTATGTGATTTAGTTAACTCTGTGTGGCTCTAGTCTGCTAGCATACACAACATACCTGAGGTGGATGGGGCCACAAAAGATGACCTTACGAGCTAGATAGTCGAAAACTGGGCATTTCTCCACCTGTATATGATTCACTGCAGCGTTTGCACAGCTTTTTAAGAGTTAAATTAGGTCAGGTACCTAATCAGAAAATGTCCATATTCTCAAAGACCTTATCGTCACATTTAAATTGTTACTATAAATGCACCACAGCAGTTGATCTTTATTAGGATGACAGGATCATTTCATTTCAAATAGTAAAAGATTTTTAAATTTTACATGAAGAAACATCAGATTATGTTGAACTTCAAGAACTTTTCAAGGACTATACTCAAATCAGAGCCTTTTAAAGCCACAAACCTTCAAAACCTGGCTGTTAAAATGAAGCTTTGTACAAACCCTGCTGCTGTTTTCCAAAGACTTACATGCAAAAGACTTGTTGCTCTTGTGAGCACTGTTAGCATTGTCTCTAGTCGAGTTTAGCCGGACTTTTGAGCGTTGAGTTATTTCCTCCACTGTTACCAAGGACGAGATCTGTGTGTGTGTGTGTGTGTGTGTGTGTGTGTGAGAGAGAGAGAGAGAGAGAGAGAGAGAGAGGCATTGACAGAGCTGCCTCCCGCCCCTCGCACATATGACAGGCTCAGAGAGAGTGAGAAATCGATTGGTAATAGAGAAAATGTATCATAGGTGAGTTTCTTAATCTTATTGAAAATTAGAAACCGGTTCGGTGAGATAAAAGGTGCAAGATAAGGTCTCTGTTGCCTAAATAAGTAGGAAATATATTTTCTTTATTTCTCCAGAACCGCTAACATCAGAGCTTTTAAATATGACAGTCTTTAATAATTCAGCCCCATTTAATACCAGATTTAGGTATCCTTTCCTTTCCATATGTGCATTTATCATTGATCCCAGCAGCTTTGAAATGTGAATGTCTTTTTATTCATTAAATTGAAGGGGATTAGACATTTATAGATATAATCGATGATAATTAAATGCATGAGGAAGACACTGTATGAGACATAATGGCATTGTTTAGCTACATACAGTAGTGCTTTAGTCAAGATTTACACAGTGAAATAAAAAAGAATCCTCGCTGTAAGACTCTAATAAGAACATGTAGTAATACAGCATAATTGGAAATACATACATTTTTCTATACAGTCATGTACAACATATTTACATAATAAATAGCTTTAGTGTTGAGGCTGGATTCAGTGTTTGGGTACTTGGCAGGTCCAACTTGTTCGTTCTGGCTGGTAAATAAAATCTCTCCTAAAAGACAAACAGAGTGATGTTAGAGCACGTAAACCTGCCATTTATTAGCAAAACTGACAAAGACCGAAAACTTTTTGTAGAATAATTTAAGAACATTTTACAGAGATCCTACAGAGTCTATGAGTGAATACAAGTTTTCTATGTGTTATTTCAGTTTGACTAAACAGAACAGCAATTAACTCTTAACCCTTTCTGGTTTGTTAGCTTGTATATTAATAAATCAACATAGTTAAATGTTTTATACAAGCAGGAAATGATACAATTCATGTGCCGAAGCGTGTCAAATAAAAGTGTAACTTCCAATTAAACTTCACAAATGGACATCAAAATGTTTTTCCAATGACTTAATTACTATTTTCTGGTTCTCTGAGCTGTCCCTGAACCTGTTTTTACGACATCCATAATTTGTTTTAATTTTCTCCAGCTGTGTGTAGCCCGTATGAACACACTTCAGACTCAAAACCTGGCAATGCTGCAGTCACATGGATTCAGGCAGACAGACAGACGGACAGACAACATCAGAAAAGCAAAGAGTCCAACAGAAGGACAGCAAAACACAACACACATGATAGCATGTTGCCATGGTGATCTCATATTGTTTGCAAGAAATTGAGTAAATTATATTAGATAAGATTATTATATAATACAGCATCGTTCCAGTGGAACTCTGGACAGCCGCTGTTACTGTTGCCTGAATCCATGTGATTGCTGCATGAGATTCAGTATAATGTAGAATGGATTTGGGTTTTAAATTTACAGTTGTACAATTGCTGTACAACCATGTGACAAACAGAGACCCTGGAGCTTTGGTGGGGGGGGGCATTGGTTTGTAGGTGATTCAGACTGGGCTTGTGGTACTTTGAGTTGATCATTTTAGATGAAAACCTCGTTTGCTGTACTTACTCTCTCTGGTGTGATGCAGTGTTTTCACGACACAGTAGCCCCTCATCACACGGACAGATCTGGTTTATGCTGAATGCCAGGCCGCCGTCAGGAACATAGCAGCTCTCACCACGGATCAGGCGTCTCTTGCACACCTGTTCACCGTGGTGTCGAGCGCAGCACATGGATGCCCCACAGTCCCTGTCAACTTTGCATCTGGCACCTGGACGACAAGAGCATGTGTTATGTCAAGTCTTGTCGAAGTGAATCTCCAAACTGACAGAGACATTCTAGTGTTTTTTTAATTGAATTTTAACGTGTTTGCTGTCGCACCCTTACCCTCTTGTCCGTTGGGGATGCTGCGGTGGCACTTCCCAAACATGCAGCTGAGTCCACGGACACACTGGGCATCCCTCCGACAGTAGTGACCCTCCCCTCGTAGAGGAACACAAAGACCAAAGTGTCGATCACAGGAGAATCCCCGCCCACAGGCCCTGTCATGGTCGCACACCGCCTGGAGAGAAAGAGTGGGAAATATTAAAAGTTTAAAGTTAAGAGCTGCACGTTGGACATTATGGAGTTATGATATATTATATATATATATATATTATATTATAAACCCATAATAAAGTTTCCAGTATCTCACCGTGGTTGCTTTGACCGCTGAAGCGCTCTCTCTAAGTGTCTTTGCTCCTTCTTTGGGAGGGCTGTGAGGCATGTTGAGCATCCAGGCCCATATACTGGCTTCAGCCCAAGTGGAGAAGCAGAGGCAGAGGCAGAGCATCCACAGATTCCCAAACATTTCCACCAATCACAACAAAATAAAACAAAACAAAAAATAAAACAAATAAGAGCAAGTGAGTCTGAAAACTAACTCAGGTCAGGGTGACTCACAGTGAAGAAAAAAACACTTGTCTATGACTCCATTCGAAATAAAAATCCAACGCTTAAAAGTCCCAGTAAATGTGTAGAGAGTCAGGACTGCAGGGATCCATGTGGTGATAGTGGCTGCCCCCTCTTTCAGCATGACTTTTATAGGTCACCAGGGCTTGACAAAAAAAACCCAGGCTGTTTGTCCAAGCAACGGGGTAGGAGGAGACAATTAGTTGTTAATGGATTAACTAAATTGCCTGGGTGACCCCCTGCAGCCAGAAAATAGTAGCAAAATGACCAGTCGTGGAGCAGAGAGAAAGAAGGGAGATGGGGCCGGGATGGATGGACGTGATGGGCTGACGACGGCTTCACACAATAGAGCCGAGGCGAGCACCACCTCCGTGTGGTTATCTCTGCCAGACAAACAAACGAGGAGGACAAAGGCAGACAAATGCATGACATGTTTCACTGCTCACTGAGTGACAGGTAAAGCCTCTGTGGATCCAGGCCCCCAAACACTGGGCAAACACTCCTGGCCCCGACCTCGACTGCCCCGTTGCCCCCTACCCTATCCCACTTCAGACCCCATGCTGACAGTAATTTGCAGAAGTGCACCCTGCAGACGACCCCATGATCTCATTAAATGTAATTACCATCAGCCATTAGTTCTCGGGGGGGAGAAGGGGGGTGAGTGGAGGGGAGACAAGTTGCTTGGGGCAAACAAATATTCATTTTTGCAAATCTGCAAAAACTTGATGTCCTGACGAAAATGTAATTTTCAAATTTCAGATTTTTGCATCTTAAGATTGGGTGATTGATCGAAAAGCTTTGTTCACATACAGATCTGTATAGCCTGAAAATAACCCAAAGAAACAGAAAAAAACCATCCTGCTTACGTGAACCGCTTCAGACATACTGTGATGGAGTAAAAGGGAAAGTCGTGTCTCATCTTGTAAGGTTGGCAGTAGCATGATTGTCTTTCATTCATGAGGGGTTTCTTTTTTAATGTGTATAACCGTCTTTCTGTCTGTATTTCATCTGCTATGTCATTCAGCTTGTTCTCACAACAAGTATCTGTGATCCTTCACAGCTGTGCTTTTACCTGAAAAGTGGGCGGTGAAGAGAGAAGAATTCAAAAGGCTCATCAGACACCCAAACGCAGCACAGACAGAACAGAGTGCGGCAGGATTTTAGTCTGGTAAGTTGATTCTTTTCACACAGAGAAAAATCCAAATGCTAAGCGAGTTACGTGGACCACAGTTCATTTTACAGCTAGCCTCTAAAACTGGAAACGGTTAGCATGATCTTCCTCATCCCACAATACGAAGCACATATAGCTACGGGAGCCGTTGAGCTAAAACATGCTGAGTGCACCTGGTTAGTTGGGTTAGTTTGCCAGTTCCCACCACAAACCAACCATCTGAGAGTTTGTTTGGACCGGACCTAGACCGCCTCCTCTAAAGGGTCTCTGTGCGGTTGTTTTGGTCCACATCCGAGTACGATTACAGTGTTCACACCTGCCCAAACAGAGTCCAGTTTAACCAGACTAAAAAGCACCCTAAGATTGGGCACATGCTACTAGGGGTGGGTTACGGTTTTTTGAATATTCAAATAGTCATTAAACTGCAAAAAAAATCAAGTTGTTTGTCTGACCATCGTCTTGTCACACAACCACGGCCTCCGCTCTGCTGCACTGTCTCTCTCACTGCTGAAGTCATTAGTCGTGGCAGGATGATCATAGTTGCACAGCTGAATTTTCCCTTTAACTATACAAGGACATTCTCACATAAGTCAGGTCGCAAAAATTTGTTCACTTTTTGTTTATTGGTTCCTTTTTAAATGGCATCTTTAAATGAGCTCATTTTCATTAATCATTTCCGAAAACATCTGTCCTGAACACTTTTCCTCTACAAGTCAGAACACCTCTGGGTCACGGTGAGAATTCACGGCCAGTTCACACTGAATTCCTGCTCTGACACTCTGAAATATGGGCGCAGGTCTGTTTTGGTTACTTGGTACTAAAGTGAGAACCTGCAAATCCTCTTTCTGGAAATCAGAGCAGTTTATATTTCAGCTTTTCCCGAGCTATGGAGCCTTCCTATGAAGTACTGATTCATGCAGGACTACAATTTGCTATTTCCTATTTTGGTATGATACACAATTTCCAGAACAAAACGTTTGATGGCGGTTAGACAAAGCCCCTGTCAAAACTAAAAAACAGCTGTAGAAAGAAACACACATGCTTTCACTGACCAAGTAGTTTTGTCTCGAAGGCTCTGTGAGCTACACGACATTTAGTCTCCCTCAGGTGGGATCAGAGGCCTCTGGGCTACCATCAGAGCTGGTACCTTGCTATCTGGTACTTATAAATTCATGGTGATCGAGTCTTAAGATTAAGACTAAAACAGTACAATGTAGACGGATTGTATTGCTGGTAATCATATCTACTGTGTGTCTGATTATCTTTACTCAGCATTAGCATCCACTGTTCCATTAGCATTCAGTATTTTCATTCAGACTTGGATGCCTGGATAATTGTTAGTAATTTACATATTCTTAGTGGCAGACAGCACAGATTGGTTACGTAGATATCTCAGCTCCAGGTATTTAAGTCCTTATCAAAATAGGCTCGCACAGACTAATGACGTAATGGGGGGTCAATTAGTGGACACAATAGCAGCAACTGGATCAATTAGCAATATGTAAATAAGTACTGTATCGTGGTTGTGCAACCATCTCAGCAGTCTGATGTCTATTGTACTGTAAGGGATGAATTAATGAAAGAAGAGAAACTACAGGGATCCAATTTATCTTTTCTTACTCACAGTGATTTATGAGTCTCAGTGTTTACAGATTTATCATCAGTCAGCTGAACAATTGAAGCAAGTCACTTGTAAGTAAATTCTACTTCCTTCCTAATGAGGATTTTTTTCCCAGCAGTGTTTGGCAGCACAAGAATTGGAGCACAAACTACAGCTTAAACTCTCTTTATCACGCTCCTCCAAACACGTATTCCTGTTTTACATCTGTACTTACAGTAAGACACCTCCCCCTTTTCTTTACCCAGTGCCAACAGCAGATAACTGTCTCCAAACACTCCTTAACATGCTCCCCCAGTGTTAATGACTCTGCTAATGACGTTCGTAATGAATGTGCTCACTGACACAATCAACATTGCTGTGGGTCTTGCAATTATAGACTAACAAAAACAACGGGCAGGGTGATGTGTGGCCATTGTAATGGACCTTTACCCCCCACGGGGAGCTCTGAATGGTGGAGGGCATGAGGAGTCTGCCCTCCCATCACCAAAAAAGAAAAAAACATGTTCAGTGCAGGAATGGAGGACCGATCGGGAATGAGCGCCACAGAGTGAATGTGTATTCAGGGCACTGGACAACAATTTAGGATGTAATACATGTGTAATATGCGGTTAGTTTAGTGTGTTCGCATCCTAAAGTCTGTTCATTAGCACACAGTTAAACCCAAAGCATAGCTGGGGCTGAGGAGAATGTCGAAAATCGAAAATGTATTAATTGTGCTGCACCAAAAATCAGGGGATCATCAAAATGATCACAGTTCATCCTGAGGGGGACATGAACGCCTCAACCAAATTTCATGTCAATCCGCCCGGTAAATGTTGAGACATTTCACCCTGGGCCAAAGTTGTGGCCGACCATCTGGTGTACCCACCAACAGAAATGACCTCATAGCCACACCCATAGGCGCCTGAGCAATGGAGCAGCTGCACCCCTACTTTTAGATGAGGGGGAGCAAGCGTGTGTTTTTGCACCCCCACTTTTTGATCAGATAACTTTGCTATTTTTTTAAAAAATTGAGCTAGTTTGGATCAAAATTAGTTCTATCTGGCTGTATCACTGTAGTATGTGAATTTAAAAATAACATTTTCCGTCCTGACCGAAGCTCCAAACTCCTGGAGAATCAGGTGGGGACATCTGGGCTCATCCTCTCACACATGTAGCACATAACCACACAGTCCATGCACACAACAGGAGATTGTCTGTCAGACTGTTATCACCTACTGAAGTATTCCGTTTGGTTTGGCCGAGGGCTGCAGGAGGCGGGACATGAGGCTAAAGTAAGCTGTGTTGTAATTCAGTGTTTTTGAACATTTAACAGAAACAAAACAGCTTTTATTTGACAAGAAATCACAGAAAGTCCTCCCATGAGCTCTTGCTTCACAGCGGCCCAGTCAGGAGTAACAGCTACACTGCGGTGGTCCAAAGAAAACTACAAAACATACACCAACTGTGCCCTGAATATCTGTGTGGGTGGTTTTCTGTCACTGAGCATGAAGAAGTTTACCTTCAGAGTTTTCTGCTGTAAAGACTTCAGGAACGACGTAATTCATAGTCCGACAAAGTCATTTCATGAGATGAGGCCCCGGTGGTTTAATGGGTCAAAAGCAGAACTTTTACCAGATACACTGGGGCTCGAGTCCCACGTTGATGTTAAGAGGCAATGCTGATATTTTATTCATATATGCACACAGACCGTGAGTATGAGGGGTTAGGATTTGCCTGGTATTCTTTAGAGAGTTGAGAGTTGAAAAATGTCCAGATGAGTTAAGTAGCTTCGCAATTTGTCTTTGCAAACTATGAAATATATGTATTTCATACAGACTCAGTCGATCACTGCAGAAACTAGAACAGAACATAATGAAAGTGTTTTATCGTGCAACATAAACTGAGCTTTATACTGAAAGAGCAGATGTATTGGTCATGATTAAGGCTCTGTATTGATAGAAATGACACTTTCTCCCCTTGCCCGTCACTCATCATGCACCCCCGCTTTTAACCATAACTAGGCGCCCATGGAGAAGCACGTCATGATGCATTTACCAAATGTAAAGTTCAACCATCCAGCAGGCGGCTCAGACAGAGTGTACTCGCCCCTTAGTGCACCTGGCAATGTGAATGTCCAAGAGCGAGCACACAGTGTTCTAACATTTAATCTAAAGTGAAGTCACGTTTTAAAACAAGGTGGTAGAAATGCCTCAGAGCTGTTTCTCAGTGTTACCAGGCAGACATTACTCACCTTCCACAGACTCCACTTCTTGTGGAGTGAAGTGAAGTGAAGTGAGGGGTGAAATGAAACCAGTAAATGTTAACGCAAACACAACTTTGCAATTACAAGTTGAATTTTATACTATTATAAAGTCTGACTGTATGCTCACATTTGAATTTAAAGTATTGAGAAGCTGGCCTGTCTTAATAGTAGCTCTAACAGAAAGAAAATAGACAGAATTGCATCTAGAAAATCTTGTAGTTTAAAGAAATCTGAATATTCTTGGACTTTCCATTCACACGAGTCTCCTTGCATTCCCATAATTAACATTTTCTATATAAAGTAAGTAAGAAAATGTGTAAATCTTGGTTACTTCTCTTGGTTACTTTGCCGTCACAGTCCGCTCCCATATCCCATCTGTCTGGAATGGTGAAGTAATGTCTCCTCTTGTCATTAACTGTGTATTATCTTAAAAGTGAGGCATCTTTATTGTTGGTGAGACAGATGTTAACGCAGGTTAACTTAATGACACCCATGTTCACGATCAATCATTGTTGCTTTAGAGACCTCAAGATCTGGCAGAGCCAAATGTGGTAAAAGGGTTTCAATGCAGGCACAAACTGTGAAAACGTAAAAGGATGAATCACATCAAGGTCTTGAACTTAATTCATTTTGGATTGGATGAGTACACTGTGTGCCTAGCCCAAACATTCACCAGAAAACCTCTACACGTAATGGTCTCTGACTCATAACCAACTCCACATCTGTCCTTTGTGATTATTTAGAGATGGTGGCAGTAATCCTTTAAAGACATGTTTTGACATGGATTTATCGTGCTAGAATTAATAATATAATAATAAGATAATATTGTTCATTGTTCTGGGTCCATAGACAAAAAAAAAAACAAACACTTACCTCATCATTAAATGTAACCTCAAATAAATCAAACATGTCGTCAGATGTTTGAACTCCTTTTGTGCTAAGGTTTAAATAATGTTCACTATAAGCTGTTTCCAATTGGAACAAGACAGAAGAGTGCGACTCCCTCCATAATAAGAAACAGCCCTGCGTCTTCTTTGTGCCAGGTTTATATAAAAAAAAGAAAAATAAAAACATAAAAAAGTAGAGGGCAAGAGGAGACTCTGGAGCAAGGGTCACTGGTAGACAACACTCACTAATGAGGTAATTTCCCCAAATCAAAATCAGAAAAAAACAAGCCTGTTGAGTATGCACCATCTGAGTAGAAAACATGTTTTTTGGCAGAATATAGGGGGATTATTTTCCTCCTTTTCCCCCCTGTCAGCCTTTCTTCCTTCTCATCATGTTTCTTGTGCAACTGGGGAACCCCCTGGTACTCATAATGGTCCTGGATGTTTGTTGTGGATGTTGCCTTTTGACAGTAAAACCCCTACAGAATTAGTGTTCTCCCTATCTTTTTTTATTTAATTTGACCTTATTTTTCCAGTTTTTAATCAGCGATGGCAAATTGGGTAATCAGCTTTGTATTTCTTCTATTGGGTGACAAATTAAAGGGCTGGCCAAGATGAGTTGTCCCACCGGGAAGGTCCACAGAAGCGCCACGGCATGTTTCTGCTCCACTAAAGACATTCATCTGGTCTATTTTTGACGGAAGCTGCGGACTGGCCGAGTCAAACAATACAGAACGGATGAGACAGACAGGAAGTCAGGCACAGAAATGGCATAGAGAATCGAATTTTCAAAATAAAACACCCCATGCAGCCCTCCAATCATGTAGCCTAACAGTAAATTAATACTCTTTTATAACCAGTGGCACCAGTCCAGATGTCAACCAGATGTCAGAGGGTTTCTTTTAACACCATGGACGATGAGAGGTTCATCTTGGAAGTTGAGAAACACTTTCACATATTTCACTCACACATTACTGTATCATTATTATATCATGACCAGAGTTGTGCTGTCTGCTGTCAAAGTGTCTGTCCGTCTGACTGAAATAGATGCTGACACATACTCTTAGTTATTAAGAACTAATTAGAAAATATCCCATGCAATAAGTCACACGGTAATTCTCTTTCTGTGGTTCTTTCCTTAGCTCCCATATGATTATTTTTTCACAGTCTGAGTTTCACGCACCAGTACAGAGTCAGGAGGAAGTTCTGAGATTTGGCAGCTGATGGAAGTTGTAATAAAATCAGTGAATGTAGTTTTAATGAACTTCTCACACCAATTGGCAAACTAAATAGTCTGCAAAGTAAGGGGTGGGAAAAGTCAAGCCGTTTGGAACAATTTTAATGGTCTCATAAAAACTGTTTCGCACTCTGAAGTCATTGTTTGTGTTTTGAAACACAGGAAAACAAACGTTATGCACGTTTATGAGGAATCACAAGACAGAATGAGAGGACTGGACGGCCAGAGTGTGGTGGATTTATATCCAATCAGACTCAGCAGATTATCTCCATCAGTTTTTTATTTATCATATTTGTCAAATCTCCAACTTTGTTTCACTGTCAAGTGAAACTCACGTGACCTAACAATCACTTATTAACTTATTACATTGCAGTTTTCTTTATTTAGATTCACTTAACAGAATCACACACCCAAGCTTTTTCAGATTGTACTTCATGGTAAAGAGACTGTACTTGTGTAGTGCCTTTGCCGTCTTTAGGGCGGGACTACGTTGTGACTAACCAATCGGAGGAGGTCTTTGTGGAACAAACGTCACTTCTGGTTCCATAAAACCAAGATGGCGACGCCTGTAAAGCGAAACCAAGCCTCCAGGAAGCGCGCCAGACTTTGAAGCCAATTTTATACAGTGGCCAAACGGTGTAATTACTGCAGTTATTTTGATAGTCACAACCCTGCAAAATGACTTGTTTCACCATCAGAATTGGATCCATTTGGGAAGTCTCGAACAATGAAATAATTTCTTTCCTATTCATTATAGCAGAGGGCTAGCCAACTCTGCAGACCGAGATGCTAGTGTGCATGCTCCATGGGCCCAACTATGCATAAGATCTGGGTACTTTTAGGAAGCCTTCCTTACCCAGGAAGTCAAACTTTTTTGACGTCATGCTCCACTGAGCGACTTTCTCAGGAATGAACGGACAACCAATGCTGTATCCAGTTCTCTTTTTACATCCACGAGAGCAACTCAAGCCTTCAAAGTGGCAGTCCACAAATCAGTGGCTAAGTCCACTACTTATGTACAGTTCATGGTACAGTGGGACTTTGAGTTTGAAGCGGAGATTTTCTCACCAGAGCGTCTATAATAACACCTTTTATCATCTTCAACAGCTGTGCAAGAATTTGTCGAGGGCCGTTTCTTCTCTACAAAGCACCACATAGCGTCCGATGTTCCTAAACAACATTCATATAAGATTAACTCCAAGAGAGAATATGGGGGGAAAAAAAGCATCAGGGGTGCTCACAAGACGTTTCACAGGTGATTGGTGTGAATCTTAATACTAACACTCCTACTGATATGTCATCATCCCACCCCTGTGCTAATCAAGAGCACAGCATAGCAGCATCAAGTCACGAATATCAAAGGATGAGGCCAATTATATTTTGTATTATCCTTATTGTCAACAAATCCCTTAAAAAGACCCAAACCAACAATGACTTGATCCCACTAACAAGTATTGACTGTGTATCCAAGGCCTGATATAGCTTATTCCTCTGTGCCAGGAGCTCCATTGTTGTCCAAAAATGATGAAAACCCCACGTGTCACACCGGGTGAGTGGTTGCAGTGGGTGACACGTTCTTACATTACTGTGAGAGCACACACACACACACACACACACACACACACACACACTGTAGTTTATTTTGGGTCAATCCCACGTATGCTGTCCTGCTGCCGGAAATACTCATCGGGGCACCAAATCTGTTTTAATCCACAGCTGAAAATAGTCCGCAACGAAAGCACTATTTTCTCCTCATTGTTAAAAACTGCAGTGCCTTGCTGTTTTAGGAAACTGATAACCCTTTTGATTTATGTATCAAATAGGAATCTGGGTAGGGAACTTGGAAACTATTGAGAGAGTGGTGGTTGTGGCTCTTTTTAGCCAACCTCGGAACCGCTCAGCTGTGATGATGATGTTACCTTTGGGGGCGAGAGCCAACGTTTTGGTGATTCCGGTGTGTTCCAGATAACAGATACACGTCTCAAAGCTTAATAGCTGTCAGACGATAGCCGATGGGTTCTGAGACTGAATTTCAGGCAATGCCTTCTGCCTCTTTTTCTCTGCTCTCCACGTGGATTACAAGCTAAAAAGTTGGTCAATACTGTCAATTCTGACTCCAAACAGATTACTAACAGAAACAAGGATGCTCCTAATACCAAAATCATGTCATATGCATCTATAAACATCTGTTTATAGAGGTTACTACTTCTATCTTGTGTTCTTCTCACACAATACAATCCAGTCAGAGCCAGTTTACATCAAGCTTTACCTCTAAATGATCTTTTATAAACATAAAAAGTTTGGTATCTGGACCAAACCACATGAGCGAATCCTTTCAGGTTTACTGTGCAATTTTATTTGTAAGATGAGGAACAATTTTTCAGCACAGATTTGAAAGAAACAGCACTTTATTTCACTATATGACACTCCAAAACCACCGCTAACAGCTACTAAAACAATCTTTGCAATGCATCTTTGCAGTTTTACACTGTCGTCTGCTGTGGAAACAAAAAAAAAAAACATGTTCTTAGTGAACTTGTGCTCAGTTACTAATACAAATTGCATTAATCCAGGAAATCTGTGTCATATCTCTTAAAACAAACCACAGGGGGAACTTTAATGTCAACCATTTAACAACATCACATTTGTTTTGGTTCAGCGCGCTCCCACATGGGGGAGACATGCTCCTCCCAACTCCTACCCACTTTTGGGGGTTTTGGAAGGAAAGAAAAATGTAGAAATACATAAATATTTCTTCTTTGTGGAAATCCTACAAAACTTCAGCAGCAGACAGGAAGACACGCAGGCAGAGGGAGAAGTCAAGAGTTATTTTAAGGGGTAAAAAATATTGAGACTTAAGTGAAGACAGAGTTAAGAGAAAACACAACTCCTCTCTCTGCAACACTTCAGCTGTGTGTCAGCTCTTTTCGTGCCATGGATCCGTCATCCCAGAAGTTACTCTGAGGGACAAACAAGGACGTGAAGCGGAGAAGAGACAGACAGAGGAGGGAGAAAAGCAGCAAACCTTGGCTGAGGTGAGGAAAAAGCAGTTGTGTGGGAGAGCAGAGGCGAAGAGAGACCGACGAAAGGAGGGGAGTGGAGGAGTGAGGCGCCCCATTCTTCCAGCAAAGTGAGAGGGGAAACGGGGAAAAAGAAGAAGAAGAGGAGAGGAGTGATCAAGAGTTGGGGAAGGAGGGAGAAGAGTCGGCTGGATATGGGGCTTTGTGCTGTTCTCCTCATCTGTCTCTCCCAGGCTGAGTTGGGGAGAGTCTGGGCTCAAGAGCATGAAGGTAAGCCCCCGTTTTTTATAATGCCAACAGCAAATACACACAGATATTCACATGTATTTGAAAACTAACTCCATTTTGACTGCTTTTCTTCTGAGTAGATTCTCAAGTGTTGCACAAAATTGCAAAATTTGGAAATCAGGTTAAAAGAAATGTCATCTGACCTGAATTCTTGTCACTAACTCTGGTAGCAGGCACACTTTTTGAGCACTTTAGAGGGTGGTTTTACATGCGTGTTTGTGCGTGTGTGTGTTTGTGCATGTGTGTGTGTGTGTGTGTGTGTGCTAACAGGTCCCTTGGCATTTCTAACTGTCAGTCACAGGAAACACATGAAAGACTGTGTGCAGGGCTGGATTTTCTCAGGATGCCATACCAAAGCCTCTGTGTTTCTGATTTAAAAAAAATTGTCTGCTTTTCATTTACTTGAGAAATACAGATCAGGTGTCCGAAATCCTGCATCTTAGCAGATAAGTTAATGATGTCGATCAGTATTTTCGTTTATGGCTGGTTTTTTCATTCTAGTCGGCAATTTAGAAAAGTAGAAAAAAATCAAAGAGAGTATTTGCTGAGCTTTGAATACTTAATTTGGAAAGTTTTTTGCTTTTCTATGGTGCTTTATCTCATTTAAATCTGTGTCTAATCACTTAAAATATCACGTCTTGGCTGCTCTGTGCATCTCCTGCATATGCATGCTGTATACTCCTCTGCCTCCCCGTGTGTGTCTGTATGTGTGTATGCCTATGTATGTATTTTTGTTCTCCTTGGAGATGCATTATTTTTAGCCAGCCCCCGTCCTTCCGCTGCCGCTCCTCCTCCTCCGACAATCAGCGTTGCTCTAGTTTCTCTGGCCTCTCCTGTGGTCCCAGTTCCTCTGATCAGGGGCCTGGCTCTGCAGAGGACAGCCCGGCACACTGTGCAGACACCAGAGAGAGAGACAGGTGCCCTCCTAACATTTGGCGACGTAAAGTCCGGCAAAATGTCCACCCTCATCTTCACCACTAAATTACGCTAAATTCGAGGTTTCAGTTCAAGTTATCAGCCTCTCCCCTCTGCAGAAGCCTGACAGCTTCTTCTGCGTGCTTGCTCACCCCAGAAAGTGGAACAGCTCTTAGCTAAATAGGTGGTCCTGCAACCTCGATGATGTCTCACATCTCTTTTGTGGGGCAGTTAACACTCCAACGGAGTTACTTAAAGTTGGTTTCATTGCTGTCCCCAATTTCTCACCATCAAGACTGTCTGCAGTTGATGTGCAAACACAAGAAAACAAGACTGACAGTCTGCAGTCATACTAGCAGCTCTGTAAGGCTGTATTGAAGCACAGTTGTGCTTTAGGCGAAACACTAACCTCAGCATGCTAACTTGCTTGCAAGCAGGGTGATGTTGAGCAGCTACAATGTTTACCATGTTCACCATGTACATTTGGCATATTATCATGCCAACATTTGCCAATTAGCACTAAACACAGAACAACTGAGGCTTAACAACAATTTAACAAGCAACAACAGTTGTTGAGATTATTACCTGAAAAGAACTACGTTTAGGAGTAACATGAAGTTTTTATGCCAAAACTAGTGCCACCAAGTGCTTAACTTATAACAAAAATGAAAACACAATAGTGCCCATAAAAACAGCAATAAATACCAGTGAGAAAAGAGAGGAATAGAGTCGCCCTTAAGTTGCCTCCAGTCCTCTGGGGTAGAGGGAGGTTTTTGAATCAAGATGTTATGATGGTAGAGGCTCAGTGGTCAATGACTGTTGGCCATCAACCCAAGTCCCTGCTTGCTGAAACGCATACGAGCTAATAAAGTTTAATTCATTCAAATTGATGTGAAAAAGTGCACCATGCTCATTTAAAGAGGTTACTTCCCCTGACAAAAACACAGAAGAGGACAGAAAAGAAGAAGAAAACCATGTCCATATGTGTGCTCAGCAAGGAGAATAAATATTTGAAGTCAACACAGAGTGCAGAGAATCTTACTGCATTATATTCCACTGTATTCTGAATTGTCGTCTGGTGCCTGAACTTTGTGTTTTCCTTTACGTAAAGGCTTTTCCACCATAACTGGATGCAGAAAAGGCACATTGTTGCATAGAAATTCACCAGAGTATAGGAAATGAAGTGTTTGATGCTGAACACTTCCTGGGGGTGGACTCACAGACACCCCTCCCCCACAGTGTTGAAACGACAGCTCTCTAAGGTGTACAAACTGCCTTTGCCACCTTCATCTCAAAATAATCCAGGGGAAATCCCCTGACTAGATGGCACCTATACGAAGACATTTCTGATCTAAATCTGCCAGACTGCACTGATCAATACTTTGGTTTTACCTGAGGTTGAAGACAAACGACCTAAATGAGCTAAAAATGCCGTAGAAACCAATATCTCATCTAAAACTTTTTTCTAGGTTGCCACCAATATATCTTTAGAGTCTTATTGTTTTAGCTAAAGGGAAAATGAGTAACTCTGCAGTGCAATGAAGACAAAAGAAAAGCCCAAGAATCTCAACAGGTAATTGTAGTTTCCAAAAGCTGAATGAAAATCTCACATCTGTTAATGGGACAGATGTTCACTTCTGTAAGAATAAATCCATAAATGAAAACATTTTTCTGACAGAAAGCGATGATTAGTGTTAAATTAATAATTGTTATTTCACCCCAGTGCCATCTCAAATGGATTCAAATTAGTCAGCAGCTGCCGTACAGTAAACTGATCTCCTATTGTGAAAACTATGAATACTGCAACACTGAAAAACAGTGAACTAGAAGTGGCCAACACCATCTGCAAACTGGGACTACATGTCAGCAGGACTAACAGCGGAAAATAAATTCCAAATTGTAACAAATAACAACTCCATGACAGTAAATCAGACATTTTCTAAACTCTGAGGCTGATCCATGTGTCCATATTTATCTAAAAGCCACATTTTTCCTTTTCTTTTTTGGGTCTTATCAGCCCAGCTGCCAGTGTTTGTGATTGTGTGTTATGGTTACTGCTGTTCCTCCGAGTGCAAGGTGCCAAATGGCTTCCTCCCACGCCATAAGCTCCAGGCTGGTTTTAACACAGATCGCCCTTTTAAAATCCAACCACAATAAAAACCCCTGTGCTAAACTGCAATGACACACATAGCTGTGACCTCGCGGCGTGATTTCTGTTCCACGAGCGATTCTTATGCCAGAAGACTGCAGGTGCTTCGCTAATCCCTGTCCTGACAGTAACACTGTACCTTATCTCCACAACAGGACTACAGGGTCAAGACTTTGTATCTTGAGATTTAATCATTTCTCCTCTGCTGTGTTTGGACTGTACATAATGGTTCCCTCTCTTCGGCGTTTCTGTCTCTGGACCGAAGCTGTTGGCCTTTTGTTCTCTTTGGTTTGACCTGCAGATAATTCTATTTTCCTTTCCACAACCAAGCCTTTGTGCCCTCAGTGTATCCTCTCTTCTCCTTGAACTTCAAAGTGTTGTACACCAAGAGATTATTTTCAGGAAGTAGGAGGAAATTTATTTTTCGTCCCTGGACCTTCTTCAGCTGAACAGGCTGAATACCATTTAGCTTTTGTCTCAGCTGCTGAACGTGGCTTTGGTTTTTGTCGAGTGTGTCTTCACTTGATGTCCAGCCCTCAAAAGCTTCTATCAAATAGAAGAAGAAATGCGTATTAGTGTTTCCTAGACAACAAAGGAGTAAGGACATGATAAATAATTCTGCTAAAAATATAAAACAAGAAGTAATGAGAGGACGCCACAAAGCCACCCTGGAAAAAGACAAAGAGAGCAAGAGATCAGGGAATGGGATCAGTGGGAGCCAGTAATGGGATGAATGAACATAGTCTATACATCCAGAACACATTGAACATGGTTCACAATGCCGTGTCCTACTTCAACGTGACTCCCAACACCCACTAGATTTGTGGGGTGGCTGCTGCAATGCAGACACATCTGAGGGAGCAGATACAGTGGACACCACTGCCATGCAGGTGCTGTCGGCTCAAAAGAGCAAGATGGCAATCGTACAAAATATATGCCTTTATGTTTAAGCATTTAATTCCCATTCAGGTCAACACTCCTGGCACTGTAACATATGCTGGATTAAACAGCAGGAAATCTGGCATTCTGCTGGTATAAACATCTGTGACACCATCCTAGCATTTACCAGGAACAGCAATAATCTAAACATAGCAGACTGTCAGAATCATTTCCATGCATTTTGTTCTAATAGAGGGGGCAGCATAGTTTATAATTATACTTAAACCACCTCCTATTCACCGGCAAATGTGTCACATCTGTCACTTAAGTCATTGGATATTTGGGCCGTGTTTCAAATTCACCAGGATGTTTTTTTCTGCTCCAGTTTGCACATTCCCAGTGCAGGTTCCACACACATGTGTCTGCCAGACCTGATGCTACTGAGGTCAACTTTACTCAAGTCCTCATGCGAAGCCCAACCCACGCTTGAACTCTTTTTAGCCCCTTTTTTTGTCGGAGGCTCATCCAGGCCCATGTGCAGATGGTTAGACAAGGTTGGAGATCTTCAGGAGAGAAAACAACTCAACGCTCAAGTTTGCAAAGCAAAATCTGAAAGTGACTTTAATGTGTAAAGGCTGCATAAAAATGCATGTGGACTTATATTCTGTAATAACTATAGTAATATCAGCATAGTCTCTGATCTGCCGCTTCCGGTCCTCCTCCTCCTTAAGGCTCCTCCTCATCTCGCCCCCCTGCTGTTTGACGCCTCCTCAGCTGTTTTGTGATCATGATGATGATGATGATGAGCGCTGCCGATCTGACCCAGTTAGGAGCCTCTTGTTCTGAAGCCGTGGAAATAGCTTCCACTGCACCGTAATCAAACGAGATTCTTCATTAGAGCCGCTTCCCCTGTGTTCCTTTCTCTTGTCCTATTTTATCGAAGTCAGTTCTTTCATCGTCTCTTTGTCGTTGTATTTCACTTCTCTAACAACAGAAAACATCTTCTGCTGTGCCCAACAAATAGCAAACTGAATGGATTAAATTGTGAAAGTAAAATGTTTTCTTCTGCTGGGTTTGTGATGCTCAAAACAACGTGTCCACCGTTTTACAGACGTCTCTTTCAAAGTCTATTGGGCCCATTGGCATCCATCACGTGATAAATTACTGGAAACCAGCCTCTGTGTGTAGGCGTGTCATGGAGCTATTGTCATGGAGCTATTGTTATGATTTCCTAGTTGGTTTTGGTGAATTGGTGAATAGTCCCACTGATACCTGATCCAGCATTGTGCGTTGTAACAGAGGCATTTTCAATACTGGTCTCAACGTCAGAACAGCTCAACCATTTATGTTTCAGCAGAGAGAGAAAAACATGTACTTTTGGCCACGTAGAGCAAAAGTATGTGCACACAAATATTACACTCATACAGTTTGTCTCAGTCCAAATCCATGGGCATTCATCTGCTGCTAGAACAGCCTCCACTCCTCTGGTTTCAGGCTTTCCACCAAATTTCTGAACCTGGCTGCAGGGATTCGCTCCCATTCAGCCACAGGAGCATAAGTGAGGTCCGTCACTGATTCGTGGTGATGAGGTCTGGCTCACAGTCCATGCTCCAATTCATCCCAAAGGTGCTGGCCTTCCCAAAACTGTTGCCACACAGCTGGAAGCAAACTACAGGCATTGTTTAAATTACCACTGAATGCTGCACCGTTAAGACTTTAATTAGGACGTGCAGACCTAGCCAAACCAAGAACAACAGCTCCAGACAAAAACTACAAAAAAGTATGTGGACAGGATCCAGGTTTTCCACATACTTATGATCATATGTTGTAAACACAATTCATAAAGATTGATTGAACCTCAGGCTGTCTCTTGTCGTTCCCTCTCTCAAGATGATCATAACAAGCTGTTACTTAATAGCTCTGTTCAGTGAACTAACAGCTCACATAAAATCCAGACGGCTTGTTCTTCAGTAGGAAAACAGCAGAGATGTGCTGAACAACCAGCGAGTTCTGCTGATCTCGCAACTCTGTCGACCAAAAAAAAATGCTCACAAGACCATGAGTCATGGATCAGTTCATGTGAAAAATATACGCATTCATCTGTGATCTGTGAGACATGAATACACACACACACACACACACACACACACACACACACACACATGCATGCATTGTGTGCAAAAATACTTGGCCAGTAAAGAACGCTGGCACCAAATAAAGGCTGTATCACAATTAGGCAACCAAGACAAACACAAATGTCACATAATTAGTTAAAATGCAGCAATTAAAGATAACTATTTCTGCATGACATGAAAAAAAAAAATCCACTCATGAGTCTTCTTTTTTCTTGGTTGCCTGAGTCTTTGTGCAAGTTACTGCTCCAAGACCACAAAACATGGATTTCATTTTCTGTGGACATGTCCGCCTGCTAATGATCCATATTATGGAAACCATAAAAGTGCAGATGTGCCCACCAATTCTGTTGAAAGACGACATTTTACCAGATCATTTTGGGCTGTTTTCACACATTTTAAAATCAATGGGAGAGTTCAAGGCTCATGGATCTCGTTGATGAAGTGTGTGTGTGTCCATTTGATGGCCAATAAAAGGCGAAGAGTTACTGCAGCATGAAGAAAACGTCCTGAACCTGCAGAGTGCAAGAGACATCTGTGTATTCGTGGATTCAAAAGTCCAGGATGTCTCTGAACGCAGGGGCCATGTTTCAGCTCTGTTAGGTTAACGTTATGCCTGTCTTGTTCTAGATGCACTGAGAGGGACTCTTCTGCGGACAGATGGGGATCCGTCCGGTTTTCACAGAGCCAGGAGGGACCAGCAGACCCCTCACAAACACAGAGAAGCCCGCAATGCACAGGCTGAGGGAGGAGGGGGAGGAGTTGATATCAGTACTCTCCCTGACAACGTGACCCGCATAGTGGTGAGATCTACATATTTGACCCTTCGCTCAGTCAGTGCATGTGTAGTTTATCATAATGATAATGGCAGATTGACCCTGAAAACATTTCTCTTTGATTTCAGACAAAGGTAGATAAAGGAAGTCTTTTCATTTCTAGCTGGTGACTGTAGATTCTATTGGGTGAAGAGACAACTATAGTCGGCTATAGCCAGTTTGCTAATTAACATGAAGTCAGTGAGTTGGTCCAGCTACAATATTTCAAAACAAGAGCCTTGCAAAAGGGTCTTTATCCTCCTCAAGACTAAATACATGATGTCATGGTTCTGGCTGTGGTTAAATCTGGTAAATAGTTAGCATCCTCATCAGTTGTTCCATGTACAAGACTTGTTCCCGTGTCTTGAGGATGCTAACTTTTTACCAGCAGCAGCATGTTTTTGTATTTCATGGTAGCTAGGCAGCCCTAGTGCCAGTGTCTGAAATTAACTTTTTAACTCATCGCCTGGCCAAGCATATTTTTTACCCGCCTTTTTGTGTCACACATACATAAACATGAATGTCAGATGCTTTTGCTCTGGAACAGCTTCATAAAGATGTCTGACCAGAGACTGTAATGAGTTTAAATCCTTATTTTATGTGAACAATTTATCATTTATTTTCCAGAATAAACCGCTTTGCAATATTCAAGAGATTAAGGGACAGAATTCTCATTGTGTACAGAGAAAAATGGTCTGTGGATATATGGTATAAACAAACTTCCTGAAGTTTTTGTCTCATAAAGAACAGCTTTGGTGCAGGACCTTAGATGAAGTATAATTCAAACAAAAGACAAAGATCCCTCTGTGCACAGTTGCATTCAGGAACACTACGACTAGCCAAAGAGACCGGAAGGTTTAACGCCACTCCAGAGGAGGACAGACTTTGTTTGTTATGTGAGTTGCAGGTGAAATTGAGAATGAGGTTCATTTTTTGTTTGGCTCTCCAGTTTACGAGGACCCAAGAGGTGTTCTTTTTAGTAAAACGTCCTTCATTTTTGTTGATTTCTTTTGGCTGGATGACTTGATGACTTGATTTATGTTTTAGGAAAGGAACTTTTTTTCTTTGCAGATTTTCTCTGCCAAGCCTGAGAAAGAGGGCAGAATATTTGTTTTATACCGAGCTGTAAAATGTTGTTTTACTACTTTGTAATCAAATGAAAAGTATGTAAATGATTTAACACTGCAGCTGTAATTCTGGTGTCTTGTAAACCCGTGAAGATTGGGCACGAAAATAAACAATCAATGTCATTATATACATTATGTGCTACTGCTGCAACTACTAGGTAGCAGTTTTTTTAACATGAAACTTACTAAAAATGCATCTGCTTGATGATGCTAACACATTGTACTTACAGACAAATAGTTTCCAAGGCAGAAGCGAGTAGAAAAGCATTCATCAGCAACATGAGTCCAGTACTGACCTGTCTGTCTGCTGCACTGAGGAATGTGTCTGTCTGACTGCTGGGTTACAGTCAATGCAAATGAAATACATGTTTTTAACCCTTTTGACCTAAACTTGTTATACTTTTAACTAACTTACTTTTTAGATGACTAACTTAACATTAAAGACAGGACACATTAGTTTCAGTACATTTCACTGAGATAATGAGGCCAGAGCAAATTTTAAGCAAAATTATTTTGTCAAATCTGAAACTTGTGTGGTTCATTTACATAATACTATGGAGGAAAGCTGCAAGAAGTGCAGCTGCTACTGATTCAGCTGTCAAAACTGCAAAAAAGAATAGACAAAACAAACAGGCCTTCTGTTGGAGAAAATGTTGAACCTCAATGGCGAATCATTTCCATGTCTTTTGGGCCTGCCCAAAAATCCAATCATACTGGGGGGAGGTGGCTAATGAGATAAACAAAATAATGGGAGTGGAGTTAGTTTATTCTTTTGTTACTTTATATCTTGGTAAAATACCTGAAACACTCCTACACAAAGATAAATATCTATTGAAGATACTTTTGGCAAGTAGCAGGAAAGCTATAACCCGAAAATGGTTGCAGGTTGATCCTCCAACATTGGCCCAGTGGCATGGGATAGTGAAAGAAATCTACCGTATGGAGAGACTTACTTTTGTTTTAAGACTTGAGTCAGAGAAATGTACTGAACAATGGGAAAAATGGATTATGTATGCACTCTGTTTAGAATAGTATGACATGATGTATGGAGAAAAATGTGTTGAGATTTTAAATGTAACACCCACGATGACCTCATGTTCTTTTTTTATATTTCAAAGAATTGAATAATAAAAAAAAAACAAACAGGCTTACCGTGTAGGCCTATGGTCGCCCAGGGTGGTATAACATACTGTGTATTACAGGTGGATGTGTTACAGGCTGTGAAAATCATGGCCCATTACATCACTTCATTCATGCGGTGTTTCAGGATCCTGTGAAGAGTTTTCCTCAGACAAAACATATTGTCTGTTATGTTGGGAGTAGCCAATGTCCCTTTACAGTGCCATGAAACTAGGCCTAGTTATCATGTCGAACTCCGACAAGACAGAAGCAGCGCACCCATCAATTACATGACAAAGTGGTAGAGACTCTCAGCATGGTACAAACATTTACCGGCCAGTGTGGCAGATAGTCTTCTTACATTTACTCGCCAACAGAAAATCTCCCAGCATTTGGCTCTTGGCGGAATTGGCTGTGGACCCTTCGATAATGTTTGAATGAAAAATGATGTTTGTATCTTCAAACATTATGTTCCACTTCTGCAAGAGAAAAGACTTTGAGGATTGGGTGA
Source organism: Pempheris klunzingeri (assembly GCF_042242105.1). Classification (NCBI taxonomy): domain Eukaryota; kingdom Metazoa; phylum Chordata; class Actinopteri; order Acropomatiformes; family Pempheridae; genus Pempheris; species Pempheris klunzingeri. The sequence continues at coordinate 4,462,624 of NC_092031.1, forward strand.
ACATAATGTTTAGCTGGTTTCAGCTGGTGTCACAAACAGAGCTAGAAGACCCATGGAGAAGAATGGGGAGGTCATGATCCTACATAGCTAGCTACCTAGCTACGTACATGAGAAATAAATAATAAATTCTCACAAATTTGTACTTTTCAATCTGTACTTTTTGTTTTAAAAAGGGACAGACTATTTAATTTAATTGTATTTTATTGTGTCTAAGTTTCTGTTCAATTTTGTATTTTAATATTTTGTATTGTTGTGACGACCTCTGTACCGCACTCTGGCACAACAATTTCCTCCAGGATAAATAAAGTCGGTCTTATTCTTATTCTTATTCTTATAATGACCGAAATACTTCTATAAATATGGTGACCAGCATGGATGGGATCAGGTTGTTGTAGGGTGATTTGCAGGCACTGGCATATTTCTTAGATCTTCATGAAAAAATGTTCTGCTCGTAGCAGCTGAACCTTTGTTTTGGCTGAATTCAGATGAATCTCTCACTTCAGATTATTTTGTGAAAAACAAAACAAAATATTTGCTGTCGCAACAAGAAATCGGCAAACCTAAACACAATGTCAGTGCAGAATGAATGAAGAGAAACTGTCTGGTTTTTATTAGGGAGTTATTTATGTTAACTATGGACACGTTGCATTGAAATAATGCTCTTCTGAGCTAAAGAAGCTTTGAGTGGAAATCATTTTCTTTAGATTTTAGTGGACTTACCTTGTGGCGTTTTCCATTCATTACCTTTTACATCTGTGAGTGTGTATGATGAGGTTTGTATCTTATGGCCCAGGCTCTTCTCTCACTTGAATCAATCTCAGTAAAATTCACCCCAAATAAAACTCTGTTGTACTTTTTTTTTTTTTTTTTTTCCTCTCCCAACAATTCAAATTGGAAACAGACGTCAGCCTCGTCCTGCCAACTTACAGTGTTTGTTTAAGCGTGGCCGTGCGTGCATACGTGCACGTGTGTGTGCTTCTGGATGACTCACTTGGACAAGATCACAAGTAGCCCTGTTGCACTGCTGCTGCTGCCTTTTTTTTGGTGGGGGGGAGGTCTGGTCCCAATTTCCAAGACCCTCCACCTCTTGCCCACTGGGAAGCTTTTCAATAAATCAGTCAGCTGTGAGGGAAAAGTATGATTACTTCCTTCTCCTCACCTAGAAATACCCCCCCCCCTTCTAGAAAACAGAGGCTGGTGTCAGGCTGTGGAGATGGGAGAAAAAAGTGGGTCACTTGCTGTATGTGGAGCAGCCGGAGAGGCAGTGAGAGCGCTGCATTTAACTGCTCCACTTTCAGAGCCCACACTAAACCCCAGAACCATTGCTCTCTGTCACCTTGAACTGTGGCATACATTAATAACGCCGTCAAGACGAGAGATCTGTATGAAGGCACATGCCCTCGTTGTCAAAGCACTGTGTGTAACGTGTAAACAGCTCCCCCAAGTGGAACTGTGTGGACGGAAATAGAGGAGATAAATCCCAGATGTCTGGTGCAATGGTTCCCATACAATCAAGCCCTGGACACAGAGCAGCCTCCTCTTACAGTCCCCTTCTGATTGTCGGCACGGTTTTGATTTCATAGGATGACTTTCTCATATTGTCCTATATTTTCAGAAAGAAACAAAAAGAAAGTAGAGAAAAGTCTCGCTTCTACCTTACGGTTCCAACCAAACAACTAATCAATGGATCAAGAAAACGATGGAAATGTTAATTGATAATGAAAATAACTTTATATACTTTTATAACTGTACATGCAGAACACGTGTTGCTAACGTTTAACCAGAGGTGGTTTCCTTAAATTTGATTTTCTTTCAATTAAACTTTTCTCTCCAACTGATTGATCAAAGCAGTAACCACCACCTGCAAACAGATTTGTGATCATGTTCTGTATATTCTTTGGTTTATTACAATACAGACCTGCAGGGTTTAATCTCTACAAAATAATTTTAACTGGTCAACAAAGATATTTTGGTACCTGTGGTAAATTTAACTGTGAAATAGTCAGATCATTAATAATGTAAATCAGTGGCTGTTAAACCTACTCTGCCTCATCAGGACTAACGCTTTACGGAAACTTTGCTAATGAGCGGCCTCTTTCTCTCAGGAGGACTCCCAGAGGTACTACAGATGGCAGAGTTTTGGTCCAACAGACAGACGGACTGAAGACTTGTGGGTGAATCTGAACAACCTGCACAAGAGCCAAGTCCAAATCCACGGCATACTGTCCAATACACACCGGCAGGCAGCGGTGAGACACACACACACACACACACACACACCTGCCACTTACCCTAACTTTAACCACCACAACTAAACCTCCAACCTGAACCCTTCTCTCGTTTTTAAAGCACTGAGGAGTGGCGTAAATATAATCAGATTCATTTTATTGTCTCTTGGAGATCTGCCTGCAGAGAGAATGTCTCTCAAACGTCTTAACTCTAAATGACTTAAATGACATTAAGGCCTAACTGACATAACTGGATGACTACAGAAAAAGAGAAAAAAGTTTTATTACTTAAAAATGTTTTTACTAACTTATTGTCGTAGCACTTTCTTTTGATGTGTGTTTGATTTTGTCAGTTCCCCCTTTTCACTAACTGATTTCATCCCATGTATGCACCATTGTGTCGGTTTGTTTAATTCATTTCAAAGCCCTTAGCTAAGATCTTTTCTTATAACACATTATATTATATCATTTCATATTCACAATACCTATAATATACATTTTATAGGTATGAAGCAGATTAAAATATAATTTTCACTTCTTTAATCACCTTGACCCCATATTGGCGGTCCTCCAGAGACCCTGGGGGACTTGTTAATAATAAAGTTCCCACTAACTCATCTGTATTTAAAGAGGGCACTTATGAACTATTTAGATTTTTAAGGAGTTTTTTCATTACAAAGAGTTGTTAACACTCACCGTCCCCTTGAGCCCCTGCAGTTTAACCCAAACGAAGCCTTCGAACCTTAAAACCAAGTCTTAACCCTCAAACGACCCTTTGAAGTTGTCAGAAGCAGGCAAGTGGTCCTCACAATGCAGGAGTGTCCTCACAGTGATGGTTTCAAACCAAATACACACACACACACTAACACACAACTGTCTGATCTATCACCCAGCCATGTTTGATATGTTTTCTCTAATCCACAGAGGGTGGCACTTTCTTTTGACTTCCCTTTTTATGGACACCACTTGAGGCAAATAATTGTAGCGACTGGTGGTGAGTTTCTCTTTACTTTACTCGATATCATAGCAGCGCTCGCAAGTGTGCTGAAGGAGACTTTGTCCTACCCTGGGGAAATTTTCTGGCATGCCTGGCTTTAATAAATCTGGTTAATTGTAAATGCCTTCATTTGATGGTTTTAATTGCTTAAAGACTTGCGGTGCATGCCCTACATTTTTAACCCAAAGAAAAACTTTCATGCAAGACAGAGTTGTTTGTTGATTCAACAATGTGTTAAGCTAATGAATGTGCACGGGGTGAGAATGAAAATGTGGAGTCTGGAGCTAATTTATTTCCATCCCATACAGAAATAAAGGGAAACAACAGCTGCCTGGTAAAAGGGTTTGTTTGTTTAAAATTTTTCCCCACCAGTGACACTACCATACCTGACTTTCAGTACTGGTAAAAACAGCAGATCTTTTTAATACCATACTGAGAAATAGGTTTTTAAACAAAACCCTTTTTGTGCATGTTGAATGTCGTGAACTTTGCATGAGTAAAATGTTCACCATCCATTCAAAGAGTAGTATGTGACAGACTTTGGTTGGTAGCAAGAAAGTATTTAAACACATTTTAAGATATGAATGTCTACATAAAACATTTGTACATGTGTTTCTGCCCAGGGTTCATCTTCATGGGGGAGATAACTCATCGAATGCTGACTGCCACACAGTACGTCGCCCCCCTCATGGCCAACTTTGACCCCAGCTTCTCCAAAAACTCAACCGTGAGGTACTCGGACAACGGTAAGCAGGAGCTCCACTGTGAAGCCGGTCACGTTTGGGAGCTCCTGGTTTTCTTTGACCAGCCTCTGTATCCTGCTCTGCTCAGGTCATCTATTTGTGGTGCAGTGGGACAAAGTGCGGCTGAAGGACCGAGAGCCTGAAGGACCTTTTACTTTCCAGGCAGCGCTTCACAGAAATGGAACGATTGTTTTCAACTACAGAGACGTAAGTTATGGATTTCAACGTAGTTGTTTTCTTCATCGTCTCTACAGTCTTATTCATACAGTTTCATCATGTTTCATTTATCATTAACGCTGCTGTTATTTTTCAGATCCCTGTACCTGTGGAGAAAATTAATTCCACAGAGCATCCAGTCAAAGTGGGACTGTCTGATGCTTTCATGGCGTTCCTCCCTTCAGCACAGCTCTCAGGTCAGTTCCCCAGAAAAAACTGTGTTGTTTTTTTTTTTAAATTGCTGCTGCTGTGACGATAATATAATTCAGTTTTCAAGTAGAAATACCATTTCATTATCATTATCACTATCATTGTAAATTGAATATCTTTGAGTTTTGGACTCTTGACTGAACAAAAGATAGATATTTTATGGACCAAACGAATAATTGATGAATTGAGAGAATCTGCAGATTAATCGATAATGAAAATAACCTAATGGAGATCAGACACATTGGGATCCTACTTGATCCTACATCATTTTCTACCAAATCTTTATCTTGTTATAACATATGAGCCACATATGAGTCATTACTGATATTAGTAAGGTTTTTCTATATCTATGGTTTCTCTGCCCTTACTTTCTGTTCTCACTCCCTTGAAATGTGATCTTGAATGTAATGAGAGAAGGAGGCAGATAGATTATTAACAGTAAACTAAAATATTATTTATGAATGTCATGAAAACTCTTTGTGTCTTGTGAAGGCAGCAGCGTCAGGTTTTAAACACACGGAGCAGAAACAGAAAACACACTAACATTTAATATTTGTCTTGAAGATGCGAGGCGTCGTACGATCTATGAGTATCATCGTGTTGAGATTGACACCACGAAGATTGTTAGCAGATCTGCATTTGAGTTCACACCTCTGCCCAGTAAGTACCCCGACCCACAAACCGACCTGTGAGTGACAGCCCGGCCTCATTACTCACCTCTCTAACTTTAGAGCACCGTGTGTCTGATTCCCCCAGCTTGTCTTCAGCACACATCCTGTGATCTCTGCCTAACGTCCAACTTGACGACTGACTGCGGCTGGTGCAACACTCTTCAACGGTAGGATGACATTTTGAAAGCATAACCTCGTGATGACGCCCAGAGAGCCTGGCTCTTCTCATTTTGTCCTCACTGAGTTTCAGATGTTCTGACGGCATCGACCGGCACAGACAGGAGTGGTTAGATTATAACTGCCCTGAAGAGGTGAGACACATTTCCTGTTAATTCAGTGGAGAAACAAGCACCTGTTTCATTTATTTCCTGAGTCATTCCTGTGGGCATCCACTCAGGCAAAAGGCACATGTGAGGACTACAACCCGGTGCTGCCTGAGGGATCTATGAGCTCCTTCAACCACTCCTCCCCAGGCCCGACGCTGGCTTCAGCTGTGATCGAAGACCAGCCTGTGACTCGAGGTAAATCTCTGACGGAGGCTCAGGGGGGAAACAGACAGTAAGGTATGCCAGCGAAGGCTCGTCTGAATCCTGCAGGTGGGAAAATGTCTGGAGAAAGCTTATAAATATAAATATATTAGAATATTGTGAAATCAAACAAGAGAAATCTTCTTAATCCCCGCTGAAAACTGAATCCAAATCACAGGAGTCGATGTTTTGTTTGGTTTGAGACTGTAATGTATCTATAATAGTACAACATATCAGATTTTATCAGGTATAGAAAGCTGGAAATCCTGGATTTTTTCCACAGTGTGTGCACAGTCCAAAAACCTTTATTAAGCCAGAGAAAGGCACGCATTGTCTGATATTAAGAAACATACAAAGAATAAGATCTTAACCACTAGAAAGTTCAATAATGTCACCAAACAATAACATTTTTAAGAAAGCAGACAAGGTAAAAAGTTTTTTGATTCCTAAAAGAGAAACCACATCACTTAAAGAACACAATTTGGTTTATTATAATTTAATTTTTGTTTAAATTTGGTTTATTCTTATTCTTTTCCTTTCAGTTATAATAACTTTCTATAATCTGAATGTGGTGAGACTGGACGGGACAAGTAAGCAGACAACCAGACCAGGTTTTAAACACATTTCCAGGTTAGCCAGAGTTATCTGGAAGAAGAAACAAAGGCAGACAGCATGATGGTGACCCAAAGTTGTACATTTACTTCCTACTTCCTACTGTTATACTTGCAAGTAGTTGTCCACACAACATTTCAGGTGCGCTCACTTTCAGTTTGACCTCCAAACGAAGCCATTTAGATCATTTAGCTGCACTATTGGATGAACTTCTGACTTTGTTGTTCCCAGATCTCACTATTTGGGTACAATGTTAGTATTACTGATAGCAAAGGGCTCAAACTGTGGCGGTACAAGTTGTGTTAAACCAGAATTATCCTTTGGACCCTCTCATTGATTTTGCACACAGATTTCTTCCTTTTGTTCTGTTTTTTTTCTCTACTATGTAAGTGATGCATGAATTAAGATGAGTCGAGATCATCTTTTCCTGAGCATTTAGCAGTGTGCTGTAGGTTATAACACACTCACATTAGTTGGCAAGTACAAGTAGACCTCTTGTGGTCATTTGCTTTGCTCAAGCTCACTCTAACAGTCTAACCGGCCTACAAATCATATCCTCCAGACGTAAGGCAGTGTGTTTGTTTGGTACAGACCCAAGCGAAAGCCACATCAACATCATTTTAGATGTTTTCTCCTTCCTTTCAGATCTACAGACGGGCCCTCCGAACCATAAGGGGATAACAGAGAACACAGCCATTATAGCAGGCGTGGTGGCTGCTCTAGTTCTGCTTGTAGCTCTGACCTTACTGGCTGTCTACTACATCAACACGCACCCCACAGTCGCTCCACCGTTCTACCTCATGCAGGTGAGCAGAGCAAATATATTATCATATATTCTGTATGTAGAGTCCACAGTTTGTTAGTTTTTTTTTGTTTAAAGATATCCCACGTGCACGCTCTTGTTTGTCTGCTGCCTGGCCTTTAGCAACTACTGTCTGTTGTTCGTAGCGACGCACCAATAACTACTGGCCGTCTATGAAGTTCCGCAACCAGGGATGTCACTCCAGTTACGCAGAGGTCGAGCTTGGGGGTCATGAAAAGGAAGGATTCATCGAGGCTGAGCAGTGCTGCTAAGGGTCCTGGACTTGCGAGAAAGGACCCCATCTTGAGGACTGCAAAGATGTTACAAGGGGATGAATATGGACCATCAGGCCGACCATCAACACAGGATGTCCCGACTCCACCCGTGGCGACAGGACAGTGTTTACTGTACTCTTGTAGCTCTCGCCAGCTTTCTCCGTGTCTTTTGCTCTTTGCCATCACACAGGGGATTTGCCATTTTATCCGAGGGTTGGAGGGTCTGAGAGGAAGGCGCCTGTGCAGAAATGATGAGATGAAAACGTGTAACTGTACAAAACCCATCAATGCAAGCGGATGTCAGGGAATGAATCGAACTAGCCTTCATACTGCAAACCAATGTACAGCTCAACTTAACCATGTGTTTTTGTTTTCATTTCAGTTTTTTTTTTTTTTTTTTTCATGAAACCATGAAACCAATGATTGGTTCATAACACGTTATATCTCTGTGGACTTCACTATAACAGATATTTAGCTATATAACTGATAGTGACTATAATGATCATCTTGAACTTCTCTGGAAAAAAAATCTTGTTTGGATGAATTTTAGAGACATCAAGTTATGACAGTTTTCTTTAAACCTTTCTGTTTAAATGTCTTCTAATAAAAGCTGGTGGCGAGTGTTGATATTAATCTCTTGGCCTATATTTAGTAAACTAGGCTACAAGCTGATATTTCATTTTTGATAATTAATGAGCTCTAAATGCACTCATTCGTCAAAGGTTGTAGGAAAGTGACAAACTAATCTATCCTGTTGTTTTGCTCAAATGCATATAAACACTGGCCTGCATCTAATTCAGTTGGCCACCAAGACTTTGCATATTTTGACTTAATATCCAGACACAAGTGGTGTGAAGATAATTAAAATGATAGCGTGTACACAAATGATACTAGCCCTGAATGGTACGCAGTGTAATATTCTTATTTTTGTGATACCTTCTACCTAAGAAGTCATTTTGTTACACATATTTATTACAGGAGGGAATATTTGTGTCCCCCACTTTGATGGAAAAATATATATTTTCTTTTAGTCACACAATATTATCATTTATGCCCATTCCTCCCCTCCCACCACTCAAGTGACTGGTCAAAATGGAGTTGTTGGTGAGTTTCACTTAGGTAAAATCTCAAACACTGAACAAGTGTGAATGCAAGTAAACATCTGTTTTTTTATTTGTATGTTTGTGGTTTGTGAACAACATGAAAATAAAGCAAAGGCAGAAAAAAAAAAATAATACAAACAGAATCAGTCACTATTAGCGAATGACTACAAACAGGCATTGCATAGCTCTGCCACATGATGGAGACAGAAGACTGCAAGAAAGTCCATCCCAAAGCATGCAACTTATAACTACTACCAACAGGACAGAGGCTTTAATCACAGAAACACAGACTGTCTTTTGCACAGCTGAAGCTAAACAGAGAAACATCTATGCAGCAAACAAAGACACATTTCCACATAGAGTTTATTTGAAACTGAAACTGATGTAATAACACAGTTAAATTAACATACAGGCATGTTGGCTGCTTGTAACTAATTACATGGAGGAGTTTCAAATGACTTAAGATGACAAATTAAGGGTTGGCTAGGGTTAGCTAGAAGCTAACACTGCTAAATTAGCATTGCTAATAACCAGAGAAAACTATTGAACAGCTGATCTGCACACTACCAACTATGGAGGCGGAACAAACCATTCCGAAGAGGGGAGGGTGGAATAGTCCAAGTGATGCCAGCATTAATACTATATTTTAAAGGAAAGGAAATCAACCATTAAAATACTTCTAAAATAATAAAAGTGAGTCAGACAGAAGAAGACATTCATGAGGTTTGATTCACTGAAATCTCAAAGAAATGTAGGGTTCAGGTTAAACGTTATTAAGAGTAGATTAACCGTTAACCTCATAACAGTTGCTAACGGTTGCTTCCCATTCACCGTGCGGGGTATTAATACTAAGTACAGTATTTTACAATGTTAAATACAACGACGGGACGGTAAATAAGCGGCTGAGACACGACAACGAAGGTAAATTAGGAGGAGTTGGAAAAGAGGGGGCACCCGGATTTGAACCGGGGACCTCTTGATCTGCAGTCAAATGCTCTACCACTGAGCTATACCCCCGATGTTTAACACAGGAGACAGCCATGTATTTAGTTATTACCAAAGTGTATGTATTGCGTCTAAAGTGAAGTATTTTGAGAATCGCCGCAGTGTTAATACAGTAAACTAAGGTTTAAACCATATTGTAATATTTAGCTTACATTGAGACAAGATGTCTAACGCAGTTGTAGTTCCGGTTATTGTCCGACAGATGGCGCCAAACATCGACTTAGTTTAACTCACTGTCGAATCATCAAATGTTTTTTTTTTTAAATCTTATTTATAGTTTGTTCAGTTGATTATTGGCACCAATCTGCATATTTTTTGTCGTATTTCTGTGATCACCTAATTGAATTATGTCATGACATCGTGTTTGATGTTCAGTGTGAGTCGCTGCTCCTTTTAAGGTTATTCCCCTTAATGCACTTGATGCTGCCTTCAGGGGCTTCGGAGAAACCCGTCGATCGCAACACTTCTTGTGGGATGTGTAAATACAGCTCATTAATGAGCGTCTCTTGTCTTTAATATCAACGTGCTTTTACACGTTGTATCTTAAGCAACGTCAAGCATCAGATAAAATTGCATCAGGATAGAAAGTGTGATGAAAATGTCGATTCTGGGTCATTTTAGGGTTTAAACTATGAATGGTGACAGCGCAGAGACTTACATGGGGGTCAAGAGACCACTGCTAATGTCCAGTGAAGCTCTTTGACAACATGCACGCTTTTTCGACCACTGTCCGGCGACAATTCAGCAACAAAGTGCATGTAAAAACTCTATATCCGATGTCAGTGAATGCACCACTGCAGGCTTGACTCCTCCTTGCCTTGAGGTCGCGTCTTTTTAATGACTGATGTGCCTGCAGGCGAAGAAGAAGAAGAAGAGGAGGCTGTGCGTGTCCCAGCTGATCATCAGAGTCCCTACTTAACTCCAGAACCCTTTTTTTTTTTTTACTGGGTCTGTTTCTTTGTGTGTTTGTTTGTTTTCTTTTCGTTGCTGTGTTGTGAAGAGCGTCATCATGAATCCGCCCTGTGGAAGATGCAATAAACCAGTTTACCCCACAGAAAAAATAAATTGCCTTGATAAGGTAAGGTGATACAAGTCTAACCTCGTAGCTGTGCAATATTTCTGTGTGATAGTTTTTGCAGGAGTATGTTTTGATCAGTTTTTCTTTCTGCCATGTGTTGTCAGCAGTATTACTTCAGGCAAATACTTTTATAAAGTACAAAGATGGTCAGAGGCAGAGGTATTTTTCTCCTATGTGATATTTACGTACAATAAATGTCACAGTGCCCTCTCTGTGATGCTTCACCACTATATATCTATCACTATATCTTTATTTACACACAGTACATGCACACATATACTATATATACACACATAAAGACACACACAAACACACACCAGGGGGGTGATGATGAGATGTCTGACAGATAAACATCAGCCACAAACCTCTAAATGACAGTTGCTATCAGCTTGATACTCTGATAATGTGACTGTAGTCAGATAAAGATAAAAACCCTCATTACAGCAACAGTCAAGGTTAATTAAATCAATTCAAGGACACAATTGAAGCTAAAGTGAGCGAATGGTGGCCAAAACATAAAGGTCACTGAGTAAAACCAAGTAGGAAAGAGTCTTTTCTGTGTCAGGTGTACACAGAGGGTTCAGACGCTGTGCACATTTTTGAGTAAATGGCAAAAACTTTGGTTTTGGTATTTTGTGGCACTAAGATGTTTCCTTCAAGTGACCACACATCTTTTTGGACATTAAGCCAAATCAAGTAAACCATGAAAACAGGTTACTGGAGGAGTTTGAAGTACTTCAAACCATAATTAATCATTTTAATGTGCATTTAAACAAACAGTATTCATCCTCATGTGATCATTTTGCTCTGTTAACATCTGTTGGTACTTGTTTAGTGCAGAGATGGGAAACAGATGAACAGCTGTGCTCTCATGTGAAGCGGTGAAGGCATTTTCTCAGCCTGTCAATGCAAAAGTTACCCTCACGTCCTCTTTTCGTAGCTGACGAGAACTCACAATTGAATGCATGTTTTTAATTCAGTGGATTGAACTTAATATTTTACACTTTAGCTCTGGCTTTGTGCTCTCTTCCTCTGTCTAGTATTGGCACAAGGGTTGTTTCAGCTGCGAGGTGTGCAAGATGGCCCTGAGCATGACCACCTACAAAGGCTTTGAGAAGAAACCTTACTGCAGTATGTGAGTGTTTACACCACACTGATCATCCTGATGCTTAAAGTGACTGACACACCTGTAAGAACAACAGGACAACATCTGATTCTGCGTGGAAGCACCTGAATTATCTTGTAGGAAGGACCAAGAATTATGAAACTGTGACCACATGGTTACAATCTGTTATAAATCTGTAGATGTTGCATATTTTATTTGGTTGTTTGGAGGTTTGTTGTCGTTTTATCGCAAACAAAAGCTGTCATGAGACGAGCAGATGTTTATTTCCGAAGAGAGTGAGACACGCAGATGGTGGACGCTGCAGTGTGTGTGGAGGTGATGGAAAAGAGAAGTGTGAACTGGCGGGCCGAATCATGTGATCCCAATGAGTGTGACTGGAGATGAGAGAGAGTTTGCCTGTCTGATTCCGTTTATAACCACACAGCAGGACGATTTCTTTACTATCCATTTGTCCTTTTCTCTCATTTATTCACAGATAAGTCACATTTCATCCTCCATATGTTAGTAATGGCCACAAAAACAAAACAGTAACATCAGCAGCACCTTAACTGACACACCCACTGGGAGGATAACTTTTTTTTTTTTACATATGTTGGGCAAGAAATGGCTAGTACGTACAAAAACATGTGTGTAAACATTGTGTTGTATCACTTGGTTCAAAGCCACCAGACTTTATAGAAAAAAACAGTAATTTTACAGAGGAGTTGTTTGTCTACTGCTGTCTCAGTTGGGTAGCCTGTTTGTGTTATTGTGTGACTTGTGGGTGTTTTTAAAGGGTTAGTTCGGATCTTCCCCCACAATATTTGCGTAACACACAGTAACACAAACAAGCTAACTGAGAAAGGCAGCAGTAGACCTGCAACTACAATGTTAAGCAAGGTAAAATGACTGTTTTTGTCAAAGTAGTCTGGTGGGTTTGAATAGTGCAACATAGTGGTTGTTTCTGGTCAAACAATCTGAGCCTGTCAGTGGCAAAAACAAGCACCTTAACTGGACGTATGTTGATCGTGTGCGATTGTCCTGAAGGATTACATTACAGCCATTACAGCCCATTCGATCTACTGGACCATTTCCAAAAGTTTTTGTGCCCATCAGTCATTTCAAACCCAATATATATAAAACTGGAGCCCAGGTTTAAAAGTACAGAAATGAAAAGCATGTGAAAAGCGGGGTTTCTCAGACGAGTGCTCCACTTTGTGGTGGCGAAAGAAAGACGGAAGGCTCAAGCAGCCAAAACAGCCTTCCTTATCTGGCAATATCACCATCACTTACACAAAACATACACACAAAAAAAACCCTTCCCTTATGTTGTAGAATACACACAGCTCTAGTTCGCTCCAGTCCTGTTTTTGTAAGAGTTTTCAGATGTTTAAAGAGAAAACAGAATATTTGTGGAGCACAATTTTTGTGGCTTCGTCCATTTTTCTAAGGGCAGAATGTAAAAAAGTAAACTAAAAGTATTCAGATGAGATTACTTTTGTTTTAAATCCAGTGGAAGTGATTTCTGTTATCCTCCTCTTTTCTTTCAGGCATTACCCCAAAACCTCCTTCACTATAGTGACCGACACCCCCGAGAACCTGCGTCTCAAACAACAGAGCATGCTCAACAGCCAGGTCAGACAGCCACACATCAGCCGTGTCGCTCCCCTCTATCTCTGCTATCGCTCCCGCTTGGTCTCTGCTGTCTGTCACTCGTCCTAATCTCATTGCATCATCAAGAGTCGCTGTATCTCTCCCTCTCTATCTGTCTCCTTCACTCAGCTGTCTGTCTGTCTCGCAGCAGGAGACGTGGACGGACCTCTTGGCTCTGTGCTCAAGACAATTGAATTTGTCCGATTGAATGAAATGAGCCCTGAGACCAGATACTAAAATTAGATCATGTTAGTGTGACTTTGATGTAAAGATCTGATGTTGGCCTTCAATAACCTAAACCGAATTCGAGCATTATTAAGTGTAAATGCAGTTTTAAAAACTCTTCCTTTCTGTCTCTCGTGTGGCACCGGCTCAACTCAGCCTCCCTGACTGCCTTCACTGTTCCTAATCTCTAATCTAATCACACCCTCTTCAAGCCAGCAATTTAACCTGGCTTCAGCAGCGATAAGCCCTCCAAGTCACGCAAAATTACAGGGATTCCTTTACAGTTTGCTTCGAGGATTATCTTGCCACTCAACATTTGGAGGCAAAGTTTTTCTTCCCTCGCAAAAGGTGGAAAAGTTTTTCCCCAAACGTTCCTTAAAACTCAAATCATCATAAGCACTTTTAACGTAGTAAGCAGAGTTTATTCTTTAACAGAATAAAGTCACTATAGCCACAGCAACGTCACCCATTGGTTTGTGGACTGCCGTTTTTAAGCCGGGATTTTGGTGGTGATTTTGGCCAGTGATTGGTTAGGTTTAGGCATGACCATAGACTGTATGAAAGAAGTGGACGTAGCTTCCTGCTCTGAAATGTGAAGTCAATGCAGAAGCGCCTTAAACCTTCATTCTTTCTAATGGCCAGCAGGGGATGACTTCTCTCACTTGATTTATTACCTCAGTAAACATTTTCCTAATGTGTTTACGGTCTCAGTCGCTAGTTTCAAGTCTTCTTCAACACAGCTTGATGTTCATTCAATAACTTATGGTCCCATTTAGAGTAAAATAGATGATAAAGATGGGTATGCTGCAGGGCTCCGCTTACTTAACAATCAGACGCAGGGGAAAAGGCTTGTGCATCACTTCTGGCTCCAAAATCAACAACCAATAGGGAGATTTAGAAAATTCTCAAACTGAGGCTTGAAAACAGCAGTCCACAAACCAGTGGGTGATGTTTTTTAGTTGATTTGTTTTTATTAAAGGGAATGAAAAGTATTTAAGGAACCAAATGATTTTAATGAAACACAGTGAACCAGTGTTACTTCTCACAACATGCATACTAGATTCATTATAGTCTTAATGTAGCTGCACAGACCAGACGAGAGTGGTTCCATTTTTGGTTAAAACCCCTTTAAGCTATCATGTAACATAACTGTGTTCTTATGCGACATGATTGTTATGATAACATCACTATCAAATTTACACCAAAAGTTGTTTCTTCCCCTCTGTTCACTCTCTCCTCACTCTCTCCTCTCTCTCTCTCTCTCTGTCTGTCCTTTCCTGTCGTCTCATCCAACCAACCCTGTTCATTGTTTATAACCATAAAAGTCTCGGCGATCCAGCTCTCGTACTGAGGCAGCATATTCCTCATAGCAAGAACATGACTCACTGTGTGTGTGTGTGTGTGTGTATGTGTGTGTGTGTGTGTGTGTTTGGGGGGGGGGGGATCTCAGATTTACTGTCAAGTAAACATTTTGGCTCAGTTTAATCTTGCAAGTGTTTACAAGGAAATCAGACCAATGGCTGTTTAAAGCACAGTGTGTGTGTATTTATGAATCATCTATCCAGCTGTAATAGGATATTACAGTACAGAGATGCAGTAGGTTACAGATTGCTTGCTACTTATTCTAACAAATGCTTTAAACTGGCTAATAAACTGAAAAGTCCCTAAAACATAGATTTAAGCCATGCAGTATAAACCTCAGCACAGTCAAACCTTCATTAAACGTTCTTCAATAAAACTTAAATCAAGATTGAGGAAAAAGTTGAATTTCCAGCACTGAAAGGCGGCTAGTCGCAGGTATGGTGAGAGCAACGGTTCACCTCCAGACTACTTACATGAACTCATGTGTTCATCAGCACCACCCATCGGACTCCAAATATGCTCATTTACATGTAAATATCGATAATTTAATAATAAATAATGAATGTTAATAAAGCATTGTTACAAATGGCTGTAGGTGGTCGAAACAGGATTAAAAACATTTCAGGACAGAAGATGAATCAAATCAGAAATGTCATATTAAAATTACATTTACTTTGTAATGTGTAACTCCCCAACAACGTAACTTATAACCTTATAATGTCATCTTGAAGAATACAACCGTCTTTGGGCCGAGAAGTTAACCTCAGGGGTCTCTTTCTAAACCCTGCTGTCTAATTTCAAAGACTACGCTCCTTAAATCCTGACGAATTACAAATTTGCAGGCGCTCTATAAGGAGGACTTTGAAAAGAGCAAGGGGAAAGGTTTCAGCGTGGTGGCCGACACTCCGGAGATGCAGAGAGTGAAGAAGACACAAGACCAGATCAGTAACGTATGTTCTCCTGAAAAGAAACCCCAAAGACCTTCGAATAATCTAATAACACTAAATCTTAACTTCAGTTCTCTCGAATCATAACAACTCATCGAGTGTCCATTTTCTTCAGTCTGATAGGTGAAGTTTTAGATGTGACGTCTTTCCAGCCTCTAACTGTTTGTGTATATGTATGTGTTTGCATGTCTGCATGTGCTTTTATAAAAATCTATCCCTTAACATGTAAACTTGGTTGTTAAATCATTCCGATGTGGTTTTGATCCTGTGCTGCATTCAGGCTGTGTGTTGAATTTACCATTGCTGTCGTTCCCAACATGTAAAATACCATCCACAAATAAGAAAAGGACAGTTTTTGATCAAAATTCGGTTTATTTTTCAGATTTAAGCTCTATGTTTTGTTTGTTGTTGTGAAATACCTTATAATTTTACTTCTTCAGGCCTCTAAAAATCCCTCTTTTAAAGAATGATTTTGGTATTTTTACTAGTTTTACATATTTTGCTTTCAAAATGACTTGATAGTACAAAATCATCAATCACATTAGTTGCGAAAGTCTATAATGGCTGTAATCCTTTGGGGTAACGGCTACAGATCAAAGTAGGTCCACTAAAAGTACTTGAGTACCACTGACAGGCCCAGATTGTTATATTAAGTGTCTGACAACATTACAGAGAGGATCCCTACAGAGACGGACCAGAAAGATCCTTTTTGTTTAACCAGAAACGCACGATTCAAACCCACCAGACTCCATTTACAAAAACAGCAACTGAATCTTGCACATCCCAGGAGTCGCTGGTCTATTACTGCTTCAATCTGTTAGTTTGTTTGTGTTATTGTGTGTTACACAAACATTGTATAGGATCCAAACTAACCAATTAAAACACCAAAGTCACACAATAACTCAAACTAACTACCTGATCGAGACAACGGTAGACCAATAAATTCAGTGTAAAATTACAGTTTTTATCAACAGAGTTTGGTGACTTGTGACTGTGTGATACATCGGCTATTTCTGGTTGAACAGAAAAGATCTTACAGGTTGATCTCTGTAAGGATCCTTTCTGTAATGTTGTCAGAATAACAATCTGAGCTTGTCAGAAGAAAAAAACAAGCAATTTCATTTGACATACTTTGATCTGGTACAGTTGCCCCAAAGGATTACATTAAAGCCATTGGAGCTCATTCGCCACCCATTCATTCCACCCATTCCCAGTCATTTTGAACTAAAAATATGGCCCAGCTTTAAAAATACTTTGACTGTACACTGTTCAGAGACATCACCCCTGTAATTTGTAGCTTTCTAGTAGACTTTACTCCAAATTAAGGGGTGACAAGTCGCCAGTGTGCCTGTTTCTTATCATTTTGTAACGCTGCGATGTCATTCAGCTGATACATAAGATAAGATAAACCTTTATTCGTCCCACATTGGGGAAAAGATAATAAAAGCACAAAAAAATAAATAGTTCAAGCTCAAGAGAAGACGCATTAAAAGACAATAAAAGCGTGTATAAATAGTTGCAAATTAAAAGAAGTTATGTAGCTCTGTTATTGGAAAGCCACAGTAAACGGTAATGTTTTAAGGCCTGGTTTTAAATGCGCTGACAGTTTTAGCGCGTTCAGAAAGCTTGTTCCATAGGTGGAGAGGATAGAAAGTAAACGCTGCTTCACAAAGGGGAAACAAGGGGGAACAGTGAGCCTAACTCTGTCCAAAGCTCAAGGTAACAAAATCCGCCTGCCAGGATTTCCAAACCTTGAGCTATATATCATTCTTTTAATCCATACATAAACTGATGTGTGAAAATGTGCAGTGACTTCCTGGAGCTGGCAACTTTATGGTGATGACCAGACTCCAACAAACAACATTATGTTAATTAGTGAGCTTTAGAGGGGCTGCGAGGTGGATTTTATTAGCTTTTGAATGGAGCCAGGTTAGCTGTTTCCTCCTGTCTCCAGTTTTTATGCTAAGCTAAGCTAGTAGACTGCTAGCAGCTAGTGGTTATACCTTCATATTTAGCGTGCAGATGTGAGTAACTATTAAATAAGTATCAAACGTGTCTATTGGGGGGCAAATTAGTGTATTTCCCAAAATATCTAACTATTTCTTAAGGATGTTTTTTGATACTGGAATTATAAAATTTCAGGCTCTTTACAAGGAGGACTTTGAAAAGAGCAAGGGGAAAGGCTTCAGCGTGGTGGCCGACACTCCGGAGATGCAGAGACTGAAGAAGACGCAAGACCAGATCAGTAACGTAAGTCCTGCTGAGAAACAGTGAAAGATGTTAAAGGGTCAGTTCAGCCAAATATCTCTTTCTTTTTTTTTGCCTGAACAGAAACACACACATCCTTCCACAAACAGTGTTCCTATCACTTCTGGAGCCTTATTGTCTGACAGTTATTTTGCTCTAACTAACCACTAGCGTGTGAATATATTCACATTTACTCGAGAACTGCACTTAATACAGTTTTGATGTATTTGTACTTAACCTGAGTATTTTCTTTTCATGCCACTTTCTGCTTCTACTCCACTATATGTCAGAGGTAAATATTGTAATTTTTACTCTAGTACATTTATTTGATTGCTATAGTTACTTTGCAGATTACAATTTCACATAAAAAACACATCATAAGCTTATAAAATATAATACATAATACATTTACATACATTTTGTTTTTAATAATGATGTACTTTTATTTACGTAAGATTTCGAATGCAGTATTTCTACATTGTGGTATTGATATATTTACTTACATAAAGGATTAAAGTATTTCTTCCTTCTTTCTCATTTAATTTCCCATCAAGTATTGAGGAAATATGTAGATTTAAGAGCTATTTCTGTATGTTTCTTAAGGCTTGCTGCAATGTTCATGGTAACTCTTCTGTCACTGTTTTCTTTCTGTAGATAATATCACTAGAGAGAGGCAAAGCCCCGCCCCTTTCGATGGGCCCTTTTGTAAAAAAATAAGTTTGGTAGTGAACAGCAACAGAAAAATTATTTGTTGATCCTGTTTGAATGGTTCCAGGATTTACATACTTGCAAAATTATCTTTTTAAATTGTCAAACATCGTCTGTGTAATTCATGGCACAATTCAAACGGTTTGAATAATTATTTGTCTTTAGCACAGTACATATTCTGAGGGGGTGGGACTTCGACTGTCTATTGTTAATCAGCTATATATGGAAATTGTTGATTGACGATAGGTCTAAATCCAAATTAGTTAATCAACAGAACACAATGTAAGCTGTTTTCAGAGGTGCTGTGCTCATCTGGTAGAAATCTCACTGTAAATGTTTGCAAAAATATGAAGCACAGTGTTTTTTCTCACCATAAGGTACCAAACAACTATTATATGGCCAGATGCAATCAGTGTTTTCCCTGAGACACAACAGGAAGCCATCACGGTTCAATAACAGGAGCGTTTTCAGAGCAGGATGGTGGTTTGTGGACGGGTTCAGTCCAGAGAGAGAACAGACTGATCCAAACAGCAGCGTCCTGCACAGACACACAGGAACATTTCAGACATTTCTGCCCGTCCACCGAGCAGCAGCTGCCCTATATGGTCAAAGTCTCTCAGCTGTGGACACTAAGTCAACACACACACACACACACACACACACACACACTCGCACACACACACACACACACACACATTAACTTTCTCTTTCTTCTCTCATGAGAGCACTGGTTGAAGAAAGGAATGACGGGTGATAAGCTGCATGTCAGAAGGTTGAAAATCTAGAAACTTTCTTTTTCCACTGGTTGCTTCCTTCCTTCCCTCCTTCTTCCCTTCCTTTTAATCCTTACCCCTTATCCTTTTATTCTGTCTTCCACCCTTCCTTCCTTAAATTTTTTGTAGTTTTGCCTTTTTTTTTTACTCCCTCACTCTCCTCCCCCGTTTTCCCATCTTTTCCTCTTCCTGTTTGTTCCTCCTGAGGTCTTTTGAGGACGCAGGGCGGCTGCTCTTTCTTTTCCATATTATCAATCATCAGTTTCCTCCTCGATAAATGTTTTAGAAGTTCACTAGCTCTCTCTCTCTCTCTCTCTCTCTCTCTCTCTCTCTCTCTCGGTATGTTACACAAACGCCCCTCACCCCTAAACTTCATTATCTTCTTGAGGTTTCCAACAGAACAAAGTGTGGATAAGAGTGAAATTAGTCAGAATACCAGATTAAATTCTTCCTATTGTGAAAAATTACGGTGCCCTCAGCAATAACCTAAACATGATTCCTGTTTGTTTATTTAAGTCAAGCACAGTCAGTCTTAAGTCTAAAGAGGGAAAATCGATTGTTAATACATAAGATTATTGATTGATTTATTGGTACCTTTAATCTTTTTGCTTCTGAAATCTGAAACTTTAAACACTGTTTAGAGGTTTATTATAACCCCCCTGATCATCTCTCAGCACCTCCTAAAACGGTGAGCTACTTCTCACAGACGACGTGACGCTCAACAGATGTAGTTTTAATGTGTGTGTGTGTGTGTGTGTGTGTGTGTGTGTGTGTGTGTGTGTGTGTGTGTGTGTGTGTGCAGATAAAGTACCATGAAGAATTTGAGAAGAGCAGGATTCGAAGTGACGCACCTCCTCCTGAGAACAGACGAGGTAAGGCACCTTTTGAGACACCCTCCCCTAAATAACCGTATTTATCTGTTTATATTTATATTAACTCTGTGTGTGTGTGTGTGTGTGTGTGTGTGTGTGTGTGTGTGTGTGTGACAGAAGACTATGAAGGCAATGAAGAGCAACCATCCAACCCTGAGAGATTCAGTCAGCCGGTCAGACAAATGCGTCCTGCTGCTGTAGCACCACCTAGTGGAGGGGTAAGGTCAATACATAAAACTACACTAAATGGCCAAAAGTATGTGGACACCTGATCATTACATCCCTATGTCATTCAGAAACAATTACTTTGCTGCTGTAACAGCCTGTATTCTTCAGGGGAGGCTCTTCACACCACAGTTGGCCTTTAATATACATCCCAAATGTGTCGGATGGGGTTGAAGTCAAGTTTCTCCTCATGAAGCTGCGAAAAGCATTTATTAATGGACCAGGCTTTGTGAGTTTGAATACAAATACAGGCAGGTGTACGAGGATACCTTTGTGTCTTTATGAGGCAATCAAACAGAACAGATTTAAGAGCAAAACTTTCTACACTGCAATCAAAAACTAGATTTGAGAGAAAAAAATACTGACACTGGAATCAATAAATGTTTTATTGTAAGTAGAATAGATTTCTTATTAAATCTGTGTATAGTGTCAACAGTTTTCTGTTTTTTGATTGCAGTTTTGCTCTCAAACCTGTTCTGTAGGATAATAAAGACACAAAAGTGACCTCATGCTGACCAACTATGAACAAGGACGAACTGACAACAAACAGGATTTAAAGGGGTTTAAGTAGACTGACTGAGTGAGGGGAGAGACGACAGGAGCTCGTGTAGACCGCCATCAAAGACCACCTCTGATTGGTTTGTCAGAACATAGTCCCGCCTTTTGAATGGGACCATAATTTAATAAATGAAGAAAACATTTAAAAAAAAAAGTTCTGTCACATTCATAATGTCACCTCAACAGTAAATAGTCAAAGGAAATATTAGAGTAATAGTATAATAGTATACATAACACAGTACTACAAATACACAGCGGAGCTTTATCCAAGTTTCACCACAAATACAGTCAACCCTCACATATCCTGTGTAGCCTAAACTGATAATACTACTAATAATAATAATTACTGTTCTGAATTTCTTAAATTAAGATGTGATTTTACTAGTTTTCAGGGTTAAATGCAGTGGTAGTTTGATGCAGTTTGACATAGCTTCCCAGTTCCAGAAAAGGGAAACAACAAACAACATTTGCCTTCTTGTATTTGTACATAATCCAAAACATAAGCATTAAAATATAAAAGAGGTATGCACAATATAGAATATGAGAAAATTATGATAAAAAAGAAAAAAGTTCACTATATCTGGCTTAAACACGGAAGAGCTAGATAAGCAAGAAGAGAGAATTCAAATAGATGTCCACACATTTTCTGGCCATATAGTGCAGCATGTATTTATGTGTGGTTTCTATTGTAATAAGAATGTAATTCTGTTTGCAGTCTTTTATCTATTTACATGTATTATTCAATTAGTTCTTGATATATGATAAAAGTTAAGCTTTTTAGTTTCAGTTCATACAGAGATCATGTTCTGTAATAATGCCTTTTACGATAATAAGCTCCTGTGTGTGTTTGATCCCACAGAAACGTTACCAGGCCATGTACGGCTACGCGGCAGCAGACGCAGATGAAGTTTCCCTCCAGGAAGGCGATCTGATCTTGGACGTGGAGCAGATCGACGAGGGATGGATGTTCGGATGCAACCAGCGCACGGGGCAGCGGGGCCTGCTGCCTGCTAACTACGTCCGACCTGTGTGAATCACACACACACACCTGTCCCGCAGAGGTGAGCCGCTTCACCTTCAGCACGAGCCGCCACGTGAACCTGCAGTCAACACAGACTATCAGGCTTCTTCCTCAAACTTTTTTAAATAAGAAAAACTAATTTGCCCCCTCGATTGACTGTCTTTTATGACTTTGGAATATAAAGAAGAGTTACTGTTTATGGTTTCTTGTGAAATGAGATTAGCCAAATTGAAATTTTACTTCAGGGGAAGAACAGTGATAACAAACCCATGCAAGAGAAAAGCAGAAATATTAAATCCACCTACAGTTTACAATGCTTCCCACATGTATTTAGATCTTTACCTTTTTATGTCCTTGGGTGGTAAAGTGCAGCTCTGACAGAAACAGATGCATTTAAGTGTCAAATAACTGTAAAGTTTTCTGAATTTTAAACCAAAGACTTCATGAGTTGATGTTTTCTAAAAACCCATTAACGCTTGTTCTATATTATATTAAGAGAAAACCATACATGTAATGATTGAATCATGTAAGCTGATTTGATTAAAAGTGGAATATTTAACTTTGAGTTAAATGTGTGATCATGCTTCAGCACGACTACAGTGGAAATGATCATAAACACCACAGTAATATACAACATAAACACCTTTATTCAAAAACTGATTGCACATCAAATCACTAAAATTTTACCTAAAGTGTTTTTTTTAAAAAGGGGAAAACTTTATTTACAAAGAGGTTTTTTTTTTAAAGTTAAAACAAGGAGACATTTCTATAAATCAATAATCAAAGACAAGACATTCCCGACACAAAGAATGAAAACTGTTATGTAACAATTAACTGGCTCAGAATCTAAAAAACAAAAAAAGCTTCAAGCTGTAAGAAGAGGCTTCGTAGTGGAGAAAAAGGCCACTCGCTTGTCGATTTTGCTCCGTAGCTTTGACGGCAGCCAGTTCAGCTGCTTCCCAAACAGCTCTGGGTTTCCTCCTAAAAAGTCCTCGCACAGCCTACAAGGGAAATAAACACACAGCTTGTTCAAATGCTCCAGAACTACTTTTAAAATATACTCTGGTGTACTGTGTCTTTAATAGAGTTGTCCTGATCTCACCGTTTGCATGTTTATGTCCATCTGTTGGCTGCAATGTTCCTATTTTAGGTGTTTTTTCAATCTTGGCTTTATTTATAATTTATTTAAACCCTTGGTAGGTGTGTTCTGTCAGTGAACACAGCACAGTAGTTTTAAACCTATTTCATATCAACATACTACAGCCTGTTGCCCACTCAACAATCTAAAGCTCATTAGCATAACACCTCTGTTGTATGTGTACAGGCACACAGGTCCAACAGAGAGAGTATAAATAGCTCCGAGTGTTTCTGTGGACTTTGTTAAAACTGCTTAAATCACATGTGAATGCAGACAACACACAAACATGCTCTCACATGCTACCAGTGTACATAATGTGCAGCGCCAACAAGACATACATGTGACAACACAGACTCAGTTATGCTCCACGACACATCTTCAAAGTGCAATTTCAAGCTTTTCCAGCCCCTTACAGCTGTGGTGAATTAGATAAATGGATTAGGCTCTCCAACTTAGATCATATCAGCAAACTATTCAGTCAAATTATGTTAATGGAAAGCAGTTTCAAACCTTGAAAATATCACATTAAAGCATTTTCAAGGATTTCCACGACCCACACAAACCTGGCACATAACAAAATATGAGTCCGGACTCTTATATTATCTGAAACTAACGTGGAAGAGGTAGACATACCTGAGGAGGGAGTACGGCTGGGTCTGAAACATGAACACGTCTCTGCAGTGATGCTGCGATGGAGCCCTCAGAATGGCCACCTGATAAGACGATAGACAATAATCACATGAGGATGGAGGACAGATGACATCAAGACAATATTTCCTCTATTATAAAGAGTTTTCAGCCTTTTAGTTTTTAAGCATTTGTGGGCAATATGGACTGAAAATCAGCAAATGTTAGTAGACCTATAGGCTAAGCCAACATTGGTAAAGATCATGTAAGGGATAATTTACAGCAAACAAACTATGACAGAGTGATACATCCTGCTTATTACACAGCTCTGTACTACAGAAAGCAAAATATTCGACGATAATATTCGAATATTTACAATAAACTGACTTTCTTGACTTGCAAAATTCTCTTTTAAATTGATGAACATCGTGTGTGTGATTCTTGGCACAATTCAAATGGGATCAAAAAATTATTTGTCTCTGGCTGACTACAGTACCCATGGGGCCTCGTGTTTCTACACAGAAATAACAGACTGTAATTGACCAATCAGAATAGCATATTCAACAAAGCCGTGTAATAAAGCCCACTAAACATCAGCGTGTTAGTATTTGCACAAGCTACTTTTTTTATTATAATTCCCTGTGCAGATTATTTTCAGTGTTTTCAAAATGTGGCAACATGTTTGCAGTATTTCACAAGAAGCAATACACTTTGACTGAGCCGGTCCTGTTCTCATATAGACAAATAACATACACCAAGTCATTTTCTATGGAGTTTTTAGCCACACTTAAGCCACTTAACCTTTACTTTATGCAACACTTTTACTTAAATCCCCTTCATTCAACAAATGACATAAGTTTAAACAACATTACAGAGGGAAGGAAGAGTTTAAAGGCATTATGCTGCAATATGTTGCTAAAGTCTGAACAATCCTCTGGGAAAAGATTAAGCTACACAGTGTTTTGCTCACTCAGACTCTGCTGCGGACCTAGAAATAAAACTTTCAAATAATTTAGCTATTAAGAACACAGCTAGGTTAAACAAAACAGTAACTGCTCGGACCTAAATCCTTCAAAGTTTTCACATCACGCACCGTGTCCATGAGGATGCACATGTTGCTGCTTCCCCCGAACACGACAACGTCATTGTCACTTCCCAGACAGGCTGTGTGACACACCCTGAGGAAGACGAACATTTGGGTGAATCCAGAATCAATCACACACTGGTTTTAGACAAGACAAGACATTTTGTTTAAATATGCAAATGGTGCATTATCAAATTAGAAACTTGTGCAGCACTTTAATGAACTTCAAATGACAAATTCACTACCTGGGCTTGTCCTCGTGTGGGTGCGTCGTCTTGATCCACTCTTTCTTTTGCGTGTGAAACTGCCAGGCGTCATCTGGTAGAGATGGTCAATGATAACGGATTAAACCTCAGGGAGACTCACAGTCACTCTTTTGGAAAAACTAACCAGTTGGGCAATGACAATGTCTTTTGTTTTCAGAGCTGCATTCAAATATTGGGTTTGTGCAGCTAAAAAAAAATATAAATTAAAAAAAAAATTTGAAAAGTTTACTACTTTCCTACGTAGGAATCAATCATTCAGTTTATATTCTGACTGATTGTATGTTTCGATCATGTTAATTGAATGCCTGCTAATGTCCAGAGTTAGGGACCAACAGAGAACTTGTCTAACTATGAATGGCTGTGCCAACTTCTCCATCATATACAGACCGATCTCCATTCTGCAGGTTGTGCAGTACACCTTCCTTTCTGTGGCATTCAAAGTGTTTCTTTTTTAATCTTTTCATCAGCTAGCCAGTTACCATTGAAATGAACAAACAGAGACATGCAAAACAACCCCAAAGAGTCACAAGCCGATGTTGCTGCCTCATTTTGCATCTCTGCAGTAGTTATGTGAACAACCTCCACCCCTCTCTGTGGTCACGTCTGTGCCCAGGGGGCCACGGTCCCATAGTCCAGGAGGCAGAGTCTTACTCATGCAGCAGACTTTGACCGTGCAGAGTTAAATGCAGAAACATTAGATACTGATACTGATTCTGTAGCCCAGACTTACTAAGAGTGTTTCCGTTCGTGCCGAGACCTCCGTATATGAAGAGCGTGTGATCTGAAGTGGGCGTCATGGTGAACATGGAGCGTCCCAGAGGTGTGCAGGACTGGGAGACGTCACTGATGGAAAGTAACATACACACAGAGCAGAGTGCAACAGGAGTCAGTGAATCACTGGGGAAAAAAAAATCAAATCATTAAGGTTACAACTACTGTATGTTTGAGAGACTGAAGAAAGTTTTACAACTGAGTCCAGGTCCAGGTTTCAAGGTCCAAGCAGAACAGGTCCAAGTCTGCAGTTTCCTGCAAATATATATTCAGTTTTAAGATCAGACATTTGTCTAAATGCATGTCTCATTACTTATTATTACAAAACTAAGAATATGAACACAAAAAAAGCTAAATTTTTTTGGTAAGTATGTAAGTGAGCTGCTAAAGCGGACTCACCATGCCACCAGAGATGTAACCTTTGTTCCCAAGAAGGGCACTGGCATGGGAGCCTCTTGGGGCAGGAACAGGACCCTGGACACAATATCAAAAGCAGTCCAAGATCACAGTCCTGTAACATTAACTGTATTTTTACTGCCAACAAGTCGATGCACATTGAAATATAGCATAGAAAGAGTGTGACAGTAGTAGGGCCTCCCCTCCTTTATTTATACTTTGAACTGCTGTGAAGGCAAATTTAAAAAAAAAAGAGAATTCCATATTTTTTTGTGCCTCTGCGAGATTTACTACCCTGAGATTTGGAAGCACGAGATAAGACAAAGGCTGTGAGGAACATCTTTGATCTACATTAATTATTCTTAGAGCTACAATAATTAACATGATAAGCCATAGAATATTCTAAACATAGCTTCAGTGCTGATCAGTGCCACGTTTGCCTGGTATACCAATACTTCCAGTTAACTAAAGACATCTTAGACATGAAATCATGTTCTGCTCACCCGGGTCTCTGGTACGCTCCACGTAGAAGTATCCGTGTCAAACACATTGACCTCATTGTTCCAACCCCAGCACCGAAATAATGCATTTCCTATTGTTGTCTAAAGGACAAGATTGGAGCATAATCATTAGTACCAAATAAGCTGTATTCTAAAAAGTGTGCATAAGATAAGATTTTCCTTTATTAGTCCCCCGATGGGGAGATCAATAAAACAGTAAACTAATGAACTGATATACACATAAAAAGTATGTACAGTTTGAACAAGATGAAGCATACAAGTATATATATATATATATATATATTGTATCTGAAGTATATAGTCAGTCAGTTTTGGTGCACGTGTGGACGACTGGGAACTGTGACCATTATGTTAAACTGGGTTCCTCCGCCTTTTCCAAAGTAACATTCAAGCACTTTTTAAAAAAGCGACCACAAACACTGGAGGTCGTAACTGACGATGAAATGGTTAAACTCAAATTAACTTTCCAGACTTTTCAAAAAGTCTCCAGGATGAGCTGAAACCCTGAGACGATCCGAACAAGCAGCATTCATTAACCTTCAACAGGTTTCATCAAGCGAGTCGCTTGTCAAGCTGCATTTTCAGGCTCTTCCAGCACCTTACAGCTACTGTGAGTTAAATATAGTCAAATCAATCAGGCTCTCTCATATTACAGCAAACTATTCAGTCAGTTATATTAATGTAAAGCGGTTTCAAGCCCTTCATTAAAATCCAAGCACTTTCCAAACCTAGAAAACATCGAGCATCAACACAACCAAGGAATCACTGCATTGTTTAGTTCTCAGTTAAAAAGGACATCATTTACCCAGGACATCTCTTCCACAATGAAGCTCGTCGACGATGTGTTTCGTACCTCCCCTATGGTCTTACATCCATATCCACCAAAGTAGATTAATCTGCAGCAAGAAAAGCGACATTAATTCACACGTGAAACTACAGCTCTCCTTCTCGGACAGTGCGGGTCCCTCTGTGTTTCCTGACCTGTGTCCGTGCACCCAGCAGGAGTGTTTGTTTCTCGGCGAGGGTGTCGTTCCCTTTGTGTCGGTCACCCTCTTCCACAGGTAGCTCTGCTCAGTGAGGTCAACGCTGAACATCTACAAACAGGAGGGTTACAAATCAGTCACGGGACCACTGTGAAGAAAAGGACGCAAAGGCTTGATCCTGCAAAGTGTTCATCTGGGTTTTGTTTGGTCTGTTGGATCCCAAGTTGGACGTTGCATGCTGTCATTGAGTGGTACAAAATGCCATAACAATACATGGTACAGTGCCCGGGGGAAGGTGCTGTGAGGATACGAGTATCTGCGACGACAGCAGCTGCTTTTACAAACAGCGAGGGCGACTCACCTGGTTTGTGTATCCGAGGGGGTCGCATCCTGCAAAGATGTAGAGCGTGCCGTTAACATGAGAGCCACAGAAGCCAGATAAGTCTGGGGGTTTGTCTCCAGTGATCTCCCTCCGCTCCCTGTCACACAAAAACAGGTAAACTCAGCCATAGAGAGGTTTTGGTTTCAACAAACAGGAACTGGTTGCACCGGTTTGAAGCAGCTAAAAAAAACAAAAGAGGAGGCCTATTGTTTTTTTAAAATTAGGCATTTATTCAACAAATTCTCCCTTTATCAAGTGTGTACAGTCGCTGTATCTTGTTTGTACCATTTTTAAAAAACACACATGCACCCATGGCTTTAAATGTCACGATGACACTGTGTATATCCGAGCTGATAAACGGCCTCCTCTCTCTCCATCTTACCACATGCCGCTGTCTAAATCACAGAGCCATATCTCATCACTGGGCAACATGACGTCCGCTCCACCAACCACCTGTTAGCAAGACAAGAGGAGATAAAGTCATGTTTGAAGACACAATGTACCCGTACGCTTATCTGCTGAATAAAGCTGCCAAAAAAAGAAGGGCAGCTTTTGGATTACAGGTTAAATACTCCACAAAAATGTGACTGTGGTGGCTCGTGATCATTTGTGACCCAGGACAAACTGTAGATGTACCTGCAGCACCAATCAGGACGCAGCAAGGGACTGAAAAATGTTTTCTTGTTGAAACATGTTCATGCTAAGAAAGATGCATATCAAAAAAAGATCCCTGAACGTTTCCATCAGGTTGCTTTTGGCAGCGTGTGTGTGTGTGTGTGTGTGTGTGTGTGTATGCTCAGTTTCACTCATAACGCAGCCTAATACCACCTCACAATGTACAATACTTTCTAATATCTCCCCCTTCTTTTTTATATTCCCCCTGTTTATTGATGTTTCCATTTTACACTTCCTGTTCTTAACTGTACATATATCTTAAATCTCCTGTCTTTTAAATAATATAAAAAATAATATTTTAAATTTCCCCATCATGGGACTAATAAATCAATATCCTATCTTAATACAAATCCTACTTACAAGGAGGTATTATGGTAATTGTGTGGTAATTGTGTTTCCAATATTTTGTCCACCCCACGTCTATCAATAAGGGTAGACAAAATATTAGAAAATCCTCACAATGTAATGCACTACAATTGAACTCCACTGAAGCACAAACACATCCCCCAGAGGACCATGAAGCTGAAGCAACACCTCTAGAAACCAAACTGTCATTGAGGCTGGATTTAATGCAGCTGAAGCGCTGATTCAACAAAGAAAAGAACATTAGATGACTGTTGGAATAACAGGGAGGGTGAACATGCCAGGAGGGAAACAGGCTGCGGAGACCTGACAGGAAAGCCTTGTTTACCTGCAGGGAGTCCTACCTGCACAGGTAGCTTTACGCATCAGTGTCCGGTGTGTCCTACCTGGTAACCCCCCCACACAAACAGCGTGTTGCGGTCTATGAAGGCCGTGTGGCCGCTCCTCTCCAGCCGGCTCTCCGCAGCATCCATCCTCCAACACTGTGAGCTCGGATAAAAACAAGGAAGGCTGTGGAGGCTCCGGACACCTGATCTGCTGCTCCGGCTGCGCGCAGAGAAGCAGACTGGCTCGGTGGGTTGGAGGAACGTGTTTTACAGGCTTCTCTGTCCTCTCACTCCTCCCATCAGCAGGAGGTGGTCACGTTTCCCTCCAGGGTGCACTTTAACTCTATTTAAACTCTTCACTGGGTGCCTTTCACTGAGCTGAACCTTAACGTGTCCAACCTGGAATGGGTCCACGTGTTTAAGACATAACTTTTTGCAGTTTACCTTTAATTAATAAAATATAATGAGGCGCCTGGTTAAAAGGGAGAGGCAGGTGTGACTACTTGAGTTAATGGCAATGAAGGAGTATCATCATGTGATGAGCTGCACCTTTGATTTCACCTCCTCCTGAAGCCCTGCAGGGAAAAAAGGTTTTAATATTTATGTAATTTGGGTAATATGGGTGCAGGAAACATGACAAAAAGACAAATATAAAACTAAACCTGCTCCCCTGCTGGCATCTCAGTGTCTGATTCCTCAGCCAGTCACTGAAAACGAGGAGAGGAAAGTCAGACTGTCCTGCACAAAGAACATGAAGAATTAAAATGTGAAATGAACATACTCTTCTCAAACGTTCACGCAGTATCGTTACGACCATTCTGAAATGACTCCATGTGTGTTCGTCAAATGACTTGTACTTTTTTTTTTTACTCCTCCACATTCCTCCTCTGACTTTCTGATTTCCATCCCCTTCATGTCCTGTTAAAAAGTCACGTGTCTCAAATGTGATTGTGAATGTTTGTGATAAACTGGAGGATCAAGTGTTTATTCATGGCCTGAGAAATTGGCCCTCTTAAATATTTTTTCTGAGCTCGTGACAAGTTGAGTTTTTAGAGAAATGTGGTTCAAGGCAGCACCAGGACGCTGCGAACATGTGATGCTCTTATAGACCACATCCAAAATACACAAACACAACATATACATTAATGCAGCACTGATATGAACCCAGAAACATCAGATGGAACAGCGGGCGCCATGTGGGGCTGAATATTTGCCAGAGTGGGAGAGAAGACAGGATGAGACAAGAAGAACGACACATTTAATATTAACAGGTTGAAAGAAAAAAATGACAGTAGCATGTCTTATTGTATACATACAGAATAGATCTGGAGATTCGGGGGGGTTCAAACGTCTGAGGCCACATTGAAAATCTCTCATTTTTATCACATAAACCTGGAAATAATCAGAAAGTTTGAGGATTCAGAAACATTAGAAAACACAGATCTGATCGACTTCCCCCTTTTGATCACTGCAGTAAATTTGTTTAAGATGTCTTGCTAGAAATAGTGCAGAATGTTAAATATTTATTCTTCTGTTCAGCGTCTTGTTTCTGAATCCTCCTCCTTCCAGGTTTACATGAAAGTATCAGCTTGTCCATGAGGTCTCAGACTTTTGGACCTCACTGTATTTCTTTTTTTTTGCTCTCCATTTCTAGAACAATGTGTGTTTTACTGGTTTACTTCCGTATTAATTTTCGTGCATCGAAAGGTTTTTATTAATGCCGTTTATATATTATTTGATTCTATCTGCTCAACTTAAATTAAATAAGTAAAGCTTAAGCTCCTGTTTCTGGTAACAGTTTCATTTCCAACTCATTAACGAGATGCTTCACCTGTCCCTTTTCCTGGAAATGTCTCCAAGTGACTCCTTGAGGGAAAAAAAAATGACAACAAGCTGATAACTAAACACATCTATAAGATTCAATTTGTGTGCCTATAACAGAAGACATTAAAAAATTAACAGACATTTATTTTCTGATGGTTATTTATACATCATACATAATAAATGAGATGAGAATTTGAAAAAAGAAAATACAAACCAGGAATAACAGTACTGCAGTATTCTGTACTTGCCATTTGTAAATGATATGTTCTGCAAATATCACAATGGACTTGATAACTAAACCTTCTAGTTTAAAAGGTTTGCTCCAGTATTTTTAAACTTGGGCCTTACTTTTATATATTTGGGGCGGGAAACTGACTGCACCGTTGTAACGGCTGCAGTGTGATTCTATGAATTGCATCCGATCACAGTTTGTCCACTGAGAGCGCTTCTTTTCGCTAATTTTGTGGCTTTGGTGTTTTAAAGGGTCAGTTTGGATCCAACACAATATTTTTGTAACACACACTGACACAAACTAACCAACTGAGGCGGCAGCAGACATTCTGCGAGGTAAAATTCCTCTTTTTGTCTATGGAGTCTGGTGGCTTTGACGTGAGCGATACATCATCTGTTTCTGGTTAAACAAAAAGGATCCTTTCTGTAATGCTGTCAAGTCACTTCAAATAACAGTCTGAGCCTGTCGGCGGCAAAAACAAGCTCTTTTAGTGGATGTAGTTTGATCGGGCACAGTTACAGCCATTTTAGCTTACCGTACTTACTCCACTGGAGTAAGTACCTACCAGTCATTTTGAATGTTATGAATGAATGAATATGTAAAAATTGAGCCCAGGTTTAAAAATAATGAAGTTACCCTTAATTTCTGCGAGTTCAACTCCACATCAGAGTAAAAAATTCAAGAGATGATGTTTGTTTTGGGGTAATTCCATGTGCCAGAGGATATTACAACTAAATCCTAGTTGAAATATCAATTTAACAGTCATAGATAAGTGCAAATATGCAAAATGTTTTGACTTCAGGATCACTGTGAGATTCACTCCTTTCCCCAGAAAGTCATAATTTACACCAACGTGAACATTAATCATGTGAGTGTGGCTCACCACACGAGCAGCATAACAAATGTTTGACCAAATATAATTTATTTAAATATAATCTCCCCTTTTGGACTACAGAGCCTGTTTGTTAGATTTGTACAGTTCATTTACTAAGAGAAACATTCCACAAAGTCTTCTTAATGACTGATTTCTACCTTCACACAAAATCAGTGTCTAATGCAGCAATTTTGATTCTATCCTGTGATTATAGTAAATTAACAAAAACCAGCCTATGTGATGCTATTTGACCCTGAATTAAAGACACACCAAGCAGAAAGTATAAAGCTTACATTAAAAAGAAGGCACAAAATCTGTTAATTAGAACATTTGAGGAGCTGTTTCCAACACTTTACATGTTATGTTTAAATATGCAACAAGTGCAGAATCTACTGTAGAGCGTTTCTGGTAAACACAATGTTTAAGACAAAAGAAGACGAACACCATAAAAACCCATGATGTAAAAATGTCTTTGATAAAGATTCTTGGCAGAAACCTTCAAAGTCGTCCTTCATTTGATGTCGTGGCTTCAGAGAGGTATCAAAGTCGTTAGTCAGTAACATTTGGCTGCATTTTGTCAGCATCATGAGGCCCACTGAGCCTGAAATCAGTGCAAGAGAGTCTGGCTACTGTAGCACTGTGGCGCCTACATCTTCCTCTTCTGCTTTAAGGACATTTAATTGCACTTGAGGTTATTTCATGTAAAAGCTAGATTTTGTTTTCACTTCCTGTTAGGCGGACTGCGCGGCATCGCCCTGGCGGCTGCGCTCAGTCCAGCAGATCCCGCTCCAGGTATTTCTTCATTCGCTCACAGCGAGGACACGGGTCCCCGGCAGACTTGCACGCCAGGTGAAACACGGCCTTACAATCTTTACACCTGGAGAGAGAGACAGCATCTTAAACGTCACTTACAAACTAATACAAGTTTAAAACAAAAATGTGGTGCATTTATTTTCTCTAATATATTCAGGTGACGGACAATTGGTCAGATCTTCTTTGACTAAATAAGAGATGAAGAAAATGGAAGAGTTAAAACGCCTCTTCACTTTGTTTTGTGACACAATTAAAACTCATTTTTGTGTTATCAATAAGTGGAAAAACTAAATAATTGTTTAATTTAGTTATGACGGTACATAAAAGAAGTAAGTGGAAAAACATGTATTTTCACATCAACAAAAATGTATTTTTTTTAATACCAAACCCCAACTATAAGGTCCAAGTGTAGCTTGGTATCAGTGTACAAAAGACAATATAAAATGTGACAAAATGAAAATGTTTCTGCAAGGCTTTGTGCTATCTTGAATTATTTGTTCCTCGACTTGAAAAGAATACTACAAATGAAAAAAGTCACTGAGGGGATGAAGGAATGAGGTGTGGCCCAGGATAACGTACCTGGTGGTGATGTCAAACTGGAAGGGGAAGATGATGTCGTTAGCGTGGCATATCTGACAAATGAAGCCACGCTGAGTGCACAGGTCGCAGTGGAACACGTGGTTGGAGGCATACTGCATCAGTGTGATCAGGTAGGTTGCATATTGGCCCTCAGCGATCTGGGAAAAAAAAAAAAAAACATACACACACATACATTAAATGTATCCGTGATTCAGCCCTCCTGACAATCACAGCAGAGATCTGGTCTGGGACCGATGTTGGGTCCAGATTATCTGGTAATGTGACGGGTTTACAGATCCACTCTTAAACCTCCAGATCTGCTCACAGACTCATCAGTGACACCCTGATCAATTCAAACAAGTTATTGATATTTAGGATTGAAAATCTGGATAATATCATAACTGTAATAAACTCCAGGTGTGAGCCCAGCATGGCAGGATACCTGTTGTAGGTCCAGGACACTGTACAGCCATCTTGACTCAAGAGGGTACGTTCGCTGCTCCATTCTGGCAGAGAATGGAAAAAAAAAAAAACATATAATAAAACCTTTTAATGAAATATAATAAGTTAAATGCACATGCACACACACCTTGCTTGGAGTTTCTTGCAGGCTCCGCTGCGGCAGGTGAGCAGGTAGTCACCCAGCAGGCGTAGCCTCTGACGCAGGCTGTCGGCCTGAGCCATTGACATGGCATGCTTCACCAACTCAGGGTTCATCTGCTCCAGGTTCAGAAGAGGCTCCTGCTTGACCTGCGCCAGCACACTCAGGGCCTTCTTAGACACCTGGAGGAACACACACAGGTCACACTCACAGAATCAGAACATGTTCAGGTAGGTGTGAAAAATCTTTTTTGTTGCATACTGTGGTAGAACTGAGCAATATATTGATTTTTTTTTTTACGGCACATCAATGCATTTTCAAACAAGATACAGGATGACACAATAACCATTTAAATATAAATACATAACTACACTTCTGTCAAGCCGTCCCAATTTGACTGCCGATTTTACCAAAATAGTTAAATCACATGGTATTTTTTGAGTGGATTAGCAGGTGCAGCAACATTTAAATGTGTTATCATTTAACCACACATATAAATAAAAAGATCTTTTTCATTTTAATTATTCATTTCATTTAAATCATTCTTTATTTTGTTTTACAGGAAATGTCAATGATGACAATCACATCGCTGGAGCTGTTTCTGTGTGTGTTCGGCATTTTATTTTCTAATCTTGGTTTACAGGTGAACATTAGACCCACTTCGCACTGGAAAACACCGATATATATATATATATCATGTAGTGCCATTCAGCCTACAAATAGTGAGATATGATCTTTCGATATCACCCAGCCCTGTATTGTTTTCTAACTTGTGACTCAGCTCTAAAAACCACTCCGCCATCTGTACATACAGTACGACTGTGGTTAAAAAGTGATCTGCGTGTGCTGCACCCACCTCTCGTCGAGTGAGGTCCCAGTTGTGCATCATGCGTGAGGGGATGATGGAGGTGTCACCGTGGTGACAGGAGTCACAGTAGTACTGGCCTGAGAACTCACATAACCTGGCTCTGCCACGAGACGGGCCGATCTGCTGAGGACACCCTGCGTATGATGCACAGTGAACAAACCTCTTAATCACATCCACTCACACATACACCAAACAAATTCACACATACTCCTGAACAGACCTGAAGATTAGTGAAACCACCTCATGCACGACGACTGTTCCCACCATGATACGCCGTTTTTTTTTGTGTAATCAGACATATTTATTAACAGTAATAATTTATGTGTGTTCATACCTTTAGCTGATCATTTGTAATAATCAAGCTCAACATCTCAATGTTACCTGCACATTTGAAGCTCTGAGTATCCAGCCCCTTCTCTGGCGGCACGGTGCACAAATGAACTAGAAGCGCTCCATCTTCTTTTAGTCTGTGCTGCACCAGTCTGTAGAGATTTCCAGTCACTCCCTGGCTTACTCCAGCTGGTTCCCCAGAGGCCCCGTCCTCCCCACTCTCCAGGTAGGCGTCCAGAGCTCCACGGATCAAACCCCTCCAAGAGCGAGCCTCCTCTGCGTTCTCTGCCCTGAGCTTAAGCGTCTCCCTGACAGTCAGGAGTCTGAAAAAGGCCGGTCCTCCCAGAGAGACATCGGGCACCACGTCCCGGATATCCTCGATTGGATGGGTTAGCCTCAACAGCTTCCTTCCCTCTTGTACCCGAAAGCCTTTCAAGGCCTCCAAGGAGAGGGAGAAGACCAGAGGTGCCCATGTCCGAGCCTCAGGGTCTATGGAGAAATACAAAACAGCTTCTTTGATGGCATCCGTTTCCAAATCAGCAGCCCGAGTCCAGTCGAATTCCTGTAGAGAAGGAGGCGCCTCAAGCCCTGCACAGGTCCCAGTGTCAGAGGAAGATAAACCTCGCTCAGGGCTGGAGGGGGCAGATGACGGGGATGACACATCCACACCATTCTCACCGGAGGGTTGCAGCACCTCCCACTGCTCATCAACACAAGGTGCAGGCCGGCATTTGTTGACAGCCTCTACAATCCGGTCCACCCAGTCCTCAGCTTCGTCGCGATTGGCCGCCCGGAGGAAGAGTCGCTTCCCAGGAAAGGCCAGCTCGAAACGGCCCTCAGGTGAGGTGATGCGAGCGTCCTCGCACCGTACCAGGGAGCAGTTGTCAAAACACGTCCGCTCCTCTGCATTGAGATACAGGCGGAACTCAAAGGGTGACAGCTCGCAGTAGTAGTCACGCCACAGCCCCACTGCTCCTCTTCGCTCCAGATGACCAAGTTTCAGCAAGCCACGAAACGGGTTGTAAATCCCTGACAGACGGATGGACACAGACAATGGAAAGTGAAGGAAAAGATCTTAATTCCAGGTAACCGAAGAAGTAAAATGAAAACCAGAGTAGAACTCAATTTTGAATTTACAAAACATTATGATGTTCTACTAAATAAGCTTCAGTTCTGGTAGCCTTTAGCTGCAAAGAAACTTTTAGGGAAGCGAGGAGCATCCAAGGCAACAAGAAATTTTATTCAATATTTGCTGGTATAAAACTTTCCAGAGATAAAATACCTATTTGTCTGCGATGGACCACACTGGGAGGAGACTGGGAGACCTTGAGCTCAGCAGAAGGAGGCGCCTCGTCGTGGTCCGACACCTCCTCGAGATGGGGCTTGTAGATGTCGTCCTCAGAGATCCAGGAATAAGAATGCTGCAAATAAATGACACAAGTTTTTAAACCTCCTCTCTTTGAACCTCCGGTCACACGGTGAGAGGAAAAGTACTTTTTCCCAAACTGATCAGATATGAGAAGAATCACCGCAACAACTCATGCTGCTCACCATCAAACATGTTTTAGATCAGATTCCCTCATCTGCCAGACCGCAGAGTGTATCCAGAGAACAGACCACAGTTTGTGAAAGAGCAGTTCCGTTATCTGTTATCTTTGAGGTTATGGTGTAAGAACTCTTTCTCCGTTAAGGGCTGTGTTAACGTGACAGGGTCACAATTATCTCTTGGTATAATCACACAAAATCTAGCTGTTTTTACAGGAAGTACATGTGTTGTTAATGAACTGGTATGTAAAAAGTGTTATTTGAAGGGTGGTCACTGCTAGCTTTAAGGTGGACCAACTTCAGCTGACTTCCGTGTCATATACCGATTTTATAAGCTAAGCTAAGATAAGATAAGCTTAGATAAGATAAGATATTCCTTTATTAGTCCCAAGGAGGAGATATAAAAAAATATGTACAGTTAAGAGGAAATAAAAATAGAAACAGTATAATATACACAGGGGGAATATTAAAAAAAAGAAGGGGGAGATATCAAAAAGTATTGCACACCGTACAGCATAATGTACACAGCCAGTGTACATTATAGTGCCGTTATTGTCAGTGTTGCTGCAGTGCAGTCTACAGATAGCGGTGCTGGTTGTAGAGTCTGACAGCTGCTGGAAGGAAGGACCTCCTCAGTCCCGTCAGACCATCTCCTCGCTGTGCGGGAGACAGCTGGCTGTCTGTGCACCAGAGGTTTGCACACAGGCAGAAGAAGAACCAGACTGTATGTAGGATCTGAAGTGGGCTGCTGAAATAACACAGAGGTTCTGTTTTCCCGTTTGCTTGGCAGAATAGTCCCATAAAAACACCCTGGAGTCACAAAGTCTTTACTATTTAACCAACGCAACGCAGAAGCCAACCAGTCACATGCACAAACTTGTCGCCATGCTGACTAATTGCCAATGTGTGGCAACCACAGAAAATCCAAAAACTACATATCCTGGAGCTGCCCGTGCTTGAACATCATGCAAAGTAAACACAGAATAAGGCTTTTAATTCTTATGTGTATTCTAGGTACACAAATTAAGATTTCTCTACTTTATTTTATCCGCAACATCGTGCCACAGGAACTGCTTCATTTCTATATTTACTTTGCAACGTGGAAAAAAAAAAAAGCCCACAGTTTTCCAGGAATTTCTGAATAGCTTGTGTGGATTTTCCACCCTGGAGAAGTCAGACAACTGATTTGTCATTTCTTAAGTGGAAATAGACTCAGGGCCAAAGGCATTTCGGCATTTCCTCTATGTGAAATCCTCATTATCTATTACAATTTCTGTCAGGACGACTCTGATATCTTCAAACCCGGGCCCCATTTTTACATATTCATATTGAAATGACTGATCTCACAGGTCGGATCCTTTCTGTAAAGTTGTCAGACACTTCAAACAACAATCTGAGCCCTTCAGTGGAAAAAAAATCTCTTTTAGTGGAAGTACTTTGATTGGGCACAATCGCCACAAAGGATTGTATTACGGCCGTCACAGATTGTTCACAGCTTGTTCTCGGCTGTTGGCAAAGGACCGGTTCCAAAGGTTTTGTATCTACCCGTCATTTTGAAACCACAACTTAAAACACAACTTTCATAACAGACAGTAGAGTGTGAGACATAAAACCAATCACATGACGTGACTTTATAGATATAGGCCTAGTAATGCCTGTGGCTTTGCTCATTTGTGTGCCATTTTCAACTAAAACGCCATTTGTCTGCAAATGTACTTACTGATAGAGAATCTGAGGACAGTTTCCTGCTCAGGATGCTCGTAGAGCGCCGTGTACCTTGATGTACTGAAGGCTCTGGGTTTCTCTTCTCCGAGGTCTCTGCTTCTTTCTCTTCCCAAGCAGGCTCAGTATCCTCCTGAACACTGGTTACATGTACATCGTCTACAGGCTCCACGGGCTCACCGACTGTTGAGGGCAAGTCTGTGTCCAAGGGTAACTCAGAGGAGCTATTAATGCTCACTTCAGAGGGAGCGTAGTTAACATGGTTCTCATCAGGTGATGGCAACTCAAAGGATGTTGGTGGTGGCTCTGAATTGGGGTTCAGGGGTGGGTCCATAAGGTCTTGGGATAGTGTTCTGGGACCCTGCGTCTCACTGTCAGAGCCACTGAAAATGGCCGTCTCCGAGTACTGATCTGGACCCGTGCTGGAGACAAAGGAGTCTTCCCTCATGGAGTCCTGACTGCAGTGGCCACTCTCTCGAAACTCCGTCCGAGAACTGCAGAGATGAGACCAAGACATACTTTGCTGCAAGGTTACAATAAAAGAGGAGTTTATTATTGCCTATTTATCTCATTTCAGAGGGATTATTCTACCCGCCAACATTATTCTGTACTTTTTGTAATTTGCCGATAAATTAAAACACCAAAACCAACAATACCCAAACACACAGCTAGAAGACACACTTACTCTTTCTGTGGCCTCTTGGTGCAGACTTTAATGGGCATGTCCTGGTCGCATGAAGACCACTGCTCTCCTGTGGGGCTGCGGGGGTCCTGCCCCTGCAGAAGGCTGTCAGAGCTCAAGCTGGAGGAGAGCTGAGAGGACCCTGTGGTGTCCAGGCTTAAATTAGATGAGTTGAGTGCAGTCCTACCCCCTTGTAGCCCATTTGTCCCTCTCCCCAACAGCAACACTGGGCACCCTCTCTGCATATCCAGTGCATCTGACGAGCCTGAAGACTGAGACACCGTATCCCACGACTCTTTACACATGGACCTGGAGGATGGATGGTCTCCATTATTGAGGGGCAGGTCAATAGCGTCTGCCTGGGAAAAGGGGCAGAGTCCAGAGAGCGCCAGAGGCGTGGTGGTCCATTCGTTGAGGACAGCCGACTTGTAAGAAAGGCTGAATGTAAGCGAGGCCAGACCCTGGAGGTAGCTGAGCAGAACTTCCCGCTCCTCGGTGTTCAGGAGCAAGGCACTGGGCTGATAGTGGCCCCGCAGTTTGGAGTCCTCCCGAAACAGCGATGCAAGGTAGCACTCCAAGAGTCCGTGGTTGAGGGCCAGACGCAGCCATGCTCGACAGCGACCCACATCCGTGCTCACAAAGCTGATCTTCTCCAGCTCTGTGATTACATCACTGGGGATTTAACAGGCAGGGTTTGAACTTTCCACAGAATAATTTCACAAAAGACAACCATAAGCAGAAAATCACATTATTACAATTACATTAGAGAAGCAGCATTACCCAATCATTAAATGAAATGAACTGACACTTCAGCTCTTAGAATGTCCTTTTAGCATAAATGTGTCTTTACCGGTGGGTGACAGTTTTGAGGAGGCTCCAGAAGAAAGGCTGAGGGAGGGTCCCTCGGTCTCCCTTCCTGCTGCGCCCACCTGCCTCCGAGCGGACGTACTTGCTCTTGATACCGTGGATGAAGATGGCCTCCAAGGCACAGCAGAGGAGGTTAGCATCACCATCCTCACTGGTGACCACTGCATCGGATGTTACATATCGCTTCTGCAGGGCCTTAAGCGACTGCGCCAACTTCTCTTTGATCTACATGACAATGCATGAGAGAGAAATACTATCAGCTTACTTGTATTTTTTGGAGAGAAGTTAACTAAGGTGTGGTTCTGTAGCAGGTCGACAATAACTTCTGCTCACCCACACACATCAGGGGCACATTGTGCAGTAAAAAAAAAAAAACATACAACCAGCACAGCCTTTGTATTCCAGTGCACATACAGTGTCACGAGGAATAGACAGAGTGAGTACGGTGGCTTTGTTGTTATGAATAATGGTCTG
This sequence comes from Pempheris klunzingeri, assembly GCF_042242105.1. Classification (NCBI taxonomy): domain Eukaryota; kingdom Metazoa; phylum Chordata; class Actinopteri; order Acropomatiformes; family Pempheridae; genus Pempheris; species Pempheris klunzingeri. Next base: position 4,503,730 of record NC_092031.1, read on the forward strand.
TAGTTTACAGACGGTCACATGACACACAATGTCAGCTGACATGGAAAGACAAGAGTACATAAACATATAATAAGCATGCCAACATTATGCATTATCTTCCTCAGCAACCGCAAACACAACCACAGACAGTGTTCACACGTACTGCTGACTTGCTGAATTGATGTATTTGAGTCAAGAAGTTCAGAAAGCTGGCAAGGATTCACTCCTCTAGAGCTCAAGCCCTGCCAAGTGAAGCACAGTAAAAGAAGGGTGCTTCAGTGTTCAGTGTCAGTGACCAGTCCTGGTCTGGGTGCTCTGACACTGAACTCAAATACATACTGACTCACATACATTAATTCAGCAGGTCCGCAGTACGTGTGCACACTGTCTACAGAGCCATGCTGCTCAACACATTGTATCCCAACAGCCATGCATACATAACTATTAACTACGCGAGGTTAATTATATAATCTATTGTTTCTGTATCTGATCTTCTCTCTGTAAAAGCATTAGATTGCCTGTTAAGCCTACTCTAATTACACTGTAATCACCAAGTTCATTGCTGAAAGTGTAATGTTGAGTATAGTTACAACAGTAAAATGACAACATATCCTACTTTACTGTCATAACCTGACAAATATTCCATCCCAAGAGTCAAAAAAGCCAATCTGACACTTTCACCAGGGATATCACAGTGACAGTAAAAGGGAAATAAACGCAACCAGGAAGGAGAGAAGTCTTCAGGAAAGGGTGGTGGTTTTACCTGTTTGACATCTTTAGCCTCAGATGTGGAATCTGGCATCTGTGTAGCTAGCATGGCACCTCCTGGGAAGGTTCACTCCCACATGGCAAACTGAAACACAAAAATACCTTTAACATAAACAGATTGGCACAGATTGTACCAGGCTTGCCACACAACTCTTTTCAACACTCGGATGCCTCTAATAACCATATTGTCACCTGCTTCCCTGTTGAAATAACTTTAGAAATCTAAGATGGACAAACAAGTGTTGCAAGCCTGTGAGCCCCGGCAGGCAAACGAGACATGTGATCAGTTCATGTCACCAGCAAGTTTGCCACTGAGCTATCATTACATTTTCCATCACGAGACAGTATTCTGCGGCCTCTCTGCAATGTCATGGTTTCACTGAGTAACCACGGTCTAACTGAATCATGTGAGGCGCTGATTAAAGAGGCTATCTGCAGGGAAGTAGCTGCAGATCCCTCGGAGCTAACTTCCCCAATCAAAAGCAGTGTGACAGCAAATCAGCATGCGACCCTGATCCCCCAACATGATCACCATCAGATACAACATCGGATAAGATAGATTTAAATACCTCCAATGCCACGCTGCAGACAAAAACAGGATTAACAAATACACGTATTAGCATGTTGTGTTGTGCTAATTTACTTTTCAATCTCTACTGTCACTTTACATTAAGTGGCAGCGAGTTGGAGATTTTGATGTCAGCCTGTGATTTGGGCGTGTGGGGTCGTTTAAGCTCAACGGGGAAAATACAGACATCGTAATAATATGCACAGAAAGCCAAAACAAGCTGTGTGAACTTGTGTAGCAGTTAAGGTTAAAGCACTAAAACGTTGCACTGACAGTTAGCAACGACCGTTTGAACTAGCTAAATTAGCTACAGAGCTAGCTTACTTACCGGAACAGGTCGGCTAACTTGCCATTAAGAACCAAAGACAACCGCGTTTTCTCTCAATAATCATAAACTCCGTAAAGATTTTCTTTGAAGGCAAGTCAGTCAGTACAGTCGCTCTCCATCGCTTGTCTTAAAACATCCAAAAAAAAAATACATAAAAATAAACTCAGATTTGTTTTCTCGAGACGCTCTCTAGTCACTTTCCAGCTGAGGACAGATGCATCATGGGAGCTTGACTAGCAAGTGATGCATTCAGGCTCTATCGCAAACACAGTAAAACTGACGAAGCATTAAAGGAATGCGCATTTGTTTGATGCAGCACAAATCTCCTCATATCTAACACAGATGGGGGTCACTTATAAAAACACCACATGAAGCAACAAACATGAGTTTAGTCTATTCTACATACTTAATTAATAAAATGTTGTTTAAGTCTAAGCGACAGTGCCGTGCCAGAAGCAGCAGTGACAGTGATACTAAGAGTGGTAAATGTAATTTACGAGTAACACCCAAAGCAAACACGGCCACTAAGGCGTGCTGATGTTGTTGCTCTATTTGCTGACATGTGAGGACTTTCTGTTCCCTCTGCTGTTCCTGTTGTTTTAATCACGTACTCTTCTACGCTTGTAAATTAAGTATAAAGTCCATTACTGAACTGAACACATTTAACTAAACTATGGAGAACAACCCATTTGTTGTACAACTGGAAATACAGTGATTTTCAGCAAATATTTAGTAATTAAAAATCAGAAACTGTCCTGGTTCAACAGGGGTTTGCCATATTAGCTACAATTATGGATTATATTTCTGATATTCTCACCTATCAGACAGCATCATTTTTCACTATAAACTCACAAAAGCTAATATGGGCTTAAAATGTGAATCCTATCGATGATGTGATAATGTGATAATAACAATAGCTTATATTTCAAAAATGGGTTGTTAAGATAACGATGTTGTCATTTGCTCTTGTATAGTTTCTATTTTTATTTCATATTCTTATTTCACAAACTTCTAGCCTATTTTTTTTAAGCATTTCTCAATTATTTTAAAAGTCCACTAACTCCTTTGAATGCCCATGAAGTTGTAACAGAATAAATGAAATGAAAAAGAAGGGTTGTTCGAATTCATACATATTTATTTTGTTTTTTAATCCATTTGAAAATCATAATTATATTTATATTTTTTCCTTCCCGAAGAAGGAGGCCATCGGACCGATCCATTGGCCTCATCGACTGCTGGACTCTTTATTAGATTGTTCGTTCGCTTACACTTCTTGTGTAGCACTGTGAGACACTCTGTTGTGATATTGGGCTATACAAAAAAATGTTATTGAACTGAATTAAAAAAACATCAAATAGCCTAATCCTTGTCCCTGTGTGACCTTAGTAAAGACACATATAGACCCACAGCTGGACTGCACTAGAACAAGAAAAGGTCAACGCAACTGATTAAGATGAAATACCAAAGACAAATACCTGAATTTCCCTCCTGGGGATCAATACATCTTGAAGCCCTCCTGTCCACCCATATCTGTGATCATTCCTCAGAAAAGTCTTGACGTTTTCATGACGTGATTTTCATATTTCAGCCTGAGAACCTTACTGTCACGTAAATGCAGGCTGGATTCACTTCCTCTTTCTCTTTGGGGAAGCGCTTTCTACTTATGACACGTTAGATATGTGGACACGCCTTGAATTAATGACAAATACTACTAAACCACATGATGATGATAATTCAAACAAATAATCTTTTTTAAAGCCAGTTAAAACTAACTAAATAAAGAGGCTTAAAGAGGCTAATTTCTTGCAAAATATCTGTAAAATGTGAAAGAAGTGAACAAACACATTTAAATATATAAAAAACAACTGTTTCATTAGCGAAAAGAAAAACTAATTGTGACTTACTATTATTGCTATTTCAGCTTTTGCTGCTATATTTGTGAGTAACTTTATCTTATTGTAGCTTAAGGACATTGAATCAAATCTGAAATGTGTCACATTACAGGCTGCATGTATGTTGAGGTTGATGGTATGAAACCCTCAGGCAGTGTTTCCCACAGTAAGGAAAATGAAATAGGTGTACGCTGCTATAAAAGAGCTGCTGCAGGTCTGCTCCAACAAACCACCTGAAGACATCCCAATCAGCTCTGAACAAAAGCAACTAATATCTTTTCAAAATGTTCAGCAGGATCTTGTTTGCTTGCCTGTTTCTCGCTCTGTGCAGGGCAGGCTCTTCGCTGAGCTGCAGATGGATGGATCATAAGTTCAGACAGCACAGTGAAAACTCTTTGGAGCTGGTAGACAGAATGGTAAGTGCACTTTTATTGTGGAAAATCGCTGAATTATCTTCACTGAATGAGTTTGCTTTACTGATGTGTGTGTTTCTGTGTGTGTGATGCAGGCTAATAACTCCACTAACAGCACTGAGGATGCTGAAGTGAAGGATACTGTGGCCTTCCCTCATGATCTCTACAAGCAGGCGTCCAAAGCATCAGTAAGTCATCCTCAGCTTGTGTCTGCTGCAGCTGTAAAGACAAAATATAACAAGTCCTTATTATAATCTGGGACTGATCCTCTTCTTCTTCTTCTTCTTCTTCTTCCAGGCTGAGGATAAACTTGCTTTCACAGTTCAGGTTCTGGATGAGATGGCCGCTCTGTTTGAGGAGGATCACAGCTCTGTTGCATCATGGGAGGAGAACACAGTGGAGGACTTTGTCAATGTTGTAACCCAGCAGGCTGACGGCCTTCGCTCCTGTGTAAGTACAAGACAACTTTCAGTAACACCAGGGCAGGGTTTGCAGGGCACATAAACTCTGTCAGTAACATGACATACAGCCCTCTCAGATCTGTGACTGTGTATTGAGGATTTCTTTGAACACATTACGGGTGAAATAAGTAAAGCATATTTTTAAAATGTTATTTTCCTTGTAATTCATTCAGCTTGGGAGCCACGGCCAGAAGAAGAAGAACACAAAGCTGAACATGTATTTCAAGAGGCTCTCCCGCCACATCCTAAAGAAAATGGTACATTATTGCTATATCTCACTCATTTTGGTATCAGGTCTCTTAATCAAACACCTTTGGGATGTTTTAACAGTGATAATGTTCTTCTGTCTGTAGAGCCACAGTGCTGAAGCCTGGGAACTGATCAGCAGTGAAATCAAGACTCACCTGATGAGAGTAGACCAGCTGGTTTCATCTCTACTCACCACCAACTAAAACCTGTCAGATTGAGAATATGTTAATTTATTTGCTTACATGAAGTCTATTTATCTATTTATCTATTTATTAATGTGCTTATATATATTTATTTATTTATTTATCTAACTATTGAGTTGTTAGTGTATTTATCTCCTTTGTCCGTACTGATGAATATGCTCATTTTTCTGAATCTGCATTGAGCAAGATGTTGTACTTTTTTATGTTCAGTAAAAATAAAACATCTTTCAGCAAATGTTCAGTGTTTTTATAGTTTTATTTCTGTTGCATAAACCAAAGGGATGCAGATTTTCTTTTTAATGAAAACAATCAAACAACATACTTCACACAAAAAGTATATCTAAGGATCACAGCACTTGCACCTGAATGTACGGGCATGGAGGCCTTCAGTGTTTAGTATGCTCCTCAGTGTAGAAACTCAGTACCTGCTGCCACCAAGTGTTGCTGCAGGTCTTTTGCAGTCACTCGAGGGTTTTTGGCCGCCTGCTTCCTCAGAAATCTGCAGGCAGCCGTTGATAGCTTTCTCTTTCTGCCACGTCCAGGTAGTTTTGAAACGGCAAACTATGCTTCCAACAATATCTCTAATAACATTCAGTGCCTTTGCTCTCTTTTTGTATCCTTGTTTGTGCGAGGCAATGATCTCCTTAACTTTTTGGACAGTTCTTTTGATTTGACATGAATATTCTGTCCTGTCAACGGCTAGTGGCTCTCTTTAGTCACAGGATGGCAGCGTTGCCTCACACAAAACTAGAGAAACTGGGTGTCATACATTTTCTATTTGTTTGTTGTCCCTAAATCTGTGTTTATTCATGTATGTTCAACTTGTGGACATAATCTTTCAACAGAAAACTCACGAGAAAAACTTAGAGTTTGTGTTCAATTTTAGCAAACTTAGTATTTTTTTTCTTTGTTGAACTAAATATGTCAAAGCACAAAAAGTCAATTGAATATTTTAACACTGATTCAATTTTGAAATCTAAAATAACTAAAATCAAGATGCACACTGACTTTTACATAATGATTGAATCAATATTGTTTCACTAACATTCAGAGCAGAAGTGGGACTTATTGTCAGCCCTGGAGTTTCATGGACATTCAAACATAATTATCCAACCTAAATATAAATAAATCTTGTTTGCTTGCCTGTTTCTCGGTCTGTGCAGGGCAGGCTCTTCGCTGAGCTGCAGACGGATGGATCATAAGTTCAGACAGCACAGTGAAAAGTCTTTGGAGCTGGTAGACAGAATGGTAAGTGCACTTTTATTGTGGAAAATCGCTGAATTATCTTCACTGAATAAGTTTGTGTGTGTGATTCAGGCTAATAACTCCACTAACAGCACTGAGGATGCTGAAGTGAAGGATACTGTGGCCTTCCCTCATGATCTGTACAAGCAGGCGTCCAAAGCATCAGTAGGTCATCCTCAGCTTGTGTCTGCTGCAGCTGTAAAGACAAAATATGAATAAATATAAGAAATCCTTATGATCTTCTTCTTCTTCTTCCTCCAGGCTGAGGCTAAAGGTGCTGCTGCATCATGGGAGGAGAACACAGTGGAGGACTTTGTCAATGTTGTAACCCAGCAGGCTGACGGCCTTCGCTCCTGTGTAAGTATAAGACAACTTTCAGTAACACCACAGCTTCTATCGCACTCAGTCAGGCCACATTTCACAAGTCTTAATCTTTGTGACCAACGTTATACTTAAGGTAGAGTCTACCTTCTCTTAGGCATTCTCCACGTCAGGAGGAGAGTTTTCAGGTTCCACTTGTGAAGTTACAAGTCTCTCACTCAACTCCGTCTCCTCTGCCATTACGTCACTTTCAGCTGGAGCCGAGCTATCAGCGGTCTCCCCTGCATGTTGGCCGTCTGCCTCCTGAAATGAGGTGGTCACATCAGTTCTGGTTAAGCATTAAACAAATGAGACTTTGTGTTTCTATCTATAGATTCTCAACAGGGTCTCCCTGTGTTGGTCTTATTTGTTGTGTCAACATTTGTGCAAAGAATGAGACGAAAATCAGCCACTTTTTCTTGGTCCTTAAGAGTCGGAGAATCTGATTTCTGCGTCTCCTGTTCAGCTTCTGTCATCTGTTCTTCAGTAGAAAACGTCCCCTCTGCTTCAAGACGTTCACTCTGTGGGGCTGAGGCTGACTCCAACTTTCCAGTTTCCTCTTCAGTAACCTGTGGGTGGAAATGGTGTGATTTAGAAAATGGGTGGAATAGTAGATCAGCCTTTGCTCACCCTGACTCCTGCCTTCTTTTCTTTTTTTCTTCCCTGAACAAGCTACAGCTTCTTACTCTTGTCTTGCTCCATCTGCCTCTTGTTGTCACCTATCCTGGAATGTTTAACCTTCAGCTCACTTTGCCTCAAATCTTCTGTATGTCTCTGTTCATGTGTCCATTGTCCTTGCTCTGTATCCTGCATCTCCTACATCCTCAATCTGTACACACGGCAGCCTAAATCAGCTGCACATAGCCTATATTCGAGCAGCATCACCTCCTCTGTATGGTGAGTGTCGGGGTCACGAGGGCTTTGTTTATCGTGTAGCTCCTCTGTTTGGTCTGTTTTTAAGTCATCAGCGTCTGCTCTGGGTGTCGAGTGTAACGGTTCAGCCGGCTTGGACTCAGTAGCATCAGCTTGATCAACCACCTGCAGAGCAGAAAGAATAATATCTATCCTCTTTGCTCTCTATGTAAAGTGTCCTTGTGTTTCTTGAAAGGCGCTACAAAAATCCAACTTATTATCATTATTATAAAATTTCCATTTTAGCGCCACAGTGAAACATAAGAAGATGTTTTTCCATCTGCTCTCACAGTTTTAACCTGTTTTTTCATTTGTTAAGAATTAAATATTATTACTTTAGTCATCCAGATGAACAGTTGTACATCATGGTACTAAAGTGTCTCATCACCTTGTTCTCATCTTCGTCAACTTCGTTTACTTCTTGATTGGTGCTTGCTGTTTTCTCTTCTACTTGATTGTCACTTGGCTCCACCTTTGTTTTCTCTTCTGCTTGATCACTCCTCTGATCCACTTCGCTTTCAGCAGGCATTTCTACAGACTCCTCTTTGAACTCAGTGTTGAGGGTCTCACTCAGGGCCTCCAAAGGTTTTCCCTCTGGGGACTCTGGACCGGTTACAGTATCTGTAACCTGCACCTGGCGGAGACACAGCACCTCCTTAAACTCCACACCAGGCTGGTCGTGCATTGGAATACCCATAGTACTCTGCCCCGCAATCGAAAAAGACTTCAGTAATGCTCATGAATCAAAACCAAAGATCACAGACCACGAAACCAAAGAAGTGATAGCAAAAGATCAGGGAGGCACCACCACCAGAGGCACACAGATTTTAGATCATTTTTATCACCTCCGATTCAGTGTTATTTCCCTGAGCTTCGGTTTGCTGTTCGTGTGGGTTTTCTGGATCAGGAGTGTTTGTTTTCTCGTCTGTTGCAGTTTTGTTGTCCTGTGCAGCTCCTGTTGTGGCTGGCATGGGTGCATCAGACCCTGTGGTCTCCTCCTCAGAGATCTGTCGATGTGGTAATGGTGATATGCTGTTGAAGGAGTTTGCTCAAAATGTCATGTTAAGTGTTAAAGAAATGTACTGCATGTATGTTATGGTCTCCCCAAAATAGGGAATCGCTGAAAAAACGAAGAAAATCTGAAAATGACTTAAACACACAACCTCAGGGATTTTGTCACACAACGTACTCTTTTAGACTCCTCCAGGGCTTTACTGATCTTTTGCTCTTCCTCCCTCAGTTTCTCCTGGTGCAACGCCTCTTCTCTGGCTTTCTCCCTCTCCTGCTTCACCAGTGCCAAATTGGCCTTTTTCTGGAAAACAAAGTGGTATAACAATAAGGAGTGTGACCGACAATAAGGGCTACTTCAGCTTTTTAGCTCCCGATGCCTCAAATTTTACAAAAAATGAGCATCTTCGCTCTGACATTTTATGTCTTATGAGCCTGAGGCAGCCATAGATCTCCATTAGCAGTTTCTGAATATAAACTGAAGGGAAAAGATGACTGTGTTTTTGTTGTCACAGCCCCAATAAGCTCCATGAATCTGCAGAGTATAGTCACTAGCAATGCAGTAAAAGTATAAAGCAGCAAAAAATATATGTACTCTGAGAAAGTACAAATACCTCAGACATTCGGAAATGAAGGAATCCCTCATAAAAAGGCACAAAAATATATATATGCAGGCCATCCTAGTATGATGAAGCCCATTTCTGACGCTTTGATGAATAAAAAAACGATCCTGTAAGTCAGTATAATAAGAATCTTTCATGAGTATATCAAAATAATGACTTCAGAAAGTTTTTCATTGTTTTGACATACCAAGTCATTATCTTAAGACTCCAAGTCATTATTTTGAGAAGCCAGGTTATCATTTTAAGATACTAAGTCATAATTGTCGTTGCTAAATTGTTATTTTGAGATGATAAGTCATTATTTCGAGAGTCTCATTATAATGACTTAGAGCTGGTGGTCCGTGAGGTGACATGGTAAATTATCACGTTTTAAAATGTACATTGTTTCTCAAACTGCCTGCAACATAGGTGTGTTGATTTCAATATGAAATATGAACTTTGATTTGTTGATTTCGATATGAAAGATGAAATCAACTAATCAAAACTTATTTGAATCGGCTGTTTTGTGGCATTGTCGTACTTCAGCAGTGCAGCGGACAGGTTTGTGACACTAAAACCGTTTTACGTCAAAACAACCGTGAACCTGCCGTGACCTCGGGATTGTGCTAACGTTAAAGTGAATTATAGATCAGTGGCTTAGGACAGGGTCACTTAAAAGAAAGCCAGATGAAACCTCTGACACAGCTGGAAAGGTGGAAGTATTTGATGCAAATGCAAGTAGCGTCGGTTCAGTTAACATCATCGTGGAGCAGCCAGGACTATGGTTTAACTTTAGCGACGTCCTCAAAGGAGATCCCGCCACAAAGCTGTGAAACTCGACATGAATATGGAAAATTCACCGGTGAGGTGAAACGAAACTACAAAAAAAATGAGAAAAAGCAGCACCATTCTTCCCTTTAAGATGGCAAAAGAAGACAACAATGAGTGAGTACAGAGGCTGATATTGGTAAAGCTCTCATTTTAGGTTGGAATTAGTGAACTGTTGGAGATGTCGTATTGTTTTTGAGGCTCTTCAGAGTTAGCTGGTCCGTGAGTGTTTGTTTTATGGGTTAAGTTTGGTCTGAAACAGTTTGAGAAACACTCACTTGGAGGATCATTTTTTTCACCACAGTGGTGGAGATGGGCCTCCATGATAATGTCTATGATAAAACACTGAAGGAGACCAGTTCTACTCTGTATCCCACACGATGCTTCCCCCTGCTGACTCCACAGCACCACAGCAGCTCACCTCCGCTTCGTACTCCACATTAGCGCTGTACTTGTGGAGCCAGTGGGCCAGATACAGGACGGGGTTCTCTGGGCGCCGCTCGGCCACTTCAGCCAGTCCCTCTGCTAGACATCTACCCAGGTGTCTCTTCAGATACTCAGAGTCCATGTTTTGGTCTGCGCGAACAGCTGAAACACAATTTAAATGCCCCTAGTGAATGGCAAACATATAACTTTCATGTATAACGCCATTTAAAAGTGAGCTGCGCATCCGTCAGTTAACTAGTAACAGTCTGTTGACTGAAAAAAAAGGTTCACTCGCTATTTTTCTGACGTTAATATTCAGCTTTACATTTAGTAGTTAAATATTTACCACGTATTACTTCTATCGTGCGCCAAATGTAACAATCCACCACTAATTGAGCCGCCAAACAAAAGTAAAAACAAACCTTTTTTGACTTATCTGGCACCCGGATGTAGCGGTTTCGTCTCCATGGCAACGGTGTCACGCCATTAATGTTCCCCTTGATCCCTTTAAAAAGGTTCCTACTAAAAGTTTCCTACTACCGTTGATACTGATACAACAACAACAACCAGCACTAGTACTACAACTAATGATATTAATATTAATAATAAACACGACAGTTATAGTGAGAGTTGTCTGGTAGTTTGATATTGATGCGTTTAAGCCTATAAACTTTGTTAAACCTCCACATGGAAATTATATCCTAGTGTCACTGTAATTCAAGTATGAGAATAGATGCAGTATAGACAGATAACTTATAAAAAAAAATACAATATTGTACACATTGAATACTATATCCATGTAAGTAAGTATTTGAATAAAAAAATAACAACTTAAAAAGCAAAATGTTGTGCCCAATTATCAAAACTGTTTTCAGTAATGTGACATGAAAACACTTAAAAGAATTTACCCTCACAGACCACATGCACTGCATATTTAAATCAACATCTAATCACAAATTTAGCTCCACTGTATCAGAGGCAGGACTCAAACAAATACAGATAATTTGCTGGCACCAGACTGAAAGCCTTATATAAGTAGGCTATGGAACGTCTTTCTTTCATATATATTTGATATGTTTAATAGTGACACAGTCTAGGTCAGATTTCTTCAGTATTTCATGTTATTCTATGTGCAACCTGCCCTGAAACTGGGACAGTTTGCTCACATGGGAGAGGAGAAGGTGGGAAAATTTGCAGCCGGTGCCATTTCCAAGAAACAGATGACACCCGGTTAACATTTGTAATCACAGATATCATTTTCCTTGTATAATCATACTACACACCTTTCAGCCAAATATAGCCTCCACATCGACAGGAGGGCTCACTCAATCAGTGAGGCGCAGTCCTGTCCCTCTCTCTGCTTATGCAGAGGTTATTGACAGAGGTTAGTGATCTTTGACAGCTACACTATAATGTCCTTAAGTGGATTTTTTTCTAATTCATAACAAAACATCTCATACTGGTCATACAGAAAGAAAGAGAAGTCAAATTCATCACCTGACAGCCACGAGAACTATTTCAGTCCTCAGTGGTTTAAAATCTGCTCAGCAGCTTCACCAGTGAGTGTAATTTCTCAGTGTGAACATTTCTGGCTGTTATTTGTGTTGCACTTTCACAAAAAGCTGTTCTGTATAGCAGGTATACTTTTTAGGGACTCATTTTCACATTGACTACTCGAATATTAATCCAACATACAACAATCAAGGACTGAAACGTGGATGAATAATTGATATTTCAATTTATGGTACACAACTCATCAGTAACTTCTAAACTAATGACTCAGCTGCAAATATTTAATGAGCTCTTCGTTGCACCGAACTCCATTACAAAAATCACACAATTAAACAAACTTAGAGTAAACTGTGGGAACACATTATTTCTGAAGCAGATCTCGCAGTTGAGTAAAAACACTTAAAAGATGAGATGACATCGGCGCGCAGAGATCCGCGGCAGCTGCAGCAGGACGTTTTCATCTTCGCCTTTACTTTGTCGCAAAGTTGCAAATGCAAAAGTTGAAATGCGTGCAGGAGCGACCAGCTGTGTGGGAACGGGTTCCTTTGCTGAAGTGTCAGAGGTCTGATCTGATCCTACCTGGAGCGACTCCTCCGGTTTCACTGCAGGACACCACTGCGTCAGCAACAGCTGTCCTGCAGCCCCGCGCTGGCTGCCACAAGGGGAGAATTACGTCCTCACTGAAAGGCTTCACGGAAGACCTGATTTTTTTTTTTTCCAACTTTCTTGGATTCTGTGGAAATATTTGCTTTACCGTGCAAGGTAACCCTCCACCTGCCTTCTGTTGTCTTTCACGAACCTAAAGATGAGCTGCATGAACCTCAGGATATTAAAGTTTCCTGTCAGGCTGCAGGTTGACGCGTTTTTCTTGCAGGTTCCGACAAACTTTGATGGTTATTTGGTGCCATTTTTTGTATCCGCTGGCTATTTAGTCTTACATTTTCCTTTTCTGTGGATGAAATTCAGCATTTTCCCGATTCCTGAGCTGAAGACAGCGGGGTTATAATCAGGCTCGTTTTTTTTTGTCATGTTCAGGTGGATTGCCAAAACTTGCTTTCTGCTGAGTGACAGAGATGTTTGCTGTTTGATAGTTTTCATTTAAAGTAAGGATCCTAAAATATGGCTGCACGCTGTAAATGAAGCAAAGTACTTTCTTCTTGCCGCTCAAAATGAGTTGCACTTCTGGAGCAATTAGAAAAGCAAAGACGCGCCTTTGTTCTAATAATAAACACGGACCTGTCGTTGCACTACGGTCAAATTTGGAATTGGTACATTTATGGCTTTTCATCTGTGGTCTTAAATGTGTGTGTGAACCAGCGTGTGGTTGTTTGTGTTGTGAAGGTGCATGCACATGCAACACAACTTGTTATTATTATTATTATTATTATTATTATTAACTTATTCTGCTACAATATGCGCAGTATGAGAGGGAGAACTGCGCATGAGCATCACAACAGGCGCATGTCTTCACCTGCCAGGTGGAGGTCTAACTCTCCCTGGAGGCACATGGCTGTGATGATTAGTGCCCCCACTATGCCTCCTACCACAGGGCCAAAGTTTTATTTTTAGCTCATGTCTTCATGGCAGATGGGCAAGATACTGTGATGCTGTGGATGCTCATACCCCACCACTTCTCAGCCGTTAATCCACGTTGCCCAAATCAGAGGCGCAGGACTACAGAGACAGCCTGGCTCCATGCAGCAAGAGTAGATCCTTGGATGGTGGAGATTGGTGCTCATATTAGTGCATCTTGCAGTTCTTATGTCACAATATGGGCTCCTACAGTGGGGCCAGTGCAGATTTGAGCATGAATGGGGAATCATCAGGTGTTTTTAAATTCTGAGTGTGAGTTTTGTTCGCTTTGCATCATTTGTCTTAAATATTTTAAATCTGAAATCTCCACTGACGATCGTTACATCTCGGATGTGGCGGAAGGCATAAAATGCATATTTTTGTAGCTTTCCGCATGCATAACGTGTAAAGTCGTATCTCTGTGATCTTCCTCCGCCTGAGTGTGTTTGTGTGTCTCGCATCACATGTTCTTGGACGCAGAAGGTGTTGGTTTTGAGTTTCTTTCACCAAGTGAGCCCATGTGACTGCTTGGCTAGGCCCCTGTATTTTCCAGAGTATTCAAAAGGTGAAATGAGGTTAAAGATAAGTACGACATTTTCTCTCAAAATGTATCATACCATTTGTCCTGTTGCCCAATTGAGTACAAGAGTGTTCGACATACAGTTTTGTCGCTTTCCTCATCAAAATATAATGTGAAATATAATTTTTTTTTGTGGTATGGCTTTGTTTTAATGAGACGGTTCAAACATGAGCAGCTCCTTCACAGACATCTGTGCTTTTTTTAAGGACTTCATTGGTGTTATGAATATGATAATTGGTCCCTCTGGTCCGTCACAAGCTGGATGGAATATCCCTTCCACATGTAATCTACTCAGATTTCTGTGCAGCCAGTCCAAAGGCCAAATGGGTCAATTTGAGACTGCAGAAATCTATTTAGAAAGCAGTATTAGACTATATCAGAGGACGACATTATTCCATATAAGTTTTTCTTTATGATTAATTCCAAAACGGCTTAATTTATATTTTTAGTCACCTACTAGTTTAGAGCCAAGACTATCCAACTGTTTATTAGTTCTCTAAAGGCTTTTACTCTGTTAATAACGCCACCATATTATTATGATGTCATTATCCAGGAGGCTAAGATGGTTAGGGTGAGACATTTACTTGGCCAGGGTCAGCCATAGACATGTTGTTTGGCTGCGTCCTCCAATACAAGCCTGGATTTATAAATCAGTAGGCCTAATATGTCTCTGCTTGGGGAGATTATGCGAGGTCTTCACAGCTCCTCGGCATGCGGCGACAGAAGCATACTGTGAATGACAGCAGCTGTCCCCTTAGCAGCAACATAATGCATGTAGGGATGTTTTGCAGCTGAGTCTGCTGTGCACACATCTGATAAAGACATCAAAATAACAGCGAAAGACTCCAAGGGCTTGACCCTGAGTTGTTACTGAGGCCATGAACATGCTGATCGTGTTTAGCCCTGTTTGACTGAGCGTGCAGATATGATCAACATACAATGACGCGGTAGGAAGCAGCAACAGGTGGAGAGGTCTGTTTTAATGTGGCTCCCTATAGGGTTTGAAATACAAGGTTAACTGGTGGGTGACAGGGTGTTGAAGCAAGCTGGGAGAGAGCAAAGTACAGTGCTGCGATTTGACCCCGTGAGAAAACGAGGGCAAATGTCAAAGGACGTGTGGATAAAAGCCCTTGTTTGCTCTGTAGATCTGTTGTTTACAACTTAAGCACATTCCAGGAGTGGTAAGTGCCGTGTAATGAGGGGAATGGGATGTTTGAACTCCTGGCACCTTCAGGGCACCAGACTTAAGCCAAAAAGTCATTAAAATATTGAAATATTAGGTCCTTAAACCACTTCAAGTATGACTTCACTTTAATGTTCTCTGTTAATATCACAGCTTTAACTTTCCTACAGAGGAATATTTATGCTCATCTCAAAGTGTAACAGGGAGCAGTCTCAATATTTTTAATACTGCTATGCTTGAATTTACTCAGGAAGCACAGAGATCTACTTGCAATTAATACGTTTCTCTGATCACATTAGGAAATTTGAATGCTTAAGACTCTAAACGTCTTCGCTGTTAATGAGGAGACAGAACAACCTCTCTTGCTGCATGAACTCATGCTGCCCTCGTGACGAAAGCCAAAAGCTAGTTCGGTTAGTTTCCGGAGGTGAATATTGGCATTCGCATTCCACAGCCGGCTAGTGTAACGAAGAGGTGTCTACATTACCCCGTCTATATCCTCAACGGGAATGTCACAGGTCACATGGCCTTCACTGACATGCAAGGTGATATATATATTACTGTCGGGGAAGGCTTCTGAAATCTAACATTCCCCCCCTCTTCCTCGGTTTGCCACCTGTCCACAGTGTTACCGAACAAACACGGTCGGCCATGTTATAAGTCGATTGTCTTCAGCTTCAGACTCTTCAAATGAAAGCAGTGTTGGAAAGTAACTAAATACTCTGCTTGGGAATGTCTGTTAATTGTCTATCTATCGCTGCAGTAATATCCATCCATCCATTGTCTGTACCGCTTATCCTTAAGGGTCGCTGGGGGGCGAGAGCCAATCCCAGCCATTGCGTGAGAGGTGGGATACACCCTGGACTCGTCACCAGTCAATCACAGGGCCAACACATGGAGACCGACAACCATTTACACTCATATTCAAACCTACGTAGGGTCACCAGTTAACCTGCATGTCTTTGGACTGTGGGAGGAATCCAGAGAGAACCCCAGCAAACACGGGGAGAACATGCAAACTCCACACAGAAACACCCCAGGTTCAAAATGCAAACCAACCAGCCGCTGTTTCGATTCGATCCTGGAACTTTTTTGCTGCGAGGCACAGATCACAAATCGGTGCACAGTTAGTGATGCATTTTCTATTGCTGAACGTGATTTGCCCGTTAATGAAGCTTGAAAAACAAGTGCAGATCCAAAAACAAAGGAACAAATTCAACGTTCAGGTGAAGACAAAGCGACCACCAGCGAGGAAAAACCAGAGTTAGCATCAGCGTTGCCTGAAAGAAGAAAAGGGACTGAGGGGAGATACATATGTGACTCTCTTTCTTTAGTTAGTGACTGATAACGTTAACAAATATAAAATCTGCTCTACCTAATTTGTGGGAAGCTGCTTTGGGGTACTTTCCAGGTGGAGTTCATCCCGCAAAGATCCTGGTGTCTGATTAGTTAGGTTTAGACATGACCCGCCCCTGATTGGTTAATCATAAGATAGTCCCGCCCTAAAGCATACCCTGCTTTACCATCCATTTTCCTCTAAATGGGACCATAATTTACTAAATGGACATCATGCTGTGTTTAAGGAGACATGAAACCAGCAACTGAGACCATAAACTCATTAGTAAACTCAAGCAGTAAAGTGTACTACCAAAGAGACACCTCCCTTCTCAGATGATCTCATTTAAATAACTGAGTCAGAAAAAGGTAAAAACAATACAATTTTGTGTAGCTGAAGGTTTCGTTCTTTTCTCCACTCACATTCACATGGTGATGCTCAGGAGGGGCTTTGACCCCTTGGCTGGAAACCACTGGACAAACGAACTGGTTTGTTTCTTCAGTCCAGACAGGACTTTATTTTCTGCTACTTGTTTTATGATGAGTTTACTTGGATATGCAGAATCTATTTTGACTGATACTGAATATCACACTCTTCCCTGTAGGCTTGGCTCTTTCCTGTGGAGAAACACACGCTGATAAATGCAGCTACAAAACTTAGCATGGCACCCAAATGGATTATTTACCTAACTGACGCAGGAGACAAGGCAACAACCTCTTTGAGAGGACTGTTTTGAGATTGGCAGGCTTTCAACTCAGGGACCTGGCTTTTTTTTAAAAAGGACATTTGATGGCTTCAGCAGTTACGGTGTGATGTAATGCAATCAGGAAATGTTCCCCATAAGCCACGGAGAAACACATCCATTCTCAGGATGTGTATTTTAAGGTTGGCTCACGGTCGAGGGCAGCGGGGCCCACGACTCCCAGAATGGGGGTTTGGAAATGGGATAAACAGGGGGGAAAGATGGTGTGAAGGCAACGTTTGGTAGGTGTAGGACTACCCAGGCTGAATAAAACCAAGTGGCACTGACAGCCTTTTGTATCGGTAATAAATCTAAAAGTTTTTTTTTTCATATTTATGGTTGAATAAAAGAAATACTGACCCCCAGTAATGTCGTGTGATTGTGTAAGGAGAAAAGAGACCCCATCAGTTGCGTGTGACTGATCGGGGATGGTTGCTTTGATGAGTGATAAGGTTAAGATGGAATGATTGAAGCCTGCGTTGTATGGAAGAGGGATTTAGAGCCTCAAGTGTCATGTAGCTGGATGGTGGGGGGTTGTAAAGTGCAGATAGTGGTGCGGAGGCGGAAGCTTAGTGTGTTTGGGGCCCCATGTAAAATAGAAGGTAGTAGAGAGAGGAGTCAGCTTGGTAAGATAAGTAGGCATGCTGTCCTGTTTATCGGAGGGATGTGAGGCGCAGAGCGAAGGCTCAGCCAGGAAGGAATGAGCAGAGTCATCGGGCCTCTGTAACACGACGCTCCGTCTTGATTGCCTGTAGCAGCTGGGCAGCCACCGTATCTGTGTGAGCGTGTGCGTCTGCTCACATGCGTGTGGATGCATAATTTTCTGTTGAAGTGTGGTGGTTTGAGAGGGCATTGGCCTACATTGATGTGTGTGATCAGTGTGTGTTTCTCACACACTGATATCTCAGTCTCATGCCTTTGTCTTCATGTGTGAGAACTCCTTTTATGGTCTGTCATCCGTGCTGGTTATGATTTACATGATTACTGACCTGTTCTTTGTGTAGTCTCTGCGTCTGAGGGTCAGAAAATATATGCATTCAAACGTGTTTGATAGACTTTGTTTCAATGGCTCAATGCTTGGGGATGCTTTGAGGAATTGCATTACTTATGACTGATGTGTGTTTCTGAGCGGTTTTGCTGTACAACTGTGTATTTCCCTAAATCCATTTCTTGTTAGGTTAGTACGTTAAAACAAATACAACCTCCGCACACCCCCTAAAAATTACATGATTGTTATCAATACTTATGGGGAAGCAGTTTATATTTTGTTTTATACTGAGTGGTTTTCTTTTTTTTTTTCATTTTGTTTTAATTGTATTTTTTGGTTTTGTTCATAATTTTATTGTTATTTTTATTTTGTTTTATACTGAAGGGTTCATCCAGTGATTCTACACAAAGGCTAGAAAATGCACCACTTTATCATGTCCATGATGGCAGCAGCCTAACCTTAGCTGCTCCAGACGAAACCAGACTGCTTGCTAAACACATCAAAGGATGTAAGCAAATGCCACTTGGACCCGATATGGAGCGTCTGCTAAACTAATAAGTAATGTGATGTACAGAAATAATGTCACGGTCTCTTTAGAACGGTGGGAAAGTCCAAGCTCTGGACCCGAGTGCGTCCTGTCATTTTGTTACCATCTTGGTGCTCGTGGTGTCGCGAGGGGTGCAGGGTCAGAGATGTAGGGCACAGGGTGGAGGGCAGGAACGAGGGAGGGTGACAGGTTTGAACGCAGATCAAAGCAACTTTGACTCATGACCATTATCAACACTCAGGATACGTATGGAGACGTAAACATTTGGCACAGTGGTTCCCACCCTTATTGGCTTGTGACCACTTTAAAGCCGGGGTAGGCAGTTTATTTCTGCTCATTCGGCAAAAATTCCACAATAAGCTTTCAGCATATTGTAGTCTGAGAGAAAACTAGACTTCTGCACCACCTCTTGCCTCTGTTCTCGGGCTCTAGGAAGTGTGGCTGCTCTACAGACAGATTAATCTGTCTCAGTAAAGATATATAATGTCCAACAAAGCCAACATTTCTCTTTTTATATCACTGTAAATTAAACTAAATAAGCACAATAAGTCAAATGGTTAAGGTTACGTTAAGGTTGCGGTGTAGATAAATGGATGTTCATAGTCTAGTCTGTCTTGTCTCATTCTTCGGCCGAACTCATCTCAAATTGTACTTCATTCCCAGTATTCATTCACTGTTCTGCCCGCAGCTTCTTCTAGGGAAACCCCGGTGTGGTGGTATCCCTTCGCAATGCGAAGATGGCGACCCTGCTCCCTCCCCCAGGCACCGATGCGTTCCGCCGCTTCACCAGGGAATCACTGGCGGAGATCGAGAGGCTCAAGGAGGAAAGAAAAAAGGCCGCAGAAGTAGAGGGCGATGACAAGGAAGAGCCAATGGCGCCACATGCTGATCTGGAGGCGGGCAAGAGTCTGCCCTTGATCTACGGAGACCCTCCACCAGAGCTGCTCAACACACCTCTGGAGGACCTGGACCCCTTCTACAAAACACAGAGCGTCAGTCTGAGCACATCTGGGCTCATGTGGCAATGAGAAGCTCAGTTCACACAGCCACTATATACACTTGGTGTTTAATGAGCTTAACTCCATCCTTACGTAACACTGAAATACGACAGGATGTATTACTTAGATTTCAGTTATTCCAACAGCAGACAGTATCTCTTACTCAGCGTTAAATGTTAAAGCCTCATTTCAAGATTGTCCTCACTAAGTCTTTTTGTACTATATACAAGTTTGCATTTATAGAGATAATCTCTGTGTTTTTCAGACATTCATTGTGGTCACCAAAGGAAACACAATCTTCAGGTTCAATGCTGAACCGGCTTGCTACATTCTGAGCCCCTTTAGTTTGGTTAGAAGAGGAGCCATCAAAATTCTCATACATTCATATCCTTTCAACAATTGTTGCTTTAGCTTCGAATTATTCAGTGTAATAGAGAAAAAAGTCAAGTCCTGCACACACACTCTTCACCTCTGAGGTGATTTATTTAAAAAAAGAGTTAAAGTTCTAGTCAACACATGCATGATAGACCGCAGCTGTGTCCATGATCCCACACAACACCTCACCCAGCCAGGATTCCCACAACTGTGAAAGACACATCAATACACATTCAAAATCATAAAACAGGTTTCAGGTTGAAGGGTTTATATTTATATAAAACACAGCTCACATGCGTCCTTGACTGAAACGCTGTCTCTCTTTTTAATAAACCGATGTGGAGGTGAAAAGTGTGTTTGCAGGAATTGGCTTTTTTCTTTGAAATGTTTTTTGGGGGATTTTGATTTCCTGCACTGCAAAAGAGAGACACAGCAAGTGGTGTGTGTGTGTGTGTGTGTGTGTGTGTGTGTGTGTGTGTGTGTTCAGCTTAAGGTTTAAACTGCACATGTTAAGTGTGTGTGTGGATGTCGAGGAATGAATAAAGGGGGGAAATGTCTGCTCATGTTTATTTCCTTAATCCTGAATTAAATTATTTAGCATGTTCATCATGATTACAATTCTATCGAATTGTGTGTTCATGACGATGAGCAACCCGCCAGCATGGAGTAAAACTGTTGAGTGAGTACTTCATCATTGTAGTTTAGTTCTGTGTTACACTCGATAAGATTTATATTAACTTGTGCTGCACACTTTCTCCCCAGGTATGTTTTTACTGGTATCTACACCTTTGAGGCAACAGTCAAAGTGTTGTCCAGAGGTTTCTGTGTTGGATCTTTTACATTCCTTCGAGATCCATGGAATTGGCTGGATTTCATGGTGATCAGCATGGCGTAAGTATCTGAGCATACTTTTACCTAACAATGTATTTGCTTCCATAACATGTCTTCTTTCACACTAGTGGAAAGAAAACGTCCACAGTACACATTTAGGTGTTTATCTTACTACACTCATGTCTGTTTGTGTCTGATTTCCTTTTAAATTCACATCTTTAAAAGCTGTTTTCTCAAAATGAGTTCTATCTCACACTCTGAGCCAGATATCTCCACTTCAGCAGTACTTGCAGACTTTCTAGTTTTCTTCCTATCTATAATGTGAATGTGTGTACAGAGGGGTTTGATCATTTATCTTTCAGAGCTTAGTTTATATAACATTTTATTCCTTTAAACCATGACAAAAAAATGTTTTTTATGTCTGTTCACACTAACTACTGTTCATAGTAGTTATGGAGTAAATGGAAAAGATCTAAAAATCCCTCTGTAATAAAAAATAGAAATAAATAAATAAAAATAATAAAATAAAAAAGCTATGAATGTCCAGCTTAGTACAGGTGGAAGTCTGTGATGCAGAGCAGCAGTCAAAGAGGCATTTCCTAGATGAACCAACTCATTTCAACTTTGTTAAGTACTTGATTCTGATTCATTCTACGGTCCAGCAGACGCAATAAAGGTATTTTTAAATCAATATATTATGATATTATTGATTTCTTTAGTGCAAATAGACAAAACACTACAAATGCAAATATGCAGTAGAACACTCCAGAATAAGGAAAATAAGGAAAACGAATACATTATATGTTGAGTCTAATCTGGCTAAGGGCTTTGATTAATTATTTTATCTCTTTCCACAGATACGTCACTGAGTTTGTTGACCTTGGCAACGTGTCAGCCCTCAGGACATTTCGTGTACTTCGAGCCCTGAAAACAATTACTGTGATTCCTGGTATTTTTACAATTTTATATATATGTGTATATATATAATATATGTGTGTGTGTGTGTGTTTATATATTGTTTTTGTGTAATTTCACAAAGGAGATGGTGCTTGACCCCCACACAAAATTGAATGTTGTTATTTTCATCTTTTCATTAAAATTATGTTGCATTGAGCGTTATATTTTGAGCCGTAACAGTACTCACTTTATATTGATTATCGTTTGCTGCTGCAGAGCCGTTTCAGAGAAATTCCCCTGACACATGAATCGTATTTTGTCAGGTTTGAAAACCATCGTGGGCGCTTTGATCCAGTCCGTGAAGAAAATGGTGGACGTCATGATTCTGACCGTCTTCGCCCTCGCTGTTTTCGCCCTCATCGGCCTTCAGCTTTTTATGGGAAATCTACGCCAGAAATGTGTGCGATGGCCAATCGAGACAAACGAGACCGCATTTGAATTTTTTAACACCACCGCTATGTTTAATGACTCTGCTCCATTCAACAACACCATGGGTGTCGACAATACAACATATTCCAACAGTACCTTCAATTTCATTGAATATATTGAAAACGCAGGTATGTTTAACACATATTACATCTTTTATGCTAATTCTCCTCAGTGGCATAGTTGTCATTCTTTCTGTTCTCGTTGGTTTATAGAGAATCACTATTACTTGGAAGGCAGCCAAGATGCTCTGCTTTGTGGAAACAGCAGTGATGCTGGGTATGTATTATCCACACTGAGACCAATTTTGTCTAATTTTGAGTTCCATAACTACTGTAAAACTTTCAGTGTGTAAGAATATCTTTATTTATCACAATAGTGTGGTGTTGGGTGTGATTTAGAGGCTGAGAGAGCAATTGTAGCATGCTGACTCTTTGTTGATAGAAGGTGCCCAGAGGGATACACGTGCATGAAGGCCGGGAGGAACCCCAACTTTGGCTACACCAGTTTTGACTCCTTTGGATGGGCCTTCCTGGCCCTCTTCAGGCTCATGACCCAGGACTACTGGGAGAACCTGTTCCAGCTGGTTGGCACTTCTTTCATTTGTTGCAAAAACATTTGTGACCTCTAATTTGGAGTTTTTTCTCATTTTAAAGAAATCATGACAAGGAATTTGTCCTTAGTTCTCGTAGCTTCTTTTTTGCTCCAAACACAGATCCTGCGGGCGGCTGGTAAGACATACATGCTGTTCTTTGTGGTGATTATCTTTCTGGGCTCCTTCTACCTCATCAACCTCATCCTGGCTGTGGTGGCCATGGCGTATGATGAACAGAATCAGGCAAGTCAGCGAGAGGCCATAGAGAAAGAGGAGGAGTTCCAGCGGCTACTAGAGCAACTCAAGAATCAGGAACAGGTAAAATTTACAAGCAATAAGGAGACAGCTAACCTTCCTGCTATATTTACTTTAACATACCTGCTCACACACAAGAGCAGCGTTTTTTTTTTTACCTCGATGCCTGTGGTTGCTGCCATGTGACACCTTAAAGCAAAAATTAATAACATTTTGTTTTGTTTATTGGTGCAGAATTGTGTCAAATTCCTGTAACTTCATGATTTAAATATGATAAAACAAAATTTAATCTTTTACAAATTTCAAGGGTGGTGTGATTTATAAAAGGTGGAACGGAAATTGGTAATTAACAACAAATAAGTCATATTGTTTGTAGAAAAACTGAAGCAACAGTTCTTTTTTTTTTATAATAATTATTTTTATCTAACAGGCTCAAATTCTCGGGAGCCGAGCCACACTGACCAGTAAGAAGTCACTCAGTCATCACACCACATCGGAGTTGGCAGATGACGAACGAAGCCTCGAACATGATGAAATTGTTAAGGATTGTAACGGGAGACTCGTTCCCCGTCTGTTAATCAGAGCGCCCACCATGATCGAGGTTAGTCCGTCACCCTCTGGTCACAGTCAGTCTGAAAAACCTTTTATTATGGACATCTGGTTATTTGTGATTCTGAGTTTCCATCACAAGCTTGCAACTGACAGATTTATCAACATATTTTGCAGTCTGCTGCAGATTATGAACTCGGAGAGAAGTCCTTAGGCTCCGTGCACAGCATGCTTCATCTGGACGAACCGGGCCTGACACAGAGATCTGCCAGTGCAATGACTGTGCTCACTGCAGCCGCTATGGAAGGTACAGTGCCAGTGAAGATAGAAACATAACACGGGTAATGCACCAGAAATTGTTACCCAGAACCCCCAGATATAGGATTTATTTTCAAGCTTTGGGTAAACTAAAACAAGTGGAAGGCACAACAAGACCAGCGGCAGTGTGTGAGCATCTAGAAGTGTCAAGTTCCCCGGGTGAATGAAGAAATGCACGAGGCTTAGTTGCAGTTCTCAGAGGCGATGCTCTAATGTGAGCTCTAATTGCTTAGATTATCAAGCAGTTGTTAACAGTATATGCTCATTTATCCAAGGCCAATACAGTAGCATTGTTTTGAGCTTGCTATAGTTGGGCTAATCACATTGTGTGCCAGAGAAATCCCTGACAACATTCAGTGTTGCGCCCTCACGGTGTTAAGCTTTGGCTATTTCTGCTCAACTATAACTTGGCACAGACGACACATGAATTTTACTGTCGCTCATCGTTGCTCTCTTTTAGCTGCATCATGCATATCTCTTAAAGACAACTCATCTTGCTTTTATCAAACGACAGTAGACTACCTAATTGTTTTGCCCGTCTGTCTTCATCTAGAGTTGGAGGATGCTCAGAGGCCGTGCCCACCCGGCTGGTACAAGTTTGCCGACACGTTCCTGAAGTGGGACTGCTGCACGCAATGGGTGGTGTTTAAAAAGTGGGTGCTCTTTGTGGTGATGGACCCATTTGTCGACTTGGCCATAACCATCTGCATTGTGCTTAACACGCTCTTCATGGCCATGGAGCACTACCCCATGACCCCCGAGTTTGACAACATGCTCTCAGTGGGGAATCTGGTGAATACATGCCGCAATCAATTTAAATGTCATTGCCAAAATCGTCTATATTTCTGATTCTGAAAAAAGGAATCACCCCTACAGGTTTTCACTGGGATTTTCACTGCGGAAATGTTCTTCAAGCTCATTGCCATGGATCCCTACTACTACTTCCAAGTCGGCTGGAACATTTTTGACAGCATCATCGTCACTCTCAGTCTGGTGGAGTTGGGGCTGGCAAATGTCCAGGGGCTGTCTGTCCTCAGGTCCTTCCGTCTGGTGAGAAACAGTGATTGAACTTGTTACATCCATTTACCACAATGACTTTACTTGTCACATTATTATTCATACATACATACATTATTCACTGTCTTTTCCTGTGTCCGTGCTGTGTTGGAGATAGCTTCGTGTCTTCAAACTAGCCAAGTCCTGGCCCACGCTCAACATGCTGATCAAGATTATCGGTAACTCAGTAGGAGCTTTAGGAAACCTGACTTTGGTGCTGGCCATCATCGTCTTTATCTTCGCCGTGGTGGGTATGCAGCTCTTTGGCAAGAACTACAAGGACTGCGTGTGCAAGATCTCCTCAGACTGCGAGCTGCCACGCTGGCACATGAACGACTTCTTCCACTCGTTCCTCATCGTGTTCCGCATCCTGTGCGGCGAGTGGATCGAGACCATGTGGGACTGCATGGAGGTGGCCGGAGCTGGGATGTGTTTGGTTGTCTTCATGATGGTCATGGTCATTGGAAATCTAGTGGTGAGTGCAACAATTATTCATTCACTACTGAATCCCTGTCAAGTCAAGTTAAGTCAATGTTTATCACAGCCCAGTATCACAGGGTATGTCTGAAAGGACTGTACAGAAAATAAGAACGCTGAGTAACATTTGCATAATGTATAAAAGCATGTCAAATAAATAGAAACAATACAAATACGACAATAAGCAATATACACATATACATTCATACCTGGATACAGCAGGAAACACATATAAACAAACCGTATTTAGATATGATTTAGAACTCACGGACAGATGACTGACGACATTATGTTACAGGTCCCATATTCTGCTCTTTTTAAAGTTCATACTGGTATTTGGAGGATCTACCAAAACAGGTTTATATGTTTTAATGTAAAATATTTTTCTCATAGCAGACATGGCTTCATAGCTGTTTTCAGGCTCGTTCTGAACACTCTTTAAGCTCGCATGTGACATCAGGAGAAAGCAACAGTGGACAGCGATGTGCACTCAGGAGTCTTTCAGTGGGTGGGGACAGTCGGCCTGCTGAAGGGCCGAAGGAGGTCACAACAGATCCCCTTATGACCTACAGCCAAATCTAAACGGTGCATTTTCACACACTTTTGGTGAAAGATGCAGCAGGAGAAAAGGAGCGAGGATGGTCTCTCATAGTTTGAGGGTCTCAAGAGACACATTTATGTCGAAAAGACATTAAAAAGTACATTTAAAAAAAAAAAAAACAAGGGGCTGTGCTGGTGGGGGTGTGTTGCGTTCAGAGACACAATAAAGGACAATTCAGATCCAGTTAGAGGAGGAGATCCATGAGTCTGAAGGCTTATCAGATGCAAAGACACTACACAGTGGTTTATAATACTACAAGACATGACAGCAACAACCACTTTATCCTCTATCTAGAGGATTGTTTCTACCCCAGGTAGATGAACCTTCCTTCTGATCTTGTGTGGTCAGTGTGTTGTCATCTAATAGTAAATGCTTATATCAGCGTGCAGTGAATCCAAAGCATGTGGTCAGTCCTGAGCTCACAGATGCTGCTGAATTGTGTGCAACTGTTGCTACTGTGAAGCTGTAAAGCTGACAAACTGTTTTGAAAAATCTCTCTAAATATAACAGTTATCTTACTATAATGCTTCTGTCCCTCAGCTGAGGGATGCCAAGGACAGACAGACACAGCTGGGGGAGAGGACCAGGGGCATTCCAGTATCTTATCTATTATAGTATGAGTGATACCTGAACACACAAGACAGAACACTACATGTATTTGCATGTTTTTCTTTTTTTTTTTGGAGCATCGAAATCTTAGTTCTGGAGCTACACAGTAAACACAGATAATCATAGATTCTAACATAAAGAATACCACCACACATTATTTCATATGATAACTTGAATTGATTCAGTTGCACTAACCTTTTCACACAGTGTCTGTGAAGAGGCGGCACAGTTTGGGATGCTTAGTGAAGAATCCCGAGTGTCCGGAGCATGGAAATACTGTCCCCTGACATTTTATCTTGGCCTCGCAGAACAAGGACGCACAGATAATACACATGATCACTCTCAGTCATCATATCAGCATCTCATTCAGTGACCAGAGCCAAAACCCATTTCCTGTGGAAAGGAAATGGCTCATCGTCAAGATGACAAAAGTATTGCTGTCGCCGCACTGCGCCAAAATTATCTGGCTTTTTGGTGTCTTGCACTGACCCTCCAGTCTTACTCCAGCGTGGGCTCACCTCACACATAAATGCAGACCATTTTCACTGACACGAAGGCAAATCGTGTACTTACACACATCATGGGAGGGGGTTTCTATTTAAATCAGATGACTTGAGCCACTAACCAGTGGTTTTGACCTTGAGTATGTGCTAAGATCCAGCTCAAGTAAGCACACTGCCACTGAGGGAACAAACACAGACAGCTGAGGGAGCAGAGCTCAGGTGGCAGGGGCACTACTGGGTGTTAAGGAAAAGTCATTTGATAGCAGATTGAACCGTAATTGATGGAGAGGTAATCATATTGGGCCATCAGCACCGCAGCATATGGAGCAGAGTGGATCTCACTTGCTTGTCCGCTGATCATTTTGTGCTCATTATCTTTTCTCTTTAGAAATGCTCTCGGCCTTACTCCTCCACTCAATTTATATTATCAGTTTTTTATCATTTTAAAAGTCTGAGCTGATAATTATGTAATTCCTTCTCCAAACTAGAAATCTTAAAGGAATAGTGCCACACTAGCTGTTCCTCCCCATTTCCAGGCTTATCGCTGAGCTAAGCTAACCAACCGCTGGCTGTAGCTTCAGATTTAAATGATATACACAAATGTTTTATTAGCTATGCAGAAGGTGCTGCTCTAACAACTGAGAGGGTGATTTTGAGAATCTAGGAGCGTTATTCTGTACATCACTGTCGCTGAAATCATCCCATCTGCTTCCACTCCTCCAGCTGTTGCGCTTGTGTTTTGCGCAGCTCATCCTTTCCCCGCTCAGTCGTCTTCACTGATTCACAGCTCCTGCACTGGAATGAGAGAGATCAGCCTGCCCCTGGCCTGTGTAACCATGATCTCCCGCTAAACCTGGGAAATGGGAACCCAGAAATTGACTACCAGGTTTAGAAACTAAAGATAGCTGTGTCTGCAACAGGAGGCAGACAACATAATATTTATTGATGTGCCATCACAGGACCAATTTAATGTGTGATGTGTATTTGAGCTACTCCAGACTGTTTAGTTCAGCATGTCTGCATACTTTGACTCACTGATCCAGTGGCTCTAAGCTTGCCCACCAGAAAAATTAGTTTCCTAATAGGGATTCGCATGGGACTATAATTTATTTACTATGGAAAAAATACTTTTGATGTTTTAATTCTCACCCACTGAACACAGATATAAAGTGGAAGATTCTAGATATATAACAGTAGCTGCTCACTAAATAAGGACTGTGTGTTTCTGTTTTTCACATCAAAGTAAGAAAGCAAACTGTTTAGTTAATATTACTGTGCTTGGAATATCAGATTTATATTTGAGTATTTATTTATCGTTGCCTTCATCACTCCTTCACGTTTCTGGCCTCAGGTGTTGAACCTCTTCCTGGCCTTGCTGCTCAGCTCCTTCAGTGGAGACAACCTCTCAGCAGGGGACGACGACGGAGAGATGAACAATCTCCAGATCGCCATCGGCAGGATCACACGGGGCATCGACTGGCTCAAAGCCTTCATCGTCCGAACGGTCCTTCAGATTCTGGGCAGGAAGCCCAAGGAGCCCGAGGAGCCTGAGGAGCCCAAGGAGGGCCCGATGGACGGCGAGGACCCTAAAACAGAGGGAATTGAAATGAACCACTTGGACACCAGTCAGGATTTCAAAATGGTAGACGGGATAGCTAATTGTCTGGTTGAAGGCCGGCCTTCTGGATTTATTGTGGATGGAGAGCTCAGTCTCAATGTGCCAATCGCCCTGGGAGAGTCAGACTTTGAAAACTTTGGGGAGGGAGATGAGGATGATGAAGACGATGCTAATGATGTTAATGACTCTGAGATTTCAGAAGAGAAAAATAGCCAGCATTACTCGGTAAGTACAGATCAGACAGTTCAAGTTCAATCTATTTACTTATACATATTTACTATATATATAAATGTCTGAGACCACAGTGAAAATGTCTCTTATTTTCACATAAACCTGGAAATAATCAGAAGGTTTTAGGATTCAGAAACATTTAAGAACACAAGATGTTGTGACATGTAAAATGAAGAAATATTTAGCATTGAACTGATTTAACTCCTTTACAAAAGGGGAAGCAGATCAAATATGCTTGCTTCAATTGAAGGAAAAAACTCAAGGAAATCTGACATTTTGCACAAAAGAGTTGCAGAGTTGCCACAAATTATTTTGAATGTAGCTGCTAGAAATATGTCTTTAATATTGCTGTAGCGACTGGTGTAGACAGAGAAAAGACTCAATAGCACAACTTGAAAACCAGGCCAGCTGAAATGAGAGGAGATGTGAGAATAACAAAATAAAACAGGAAATGATGAAAGAGTGAATGAAGCAAACACAAATGGGGCGAGAAGTCACAGTTTCTTCATCTCATGTTATTAAATGTTTCTTAGTTCTCAGATTTTCTGATTATTTCAAAGTTAACACGTTTTTTTCAACGTGTTCTCAGACTTTTGGACCCCACTGTATATTCAGAAGACTTTTCTTTTAATTTATTACTGTTACCTTGAGTATGAATCTCAAAAGGACAGTTTAAACAGTATAAACTGAGTACTCCGAACACAGCTAACAGGCCGGAGGATGAGCCTATTTGACACGGAGTACTTCACCTCTTACACTCTTCACATTGATAGCATGCTGTAATACAAAATATTCAAACTGAAAGCCATATAGATGA
Organism: Pempheris klunzingeri; assembly: GCF_042242105.1. Taxonomy (NCBI): domain Eukaryota; kingdom Metazoa; phylum Chordata; class Actinopteri; order Acropomatiformes; family Pempheridae; genus Pempheris; species Pempheris klunzingeri. The sequence goes on from NC_092031.1 coordinate 4,533,648, forward strand.
TCATGGTCACCCCAACCTAACATGACCTATTCTGCATCTAACACACCTATCAAAGCATGGAGAGGGGGATGCTGCACTGAGCGTTATGAGATGACTTGTGGCATGTAATAAACCATCCACCTATACGGTCTCATGATAAATGGTAAATGGCTTGTCCTTTTATGGCACCTTTCTAGTCATTTAAACCACTCCGAGCGCTTTTAAACTACATTCACATTCACCCATCACTCATACAGGAGGAATTTAAGTTGGAGGAGACTTCTTCTTTCTCACGCACTCACACAGTTGGGGTTCAGGACACTTCGACACGCGGACTGGAGGAGCCGGGGATCATATTGCCGTTCTTCCGATTGATGGACGACACACAATATGCTTATAAGCTATGTGACAGACCCTCGCAGAGGCATATTGAATGTGACCATATGTTTGTTTTCTCTGTCTTGGCTATGTGAAAAGAATCTAATGTCTATTTGTCCTCAGTAGAAGTAGAGTGGACGAGATCTGTAATGCGATCGTGCCTTTAGTTTTGTCATGTCTTGTTATGTCATTCTTATTGGTACAAGTTTGACAAACCTGCATAACTCCCAGCCTGACTTTAACCTACGCAGGTCTAATTCATGAAAATAAGTGAAAATACCTGCGTTCAGCCATTGAACTTTGAGATTTGAGACACTCCTGCACACTCACACAGGTGTTTTCACTTATTCTGGCTGCAAAGTCTGTGAACTAATAAATATGGTAAAGGGGAAGGCTGTCCTGCCCTAACAGGAGAAAGAAAGCTAACAGAGTAGAAGTGAGATGTTGATCTAGATGACGTCTAATCAGGCAACATGAGTGAGAAGACCTGTGTAGGTGTTGCGCGGGGCCTTTTTATAGTCCTCTTCACCGATAAATTAACCCTCACCCAGATATAAAGTCATAACGCAAAGCTAATCAACTGCTGAAATACATTTTTTGGAGAGAAGAATGTGTGCAGGATACGTACAGTACTGCTTATGAATGCAACCTAAAGTTGTTTCTCTATTCCTGTGCTATTTCAGGAAAACTTTGAAGATGAAATTAGTAAGCTGGAAAATGTCAAAGTGAGTAACTCTGTTGACCTACATGAACAAAATCAACCAGTTACCATTAAAATCTTCATCTGTAGTTTACTATATTTTAAGGTCATTACTTTATATGGGGCTCTGCTCAAAATAAATGAGGAGGAAAAAAAATCAATGTATATTTTGCATGGTGGCTTTGTAACTGAGCTTCGATTGTAATTCTTGACTAGCTGATGGGTGCTTTGAATGATGGGGATTCTTCAGTGTGTAGCACAGTGGACTATCTCCCACCTGAGCCTGAACCAGAGGAGGAAGAGGTAGAAGAGCCAGACCCAGTGGAGCCAGAGGCCTTCTTCACTGACGGTAGGAACAGCCACTGCAACTTATTTCCTCACAGACAGTCATGCAGTAGTCTCTTGTCCTGAACCTCCTCCTCCTCCTCCTCTCCCTTCAGCCTGTGTGAGGCGCTGGCCATGTCTGACTGTGGACATCACCCAAGGTAAAGGCAAGAAATGGTGGAACCTCAGAAGGGCTTGCTTCACCATTGTGGAGCATGACTGGTTTGAAACCTTCATAATCTTTATGATCCTCCTGAGCAGTGGCGCTCTGGTGAGTGCTGTCATCAATGCAACAAATCTAAATATGTTTATGGTGCTAAGATACTGTATCGCTGTTCGGACATGCTTCGAGGTATCTCATATCTTCTTTTGGCAGGCCTTTGAAGACATACACATAGAAAGACGCCGAACCATCAAAATTATCCTGGAGTTTGCTGACAAAGTTTTCACCTACATCTTTATAATTGAGATGCTCCTTAAATGGGTTGCATATGGCTTCAAGACCTACTTCACCAACGCTTGGTGTTGGTTAGACTTCTTCATTGTAGATGTAAGTTTTGACTTCTTATTTTAATGCTGTGCGTGTAATTGTCAACAGAACAAACGTATTCTATGTCGGATAAAGTCCACGGTAACACTTGAAAGGGAAATGTTTTGATTCTGCCACAGATTTCCCTGATTAGTTTAGCTGCCAACTGGATGGGCTACTCTGAACTTGGACCAATCAAATCCCTCCGAACCCTCAGGGCACTAAGGCCTCTTCGGGCGCTGTCAAGATTTGAAGGGATGAGGGTATGTTTTTGGCTATACCACCACATTTGGGCAACATGCATGGCTAACATTGATTTACAGTGCAAAAGCTGTATCTTCTAATGCCTTATCACACTAATTTGACTGGCTTTCCCTGACAATGTGTGTTCAATGCATGCTTACACCATGGCTGCTGAAACTGAGCTGATTGAGGTAAGGCACTGGTAAAACTTGTGGTGGCAAGTTCACACACACAAACAAAATAAACAAGGGAATAATTCATACATGTCTGTGTCAATCCTTAATTCTAACAAAGTCCTCTCTTTTGGGCAGGTGGTGGTGAACGCTCTTGTTGGAGCGATTCCCTCCATCTTCAACGTGCTGCTGGTGTGTCTGATCTTCTGGCTCATCTTCAGCATCATGGGAGTTAACTTGTTTGCCGGGAAGTACTACCGCTGCATCAACACCACCACAGAGGAGCTTTTCCCCATGTCTGAGGTGAACAACAGGAGCGACTGCATGGCCATCAAAGAAGCCACGCAGGAGGCCCGCTGGGTCAACGTCAAAGTCAACTACGACAACGTGGGACAAGGCTACCTGTCCCTCCTTCAAGTGGTAAGGAGCGCCGTTTCCATTATCATATGTTTACAACTGGAGCTGCCATGACATCAGACTTTCCCTACACAATTATCCTAATAACTTTATTGATGTAGCAGTTTTCCTAATTCTGACCTACAAAAAATACAAAATTTCTCCTCACCTCAGTGTGTTATGAGAGAATTGAGCATGACGTCGCGCTAAATGTTTGACACCAGCGTGACGAAACAGCGCCCTCTAGTTTGGCTGTAAAAAGCACCGTGAGAACCAACCCGTGAGGCGCGTGTTGTTTTTTCCAGCTTGTGATATAATGTCAACTGAAACTAAATCACCTGTGACATAAAGTCTGAGTGTGAGACCACAGGCTGACGACTAATCACTCTGATCTACTGTGATTAAATGTCCACTGATTATGTCCTTACATGCACTTTTTCTATTTCTGTTTTTCACTTTCTCTGTCTATGGCTAGTTTGACGACATTGTGTAGTTTATCAGATTTAAACACCAACGTCTGAAAGTGCACTTGACACTATCACGTGCATTATTAACATGATATCAATGCTTCATTTTTAAGTATCGTGGTTATCGTCAATATATCACAACAGCCCTTCTAGAAAGAAAGTTCAGTGACCGATTTTGAAACAATGCTTTGTATTTTCAGGCAACGTTTAAAGGCTGGATGGACATCATGTACGCTGCCGTTGACTCAAGAGAGGTGGTTATTATTAACAGTAAAGTCAGTATTGAAACTTTGCATGCAGCATTGAATATTATGGTGGGGACAGTATACAGTATTTAAAAAATTTGAAAAAAACACAGTAGAATTACACAAAATAAAACTTTTGAATAACTTCCTAACCTTTTTGGTTAAGTTTTTATCTGGTACATGTATAGAAATCATATTATTAACATTAAGAAATCCACCTGCTCTCACCAAGAGTTCATTTATTATCTCTTCCCTCTCTAACACCACCCTGCACTTTAAGTTAATTGAATATATATGTAATATATATGTGGCAGATGGTGATGATGAAGTGAGTCTGGTCTTTGGATCAACAAGTGCCCTTCCTGGCTAGCATCGTATTTCAGTGTAACCTTTTATCTTCCTCATCTGTGTCATAATCATCTTTCTAACTTAATATACTTAAAGGTTTAGTAACAGGGGAAGGACTGTTTTTCTCTTAAAATGTTCCCACTGATTTAAAGTGTTTTCTTCCTTTTAGGTGGAGGATCAACCGTCTTATGAGATCAACCTCTACATGTACATGTACTTTGTCATCTTCATCATCTTCGGCTCTTTCTTCACACTCAACCTCTTCATTGGCGTCATTATTGACAATTTCAATCAACAAAAGAAAAAGATAAGTATCACACTTTTTATAAGAAGCAGTTTACACCAATACAGAAGTGCTTGATAATCTGTACTTCATTTTAAAGCACGCGAAAGTTGTCGCCTAACTCAGCCGCCTATAATCATGTTAGTATTGTGTTGTGTCTGCACTTTGGAGATAAAGACATCTTCATGACTGAGGAACAAAAAAAGTACTACGATGCCATGAAGAAACTTGGCTCCAAGAAGCCACAGAAGCCAATCCCTCGTCCAACGGTATGTCGTTCCATTTACAACTGCATGATTATTAGTAATATTAGCAATATGTGTTAGATTGTCTGGGGAAGACTCACTACATTGTCCGATGTTGAAAGAATAAATGAGTTAAGCTGAAGTAATGACACATTAGCTGGGTATGCGTGGCATGACGATGTCCTCAGTGACCCCAGCACTGACCCTTTCTGCACACAGCTGGTGTGAACATGCCAAATGACCCCACTGGATTTGTGTTACTGTTCCTTCCCCTCCTTCTCCTGCCTCCCTTTGACCTGCAGAACCTAATCCAGGGAATGGTGTTTGACTTCATCAGTCAGCAGTTCTTTGACATCTTCATCATGGTGCTCATCTGCCTTAATATGGTGACCATGATGGTGGAGACTGACAACCAAAGTCCAGAGAAGGAAGATTTCCTCTTTAAAGTAAACGTGGCTTTCATTATTGTCTTCACCGGAGAGTGTGTGTTGAAGCTCTTTGCCCTGCGACAATATTTCTTCACCAACGGATGGAACGTTTTTGATTTTGTTGTGGTCATCTTGTCCATAGCTGGTGGGTACTGAATTCATCAGGAGCACATAAGCACATACGCTTTCATATATTGTCTCTGATTGTAGTTTGTCCCCTTTTCTTTCAGGTACAATGCTCTCAGACCTAATCGAGAAGTACTTTGTGTCACCAACTCTGTTCAGAGTGATCAGACTGGCCAGAATAGGCAGGATTCTGCGTCTTATTAAAGGAGCTAAGGGCATTCGGACGCTTCTCTTCGCTCTAATGATGTCGCTTCCTGCCCTATTCAATATTGGTCTCCTGCTCTTCCTCATTATGTTCATCTTCTCCATATTTGGCATGTCAAACTTTGCCTATGTCAAAAAGGGGGCTGGAATCGATGATATATTTAATTTTGAGACGTTTGGTGGTAGCATTATCTGCTTATTTGAGATCACGACGTCAGCCGGCTGGGATGGGCTCTTACTTCCGATGCTGAACAAGGAGTTTCCAGACTGTGATCCAGACTTTGAGAACCCAGGCACGGACGTTAAGGGTAACTGCGGCAACCCGGGCATGAGCATGATCTTCTTCTGCGGCTACATCATCATCTCGTTCTTAGTGGTGGTCAACATGTACATTGCCATCATCTTAGAGAACTTCAATGTGGCGCAGGAGGAGAGTGGTGATGCACTGTGTGAGGAAGACTTTGAGATGTTCAATGAGACTTGGGAGAAGTTCGACATAGATGGAACTCAGTTCATTGAGTACAACCGGCTCTCAGACTTTTGCGATGCCTTGCAGGAGCCGCTGAGGGTTGCCAAGCCCAACCGGTTTCGCCTGATTGAAATGGACCTGCCCCTGGTCATTGGGGACAGGATCCATTGCCTGGATGTCTTGTTGGCCGTCACACAGATGGTCTTGGGAGACACGGTGGAGATGGCGGCAATGCGGGAGAGCATTGAGGCTAAGTTCATCCTTAACAACCCCACCTCAGACTCCTTTGCACCGATTACCACAACGGTACGCCACAAAGAACAGCAGAGCGCCGCTGTAGTCATTCAGATGGCTTACCGCAACCACCTACTGAGACGCTGCATGCGCCACGCCGCTTATATCCACCGCTGTAAGAGGGTGGGTAGAAAGGACGAAGGTGAAGATCCACCAGAAAAAGAGGGGATGCTCGCACGAAGGATGGGAGTGCTCTATGGGAGCAATGTGGACCTCGCAGAGGAGATGGAGCAGGCTGCTTTAGAAACTCTAGCAAGCCAACAGCCTCCTGATCCAGAGACATTGTCACAGTACACAGGGGCCGAGTGTGATCCAGAACCCCCCGAGCCAAACATCATGGTTGTACCTGTAGAAATTACTAATGAGGTTTTATTACATTCTGCCCCCCACCAACACCTCTTTATCCTACAGGCAAACCTGAGAGAGTCAATTGTTTAACAAAAGGCAGAGGACAGTTAATCATGTCTTCCTGTTGTCATTTTTCACCAGTCAAGGAAGTAGTGTTTGCAGTTGATGTAAAGTCTCACAAATGAAGCTGAATTTTCCACATTAGTTGAAGAGGTTAAACTACATTTATGATAATTAAACTGCAATTCCTGTTTTTTCATGCAATATTCAAGTATCTCTTTGGGTTGAAGGTGGAAACGGTTTTCTCTGATAATAACCATATAGACATCAGCAGACACAACCACCATTAATGCTGAATAGGAAGGACAATAACTTCAAATAAACAAATCAGCATTGGGGGGTACTTAAAGGATAACTGTGGTATTTTTTTAGACCTGGGCTCTAGTTTTACATATTTTGGGTTCAAAAACGTTTAGAATTGGTCCAGTCGTCTTAAACAGCAGCCAAACAGGCTCAGACTGTTATTCCAAGGGTCTGACAGCACAATGGAAAGAATCCCTACAAGCCTACAGCCATCAGTGTGTTGCTGCTCTCAGCGGAGGTGGAAGTGATGTACTGGACCAATGTGAAAACTTTCAGTACCTATCAGTGAAAATAGGACCCAGGTTTAAAAAGCACTGACGTTATCCTTTAAATTAGAAATGATTTGCCAGCATTTAAATGTACACTGGCTTTCAGAAAACTGCAACGCTCGGACCAGAATCTGTGCCATGATAGCTTCCTAGTGAACAATCACTGAGGTTGCAAGACAGAGCAAGGTTTCGCTCACAGTCTATTTCTGGAAAATGGAAATAACAATTTTTCTATGAATAGTCATAGCCTGAATAACAGAGGTGTTAACATGGCATTTTCTGGTGGATTTTAATGGTTGAAGCCTTTATTTTGGTGATAACAGTAGCTTTGTGTTTGATGTGGTTATTACCAGTTATGTTCCCCAGTTTCAAACCAAAGAGTAACACACACGGCAAAACCTGAATGATCCTTTGTAGGATTTAGTCATACACTGTTTGTGCACGCTAGCAGAGCAGATTATCACTCGACAAAAACAAGACGGCATCCAGTCACTTTTGCTTCCCCTGGTATGACACGAATGCAGCACTATTATTCCACTCGACAAAATCAAATCAGTATGCACACAACACTGTATCAACACGCTGAATTGTACCGTTTCATGGCTAAAATGGTACAACTGGGAGTCACTTGAAAAAATAAACAGGGCAAAATCATATTCCAGTCACATTTATCTGTGTATCTCATCTCTCTCTCTCTCTCTCTCATGTGAGGTCTCTGCATGCTAATTCTTTCAAAACGACACTGAACGATCATATAAATAAGCCTCTGATCTCTGTTAGTTAACAGTAACATGCTCCAGCCAGCTAATGCGGTTAACATCTGTCCCTGAGTGGTTCGTCCGGAGAGGCCCAGTTTATATTGCACTATTTATATCCCTTCCAGGTCAAGTTAGAGCAGTTGACTGTGTAAGACTGAGAGACCTTCCTGTTTTCTAAGATGACTTCATCACCGATAAATGCATGTCTTATAAGTGTTTTGTCTATTTTCTTTTCATTTTATTTTTTTTTGTCCCATCAGACACTGAGATCTGAAAACTCAAAGCGAGCAGTCACCTTTTTTTTCCATCTCTGCATTTAGGTTTAAACTCTATGACTGTAAACTTAAGATGTGATGTTTACATTGACAAGGTTAGCTCACAGAACCTCTCCCTGTTCATTTCAACTGTTTTCTATATTTCTCTACTAAATAACAATACTTCTAGCAATGATACGAATACTTTGGTACTTCCTGTACATTTTAAATGAAGCTCTGCCTCAGGTTAGCTCAAATGCAGGGTTTTTCTTTTGACTTGATCACACAGCCGAGTCTTGGATTAGTTAAATGTACATACATACACTCTGAAGTTAAAGGAATACCCCACTTCTCTAATCACACCTATTTAGATATTTTATCTTAAAGCACAGTGGATCTAGTCATCTCAAGTCTGTCCTCATGCAGAAACGTTGCTTCACTTGCTGTTGTGTAAGTCTTAACTCATTTTAAAATGTCTTACTCGGAATATATAAATATATATACATGACCGACAGAAGCACTTTTACAGTTTTCTAGTTTGTTTTTTTTCTACAATAGACTTTAGAAGCTTGTCTCTTCTCTTGTGTTCAGCCCTGTTTTAACATCAACCCTGGCGGATAAAGAAAACCATGAATGTTTCCTCTGCAAGAGGTCTCTTTGTCTTATCCTGACAGTTATTCCTGTCAGAAGTCTGTAATGTGACCTGCAGCAATCCACACTGTTGCATCACTTAGCTCTAGTCTCCTCTGGTGGTACAGTCAAAGTCAGAAGACGGTGTCCTCCTTTTGTTTACATTTCTAATGGAGGGAGAGCTTTACTGGTACACCCACAGTCAGTGTTGCCTGTATATACATTTTTTCTCTCTTTTTTTCTTTCTGTATTGTATATTTATATCATTTTGTTATTGTAAAAAAATGTAACTACATTGTGAAAATAAAATACTTCTTGTAGGGAAAACTAGGCTGTGAGTTTATGCTGTCACCAGCTGGAGTGAGATTACACTGAGGCCCTCTGGTGGTTTTATACTGAACATCTCACAGATACACTCCCACCTCCGTCACAGGATTTATTAGACTGATAGATTTGAGTTTGATTTAGTTACAGCAGGTTCTCTGCTTAAAATGTTTTTTAGTCCTCTCTTCCATTTGCCATCTTTGTTCATCTCCAGTACAGAAATTGTTCACTTGACTTCGTACTGTATCGTACAGCACACAGCTTACTTGCACGAGTGTCAAGACAAAAATTAGGTTCTATTATTTGCATATTTTTGACATTGCACGCCGGTGTGACTCACCCAGTGTGGACTGATGTCACTTAATAAGGAGAGTTGCTCTGCAAGTGTGTGTGTGTGTGTGGTCATTTTTGGCTGCCTGGTGGATCAATGCCGCTTTAGTCCCTGTAGCCATTTTCAGCAGGAGACCCTGAAGTCCAGTAAGCACAAATAATTAGGGCAACTAAGGATTATTTTAATGATCAATTAATCTGTTGATTTTCAGAAAATGTACCTAAATAGTTAGTCAGTTATCAAAATACTTGTTGATTCACTAATCAATCAGTTTATCATTGCAGCTCGACATGTAATAATTCCCACCTCTGACTGCTGTGTTCATTCCACCATTTGCAGGGACAATAAACGTAGAAAAGGGCTCCTGCAGGCACCACAGGTACAGTAACTATCACCATCATAATGTGGTAGTAAAAAACTGGCTGCTCATTCAGAAACACAGTGATGCTCTCGCCCACCGCCTGACCATTGGGAGCAGTTTGGGGTTCAGTGACAGTTAAACATGTCAACAACATGAGGTGGAGATCGAACCACCAACCCTGTGATCAGTAGCTCTTCCTCCTGAACCACAGCCACTCCTCTGCAAAACCTCTGACTCACCCTTTGTTCTAAAGATGTATTTCATCACTGAAAAGATGGTCTTTTCATAAAACTGGGATATCAATGCAGTAGAAAGGCACTTTTGTTGTTTTAAATGGTGCTACATGACCAGAAAAAATGGCTGTGGCATTCCCTTTAGCTCAAAAGGCTGAAAACCTACAACAACCATACTGCACTGTCCTCACTGGCTGGCAGAGCCTGACTGTGGCTCCTCACCTTCTCTATAAGCAGTAATTCCTCTGCACTGCACACCTGACCACCTCTCTGAACTAGGAAAGCAAATTAGTTGTAATTTCCAGGAGACTCATAAGGCCTCATCTTTTTTGTGAGCATTTGACAAAATGGTAACTTAAGTTTGAGACTGATTTTCTGAGTCACCTCTCATTCAAATTAATTTTTTAGGGTGGTACAGTACTTCCTGTCAGGGTTGCACGTTTCTTGGCAGAGATGTATATCCGCTCAACTGCAAAACTCGGGAAATGTGATCAGCTTGGCTGATCTGAAACCTTCACTCTTGACTGCATGTGGATGTTGTATAACAAGACTAGTGCCACCCTCTGTAGGGCAAATAATATCGATGTTAAAAGAATCAGAATCAGAAAGAAAGCCTTATTGTCAGTGTATAGAAATACTACTGAAGTGCTGGTGATGCTCAGGTGATGTGTTTCCAACATAAAAACATAACACAAGACAAAAAAACAACAATTTTTCACTTTTCCAGACGTCAGTGGAAAAACTTTGGCCTAAAAAGATGAACGTAGGTGCCACAAACCAAAATGACAACATGATTATTGGCCTTTTGCACGAGGATCTGAAGATGCAGTATCCCATAAATGTTTGTTGTTATCCTGCATATTGTCTTTAAAACCTGCAAGTGCTCATTCATCCCTGAAAAAGGAGAGCATGTACAAACAGATTCCGGACAGGCTGTCAGTGTTAAATGTGTGGGCTGTGCAGACTTATTTTGGCTCAGCGTTACACTTCTCTTCCCCTCATTTGCCTGACATTATAGCATGTGTAGTGACAGACTGCACACCCTCTGGTGCAGACTTCTCCTTGTTCACAACATTTTCATGACTGCAGAGAGACTTAGACGTGTGGACATCAGTGTTTGAATCATGCATTGGTGGTTGGCTGGATGCTGTGGGCTCGCGTTGATCCATATCTCAGGTAAATGTAAACTCTTGCAATATGATCGATCGATTTAATTTGTGACATAAAAATGAAAATGATCCAAGCAACAATTCTACTCTTGGTGCTGAATATTACATTACAAAAAGCTAAATGTTAATACGATAATATAATTAGCTAAATCATCTCATATTGCTTAATGCTGTCATTTAATTGTAATTGTAATGTGTGTTTAACCACAGTTAGACTTCATACTGCAGTGTTTTGCATATTATTTTTGACTCCACAGTACCATAACTTCCTGGCCATCTGGGGGGGAAAGAGGAAGTTGTCTTCTGAGACAAAGACTGATGTTGGCTTTGTTATTTTAATATACTATATATATATACCATATATGTAAATATATATATATAGTGTGTCTATAGTATGTCTAGATCAAGTTATCCCATTTTATCAACTGATGATCAGGCTACTGTATTTCAGTCTTTTAATCTGTTTTCAGACAAAAGTAAGAAAAATGGAAAAGAAATTTAGAAATGTAGAAATAACTTAAGTTAGAAATTAAGTTATAGTTAAGGTATGTATAGCAAACTAAGAACTTACCCATCCCCACTATAGATAAATAGACCTGAAATACACAAAATCATCCCAACTTTGAAGCAGACCATAATGCAGCCTACTTCTACTCACATTTATACAAAATATCCCTTTTTATTGTCTGACATGATGCTGAAATGTCTCTTTTTATTACGACTAATTTTAAATTGAGGTTTTTGTTTTTTGGTTATTCAATTATATACAAAGTAGACAAAGCAGCAAAAGTTTACATTTTAGAAGCCGATTTACTTTTGCTTGATAAATGTCCTCTATTGTAAATTACTCGGCACTGTAATCAACTGTAAGTCTACGGGCATAAAGTAACACAATCCTTTGAGCACACGTGCCTTTTGGATTCAAGTGTGTAAACCTGAGAACATCATTTACAACGGTGTCTATATTCTGTGTAACTATCATCCATTACACCATCTGTAAAATTATGAGCCTGATGTTTGACCTCACTAATTACCTTAAGAGCATCTCTGCTTGAGAACTCTTCAAACTCATTTTCTGTCAGCTCCACATCTGCTAAATACATTAAATGTTCTGTCAAAACCTGCATCACATTGAGGAGATTCTTAACAACTGCTTGAGATCAGCAACTTTAACATCGTACGTGTGATTCATGGCACTTTTTAAAAGGGATTAAGTCTCTCACCGTTAACTACTGTACATATTTTTCTGGAATAAGGTCCCATGGTGGTCCAGTGGAAGGGGGCAGGACTTCATCTCTCTATAGTCAGTGTCCAAGTGCCACAACAGAAACACAAAACACCACGTCAGAAACAAAAGAGCAAAAGAACACAGACAAGTCAAGTGTCGCAAATTAGATGAGACATGAATATCATTCAGAGATGGGCCACTTTTTAGGACATCCCAGTGTTCAAGAGTAATGTTTCTTGCCCCTTCCTGCCTGAAGAGTGCACTCAGTAGAGAAAGTGAGGAAGTAGAGGTAGCTCTAGTTTTCTAAACGAACAGGAGCAGAGCCTGTAGACATGCATACCTCGTGAAATAGGTCTTGATGCTCTCACCTGTCACCTTAACAAACATCCAGATGGGATTTTGCCTCCTAATGAGATCCTACTTACTCACTGTCAGAAATTATTCTCACCACAAACTTCTATAGTTTTGGATTCCGTTTACAGCTGTGAGCAGTGCTTTTGCCCCACTGGGGAGAGAAATTGATTTATACCCACCCCCCAAAACATATTGTTGTCCAAGATAGCTTTGCAGAAAAGAGACACTGGTGATATTTAGGTGATAAATCTTATCCATTCTCTAGACCGAACACTTTACAGGGGAAACAGCAGTAGGTCCACTACTGAGGCTAAATCCTCCTCTTCTAAAAGATGAAATCAACCATTTGCAGCTTTCCTATCGGTCAGTCTGGTGCTGGTACAGATTTCCAGTCTAAGGCCGCGTTCACATGGATTCAGGCAGACGGTAGATGGATGTTTCCTTCTGGACATGATGGCATGTAGATATGGTGATGGCGAATAGTTTCCCAAAAGAATTAGTGAAATATATTGAATAAAATTATTGTATGCACTGCATTATTATAATATGAGCATTATGCAGTATGTTATTCATTATTGCATGCTTTTCTCGCTGTGTGAGACATCCGGTTGTAATTTCCGTCATGGAGGACTACAAAAATGTAAAATACTTTGGATACTTGGATGGCAGTGTCATCTACCGTTACTGTTGCCACTATTCTCTTCAGGCCTCGCCTAATTTTACCGTCCACTAAAATGATTTGCCGTCTGCTGTCTGCCTGAATCCATGTGAACACAGCATGAAGCTGTTAAAATCAAATGGTTTCCAGGTTGCACCACATCATATGTCTCTGTGGTCTGCCAGAGGGCCCCGCATTGAAAGTACTTTACACATCCAAGTACTGGTAAAAAAAAAGTACTCCATAACATCCTTCATCAACTGCAGCGGCACACGTGTTGTCTTCATGTCGGACAAAGTAGCAGATTTGCATATCTGAAGATAAGACTCTGAATGTGGACTATGCTACTGTATTATTTGTACTTGTACTTTCTGTACGGTTACTTAGCTCTTTTGTGTCTGACATGGTGTCGGAGGTGCACTTGGACACTGAATATGGCAGCTCTCAAGCCTGGGATTCATTATGCAATAGTTTTGAAACACTGTTCAACTAATTATCTAATGACAGTTGAACACCTGATCTAGAGTGACCATGCATGTTGTGTGGCTCATGTCACGGTGGTGTTGAACCTTTAAAGGCCGTGCTCAAGTCTCTTTTGTTATGTGCATACACGTTCGACTTACATACACAGATTTAAAGTGACTGCTGCTGTAACTGTGTCACAATGTCACTCTCTTGTCTGTTCAGTGCCTCTTATCATCCAGAGGCCCCGCTTCTTCGGTGTGACGGCCAAGCATCTTTCCATGGCCTTTTACTGTGAGCCCTCGAAGAAACACCTGCCAAACAGTGTGGAGTGGTACAAGGCTGCTGAGTACAACACGGAAAAAATCAAGATAGTGGAAGACACGAAGTTCGCTATGAGGAATCAGACCAGTGGCTCCTTTCTCCTCATCACACATGATCTGCAAATAAAAGACAGCGGCGTGTATTTCTGCAAGATAAACGGCAGCTGGGGTCCTGGGAGTGAACTCCGAGTTGCCAGTAAGTGTCTGGGACATTACGCGTCTCCTGCAGGCCTACAGCCACGTGGACATGATGTGTAATGTTACTTTGAGTGCTCATTTGTTGAGGTCTGTACACGTTTGAAAACACCCATCTTCCCTCCTGTAGGACGCATTAACTCTTCCAAGGCACTGCACAGGACCAAGATGAAGGATGGTCTCATGGTCTTCCAGGGCCTGCTGTTGGCTCTGTGCATCGCTGGTCTGGCGCTGCGCAAACAAACACTGGTGAGGAACAAGATGAACAAAACCCAAGTCTGTGCTTCGCCAGATTGTACGACTGAGTTTAGTGCAGGACTTGACGATATTATTTAATATTCAAATTGAATGTCTAGATAAACTAAAAATCAAGCAGGACAAGAAGAAGAGACAGACTTTTATCTGCTTTTTAGAAACAAATAGGTAAAAGATCTGATAATATGATCTAATATAACTAACAGGTCACAGCCAAAACACCTACCTGCATTTGGCTGCTGGTTTGCATGCACAGTTTTAACTACGGCAACAACTAATGCTCATGTTCATCAATCTGTCAGTGATACTTCTGATTTGTCAATTAATTGCATTCACATTCACATTGTTTTGTCTGACCAGCAGCCCAAAGCTGTTTTACAGTTTATCAAAAAGAAGAAAAGGGGAGAAAAGCAGCAAATCTAATTTTTCTCTTTCATCTCTTATTTCTTTTTTTCTTCACAGTCGGAAAAGATGGACAGCGAATATGAGGAGCCAGAAACTGATCACATCTATGAGGTTTGTGGGGGATATCTTTATGTTTTTGCAGTAATTCCCTCCTCAGTCATTTCTTGTCATAAGTTTTAAATTAGACACATCACAGCTGTGTGTTTTTACATAAAAATACACGTGCAGGACACATAATCTCTGCGCACCAGTGAACTCAGAACCACAATTTTATCTTGTTCTGTCAATGCAGCTCAGGGTTTGTTTGGTTTTTTTTATTCATGAACACGGCTTCCACATTTGGCTATGTGGAAGTACCTCTAGTTTGCTTTTTAACAGCAGAATAAGAGCACAATAACTTTGGAAAGTAGCATTAAAATAGATTTTATTGCCATAGTTTGTTTTTTTTGTAAACATCACATTGGAAGAAGGAACCTAAATACAAGGACCTATAAAGTGGGAGAGTCAAGGGAAATAAGTTGTGGTAAAATGTTATATAATGACAGAGTGTAAATGGCTTCAGACCACAAAACTACAGAGGGTAGATTTACTGTAGCTGTTTGACTTATTGTAAAAAGTAGCAGCATTTCGAAGCTATCATCGATCTACACACTTCTGTGGAGACTTAAGGCGTTGCAGCTGTACAGCCTTTTTGTAAGGAACGTGTTCTTCAAATGACACCTTAAATGTTGCTGGAAAGTTGCAGTAGAGCCAAATAAATATGGACTTGATGTGCTGAGGTGGGATAGTTGGTTAATTATGAGCACAGGTGCTTTGTGGATTATTCCTAAACTCTGAGATCCATTTCTCAAGGCCATAGCAGTCAAGAGATATCAATACAAAAAACATGTCAGATATTTAAATGTCAAATTCTTTTTTTACTTTATCTTTGAGTCGTGTCTGAATCACTGACTATGCAAATTAAAGCTGCACCGACGTGCCCAAACAAAGGCATTAACTGCACTTTAACTGGGACTCCTCAAAGCCATGCACATATACAGTACACGCTTAAACCGACTGACTCTTGTCCTTCAGGGCCTGACGATTGAGACGTGTGGAGGAGGTCTGTATGAGGAACTGTCCGTGTACGCCCAGGCTGATGGAGCGGAGGCCCCGTGGGAGTGAGACTGAACTACTTCTGAACTAGCTCTACAACCTCACATTAACTAACAACTTACAAGTTGTTGATTGCAAATTCGAAATCATATGTTGTCTTGGGTGGCCTGCTCTGATGTGGAATTATGTATTTTTCTTCCAGTAAAAAGCATAATGTGTTCATAAATGTGAACAGCATACTTGTTCTAAAATGCTTGCTATATGTAACGATGATTTTAGACTATTTAGTGAGACTAGATTGAATTAATCAAATGTGATTTGAAGTCCACTCAGCTCAGCTCACATTTTTGGTGCTTCGAGATAATTTTTGGTTTTCTGTTTTTTACCATAAAAAGTGTTTGTGTGTTTGATTCCGTAATGACTTCTCCAGCGTGTTAGTTGGATTATTTAAGAACATGTTCATCACAAATGTTTGTGAGAGAAAATGTTACAGATGTGCTCTGATGCACCAGAGCCAGAGGACCTTCCTTCCTGTTGTTTGACTAAATTGAAAAATGTGTGTGCTTCTTCTTTATGTACAGGAATAAACAGAATAAAAACAGTTTCCTTTTGCTGGAGATTTTTTTTTTATTATTTTCAGGTATTCAGGTAAAATAAATGCATAAATAAAGACGTTGATCAACAACAGATTAATTTATAAAGACACTGGTTGTGTAGAATATCAATAAATAAATAAATAAACGAGCAAGAAAAACAACTGGCTACATAAATAAGTAATAAATAAATAGATAAGCAAATAAATTAACATATTCTCAGTCTGACAGGTTTTAGTTGGTGGTGAGTAGAGATGAAACCAGCTGGTCTACTCTCATCAGGTGAGTCTTGATTTCACTGCTGATCAGTTCCCAGGCTTCAGCACTGTGGCTCTACAGACAGAAGAACATTATCACTGTTAAAACATCCCAAAGGTGTTTGATTAAGAGACCTGATACCAAAATGAGTGAGATATAGTAATAATGTACCATTTTCTTTAGGATGTGGCGGGAGAGCCTCTTGAAATACATGTTCAGCTTTGTGTTCTTCTTCTTCTGGTCGTGGCTCCCAAGCTGAATGAATTACAAGGAAAATAACATTTTAAAAATAGCCGTTTACTTATTTCACCCGTAATGTGTTCAAAGAAATCCTCAATACACAGTCACAGATCTGAGAGGGCTGTATGTCATGTTACTGACAGAGTTTATGTGACCTGCAAACCCTGCCCTGGTGTTACTGAAAGTTGTCTTGTACTTACACAGGAGCGAAGGCCGTCAGCCTGCTGGGTTACAACATTGACAAAGTCCTCCACTGTGTTCTCCTCCCATGATGCAACAGAGCTGTGATCCTCCTCAAACAGAGCGGCCATCTCATCCAGAACCTGAACTGTGAAAGCAAGTTTATCCTCAGCCTGGAAGAAGAAGAAGAAGAAGAAGAAGAAGAAGAAGAAGAAGAAGAAGAAGAAGAAGAGGATCAGTCCCAGATTATAATAAGGACTTGTTATATTTTGTCTTTACAGCTGCAGCAGACACAAGCTGAGGATGACTTACTGATGCTTTGGACGCCTGCTTGTACAGATCATGAGGGAAGGCCACAGTATCCTTCACTTCAGCATCCTCAGTGCTGTTAGTGGAGTTATTAGCCTGCATCACACACACAGAAACACACACATCAGTAAAGCAAACTCATTCAGTGAAGATAATTCAGCGATTTTCCACAATAAAAGTGCACTTACCATTCTGTCTACCAGCTCCAAAGAGTTTTCACTGTGCTGTCTGAACTTATGATCCATCCATCTGCAGCTCAGCGAAGAGCCTGCCCTGCACAGACCGAGAAACAGGCAAGCAAACAAGATCCTGCTGAACATTTTGAAAAGATATTAGTTGCTTTTGTTCAGAGCTGATTGGGATGTCTTCAGGTGGTTTGTTGGAGCAGACCTGCAGCAGCTCTTTTATAGCAGCGTACACCTATTTCATTTTCCTTACTGTGGGAAACACTGCCTGAGGGTTTCATACCGTCAACCTCAACATACATGCAGCCTGTAATGTGACACATTTCAGATTTGATTCAATGTCCTTAAGAATATCTAATTTATCTCACAGTAAAAGCATAAACAAATATCACAGCAAGGCTTGAATATCACACATGGTCCATATTCAAAAAAGGCTCCTGTAAAGTAATAAGTATTATAGAATACCTCAAAACATAAAGACAATCAACTCATTCATAACATTTGAATAGTTTACTGTCATTTGATACTGGAATTGTGGGAGTATTGTATTATAATTATAATTATATTTATGATTTATAATAATATTCTAATATTATTGCAATTTTTAAGGCCAATTAGAAAATTATATACACACAAAATCAATTATCCCTGAATTAAATTTGCATCACTAATAATGATTATAGGCTACTTTAACATTTATTTATCTTTTCAGTTTTGTTAATTTACATTGTTTGGTGTTCTGCAGATTTCAGACAATGTTCTTTTCATGCCACCATCACCTCCCTTTCAGTCTGCACAGTCTGCAGTGTGATGATCAATACGTTTAAACAATTATACAACAACAATTATCCTTGAATTTTTTGAATTGCATCATTACTTCTGTGTAGATTCATAATAATCGTTAATGGATAACTGCAGCCCTGAGTGCTCTGTGTCCAGTGGGTGCCATAAAGGGGAAGTTCCCACGCAGAGAAAATGAAAGTGAACCTGTGAGTGCAGCCTGCGCTCTGACGCGTCTTCTTCTGAATTGGCCAGTGACATTTCACGTTGTTTTAACTCATACGTGAGAACCAGGTAGTCTGGACACAAGGGGATTCTCCTTCTCCAAGGAGGCCAGGAGACCGAGGGGGGGGGGGGTACCAAATTACTGCGGCCTCAAACTGAAAACAAGCGACAAGCGATAATGAAAGCAATAGAAAATTCAAATAAAACAATACCAAGTAAACAGACACATCACATAAAAGCAAGCAAGTCTGAAAAAATTATTTTTTTTTACAGACTCGATGTGATTTAGAAGAAGTCATTGACTCTGTGAGCCCTAACTGCAGACAATTTTAAGAAAGAAAAAGACAAATCTGTTGTTGAAACTTTCTTAATGATAAAAAATACAAGGAGAAATCACTTTGGTGTAAATATATACAAAGACACAGGTGTCTTACACTGACCAGCCAATTCATAACAGAAGACGTCCATTTCTTCATGATATTCATCATATAAAGCATAAACCACATGATCATACCAGTCACAGTTTTTCTAAATGATACACAAACAACAGCAGCTTTTCTTTATTGTCGTTTTCGTGCACAACAAAAAAAAACCAAAATATATTATATAAATATATTGAGTGCATGGCAGACAGAAACAGACACACGGGGGGGACACATAGCTAAAAGGCAGTTCAGAACAAAATGCCGTCATCAAAAGCAAGTTGTTGAATTGTTTTTAATAAAAAAAGAAGGTCTGGTGAGGCTGCAGCACGTCATCAGGGGTTAAAGTGGGCTGGAACGATCCAGACGGCACCTTAATGTTGAATTAGTCTCGAGCTCAGCCTGGTTGTTTGTGTCATCGTATTGGTAATGCTTCAAACTAATAGCCACCGTCAGCGGGATTCACTTCACTGATTAGTTGTTGAAATAAAAAAAAAGTCCAAACAGATTTAATGGAGCTCAAGACTCCGACGCTTTACTCCAAACTATTTGATCAGACAGAAACAGCTCATTTTCCGATGATCTAAGTAGTTGAGGCTGTCTACGTGTCTGTTCTGGGTTTTATCTATAGGTATACCTCTGCCTCCACCCTTAAACCACCACATTCAGTTTATCATGTTCTGCATTTGATGTGAAAAGGCTGTAACACAGCACTGGTTTCTGTTTATTTCTAAAGGCCTTCAATGGAGACACGCCGTCGTAACTTACCTCCGTATTAAACTGGTCCTATGGAAATTACATCCTACATGCAAACACAGAATTTGGGAAAACTGCTCTCAGTTTTTATGCTGCACACATTTTAAACACTAAAACTACTCTGCTCTTGAATGTAACATGTTTTTAACTGTGTTCTGTTGTTGTTGTTTTCTCTTTAATCATTAGTGAATGTATTCGTATGTATTCTGTTGTGTACTCTCAACATCACTGAAAATGATGAGGGCATGTCCTCGGTGAATCCTGGAGATTTCAATAAAGGTTGAATGAATGAATGAATGAGATAAACTTGGAATCTCTGTGCCACAGCTTGTCTGTAATTGTCTGATTTCATTTAAACATTGTGATTTATGATTGGGTTTGTTTGATATTCGTGTCTGTTTTGTGACTGCTTCTCTAAAGGAATCAGACCTTGGAAAGCATCACCTCGGCAGGAGTGACCTGACCTTTGCCCCCTTATCTGGACACAGAAGGATGTGGATGTTTATGTAGCATTGCTTTACATTTTAACAATGACACCAGATGTTGAGGTGGTCAAAAAGGGTATAAAAGGTGTCCAGAAAATTGGCTCAGGGAAGACGAGGACAGAGACGGCAGATTCGGCTGGGGGTTACCCTAACCCTAACCCTAATCCTAATCCCAGGCTTCCATGGTGCCTGATCTTTTTGTAATAAACCTATTTTTATGCAACAAGTTGTTGTCAGCGGACGTTTCCTTTCATCAACTGCACATCATCGGCATCAGAGAAGTCACAACACTGATAATAATGGCCACATTGGCTATTTACACCCAGGTGGAGTCTCATTTGTTTAATGCTTAACCAGAACTGATGTGACGGCCAACGTGCAGGGGAGAGCGCTGATAGCTCGGCTCCGGCTGAAAGTGACAACAGAAGAGGGGACGGAGTCGAGCGGGAGACTTGTAACCTCACAAGAGGAATCTGAAAACTCTCCTCCTGACGTGGAGAATGCCTAAGAGAAGGCATTCAAAGTACCAAACAAAGTACCAAAGACAAACCTGACGTTAGATTTTGCACTCAGACCTCAGAGAGTTGGCAGTTTTACAGTTTCAGTGGTGAATAGTTTGTAACTAAGCTTTGTATTACTTTGAGGAAGCAGAAAAAGGAGATCAAACATTATTCTTTCAGTTTTGCTTAACGGTGTGTGTGTGTGTGTGTGTGTGTGTGTGCAAATATAAAACATAAAAAATAAACATTTACCACCAACAATTGTTTATGTATTCAGCTTATTTCAGTGTCTCTGCCTACATTATTAAGTGTTCCTGTACAGCCAGTCTAATAAACCCACTTCATTGTGTCCTCATGCAGTCTTATCACCGCCTTGTGTCACATTTTGGCCAATGACGGTGCAGATTTCATCCTCCCCACTGACCTTTGAACCGAAGGAGGAGGTGTGGAGGGCAAAGTTGGTGCGTAATGATCGATTTATATATTTAATTTTTCAGTGTCTGCAGACCAGATTCCTGTGGCGTCGCTGATCAAACACAGCTGCGTGTAATCAGGGCTGTTGATCAGCCCGAGGAGGGCTGGCTCTGTGGGAACACAGCCAGCAGCAGCCTGAGCTGGGATTTAAATGCGCTTTGGCCGCGGAGCGTCACGGAGGAGGCGCTGCGCTACTGGTACAAACCAGGATGCGTTAAACTGAGAGAGACAGAAAAGAGAAAAGAGAAATGGCGATGGGAGTCCTGACGAACACCGTGGCCACTGTCGGCAGCCTCATCACTGCTGTTATGAACTTTGTGACAGATTTGTTCCTGACACCCCCCCTGAAGGCCCCTCTGGCCCACCTGGAGGAGACTGATCTGCGCACTTTGACAGGAGGTGAGCCAGAACTTGAAGAAGTTATGTGAGAGTTAGATTGTTGTTAGTAGTCTAAATGATGTGGGTGTGTTGAAAGGAGCTTTTGTTTAGCTGGAATGTATTTTGCATTTAATCTGTTGCTCAACTCCTTTCACCCTTTTGCCTCCTTTCTTCACTCAGAGATAAGGACCTTTAAAGCCAAGTCTCTGTGGGAGAAGTCAGGGGCTGTCATCATGGCAGTGCGGAGACCCGGATGATTCTTGTGCAGAGAGGTAATGTCCTCCAACCACAGCTCTTATTGTGAAATAAGCTAAGGGGTTTTAATCCCACAACACTCCTTCTTTACTCTCCTATTTCCCCTTCAGTAGCTGGTAAAGTCATCTTAATCAACAATATTGGCTGCATTAAAGCTACTGAGTCAAATATTCAGGTCCTAGACTCCATGTTATCATCAACATTTACCCAAAATCCATCCTGACATTTGTTTTCCTATGATAAGAGGCGACTCACAAAAGACAGTAACGTCAGCTGAGGACATTAGTGCAGCTCAGGAGCCACGATGTTAGGGAAATAATAATAATATAAAGTCAATGAAAGGATAAAAGATAATAAATACAAATGTAAACATTAAGAAATAGTATTTGGTAGATGAACGTAGCTTTAAAACAACAACCATCTCGGCTGCAGGAGGCTGCAGAGCTGTCCTCTCTGAAGCCCCAGCTGGACGAGCTCGGGGTCCCTCTGTACGCCGTGGTGAAGGAGGACGTCGGCACCGAGGTCCAGAACTTCAGGCACTACTTCAAGGGGGAGATCTTCTTGGACAAAAAGGTGGGCTTTGTCTCCGTTATGAATGAGGCTATTGTGTGGTCAGTTTTCCCCTGAGTTTTTTTTTTTTTAAATGTTTTATTTAAGAAGGAACCAGATCTCACCGGTTTTTCCAGCATCATTTCTTCCAAACACACTGAAGTCATTCAGGATCTGTGAGAAATCGATTTTTAGATTTGCATGAATGATTCGAGGCTTCTGGTTTTGTCTGCTCACGTCACAGAGGCGTTTTTATGGGCCACGTGAGCGGAAGATGGGTCTCCTGGGGTTCCTGCGTGTTGGGGTGTGGATGAACGGCCTGAGGGCCTTCAAGAACGGCTTCATGGGAAACGTTTTGGGAGAGGGCTTTGTCCTCGGTGGGGTCTTTGTCATTGGACAAGGACCGCAGGTAAAACCTCTTCAATAAAATTCATGTATTGCATTATAAATGTCAAGGAGGAGCAAAACAAACACGACCGGAACAGATTTTGATATGTTTTTGTTTTTATTCTCCCACAGGGAATCCTTCTGGAGCACAGAGAGATTGAGTTTGGAGATAAAGTCAACATTTTGGAAGTGATCCGAGCGGTCAGAAGAATGGCACAAGAACTTCAGCTTGTAGAGAGGAAATAAAGCTTTGTGTAACCCCTGATGGATAGAAATATATCTGTAAAAATCATCATCTTGAGCAATTAATCACCCTGACGATCCAAAATCTTCCACATTAGACTCATGTGTGTATATAAATGACGCACAGCAGCACAAACAATCAAATGTTATGAGAGGAATGTTTGTAAAATGCACATTAGATCTGTGAGTTTTGGTTTGCTGATCTCAGGAAAGCATTTTTAGGGTATGACGGAGTATCAAGAGGTTCTGAGTGTGTTAATGATGGTCTGTCTTTTAAACTCGAGAGAGAAAGCAGACCTGATGTCTGTCGCTCAGTTTCCTGTTGCACCTCTGTGATACCGTTGTGTTATCTTGGGAGCGAAGAAGCTGTGATCACTGACCAATAAAGCGTGTCTTTGTGCTCTATATTTTGTTTTTGTCACTATCTGCTGCTTGCTAGACGTTCAGATGTTGCAGTTTCAGAGCTGACATCAGTATGTGAGATCAGTCTGGTTTCCTGCAGGTGCTTCTTCCTCATTTAGTAGCATGAGCGCTATCGTTTCCCAGCCACACAAATGGAGGCACTTTTTGGTGGGTTTGCTGTAACCAGGAAAGTTCAGTAATGTTTGGACAGGATTTTGAAATTAATTATCGGCTCTCTGGGGATATTTATCTGAACTGGCTGTGAAAAGAGGCCGTTATTCCTTATCATTTTAGCTAAAAGTACCTTCAGGCTGTGTGTAATATATGTGGTACTTTAGCTGTGGGTGTATTCTACTTTGGTTTCTTTTATTAAACTGTAGTCACTGCTGACAGGCTTTTATTCAATCCAGTAGATTTAGAAAATGATGTGCGTATATTCTCTGTAATGGTCTAGTTTACTATGCAGCATGTTTATTTCTGCACTGAGGAAAAGTGGAAAAACAGCACTGTTAATTAAAAGGACAGCTGCAGTATAGCTGATAAAGTTCATCACCCTCATGAAGGCCCCTCTGGGCCACTTAAACTCTTCCATATTTTGCAAATGCACTTTTTAAAAAATATATTTTCAGCATAAATGTGCCTAGAGATCACCAAATTATGAGAAAAGACCGTCCTCTCTCCTTTTCTTCGGCTCTAGTTTTCAGTAAATGTGCACGAAAATCAGCTGCTTAAATTTGGCTCCCCTTATGATGTCATCAAGGGATCTGTTGATCATGTGACCTTCAGCAGGCCGACTGTCCCCACCATCGCTTTATGCACTCTGCATGTAAACAGTGTCATCCTGAGCCTTATGGGCCTCATCATCAGGGTGTTCATGTCACACATCTCTTGCCATTTGTATGTCTCTGCAGTAGAGAAACAGGTCCAGACATTAAAGGGCATTATGTGCAATTTATACTCATGAACTTATCACTTTATTGATCATAATTTGTTGAGAAAATCATGTCCATTGTGTCTGCACCTTACTGGAGCAGAGGCAGAATACATTTGGAGACACAGCTGATCTTTCTTCCATCCTGGAGGAAACAAAAAACATGAATGAAAGCCAATTAATTGGAGAATATTTTACAATGTAAATGAGATGTAAGTCTCATTGTTTTATTGGTGAATACCCCACAGTAACATCTGGGCTGATGTGTTTCAGGGGTTTTTTTGGTTGCTGTGCTGTTAATCTTCGTTCATGACTGTCTGAGGAGGCAGACTTGATGCTGAAAACCAGCTCAAACCACAACGCTACGATAAAAAACGTAGCCTACAATGAAAATGATGAATGCTTTAATTAAAATGGATGTATCACATCTCACTCAGCACCCTGTTTTACTACTTTGGAAAATCTGTGTCGAGCCCCACATTTCACCAACGGCTTCAAGAACTGAGGAAAGATCTTCATCATAAACTTGTCAATAAGGAAAATGTTCCACATTCACAGATCCTTGAGATCTCTGTTGCCGATATTTAGCTTTTTGTTTTTTCTCCTGTTTGTTTGTTGCTTGTTCTACTATAATTGTACATATTTTCAATCCTGGTAATTTGTCTCTTATCTGGACATTATTTGGACACAAATAGACAAACTTTAACTGATTAAACATGTTTGCACCAGTATCTTTTTTTTAAATTAAAGAATAAAGTATTACTTTTTACTTACTATTATTAAGTATACTGAAATACAACAAGGTAAATATTTATTTTATTATTTATATTAGATTCGTACATTTTTATATTTTGCTTGAACTAATTACATCAATGAAGGTAACACATCTTAGAAAGGAGCTACATTAAGTTGAAGATTCAGGTTTTTCTTTACATCAGTTTCTGATGCGCAGAAAGTTTATCGATTGATTGGCACATTAGTTGTCCAATCAGATCCTCTCCTTTAATCACAATGCAGCCAGTCGCCGTGGCCGAGGGCGGGTCTGTAGTCAGCCAGAGAAATGTCCCAGCCAGGTGAGCTGGATCATTTAGCACAACATGGACTCGAGCAGGTCAGCTGGCTGACTTTGTGTCGGGACATAGGATGAATTTAAGGGATTTAAAGAGTAACAGTTTCAGCTTCGGGCTCCTCCGGTCACTGTGTGTTGGCTGGTAGTATTTAAACGGAACACACGACAGGAGCTGCCTGGTTAAAAGGTAAAATATGTGGTAAGTCACCTGTTTTCTTTGTGCGTCTCTTTGGTGTCTTAAGCGAAACATCGTGCACAAATAGTCCACGTTTGCCCCCTCAGGTGTCACATAGTGCAGCGGGATAAACACTCAGGTTTTGCAGCAAACTTGAGACGCAAATAGACGTAAATAAATCTGTGTAATGGAGACGAGCTAAATGTTAAATGTCGCAGCTTTGCGCGTTTTTTTTTTTTTAGCGTCGCCGTCCGGAGCGACGAAACGGTGCGAGACGTTTGGGGGAACCCCGAGGTGACGACATGAGGACACTCTGTTATCCCGGGTTAAGTTTAGTGACACGTAACCATGGTAACGCACCATGTGACATGTTGCATCTAAGTGGGTCAAGTCTGAGCTAAATAAACCAATTAAATCCTGTTTTCTAGCCTCACCTGCACTGACAAACAGTGTGTTTGTGTCCTGGATGTAACGTGAGGTGCAAAGACTGTTAAAATATTGGATCTTGAATTTAACACATGCCGGATATTCTCATCTATTCATCCGTCTTCTGTGAGACTCAGACAGGTGAGAGAGATGCAACATGGGCAGGAATGGACCAAAGTGTGACTCCAGGCAGCCAAAGAGTCAACGATCATGTCACAAAGCACAAAGCATGGGTGAGTTGGATCCTCCTGCCACGTTTATACAGACGATCACACCGCACGTGTGTGTTTGCAGTGCAGTTGTGATCTCCTGTGAGCATAATTCAGTCTCAGTGTGGAGGAAACGCAGTGGACGAGTCGCCTGAGGATCCTCTTCCTTCTGCTGCATGCTGCTGCAGACTCCTCCACCCGGAGCTGAGCCCCAGGTGGAGTGCGTGTGAAAGGGGACGCCGCCAGCCTCCATGGCTCACTCGTCAGACCCGTCCCGCAGGGAGAAGACCCCCGGGACCCAAGGGTCACACACGGCTACACGTAACCTCTTGCGGAAGAAGGAGCAGCGTCGGCGTGGAATCCGATCCTCCTCGCCCATGGGCCGGGTCATCCTCATCAACTCTCCTGTGGATGGTAAGGAGGAGTGGTGGTGCAGCGCATGTTACAACCTGCAGTCTGCAGTCTGCTGTCTCAACTAAAGTACAGATAGTCACCAAAAAAAGTCTCTTTAAAGTACTGATTCTCAAGTGAAAGTGAAAAAGTACAGACTCTGACACGTACTCAGGGTATAAAATTAAAAAGTACATTTCCTATAGTTCTTTTAAATGAGCCCATAGATGGGGAATGTCTTGCTGCTCTGATTCTGCTCCGTCGGCCATGTTGGCTGCTTCACTTTCATCAAAACACCTGAGTTTTCAGGTATCTGAGAGCTGCAGTAAACAATGAAGTCACAAAATCAAACATCTTTTTACGTCTCAGACTTCAGCCGCCAACTACAAATGGAGACCAGAGAGAGTAACACCTGCAAAGTACAAACATAAAATGTTTATTATCAGCTTTGGATTTTAAATACATTTTTTACCAGCACACTATTAAACCAAGTGTGCTTCAAGCAGTATTTCAGTTGTGAGTGTGAGAATGAGGTTATTTTAAGCTTTTTATTGTATTTTTAATGCACAGGATTGTAAAGTTGAACCTGAACATAAAACCGATGCTTTACAAGCCACAAGTGTCATTTTGATCATCACAGGAGGTCCGAAGACTATTTTAATATCTCTATCATTTAATATATTAGCGACAAAAAATTATAATAAATGAAAAAATATTTAGTCCCTCACCCCTGTAACATACCAGCTAGTCTGATAACTAAAATATTCTGTATTACTATAATAGTTATGGTACCGGAAGGTCCCCAGAGATCTGTTATCATTAATGATGCTCATTCGATTATTGACAAACCGTCCGTGTGATGTTTGTAGGTGGGGATGACAGCGAGGACCTCCACACGATCACAGTGGATAAGAGTGTGGACGGAAAGCTCGGCTTTAGCGTGCGTGGAGGCTCCGAACATGGCCTCAGCATCTTTGTCAGTAAGGTGGAGGACAACAGTACAGCCGGTAAACTAACGCACCACTACGATCGAGCCGCTGGTATCATGATGTCCTTTTGTAGGTGTGCTAACTGATGCTCACACTTTCTGTGTGTCTGCAGAGGAGGCAGGCCTGCTTGTAGGTGACAAACTGGTGGAGGTGAATGGTATCAGCCTGGAGAGCATCACGATGAGCAGCGCTGTGAAGGTCCTGACGGGCAACAACAGGCTCAGGATGGTGGTGAGACGTGTCGGCAAAGTCCCTGGCATCCGCTACTCCAAAGAGAAGACTACCTGGTGAGAGAGAGTTATTCCTCTTTACTCCGTTTATAATAAAGATATTAGACTCTGACTGACTGGGAAAATCTTGCAGGGTGGACTTGATACACAGGCGCATGGTGGTGGAGGAGAGCGGACGCACACCTTCGGACACCAGCTCAGGAAGCGCCCTCCAAAGGATCGTCCACCTTTACACCACCTCAGACGACTACTGCCTGGGCTTCAACATCCGTGGGGGGAAGGAGTTCGGTCTGGGCATCTACGTCTCCAAGTAGGTACCTGTGCCATGAAAAAGATCAAATTAGTCATCAAGTAATCTCTTGGCTCCTTTTACTGAGCTGTTTATATGTCATTTCAGACTGGATCCTGGTGGTCTGGCCGAGCAGAATGGAATAAAGATGGGGGACCAGATCCTGGCGGCCAATGGCATCAGCTTTGAGGACATCAGCCACAGCAGCGCCGTGGAGGTGCTGAAGAGCCACACACATGTCATGCTGACCATCAAGGTGAGATTGTGCAGCTGACAAGAAGAGAAGACTGTAGAAACCCTAAAAGATGATATTTTCAAAATAATTTGCACAAAAGATTATAAAATATCATCTTAAGTGGAAGGTTTATATTGTAACACAAGAGCTACGGGTTCAAAATGTTTACATGATATTTATGCTTTGCTTTCAAGAAAAGAACATGTTTGTTTAATTTTTTAACACTTTTAAGAGACAACATGACAAGAAAACAGCTGTTCAGTATTTCCAGTTGAAACAAGATGATATGGCAACTATGGTGTCAACAGAAACTACTGGTTTTGCCCCTCTGTTCAGTGGTCATAAATCATTAACTTAAATTGTTTTCCAGGAGGTAACAGTGGTCCATTTTAATAGAAAAATATCTAGAGTTCTTTGGTACATTGGTAGATTTTAATGGAAAAGGAGTGTTAATAAGAAGTGGGAGCCTAAAACGTAGAAATAAAGCAGTCTCAGTTGAATGTGGGGCTGTTTGGTGTTGAATTCAGAGTTAACGCCGGGCTGATGAGAGCGTATCACGTTCCATAAGGACTCCTTGTTATTAGAAAGAATGTTCTTTCATCACTGCCTCCCTTAGGCGACCTGACATGCATTAACTTTCTGACCTGTTTCCTACCTTTCATCTTTAACTCTCTCACACATGAAGGCCAAATACAAACTACACGAGCCGCGCCGCTGCACAGTGGACGTAGCGGCGGTTTGTGTGGCAGGGCCGACAGCTGGCACGCAGTCGTAATATTCCTCGCTCACTTTACTTGTCGGAGCTTGGGTTTCGCGCTGTGAAAAATAGCCAGGCCGTGTGCATTATTCACCAGGCAGCTGGGATCAGGTGCTGATCAAAGCTTAGACGTTTTTTTTGGTGCAAGTTTTGTTCCGGGATCCCTCACTTTGCTCCGTGGAAACTAGAGTTAGAAAGCATCCCTACTATCAGAGGTTACTAGAAAGTCAAGAAGGGAAATGTGTTTCTCTTGGAGGTGGAAGAAGTGTATGGTTTTGGGTCTGTGCGAGCTTCTAGGGTTACTCTTTATCAAATATAGCGATCCCATAAAAGTTTCAAGGTCTCTACTGTATCTCATTTGCATATCTGTGGCCATATCTTCACAGGAAGCAGGACGATACCCTGCGTATAAGGAGATGGTGGCAGAATACAGGTGGCTCAATAAGCGTATGTATCTATTTGTGTTATGTGAGCCTTTGTGTTTGTGTTTTTGTCTGCATGAGGCTCTATCTGTGGATCTCTAAAGAGCACATGACACTCGGTGATAAGCTTAGATACATTTGAGTCGGCTGATCTCTTGTTTTCCCCCTCAGTGGCCAATGGCACTCAGAAATCTTCCTCCCAGGGTTCGGACTCCAACTCTTCAGCCTCCTCTCTGTCGTCTGGGACTCCGGTCAGCTCTCTGAGCGGCCTGTCACAGGTCATGTTCCCTCCCAGCATGCCGTTTGGTTCAGACATGGTGGACGTCTGCATCTCTACTGAGGACCAGAGGTCAGGGTCAGCTTCTCTGTACACGTTTGAATTTCCCAAATTTTGGCGTTAAAATTTGAAGCAACAGTAAAAAAACTTTGTGTTTTATGAAACCTTGAACTTGGTGGTTTATTTGTGCAGGTCTGACTCGGAGCGAACAGAGACTGCTATCCAGACGGACCTCCCCTCTCAGAGGACACGCAGCCTGGGACCAACCACTCTGCTCAGAGACACGGTGATCCGTGCAGACGAGGACCGGGGGAGGAAGGAGTCCCCCAAGACGGCCGTGCTGCTGGCTCTCAGTAAACCAAGCCGACCAATCAGCAGGTCCCAGAGCCAGGTCACCGTGGCAGGTGTGGCAAAGAGAGAGCGGCTATTAAAAGAAAAGAAAAAGCTAATTGAAAGATTTGATAGTATAAAAGACCTACTCTTACAATCCAATCACAGAGATCAAGCAGAAGAAAGAGAGTAAGCAGAAGGGGAAGGACCCGGAGGAGAAGAGCACCCTGCAGCGCTCAAAGACCTTCGTCAACCTGCTATTCAGGGGTGGACGCAGAAGAGACACTTCCAGGGGGCGCTCCAAGTCCCTGGCCACCGACAAGGCTGGCAAAGGTCACTGCAGTTTTGTGTCCCTACAATGCATTAAAGATGTTTTATTCCCACACATGAAGTGTTGAACAGAAAGTTGGATGCTTTTTTTGAGAAGATGTTGTCACTTGCTCTGGTTGCTGTGTGGAAAACTACTGTGAAGACACAAACAGATCTCATCTCTACTAATCTAAAGGATATTAAGACAATAAGACCACATACTGTAGGATTTAGAAATGTTACAGCGGCTCTCATTACTCTGTTTATCAAACAGTCTTTTGTGAGTAATGATGGTTTTGTGATGACGCTCAGTAACCCAACGATTTACTGTCATTTAGTACCACAAAGGTCTAGTTTACTCTTATTAAGTCAGCTGGACTGCAAAGAGATGTTTGTGGTCCATAGACATACATCATATGACCCAAAGCTGATTCTCCCCTGTGATGTCTTCAGAGAGGCGACACGCGATGCCAAACTCTGAGATGCTGGGAGTGGTGGAGGGCATGGCCCGCAGGCTGCTGACTGAGGAGGAGGTGGCTGCTGTGATGAAGACGTGCCGAAGGGTAAGAAGCTTTGTTCAGCGCTGCAGACAGACGGAGACGTCGTAGTTTGTAGATGTGGTAAAACCAGCCTTCAGATTTGTTTGTGTTTATTCTATTTATCACACAATTCCTTTATATCAGTTCTAAGTTTGAGTAACTATTCAAGTCATTATCAAGTGGATGCTGAATCACTGATTTTATCGTTCCTGTCAACAGTATGTTGCAGAGCAGTCGGTGGAGAACCTGATACGCCACCTGCTGGCCGTGCTGGACAGACCTGAAAAGCTGCTGCTGCTGAGGGAAGTCAGGTAAGACGGGTGAAGACAAGAAAAGGGGACTAATTAATAGATGTTTACTCCAAAGTATTCTTTGATACAGATACTAAGTCGGTGATAAATATTAAGGTAAACCATGGTCTAAAATTGGGGACAATCACAGGACAGTTACAATTTAATTTAATTTCTCCATAAAGCTTTTGTAAAGCAGATGTCACTGCTAAAATATATACAGAAATACACCTTTACATGTGTGCCTGCATGTAATGAATGTGGATAAACTGGAGCCTCCACTTCACCCAGTCGTGGGTAAATCCAGCCAGAGAAACAGTAGTATTACAAACACTGCCAGAAGGGGATTAAATATTTTTCAGGATAATCCTCCCAAATCCAAATGTTTCACAATAAGACGCAGGTGACTAATTAAAAATCTTTTGTAATCCAGCACAATGAAAATGACTGTTTTCTCTCCTTCTGTCAGGATGCTGCTTCCTCCTCGTGACCTGAGTGCGTTCAATAGCATGGTGACCCCCCTCGAAGTCGAGGCCTACGACATCCTCAAGTACCGTTCGAGTGCGTACGATCCAAGCTGAATGTCAGAACCTGTGCCAGCGTGTGCAAAAACGGCTGAATGTAACAAACATGCAACACCAATCGGCTCTGAACAGTCCTGGTTATGTTCTCTTCTCTCATCCTTTAGTTAAAACTCCTCCTCTTCGCTCTCCTACATCTGGTCGAGCACCCAAACGCAGACTCATCACTCCCATCCCAGGTCAGTACCTTGCTAATTGTACATTTGTGTTTTTCTGTAGTTGTAGCTGAGTGTCATTGTGTTCTGAGGGAGATATCGTTCCTTTTTATTTCTGCCACGAAAGGAAAAAAAAATGTACCACTTTATAATAAGACTACCTAATACTGACATTTAACCAAAATTTGGCGTGTCTTCATATGGTAAAGAATCAATTTTGCACATCAAATTATAGCCTATCGTATTACCAGACTCACAGTGATGGCAGTATTATTTACCTTGACACATGCCATCAGGTTGTTATACACAGTTGTGATGTTTCCTGTTGGATCGTATCATTAATAAATGGTGATGTGTTTTATATTTCACACTAAGGTAATTTCTAAATGCTTGTAAAATGGTTCCAAAAAAATACATGAAAAATCAGACATGATAAAAAAAAAAAAGTCAAATCAAAATTATGAGATTAAATAGGAATTATGACTTGTCACTTATCGTGCTTAACTTTTCATCTATTTTGTTTCTCTTCCTTGCATTAATGGACTTCCCTGCATCCCATTCTGTGTTAAAAGTGCACAGAATATGACAAATACAACCTGTGTTTCCCCTCCAGATTACAGAGGAGGCTTTGAGCTCCACAACACTGAGGAGGTGGAGAAGGAGAGTCACCTACTGGAGGAGCTGGAGAAGCTCAGTCTGTCTGGGCCCCGGGTGTACAGGGAGAGGCCCCACACCTCCGGGTCCTTCACCCCGCTGCTGGACATACCGGTGGACGGATATAACGCAGAGTCCCGAGACAGCAGACCCCCCTCTGCCAGCGCCATGCTCCCCAACTGGCTTCTGGCCCACAGCGATGACTCCCGCCCTCCCCTCCGAACAGACATCGGCACGATTCGCTCCGTCCACTTCGACGAGGTTTCACTGCACGCTACTTCAGAAAGAGGACGGTCCCCTTTTAGAAACGGCCACTCCAAAAGCACAAAGGAGAAAAGTGGAGACGGGGGTAAAGAAACTGTGTTCACACTGCAGAGTGCCGCCCGCAGGAGTCGGCCCTCGTTGTCGCAGGTTTTCAGTTCAAAGTCTGATCAGCACAAGGGGAGCGAACGGATGAACGGCCATCAGGCTGCAGATGAGAACGGACTCAACGGCTCCGACCCTGAACAGGAGTACCAACTGAAAACTGTCAGCATCTCAAAGACCAAACAGTCACTGGGTAAATGTTAACGTCATATAACAATACACTGTGTCAACATTTAAAGGGTTAGTCAACCAAATGTCTAACCAGCCCTCTATCAGATTTCACTAAATCCTACTAGTAGTAGTGAGTGCTGTGGACTTTAGTCAATAGTACGACTTGAGCACCCTCCAGGTTTTTAAAAGCTTATTTGAAAACAAGTTTCACTCACGCATATTTCTCCTCTTTACACATTCTTCTCTTCAGCTTTGTAGCGCTGCAACACTCTCAAACCACTATCAATTTAACAGCCACTTTTCTTCTCTATTACAAAGCTGGGTCAAATGTGACTAGTGTTCCTGTAGGTGCACATAAATATAAAACATGACTGACTGTTTCAGGCATCAGTATATCTGGTGGGATGGAGTCGAAGGTTCAGCCGGTGGTGAAGATCGAGAAGATCTTTCCTGGAGGAGCCGCCTCTACGTGTGAAGTGCTCAAGGTGACTCGACATTTCCTGACCAGAGACTCTGCAGGGTTCACCAAAATTAACTTAAGACTTAGATTCTAAGTGTTCGAGCATGATGGGAAACCAGTATCATATATTATTCTATCACAGTAGTACTGCAGTACTAAATGAATGCAGCCTAAACAGTAGAGAATGGATTACTCAATTAAACTATTTTGCCAAATCTGCATATGACAATTATAACTTGACTTAAAAAATCCAATGTAAAACTTGAATACCTTGTCTTTCAAGAAAACTAAATTCAAAGCTTTGAACACAGTAGTGATGATTTCATGCCTGTCTGTTTGTATTTTTAATACATTTGTACTATAACTGACTTCAACTTTCTCCTCTCATGCTCACAGGCTGGATTTGAGTTGGTGTCCGTGGACGGAGCCTCCCTGCACGGAGTTACCCATCAGCACGCTGTCGACATCATCCGAAAAGCCTTCAGCAACAAGGCCAAAGACCCCATGGTGTTTGTGGTCAAAGTCCCCAAAAACCTTTGAAAAAAGGGACTTGAGAGACACGTGGTGAATTTAGAAAACTGTCCGTAAGAAAAGCTGCTTTTGGGACAAACAGAGACTTGAAGTCCAAACACGCTGATGCGCTCTGAGGTCAGGTATGTAATTTTGCCATTAATGTTTAAGTTTAAATGATGACAATGGACACCGGTGACTGTCGCTGAGCTGGTCACAGGACTTCAGAGGGATTAAACAAATGGATGACTACATGAGGAAAACACAAAGTTGACATGGATGCAGCAAAAGTCATTTGCAGTAAATGACAAAAATGGTGCTCCTGATGCCTTTAAGTCACTTTTATCACAACCCAGGAGCCAACGTAGGAGTTTACATACACACAAAAACAATATGGCTGGATGGATCACGGATCAGGAACGTATGTCTCTGCTTCTGAATTTTTAAATGTGAAGGAAGCTGCAAAGTGTAACCTGAGTGCCTTTTGAAAGCCAAGTGGATAGAACATATAGAGCTCTGACTCCTGCTGTTAAGTTGGCTAGAAGTCTAAACGTCGACCTGCAGAGGGCAGACGTGAGCCGTTTGGAGACATTTCTGATCTGTTGAGCCGCTTTATGAGAAATATTCTGAATCGCCCCGCATGCCACACCAAACCACAAACCTTAAAACGTCGCTTAAATGTGAAAAAGATCAGTACTGTAGAATAAACAATCCAGGTTGCCATTGGACAGAGTTACAAACTAAAACTGTCTTATTTCTGCAAAAACTCTGTGTTACGAAGACAAAATCATGATATCACATTGGAGTGACTATAATTTGGTGCAATAATACAGTTAAGGGAGAAATAACATCTGTTGTGAGACTTGTATGAAGTTAGACAAATCTATGTACTGCACACAGCTATTAAACGTTGTCTTTTTTAATTAAAAACATAGTAGGTTTGTTCAAGAAATGTACAGCATGAAAATATACATTTAATGTCTTCATACAAAGATCGTGGATTATAAAATTATACTGAGGAACCAGAACAAACATCCACACAAACATCAATATACAGGCGTTGTATCTGTGGGGGCAAAATATAATGTGCGACATTGCTTTGGTCTATTCACAGTGGATATGTTTTTAATTTTGAGTTGGACAGACATCTGTGGAAGAAAACTATGATTTATCGGGATTATTTACAGAGGATGATAATTCAATTAGCAGTGATGGAGGAACACAAAATGGTGTCTTGGCTGTATTGTACAAGGAAGTAAATACACAGAAGAAGAAGAAGAAGAAGATCCTGTACTGTTAAGGTTGGTGGAAAAACAGTCACGCCATGGTCAACACAGTTTACACCACAACACCCAGTCAGTGCATGAGTTCCCTTCAGTGATGTAAAGATCTTAGTAACACATCACCCGCACACAGGCATCAGTCTTTTACCAGAAAGTAGTAATATTTTCTCTAATTATAATGTACAAGAGCTATCCGGGGTGTGCTTTAGAACTTAGTACTTTAGGATCCCTACAAAGATAAACCTGTGAGATTGTTTTTGCTTAACTCGAAATGTGGTTTTATCACACTATTCAAACCCGCCAGACTCCATTGAAAAAAATGAGAATTTTACTTCACAGAGCACTGGAGTGGCTGGTCTACCACTGCCCCAATTGGTAAGTTTGTGTTATTATTGTTAGAACAATAATGTTATTATTGTTGGACCCAGTTAACACTTAAAAACATCAAATTCATACAACAACTCAAACTAACTGAGACAGTGGTAGGCCAGCCATGTAAAATCACTGGTTTTGTCAATGGAGTCTGGCTTTGAAACAAGAAATCCAATCGTTGTTTCTGGTTATAAAAAAAAGACCTTACAGGTTTCCCTCTGTAGGGGTCCTTTCTGTAATGTTGTCACACACTTCAAATAACAATCTGAGCACGTTTAGTGGACATACTGATCTGGCACAGTTGCCCTGAATGGATACATTACAGCCATTTTAGCCCGTTCACTTGGCATTTTTGGCTGCCGAAGTGATCTACTGGACAAATTCCACAACTTTTTGAACCAAAACTATGTAAAACTGCGCCCAAATTTAAGAGGGGGTGGAAGAGTTATCCTTGAATTCAGTGTCTCTCTTCAGTATAACAAACGTACATACAAGTAAAGTATTAGCTGACTCATAATTAGGTGTCTGTTACTGAGACTGACTTTAAGACCGCAGGAATGGGTGATATGAGGATATACTGTACACCAAGACACTATAAATTTCCCAACCATGTTAGATGTTGTCATAGGGTTTATATCACAATCCCTCCAAAATCTGAGTTTCCTGTCCAGGTCAAAAAAACTGGTTCTTAACTCCTCACAGGACTCGCAGCTCTATTTATCTCCCTTTTAACATGTCTACTTTGTTAATCAGTGCAACGTTTCAAGTCCAAATCAGATCTTGTTCTGTCTCTTTACCTGACAAAGAGCCTGTTTGTGCTTCAAACATTCTAGGTTTTCTAACATTACTAAGATTTGATTGGATTTTTGCATTAATGTGATTAAGTACCTTCATTTCTTGCATATTTAATTTGCTGGATTAGGGAAAAAAAAACGACATTGACTCGGCTTTATAAATATCCTTTTAAACAGTTTCCCAATGGACGTTTTCACAGAAGGAACTTTAACATGTCACTGCAGGAGAAGCAGAGGTGTAAATAATTGAATTAATGATGGCCGGATTCCATTTAACTGCTTCGGTTTCAGGTTCCTGATCTGGGTTTTGGGCAGGTGTGGACCTTTGCTTGTCGTAAGAGGAAAAGCTCAAGTGAAACACCGTTCATTAACGGAGGCTCGGTTCCAGTAAGTGTCACATTAAACCATGACAGTGAGCCAGTAAGCACAATACCGGGGCCCTGGAATTGAGTCTCTTTGTATTCCTGTATTATTAATTAAACCCATGCTTCTCCCGCTATGACATGTCAAAATGTCTGCTGTGATTTTCCTGAACATTTACAACATCATGATACACAGATGATTAATAGTGCAGTATATAATTATTGTACATCTACCGTGGTTGAAGTTTTTATCTATACCTCCTACACTTTGATTTAATCCAATCCTCTGGTGCCAGATGACGGTTTATTTTCAAAGGTGGTTCAGAACTTTTGTGTGCGCAAGAGAAAACCAGACGTGCACTGGATGTAAAGAGTTAAGGTGTTCCAGGTCTTATTGCGTTTAATGACATTAGACTGTACAGATGTTCATGATTTAGGGTAAAGAGTCTATGATATGAGTGTAGTAGAGTTATAAAAACAAACTAATTTGTGCCATATATGGGTGGAAAATTAGATTTCTTTTTCTAGCTCCTCCTGTTGGAGGGAGGTGTTCATATTTTGGAAACATCTACTGTTTACATGAAGGCTTCGGGTGATGTGGAGAGACATTAGCACGTCGCTCTGATTCACTCGTTCTCATCATGACATGCTGCAAGTGTGGTTTCCTACGTTTACTGTCAACAGGCAACAGTCTGGGCTTCATCCAAATTAGCTGTGCTAATGAGAGCTGACTGCTAACACAGAGTGGGTGTTTGGTGCTAAACACAGCAGGGCGATGGTGAAAGGTTGGTAGAAGTTACTCATAACACAACAAATTTCACCCACAAATGCTTAATACTGGGAGAGGGTGCTGATGTCTGAGTTAGTTCAAACACTAATGCAGACATTAACGGAGGACTGAGGTGGCCTACTAACGACTAATAGAGGTCGTTGGCTTTCAAGTGGGACTCCTTGGAGAAAAGACCAATGAGGCAAAGTGTGGCTGATTTTACACTGCACATGTTTTTTTGTTTTTTTTTACTCTTGTGAAAATGTTTCTGTCTAGACGGCACAACAGAGATCAGATCTGTGACATGTGGGTGAAAAACAACATTTCACTGACAGTAGTGCAAATCAAAAGATGGAGAGACGGGAGGGTCATATCTCCGTGGCGGCAATTTCATCAAAGTTGATCTCGTTGCCGCTACCCTCGTCCTCCTCTCTGCTCTCCAGTTCATGACTGAGCTCCTGCAGGAGCTGCTCCAGCTCTCGGTTCCTGCGATACATCTGCACATAGTTCTGCTGCAGCTGCTTCTGGTAGCGGATAACTTTGTCCTTCTCCTCCTGCCATATCCTGCGCTCCTCCTCGAAGCTTCCCATCTGCTGCTCAGCCCGCTGACGCTCGAAGACCAGCTCAGCCTTCATCCTGTCCATCTGTACCTTCATGTTCTGCAGGGCCTCGCTGCTGCTCTGCCGCTGGGCTTTCGCCTCGTCGCTTTCGTAGGCGAGGAGCTGCTCCTCTGCTTCCTGGAACACCTGACACTGTCTGTTTCCTGTGGCCTGATTGGCCAACGCATCTCTGAGATGAGACAACTCTGCCTCAAGGCGTCCGACCTTCTCTCTGAGCAGCTCTGCTTCGCTCTTGCGACGCTGAAGCTCGTTCTCACACACCTCCAGCTCCAGCGTTCGTGTGCGGGTTGTACCGTGGGCCTCCTGGAGCAGGACCTGGGTGTTTGTCAGCTCACCGCGAGTCTCTCTGAGTTGACCCCGCAGTGAAACGATCTCTCCCACCCGCTGGGCCAACTCTCCCTGCACGTCCTTCAGCTGCTGCTTCAGCAGCGAGATTTCCCCCGACTTCTGACAGACCTGAGGGGAGAGGAGAAACTTTCAGGATGCATCATTAGTTCAGTAAAACACAATTTTGGTGCACAGGCTCATTAATGATAAAGAGAGAATTATTCCCATTAGCCCTTAATCTCCCAATTATTTTGTCAAAAGGCAGAAAAGTCTGAAAGATGATGCTGAATCTTTGTCTAAATGAAAAGCATCCTGTAACTCTCCTCTTGTCATGTTGAGTGACTGAGGAAGTTTGGAAGTTGTTCTGTTTTAGTGATCATGTTTTTCTTTTCAGCAGGAGTCTGTAATTACAGCTGAATAATTAAAGAAGCTGTGAAGTGAAATTCATACCCCCCCGTATGAAAAGACTAAAATGATCAGTTAGTCTCAGGGATCTTTACACTTATAGAAATGAGTCCTTGTGGCGCAGTTAATTGCCTCAAACAGCAGAGGAAATCCATTTTATTATTGATCAGTGTGCAGAGCTTATAAAGTCACTGAGGCAGCCTGTTCTAGTGGCCTGCATGACTGATTATACCCATATAAAGTTCGTCTTCCTGCATCCCTGCCATCACATGAGCAAACCCACTCCAACAGTTTGTCTTTGCAGCTGCATTTCGTAGCGTTTTCACTCAGTGTTGAAGTGACACAGAGAAGCACTGAACAATGATTCCAGTTATTTTAATTAGGGAAATAAATGTATCCATAAATATGAGATGCTCTGAAACACAATTCATGGTATAATATGTGCAGTTTAAGGATGGACAGGAAATGGTAAAATCACTACAGGTGTGAAACCTCATGGCTCAAACCTTTTCTTTTTATTGTGCCCATTACTACAGTAGATGTATAAAATGTCAGTGTCCCTCACTCGAAGTGTGTCGCTGAACTCACCTCCCACTTGCTCTCCTCCAGTCGAGGCCCCAGCTGGATCTTTTCATGCTCATAGGAGGTGCAGCGCTCCTCTAGCTGCTCCCTCTCCTTCAGGAGCTGAGCGAAGTCCTCCTGCAGCTTCTTCTTCTCCTGCTGGAGCTGATAGACCTGCAGCCATGACACAGCCAGTATCAGCCTGGTTGATCGTTGCAGTTCACAGTTGGCTAAATGCATTTTATAATGTGTTTTCAACACAAGTGTCTCCCTGGAGTGTCAAGAGACTCTATTACTATACGAAAAACCATCCTCTCTCTATTTCTCTTGCTCCAACTTTCAATAAACATATAAAAACGCTCCATTTAGATTTGGTCTTGCATGTGATGTCACAGACAGATATGTTGATCATGGCCAGCGTTCGCTCTGGTGTTAAGATGTTGAATGTATCAGGCAAAGCTGTTCTTGTTCTGCTGTTGGCTGCAAAAACCCAGAGAACTGTCTTCATGAGCATAACGTCTCCTTTCAGCCCGCTAATGTAGACTGTAGACTAATATTGGACGATTAATGCCGACACTAATTAAAACAAAAAGCTTCATCAAGCAAACCTAATTACTTAAATGACACAGCTTTTTAAAAACCTACTTTATTCTTGTGGCTCTTGTACGTACTGGTTTTGTGCACAGCATTGATTAGCGGCATGTTTTAGCAATCTTTGACTGTATGTCAAGTTCCCACCTGCAACTGAAGCACCTGCTGTGCACGCTGGGCCTTCTGTGAAGCTACCTGCATCCTGGTGGCACAGCCCTGTCTCAGCTCCTCCAGCTCCAGCTCAAAGCGCTTCTGCTTCTCCTCATAAACCTGCGACAAAAGGTACAGCACAAAGTTTGGAATTATTTACAGTGTCTGATTTAAATATTATAAATCTGTAAAAGTGAGACATGATCTGAAAAACACATAATCAAGGATTTTGAAGCTACAGAAACTTAAAGCCTTAACCAATTCATGTTTTTTTTTCTCCCATTACCAACTCCGGGGGGACAGGACGTAACGTCAACCAACCTGACAGATTGCAGCTTCATTCTCGTCCAGGTTGTCTCTGAGCTGCTGCAGTTCCAGCTCTCTCTCCCTCAGCTTGTCCTCCAGGTCCCTCACCACACCCTCATAACCCTCCACCGGGCCCGGGGAGCGCCCGCTGGACCCGCTATCAGACAGAGGTTGCCCTCGGCCACTTATCGAACCGGAGCCTGTGCTCTTACTGGAAGATGAGCGGCCGCTGTCTGAGTTGGTGTGTCCGTGCCCGCTGACTGGCGGGGCGCTTTTCATGGGCTCCAGGTGGCCAGCGGTGGCCTCTCCTGATGCCTGACTGTAAGGTGGTAGGCTGGAGAGGGAGTTGCGTCCCGAGTCGGACAGCTGACAGGACTGGTTGCTGCCTCCGCCGCTGTTACGGGCCCGGCTGTACAAGCTGCATTTCTCAGCAGAGGAGGGTGACACCTCTCTGTGGGTGGGGCTGAGCAGGTTCAGGTTGTTTTGGCTTTCTGATACGTTGGCAGAGTGGCGAGGGGAGAGGTACTGCATGGACGTACGGTTCTTGGGAATGACGGGTTTGAAGGCAGTGGGCCGCAGCACTGATTTCTCCATGTTCTAGGGAAGGAAAACGAGGAGAGTGTTGAGAGTCAAGAAACCTTTTCCAATCAGTACGTATGAATTCAAATGCCAGAACGTTAATATCACTGCAAATTATTGTTTTAAATCACACAGATAAGGTTGTCCTCAACTAATTTTCTTTACGTCATTTTAACTTCCTGAAGTATTAAGAAAATCTAAAACACAGCATTCTAGTGAACTGTTGCTGGCTGATAGGATCTTTGGCTGAAGGGACTTTGAGCTGAGACTGTTGTGCCAACTACTGTTTTCAGAATAAAGAATTAACTTTTAATCTCAATTTTTAAGACAATGTGGATGAGAAGTACTCAGGAAAAACAAATCACAACAGAGAAAACGTCATCTGCAGGTGAAGGTCACATCATAGGATCTAAAGCAGTGAGCAGCGTCTAGGATTTCTTTATGGCAGTACTGAATGTTTGCATTCCTGTCTGGTAAACAACTTTGATAGAATTTCCAAGAAAATATACATTATCTGGATATACCCTCAGCTGCCAGCTTATTAGGTACATCTGGCTCAAACTAATGCAGTCTAACACAACAGTCCTGCACTAAATCCAACTGTTTTTAAATGTAACTTAATGGTAATTGGCTGTAGTTTGCGTTGCTGCTGACTTGTACTGCGTTAGACCAGAGACGGTATAGGAGAGAGACCCACTTCATAGTGTTTTTCTCTGTCTGAGGTGAGTAGACTCAGGACCTGCTGCCTGTCTCAATGGGAGAAATGAATGTGATCACTAATTATGACCGATTAATTTGCCCCAAAGTCCCCAAAGTAAATATTGGACCCATTATTCACAAGCCACTTATCTTTCAAACATTGACACTAAAAAAACATTTTCAGACAGATAAATCAGGAGAAAATTAAGTCCTGTCTCTGTGTTAGCAACACATATTGTTTCTGAACCGTCTCTGTTGGCAGGCTGTTTAAAAATATGGCAACGCTACTCAACCAGGTTTTCCCTCATTTTATCAACCTGGTGTAGTCCAAAGCCAGTTAACATGTAAGCCAACAACAACAACGGATAATAGACGTTTCCAGACAGTCTATTAACCTGTCGTGGAAACACAAACACCTCGCTGTATATTGCAAAACAGTTTATACTACATCCAATCTTGAAATTACACTCAGTATAATTGAAGATTTTATCCTTAAAGTCTCACCCTCTCAAGTTTTCCTGACACAGGGATCAGTTTTGGAGGAGGTCCCCCCATATTCCCATTCAAGCCTGATCCTTCTTTAGTCTCGTCTCCATCACTCCCGGGGCTCGCAGGTCTTACATGATTGTCATTCCAGTCACCTACATAGTCCTCATTCAGATAGGTATAGTTCCCATTCCCGCTCTCCTTCTCCAGGCCCCTGTTGGATGTTGTGGAGCTCTGTTTCTTGAGCGGGGGGATGTTCTGCAGTAAGGGGTCCTGGGGCGACTCAGAGCCCAGACAGGAGGCGCCTGGTGTGGGCCGTCGGACCCTGGCTCCCGGCTCGATGCCAGAACGATGGTCCTGGTAGGGACCGGGGCGGGTGGCGATGAGGCTGCTGACAGAACCCATAGGATCCAGAGTGGAGGGTGGAGCGTTGATGGGGGGTGAGGAGCCGGAGGGGTGTCTCCTGCGGGCTCCTCCGCTGAGGCCTGAGTTGTGGGGCTCAGCAGATATGGGCAGAGCCTGAACCAGGGCCATGGTGGCAGCTCGGAGGGGCCACTCGCTCTGAGAGACAAGAATAAGAAAGATGATGTTTTACACAACTGTATTTGTGTTTAAAAAGGTATTTTCATTTCATTTCCATCGGATGTTTTCAAGTTTCAAGTCATTCAAGACAAATCCAAGCCAAGTCTGGTAAGGAGGCCTCAAATAGGGACGTGCACCTCAAAACAATGATGCCAACGATTTGACACATTAAAGATGCATATCAAACAACTACCAATGAGATACGATTCACTGCTTTTGCGATGCAGTGTAATTCACGATGATTTAATTCAACACAATGCAATTCAATATGGTTCAGAGAGCTGTGTTTCTTACAGACTGCAGATCACAAGTTAACTAAAAAAAGTGGCATTTTTACTTCAGATATGTGTTTTGTCCTGTACTGCAGCTCAGAAAGCATCTTATTTATGCTGCTTCTTTTAGACCTCAAAGAAACATTTCACAAGTCATAAAGTCTCATCAAGGATAAGTCCAAATCACGTCTTTTTTGGGATGAGCCTGAGTAGGTTTACATGATTTAATGCTTTTTTTTCTCCCCTCAAAGCAGACATGGCTGCTGCAGCTGTTTTCAGCCTCTGTCTGAACACTATGTTTAGAAGAACACAACAATCTGCTGCTTGGCTCTCGCCTACGACATTTTTGTGTTACTGGGAGCTGACGTTTGTGAGGAAAAAACAATGGCAGGCAGATGGATTAAGGAGATTTTCAGTGGGTGCGGACAGTCAGCCTGCTGAAGGGCCAGGAGGTCACATGATCAACAGATCCCATTATGACACACCCGGGACACAGATTTATGTTTAACAGACAATAAAAGATGCATTGTGCATAATATTGGACCTTTAAGGATGAGGATCCAAATCAAGTTTCAAGTCTTCTTATAGCAAGTACATTGAAGTCTACAGTAATTCAGGATCCAAGTCAAGTCTACAGTCTTTGAGACAATCTAAGCCAACACTCAAGTCAATTGAATCAAGTCCAAGTCAAATCAAAATATAGTCTCATGTCTTTAAGGACAGTTCCAAGTCTCAAGGTTTCATAAATAAGTTGCTAAGAAAGTGTTTTAGGTGTCTGAATAATGAATAATTAATAATAATTAAATGGTATTTGAACATTTCCATGTTAATTGTGCATTTTTTTATATATATCTGACACAAAGACCTGCTGTTGTCATATTTACTCATTTTATCTAGGAAACTTAATAATGGTTGAAATGGCGTGTTTTTCTCCCAGACACTGATAAGGTC
Organism: Pempheris klunzingeri; assembly: GCF_042242105.1. Taxonomy (NCBI): domain Eukaryota; kingdom Metazoa; phylum Chordata; class Actinopteri; order Acropomatiformes; family Pempheridae; genus Pempheris; species Pempheris klunzingeri. The sequence goes on from NC_092031.1 coordinate 4,577,988, forward strand.
AGACTCTAGCTGTTCCATCTCCACACCAGGGTGCTTTCAAGGAATTTCTCTCTTAAAAACACACACATATGCACACAGAGGCAAAACAGAGATGATGTACAGTAGACTGAAGCATACAAATGTCCCACAAGACCATGCTGGCCCACACACAGAGAACCAGGACAGGCCATTCATGAAGCCCATTCAAGCAGCACAAACAGGGCTTGAGGCATGAGGTTTGCGAGGCATGAGGCAGCAGAAGAAAAGGGTCTCTTTTCATTTGAGATGTAAAATGGCTTCTAACATGCTGGCATTTTCCCTGACAGCAACAAAGGCTACTGTCTCCACACATCTCATCAGCCTTAGGAATAACTAAAAGTTCATAACTGTGGATAATACCTCAAAGTAGAGACGCAGAGAAGAGGGGACAGGTTGAACTTGCTGTGATACTGTAGCTGTGGGCGTTAAAAGTTGCTGAATAAATCTAACAATGCTCAAAAATAATTTTCTAACAATGTAGGAGGCACAAGATCTCACACACTTGCTCTTTCACTCCCTCACTCTCACAGTACTGGTGGTAAATACTGACACTACAGGCTGTAATGTCAACAATTTGTCCCTTGGATGGTGAACAGTCGAGTTTTTGTTTGGAGAACAATGGCCAACAGGACGCATGATGATGAGGTCATGGTGCAGTGACGACAGCAGAGCCAGTTGTGCTCTAAAAATAAAAAAAAACTAAATTGTGAGTCACAGAAAATGGACATCTGACTGACAGGTGTGTCCTGTTCTCGGGTTTCAGGCTTGTCTGACAACGCAAGGATTTTAAAGTATGGCAAAACTGCAATTCACACTATGTCACCTGCAAATCTGTAGGCGGATCCCATCTAGGACTTTCCCTCTTGTTTCACTGTCTTAAACTTCCTGTTTTGACACAAATTAGCCAAAAAAATGGCTGAGGGAAAAAAAGAAAACTGTCCATGTTGGCAATTAGTGGCGGAGATGGCTAAAAAGGTGAACGAGGGGCTGACGGGCATGCCGGCCAGACACATTTCTGGACTCCACCTGCCAGCACACGGCCATGCCAAGTCATTTTCCAACCTGCCAAGTTTACTGAGAGGCTACAAGGCTACTACTGCGATTTAACTGTGATTACCACATGTTAATTAGCACACTTAATGTTGGGCTGATCCCTACTTACACTCATAATAACTGACTGAGTCAAATCTGGTACGGCAGCATGTTTGCTATGTTGTGTAAAAACTGTGAAAAGACATAGAAATAAAAAATGTTTTCTAAAGTCTACACTGCACCAGCATCATAGTTGCAAGTCTGTTTATTACAAAGACTTTTGGGCTTGTTTTTCTTTAAAGATGCTCACAAATATTAGTAGCTGCAGGTTTTTGGCATCAACGTGGTACAGCTTTAAAAAACTACTATGACAAACTTACAAAAACTCAATTTTCTCCCTCCCCCATGGGGCAGACAGGCAGGTAGTTGGAAGCAGTAAAAGACTCATAGAGCATATTTGAATTAGTGCATCAGTATCTGTATGAAGGAAACTTAACGGCAGCTGGAGCAACATGTGGTGTTTGGGAGGCAGAATTAACGGTCCAAATGAGCCAAGTCTGTAGGATTAATCTTGTGTGATTTCTCTATGCACTGAGAAAAGCTAATTAATCCATGATGATATTTATTACATATAATCCATTCTGAATAGCTGGAAATCAGACTTAATATGGTAATACACTAACGTCTAGAGTCTGTTACAAACTGCAGCTGTCAGAAAAGCTCCTTATGCTCAAAATAATGTTCCTGCTACAACATGTATGAAGGATTCGCGCCAACCAAACTCAACAGGGGATTTAAATAAGTGTCCTTTTTGCTAGCTGAATGTGCATCACCAAACTTATTTTGCTCTTGAAGCTTAACATAATGACCACAGCGGTCATGAGAAATGCTGCTTCTCACTGATATTTGTAAGATTTTAAATTTGAAGTTATTAGAGAGTAAATTTCAGTGCCTGCTATATATAAATCCTCCCTGGTTAACTTTTCTCACATGCTGCATGTAAAGCATTTTATATATTCATTTATTCACCCACGTAATGCTGAAACTGATGTTAGAAATGTTATTAGCTCTGACCAAGTGAGATGACCATTGTGACTGTTAGCTTGAAGCCGTTCAGACAAGAGACCGAAAACGGGGTTTATGTCTGACAGGGGCCATAAACTCAAACTTCTGGTTTGCTACACAGACATTAGACCTTATAATGTACCCCAAAAGACTTCCGTTCAAACTTGCACTCTCTCAGGAGTGACTGCTTGTCGTTGCTTTCCTCAGATCAGTATGTCTGATCGGGGGGGGGGGAGGCCGCTTGTCGCCCTAAAGTTCTCCAGATAAGTGAATGAGCTCTAATCCCTCTGGACTCAAGATGACTGAAACTATGCAGGGACTGGACTAAGGAGAGCAGAGGGGTCTCAAATAGTTTTTAAAGCCCCCCGTCATGATCATGCAGTCCTGGTTTCTTCTGTGTTGCCATGGGAACCGGGGCCTCAAACATCAGAAGGGGGCAGATTGGAAAAGAGGGGCGGGGGTCAGAGGGCTGACAGGGAGGCCAGGACCCCCCCCTCAGCATGTGAAAGCCTTCAGTCTTTCTTTAGGTTTTCTGACAATCTTCAATATGCTCCCTGTTGGACTTAATGGAAGATAAATGGACATCAACAACTAATGACTGGTGGATAAATCAATGTCAAGTATACGGGGGTTGTGAATGGAGATAATATTCCAATAATACGCTGCGTAAATTTACTGTTGTATTGCTGCAAATAATAATAAACAGTCCACCAACTGCGTAAAACGCTAAAAAAGTAGGCAAGAGACAAATGAATGTGGCTCAGTGATATGATCCCCTCGCCAGAGAAAAATGAGAGCGACACAGAATCACAGGGCACCAATGTCACAGAGCGCTTATCTGAGGAGGATTTCCCTTCAGAGTCCCCTGAAGTGGATATTAGTGTGGTGGAAGACGGTGGTCCAGAGCCCAAACGCCCGAAGCCGGAGCACCTCCCATCTTTCTATAGCGTAAACTCCAGCGAATGATGAGTCTCTGGTAATGTAGCGTTAACGTTATTTAGAAGGCACCATTTTCAACTCATGAAAGTGTAGATTCTTATATATTTAGTGAAAAAAAATAATGTGAATACCAACAGGGGCATTGATGAGTTTCAGTCCAGTCATATCATTTAGTTCACAGCTCCAAAAACACTTAAAAGTGTGCAGTACCTCTTTAATTGAATTGTTAAAAATGCCCACTGCAGTTTCCCAGACCTTAAAGTGGGGTATTCATATTGCTTGGTGCAAAAGTCAAAAGATATTTAACCATATTATACCATATATTTACCAAGAAAAGCTCCAAATCCTCACTTGTGAGAAGCTGGAAGCAGTGAATGGTTGGCATTTTTGGCATTAAGTGTAAAAAATATCTGTCCATCATTTCAGCACTGAAAAAATGCAAAGACAAAACATTTACATTTCAAATACACGGCAAAAACACCACTGCATGGCATGCAGATTATATCTTAACCAACTCATGTGTACAGTGTCAGCTGACCGACTGAGTCGGTCCGTCTGAGGGGCATTAAAACCTTCAAGGGCTTTCCCAGACAAAAACAGTCTGCTCACAGTCAGTCAGTCGGCCACTCCTCCAGCAGGAGGAATGTACCGGCTCTCCAGCTAATGAGAGCCAACACTGAACATGGACAGAACTGGAGCTGGTCAGTGTGTGAACAGGGAAGAGTCTACATCCACTGCCACAGTGGCCACAGGAGATTTTAAGAAATATTCCTCCCCCTGTGCAGAGCGTTTTGCTTTGCAGCAGCCAGCAGTAGCAGCTTTGGGGATCTGCTGTCACCTCAAGGCTTCAGGGTTTTATCCCCACTGGCAGGTTTATAGAATTACTCACATGGATCAAACACAAGAAAAAGCAGCACAGAGCGAATCTGCAATTGCTGCGGTTTTTAAGAATGACCAGTTAAAAGCAGAGGTGAACACATACGTTTAATTGTTTTAACTGATTGTATGCTGTTGTCGTGGCCCCCAGGCAAAAATTACCACTTGTTTGTTAAGTTAGTAGTTAATTATAACACCGAGCACCTCTTCATCACAGGTGATAAAGCAGGACCTCAATATCCGATTTTGGGCTTTGCAGGTGTTTATTACAAAACAGATTTGCTACTGATCAATTATTCACAACCAGCTGACACATAATGAATCAGAGTATTTGTCTCAAATCTTTATCAAAATTGGTTCCTTTTGAAGCCATTATTTTGATTTAGTGTTCAACTATTAAGTTGAAAATAAGTTGTAAATGACACAATGTTTAAAAATGAATACTTAATGACGACATTTGGCCAACAGATTATTTCCTATTAAGCTCAATAAATACCTGAATGGTTTGTACATTGCTCTTTGCTAACAAAAAGCAGAGAAGGGATAAAAGAGGAGGAATTTATTAGAATCAAAATAACTATTGAGCCAAAATGTCTCTTTACATTTTACACATCTAATTTCTATGGTGACGCGGAAGCTGTAACAGAGATGAGAAATCCATATGCTGAGATCAACACATTTAAAAATTACTGCTGAGATTTCAGTCTACAAGATGTCACCGAATATGAAATGTGAAACAGAGACTGTGCTTCATCCACTCACTGGCCTGAGTTCACAGACTGACAGTCAGGTCACAGCAGTGCATTTCATTACACAGCAGAAAGTCCTGATAAATTCCAATGACATTTACTGGCATGCAGGGCAACCTTTCGTCTGACTGCATCTGAGATTGGCATTCAGAGAAACAAACAGTATAAAAGCCTTTTTTATGGATGCTTCATATTACAAAGATACAGTATAGACTGTTTACTGGCTCTGCCCTGCAAGACTGCAGCCTCACACTAACCTGCTTTGAGACAAACTGAAAGAGCCTGCTCTAAATCCTTCTTTGTTAGTACCACGCCATGAATACACATCCACAGCCACAGAGGTGAGAGTCTAAAAATATTCCCCACACCAGATGAAGTGTTGGGATTAGGGGGGTGGTGGGGGGAACTCTGTTATACTGGACCTCATCTGAGGCTCCGCCACTGAGAGCGACACCACCTCTGACACGAGGAAGATGTGGAAAGAAAGGACGAAGAGAGAGTCTCAGTTTTCAGCAGGGAGCGTCTGCATGAGGGAACAAATAAATGAGTGTGGAGATCCCCTCCTCCACTCTCCATCTCTCTCTTCCCAAACTCCTGAACCCCACTCTGTTTCTGCCCCCCCCTCCTCCCATCTCCTCATTCTTCCTCCTCTCTTCTAGAAACTGGAACAGAGAGGGAAAGTGTGACAAAGCTATTTCAGTTTTGTGGACAACCTTCCTCTCCACAGGCAGACACCTCGAGCCCCCCCCCCCCCCCCCGACAGACACTACAGGTCACAATGCTTAATGTGTATGTTCTCAACTAGAGCTGCAAGATTATTTTCACTATCTGTTACCTGTTTAGTCTACAAAACATCACAAACACACGAGTGCCCAAGGTGGCATCTTCAATCACTTGTTTTTTTCCAACCAACAACAAAAAGATCCTGACATTAGAGCAGCTATAGACACAACATGGTTAATAACTTAAACAAGGAATTGAGCCTGACCGCCCGATAAATTGACTGTTTTAGCACTGATTATGTGCAGAAATAGGAATAAATACATCAGAGCTACCTCTGTGTAACTCACTGGTATAGCTGCCTTACTCGGACAGCCTATAGACAAAGAGAACAGTTAACTAAACGTGCATTTCTCATGAGGGACTACAGGTTTTTTTGATTGCTGCTCTGAACACTGTCAATAATTACAGTGGGCTGAAACAGAGCCAGAGCCTCCTTTCACTTCCCCCATCACACACACACACACACACACACACACAATTAACGTCCTCAGCTTGTCACTGTTTTTGTTTTAATGAACAGTAACAGAGATGAGCCATCAATGGAGGTCGACTGCTCGCCGACTTTATACTTAAAGTATTTCTAAAGCTGCACCCAATTATCAGTTTAATCATCAAATAATCAGCTGATTCTTTTCTCCAATAATCCATTAATTGTTTAGTCAATGTAACATTAAAAAATAATGAAAAATAGCATCACAATTTCTCAAGACCACAATCCTCAATTTACTTATTTTGGTTGTTTAAAACCTTCATCTTTAACTTAAAGTCATGACCATAAATATGGATTAATTGTCAGTCAACTAATTAATCCTGAGTCTTCTTTCACACCAACATTGAATAAACCTGCATAAGTTAACTTCTTTAATATCTTAATGATGCAAATAAATCTTCCACAGTGGCTTTATAAGTCAAACAGTGAATGAAACACAGCCAGCCATCAGCAAACATCATTGTCACCTTGACTGCCAGAGTAATAAAGTCAACTTCCCTTTTCTCCAACGCTCCTTCCTTCTGAGTTTCTTACCCCAGCTTGTTCCCTGCATATCCTCTCTGGTGTCTGACTAGCTCCTTCTTATCATCCAGCTCCTTCAGCGTCTCAGGTTCAGCCGGCTCAAACATTCACTATGTTGTTCCTGCTCTCCTGGATGTTTGCCTCTGATTCTGACCCACCCTCCTGAGGAAAACTTCACTAACCCCCTCAAAAAAAAGAAAAAAAGAAAAGAAAAGAAACAGCTCATTCTCAGGCCAAATACCGCCAATGTGAATGGGAGCACAGTCCCCTCCCCTTCCTCCCACCTCCTCCTCCTCCTCCTCCTCAACACAGCCCAGCCTCTCTCTGACAGATACACCTCCTCTCTCCCTGCCCCACTCCTCCTCTACCATTCCTTTGACCAAAGAAACTACACTCTGCAAAGTCCTCTACTGCCTTTTGTCAGGCAGTAAAAAAGCAGAGAAAGGAGGAAGAAACAGAAAGCCAGGGAAAGGCGAGCCGTCAGTTAAAGACTATTCTGCTTTTCCTGCCTATTTCAAGAAGAAAAGAATGAGGAGTGAAAAAGAAAACTGCACAGGGATATCACCGTACATTAAAATATCCGGATTTACCACAATCTGGTAGAACTGATTTTTTTTAAATCGAAGTGCATTAAGGAGAAATACAAAAGGCTGAACGACCTGTAAAGACTGTAATGTAATCTTTTCTGGGCAAATGAGCCTGTTCAACTAAAGTCAACTAAAAGTGCTCAAATGGCTCAGATTGTTATTCGATGTATCCGACAACATAACAGAAAGGATCCCACAGAGATAGACCTGTGATATGCTTATGGGTTACAGCCATTGTATCGCGCTAATAAAACTCACCAGACTCCATTGACAAAAACAGTAATTTTTACCTGACAGATCACAGAAGTGGCTGGTCTACTGTTCACTTGATTGAGTGGTTTGTTTGTGTTATTGTGTGTTACACAAACACTGCGTCTCATCCAAACTAATCCTTTAAAACACCAAAGTCACACAATAACACAGAAGGAAACTAACTGATCGAGACAGCAGTAGACAAGTTACTACAATGTAAAATTGCTGTTTTTGTCAATGAGTCTGATAGTTTTGAACCGAGCAATATAACAGATATTTCTGGTTGAACAAAAAGGATCTTTGAGGTCCATCTCTTAAGAGATCCTTTCTGTAATGTTGTCAGACACTTCAAACAACAATCTGAGCCCATCAGTGGCCAAAACAAGCACTTTCAGTGGACGTACTTTGATCTGGTGGAATTCTTACACTTACAAATTAGTTTGTAATAATTAAAATGCACTGTAGCTTAACTCAACACACTCAGGAGGCGATTCCATAAAATTGCACTCTCCTTTTAGCTCCTTTTGGTCTTCGCCAATTCATGAAGGGAAATATATGGCTCCTTAGTCACTAAAACTAGCTTACACAGAGTTTATAAGAGGATTCTTAAAGAAAACAGCCACCTACTGCTGTTGAGACTAGGGAGAGTGAACCAAAATGGTAAAGATGCGAAGTAACCCAAAACAATGGGCTGAAAAACACCAAAACACTACGAGTGAACCCCTTTCATATAGTTTGATCCACTGTTAAAGCTACACTAATGGATATTTCTATATTAAGGATTACATGTCTTGACATTAAATGGGTAAATTTAATTTTTTTCGTGTTTTTCCAGATAGGGATATTTATGTGTTAAAGCTTGAATCAAAAACATCTTTGTTAGGATATTTAGGATCACTAAAGTATAACAAATGAAGTCCGTAACATCCTGAGAAACCAGTCGATCAGCTTCCAGAAGTGTACGCTCTTGTGACAAAGCATTCAGCTTTTGCCTCGACCTGTAATCCACCATCTGGCCAAAACAGATAAAAAATAAAAGGAAACAACAGGACGAGATGGTGCAGTTAGAGCTCAGCTGCTCAGCTCTCAGATGAAATAAAGGGGTAAAGTAGGGTACAAGAAGTAGGCTATGCCCTGCCACCGCCTTACACACACACAAACACAGATCTGTCCCTCTCCCTTTCTCTTCTCAGCTCCCTCTCTTGCTTCTATAACTGGGTCACACTGGTAGGCACTTCTAAGTTTGTCCTTCAGGCAATGAGACGAGGAGGGAAGTTCAAGGTCATTCTTGGTCACGTCTCTATGGGAGGTCTGGAGAGCACTGAATACACCACAAGTGAACTTCCGTCCCGCTGCAGCCGGAGCAACAGAAACCACTCTCAGTCAGGAGTCCGAGATTGGACGACAAACATCATCAATCAGCCGACCCGAGGCCACCAGTGCTGGGATAAAGAGGCAGGCTGCAAATCACCTCTGTGAGTGCCACCATTAACACTACCTCTTTATAGGCTGGGGGGGGGGGCTAACATGACTCAGCCGCTTTGGAGGGAGTTGATTTACGGGTCAAAGTAGTAAAGTAAAATGACAACTGTGTGGCTTCCTTCTCCGTCTGCAGGACAGCCAAGGGAAAACCATGAGGGAAATTCAAGTGAAATTCCAGTTAAAACAAATAATTCCAGTGTGGCTTTGCAGTAATGTTGGGTACGACTGTCTAGTGGTTTCTGGTTTATTCTCCTCTGCCATATAAAGTTTATTATCCTACAGAGATACACAAAACGTTTAGGAGTGCCGTCTGTGTGCCAATTTCTGGTGAACACTGAAAGTGGCTCTTTAGCGGCCACAATCTTAGTTTATCTGCATCTACAGCGGCTGCCCAGCAGGTGGTCATCCATCATAGGCTGCCATCTCTCTGCGCACCATCAGCCTGCTTCCTTCTATATTTTCATAACAACGCCTCACGTCTGGGACCGGGAACCGACAGAAAGCTAGGCCATCCATCACTGTCCGCGCTGCCTCTGTGTGGGGACATCTCTCCCTCTGGACACTGCAGCTAAAACTGGCCTCCACCAGCCGGCCCTTTGGACCGCTTGCTTCCAAAATAATCCACCACGGCACAAAGCAATCCATGAACACCTCCGAAATAAAAAGTAGTGCGAAGGTTTGGCACTCAGCGGGGGGGGGGGTTCATCAGTTTTAGACACAAATGAAGAGAAAGGAGAGAGGGACAGAGCTTTGTAGATTGAAATAAATACTCCTAGTAAGTCCCGTCATAAATCCACAGAAATGGGATGGCTGTATTGAGTTGGCAGGGACCCGACTTAGCCACACTGATTCACTGTATAATGTGCCAAGGAGATTAGGGTTACGCCTCCAGCTCTGGAATTACAGCAAAACCCTATCCATGATTAAGATCTGTCGCTAACTCCCACACAGCAGGAGTGTGTTAACATCCACACTTAGTAGGATGCACAATGCTGTGTGTGCTGCAAGCTGGAGAAAATTCTTAAAGTCAATAAAGTCCCAACCCCAAATGACTGCATGGTTTCTAATGTCAGAGAAATTAACAACAACTTATGGCAGCACGTTCGTGAGAAAAGATCCCTGCAGTAACTTGTGAGTGGTTGCATAAAATCAAACGTCAAGGTCCAGTTTCACATCAAGAAAAGTTCAGAGTTCTCTTTTGTTTGAATTTAAACCACATTTTGTCCAAAAGGCTCCACTTACCTGTCAATGACACCCTGTCTGTAGCGTCTGGCGGCCTTAGACGAGCATGAGCTACAGGTCGGTCGAGCATCCCAGGAAGTCAAACCGGTGAGCAGATTTTCATTCTGTCTTCTCTGTTCTGTAAAAAAAAAAACAAAAAAAAAAAAGGCATGTTGTTGAATCAGCAGAAGAGAAGCAGTCAGACTACTACCACTGTGAGGAGCTGGAAAACCTGAAGTGTGACAAGTGTGTTTATAGAAGTCAGCGAAAAAGAGGAAAAACTGAGTCATGACGGCAAAAAAGCTTCACATGGAGGAAGGCTGAGACTGAGGGGATTTTCCATGTCAACGAGAGTGAAGACCAAACTCAAAGTAGCACCCAGTTCCCTAAACAGCCATCCCGAGTAAAGTAAAAAATAGTAGTCCATTCTTTTACGTATTTGTGAATCAACTCAAAGGTTTGTAGGATTTCCAAACATGTTTGTGTCATTTTCTACGGTGATGTTTAAACTTAATGCAGTTTCAAAGTGAAGAATGACCTGTGTTACAAGAAAAATGTTCATTAAACAAAGATTTCAGATCAAATTCTGCCTCGACATCCAGAAAGACAAAAAGGTGAGTAGCACATCTGGAAAGAAGCACAGAGTCCATCTGCAATTCATTAAACTGGTGTATTAGTGGTAAAGCAATATTTAAGTTTAGAGTGGAAGCGCATGAGAAAAGACTATGAGGTGAGTCGACCAGATGGCCTTTGTTTCAGACCGGCTATTCACAGTCCTGCTGCCGTGAGTTATAACTCCAAAATAATACTTATAATAACAACAGTAGATTGCATTTGGCACTATCATGTTTTCAGCAAACACTATTATGTCCGATAAAACAGACGGATAGCTCTTCAGCCCTGCAGGTTCCACTCTCCCTTTTCAGGCCAATTTTTCAAGGTGTACTTTGTTCCTACTCATGTTTAAGCATAAATGAATTTCATAAATATCTGCAGAACCTAAGCACTGGACTAATTGCCAGTTGAGAGATCATATTTCCAAGTAATACTGTACATAAATTATTCACACAGTATTCAGAGACCAACACACAGACACAGTGTTGATACTAGAGCTGAGCAATTAACTGAATTTTACATTATGACCTCTTTCTGACCTAAACGTTCTGAAAAAGTGTATAAACTCATACAACCAATGACATCTAACCAGATGTTCTCCAAAGCTACACACCAGTGTCTTAATATCAGAGCTGAGACAGCACGACAAAGGAAACACTGTACACATGCAGTGATGTAGAAAAAAAAAAGTTCTATATTTCCTGATAGAAAGTTTCGGTTATATGGTTCAACCTCTGACGAGGAGATAACTGTATCTTTTGTTAGTTTGTTAGACAGAATTTCTCAAAAACAGTTGGAAAGATGTGCGTGAAAAATAAAATCTAGCACTTACTTGGTCGCTTATTTGATGCAGAGCCAATTTCTTTTATTTAAAAGAACAAATTTAGAGGAGCCTTTGGAAGAAACGTGCACTTTTTGAAAGCTTTCTAGGAATTCTGTAATAACTATCCATTATGTGCGTCATTTGTGGATTGAAAAATAGAATAAAAACAAGAATATGTGAATCAATTTTACAAATTTGACGGAAACATTAGACTGTGCTTGCACTTGATCAGGATTTCAAACTGAAGCCTAAAGCACACAAGGTTGTGGTGGAAGTTGAGACTGAATGAGAGTGAAATAGCAGCTAACTGTTTATTGTGCATCCTGTTTTATCAGGAGGATCAGGGATGTTTGCTGAAATTAACATTACCAATCCCAACAGCCTGCAGGGTTGCTGCAACTGTAAAGGCTTCACTTAAAGCCAAGCAAACCTTCAGCTTTTCCATCTGTGCTGAATACACTGTATTGGTATGTTACAGACAGATGGAAGTGCTGAGGAGGCTGTGGCTTCCCACATGTAATGTAGCTCAATCCAGATGGCTTTAAGGCGGCTTCTTAAATGTTGCAGTGTGATAGTGCCAAGCCATAGTGTATACTTTGAGCTCTGTAAGGGAATAACTTAATAGTGTTGTTTGTTTTAAAGATGTAGAATCGTTACACAGATCACAATCCACAGTGTTTACTTAACAGGGCCACTCCCCTCACCTGCAAGTCCACATTGGAGGGGATAATCCTCATCAATGGAAGACCAAACAGCAGAGGAAGAGACACAGAGAGGAAAAGAGAGTAGAGGTCTGCACTGTGATTAACATTTAATTTCATTATTCATCTGCTGAATGGGGCACCTTCAAAGACAGCCTTCAATACCGCTCAACCTCACTGTGACATGTTAACTGACCCCACAAATCAATCAGCAATCAATGCAGTGGTGGAGTAAAGATGAGGGGTCTCTTGTTCTTCTCCACCAGACAGTAAAGATACTTTATTTGGCAAAAAGAGCCGACTTAAAAGAATTGAAGCGAGTTAACCCCTCTGAGAGAGTTCCTTTGAGGTGGACTTGAATTGCTTTTATGATGGTTCAAAGCAGATAATGTGCACCTAAGCACCTGCAGCGAATAGAGGCCCTCCTGTGTGAAATGGTGATTGATTTAACAGGTCTGTCATTAAAGAAGGTTTTTAAGTCCACATTAAGTGCTTCGACAGAATAGGGATGGGTTAGAGTCACACTTCTCTGATTCTCTGTACTTCATTGATCTTTTTTCCTTTAGTATCTATGAACAGTGTCCTGTAGAGAGCTTTGAAATTCTCTGATTCCAGCTTCTTAAATTTGAATATTGAATATTTTCAGGTTTCTTTACTCCTCTAAGGCAGTAAACTGAATATCTTTGTGTTTCTGATGAGACATTTGAGGACACCTTGGACTTTGGGGAACATTGACTGACATTTTTCACCTTTTTTTTTTACATTTTACACACCAAACAACGATTAATCAAGAAAATAATCAACAAATTAATGAATGAAAAAATGCAGTTCTGCAGAGCCAAGTCGGCATCAGAAAAATACTGCATTGTCCTGAGCATGTGATTTTGTTTTGTCTCCTGACATTGACTGCAGAAACAGACTAGCGTGAACCAAATTATCTGTCAGGCCTTCTGTGTCACAGAAGGTAAGCAGCTCAAAAAGACTATGCGACCAATAAACAAGCCACACCAATGTGGGATTACATCGTGCGTTGGTATTTCATGTTTTATTTTTATGTCTTATAGTCAGGGTCATCTAATATTTGGCCCAATACAGAAGATTTCTTATCCTTGTGATTATCAAATCTGTGAAAAACATGAGAATCAACATCTCTACTGCTTTATCCTTCTCTTCATCTCTGTTTGACAAATAAAATCTCCCAGTAACCATCTTTCCTTTTCATACTCTTGATGAATGCTGAATAAAAAAAAGTGTTTATCCATCCACTCCCAAGCCTCTGAACATGAACAAGAAAGTCTGTCGGTGAAAAGCTTGTGAGAGCTCAAAGTGTCAGTGCTCAGTAAAGGTCAAAGCAGAACGGTGGTCAAGTTTTATGCATCTGTGCAGTCCTCAAATTGATCTACATATCTGCAGGCGTAAGTGTGCAAGTGGGTGTCCTGGAAGGTATTCAGAGCACATTCAAAGACGGTTAATATCTTCAAAGTCTGACACTGGTGACAGATGAGAGAAAAGAGAACACAGATTTAGGTTTAATCTGTAGGCAGGAGGGCCAACAATCTCCCAGCTGACCAAAAAAAAAGAAAGAGCTCTGTTTGCTTGCACAGTTTCCCACAGAGATATATAAGACAAAATAAGAAGATATGCATCATCTAAATCTCATCAGTACTTGCACAGCTATTTGTCATAGCTGAAAGTAAGGATTACATTAATTACCAAGTATAACAAATACTACATGATATATTACAAGGATTCTTATAGTGACAAGATTTTAGACAACCTACAGCTTCTACATAAAGTTTTGACTGTTGGTCAAAAAGAAGTGATTTCTGATGACGTTTAACAAGCATGACATTTTTAGAAGAAAAGAGCTGTAAACACAACATAAAGTTCATATGGCGAACTAGTAAGCAAACATTTAATTCATTTAGAGTTGTGTTCGTGTCCACCTGATGAAGTCCCATATTCTCCCTCCTTTCAGCACCATCTTGCAGCTCACGGAGGAAATATCTGGCTTTTAAGCTCATAAACGCTCCTCGATGTTCACCAGTTAGATGCTCATGTCTTCCTTTACTGGACAGTTTGTGGTTTTTACAGCTTTTTCCCTGACAACAGCTGTCTGCTGCAGCTGGAAACGACACTAATGAGAGCAGCGACTCCTTTCACATAAAAGTAGCCATGTGTTCAATTGTTAATATAAAAACATTGCTCATAGTCACTTAAACTATTACATTTTTAATTACAAACAGTCTGATAAGCACAGCAGGCAACTTTATAGCATGAAGCAAAATGAACAGTCTAGTAGATGTATAGCCTGATTACATTCAGAAACATTCAATATTTGTGCTTGTGTGAGCATCATATCACACACTAAGTTTGCAGCTACACTGTGCAGTTGTTTGTGAGGTTACATTAAATAGGGTGAAGTGGAGGAAATAAATATAGATACCTATTGGGATGGGCAGTGTAATAGAAGAGTAGAAAATGAGGATAAATGAGGTTCAGTGTTTGCCAGGCTTTCAGGCACGTACACACATAAAACCATGCAAACACACACACACACACACACACACACACACACACACACACACACACACACACACACACACACACACACACACACACACACACACACACACACACACACACACACACACACACACACACACACACACACACACACACACACACACACACACACACACACACACACACACACACACACACACACACAGAGAGAGCCAGTGGACTATTGAGGAATAGGGTGGCGGCCCACTTCTTCCCTGTCCAAACACTGCCACCCTGCAGCACTTAGGTTTATTATTCTAATGTACAGCCGTGTGCCAAAAGGTTTCAGACAAGTTAACAAACCTCATAAGAGGTGGAGGACCAAACACACTCTGAACAAAGGCCATTCAGAACATCAGGATGAGCTGTAGCATAAAGGGACATCATGCAAACAACATGTTGACAACACTGTACTCTGGATGTCTGAGACAATGCTAAAAATGCAAACCAGGCTGTAAGCAGCAACTGAAAACATGCAATTCATGTTCATTTTACAGCTGCTCGCTTGTACATGTTTCGCTAACACAACAGCATCATTATAGAAGAAAACAATGCGTAGAGGAGACTAGAAGTTGATGAAACCATATAGCTGTTTATTTAAAAGGATAAATTGGGCAGACGGTGGTAATCCACTGGGAAAACAGGCATGTCCGCCTTGTTTGGACAGCGAGAAGATGGCCGCATGGAAAGCATCACATTCCATCTTAAACGGCACAAAATCTCTGCATTTTCTCACTCAGGATCATCCAGGCCAAACCTCAAATATCCTCCCACATTTTAGTAACCTACAGAGAGAAAACTCCATCTTTTTCCTCTGTACTGAGGATATGAAGATGTGGAGGAAAGAACCGATCAGGAGTGCAGCAGTCGGTGAAGAGGTGGTGGTGGCAACAATGTCATTAGGGTTTCTAATGACATTGTTGCAGTGAATAGATAAGTGGCCATTAAAGTTAATAAAGTAATTTGGTTTGATAATGATGCAGGTGATTTCCAATGTCTATAAATGTTATCATAATATTGCAAAAAACACATAAAACAATCAAACAGATCTTTTAAGCCGTGTTTAGACAGAATGACACAATTGCAGATAGAATCAGTGAAAAGACTTGAGTGGGCACGAATAGATGTACATTTGTCCAAGGTGACGTAAACTGAGGCATCCAATTTCACATAGAGGTGAAATTTTGCTTTGCTTTCTGTCCAAACACAGATTAGAACAGATGTTTGTATAACATGCTGAGATCATATCTGTCTGTAACAATACTATTGTAAAACAGTCAATTGTTGGCAATCTGTTTTTTTGATTTATGCATATAATAAGGAAGCCTGCATGGGAGATGGTAATAATGGCTTGTATGTTTATCTGTCAATTATGAAGAGGCGAGAAATCAATATAGAATGAAAACAGAAAAAAAAATAAATCAATGACAAATACCCCTTGGCGTGTCTGTTGTTGGATGGATGTACGTCGTGCAGGTAGGAGGCTCTGTGCACTAATTACTTCAGACCCACTTCCCCTCTGCCTGTGTAAGTCCTTATGCAACGCTGTGACGTAGCTGCTGCCCAACCTTGTATCCCACCACCCACGTAGCTTCTGATGTGCACACTCGTTCTTCCCTGCCGTCCGTTCACCTCGCAGTCAGCCTGCCTCCCACCACACGGTCAGCCTCTGCACTTCAAAACCTTCACTTCAGGACTGTTTGTCACGTCATGTTCTTTATGCGTATCAGTACATGCATTCATTAGAAAGTGGGTATGTGTGTGTTGTCCGTGTGTGTCGTGGCCTCTCAGCAGGAGACTAATCAGGTCAGATATCACACAGAGTGTGTTGAGAAATGCATTTAAAAATATCCAAACAACCAACCTCAGGGAGGGGTCGTCCCACTTACACACTGTATCCTTAATGGCAAGGAAACTAAATGAAGTTTGCTTAACTTAATGCGTTTAAGATTGGTAGAAACTTTTCTTTTTTACTTTTTAAGACAGACAAGTCTGTGAGCAGATCTGGAGGTTTGGGACTGGATCTGTAAACCCGTCATTTTACCAGAGAACCTGGTCCCAACATCAGTATCAACCAAGGTACCAGAGAATGTTTGAATCAGGGATAAATCAGCGTAAAACTCCTGTAGTGCTTTATCTGCAAAATCTCTTAAATGCATGACGGACAGGATAGTCCTGAAGCTTTTGTCTTTATTGGACTTATTTATGCTGCCTGAACAAGCCTCACTCTCTGCTAATATATGAATTTCTTCTTTAGGTCTTTTTTTATTGGTTTGTTTGCTTCTTCTTTTGTTCTTGTCTTAATCTTAAATATTGCAATTCTGATCATTGAAATATGCCATAAAGGCTTGTATCTAAATCTTGAATACTAACAAATCTCAAAATAATAACACAAAACTGATCTGTCAACACAAACGGCATTCAGGACTGATTTCCCAGCTCCAAAGCTAAGAAGCAACAAAGTACACAGGATGTCCTGAAATGAAAAACCCACATTTGGTGAAAAACTGAAAAAAGAAAGTGTAATATGACCCTGTTGGGTGAAAGTGTAAAAAGCGGAGAAGAACTGAAGCAGAGATTGAAACAGAGAAGAGTAAGGAAAAAATAATTGAGGTTTATTACAACTTGGGTCGTAATTTTATAATTTGGGCCATTTTTTCTTTCAATTATGACAAATCTGTACACACTAGCTAATTTCTGAGAATATACCGACATTGTAGAAGTAAGAAAGGATAAGAAACACAACAAACCCCCAGATTAGCCAAACCCGTTAAGGAGGAAAGAACAAAACTAAACAGTAAAATAATGACCCAGGATGTCCATTATTAATCACAGTTTACAGGCCGACTGTCCTCACTGACTCACTGTACTTGCTGTTGAGGTGTTCAGTACATGTGTGACCTAATCTTCAACGCCGAATCTTAAAACTGAACTGACTGTACTGAATCATCATTGTCACACAGTGGAGCTCCTCACTGGAGACGCACAGTGTGTTGCGTCAAAAACTCGCTGAAAAGCCGAAGTGCCTGCTGAGCTGTTTACCTCATGAACGGTGCTTTTACAGGCTTAGTTTTATTTTGAACTGAACGCAGCAACTTCATCTAGAAATATGCTCGAAATGCCACTGAACTGAAGACAGTGTGAATCAGTCATAGCATCGTGAGCGGTGATACACTTGCTTGTTTGTTTAAAACCCGCATCATTGTCTGACAACTCGTGTGTCCCATCTGACTTACAATGTCACCACATTCTCTGGAGTTTTTCACTTATTGTTGTTTATTTGATAAGGAGCAGATCATGTTAACGGACATCAGTATGAAAACACAAGATGCAAACATGCTCATTTACATCCATAGGGTTAGGGTAGTACACATATCATATCATGAAATAATGACTCACGTTGTAATACCCTGGACTTTAATTTGCTGTTTGGTTTTTTTGGTCAAATTGCTGACCTGTTTATCTGTTTTCTGTTTCCGTGTTTTCTCGTGTTCCTGACCACAGACTGTGAAACCCCACCACAGTCAGGAGGGTGTGAGAGGGATTACTGCAGGATGGCGAACAGTTGACACAGCTGAAGAGTAAGTGAGTGGGAAAATGAGTGGTAGTGAGAGAGCAGAAAAAGAGCGAGAGAGCAACGAGGGAACAAAAGAAAAAAGAGGAGAGTAGTAGGAGTCAGAGAGTCTCCAGGCCCGTGCTGTACATCAGCACATATGGGCCTCCCTGCAGCAGCTGTGAATGTCATGATCACACTCACTACCGTTGCAATCACAGCTGCTCTGGTTGAGGGCATGTCGGGTTTTTCATGCTTTCTGTCTGCTCTTTTTAGAGCATGCAATCCACAAGTGACAACAGATGATGCATTACGCTACGTGTACATCAGGTGTGAAATATTCTCCTGACTTTTTGGCGTACGCTCATGTTTGGGGATCAAGGCTGAACAGTAAAACTGTGCCCACGTCCTCTGACTAACACTGACGCCTGAGCCCATGTAATCCCACCACTTACACTGTGATTCACTTCCCATCGATCACAGTAATATTTCATCATTCTGAAGGCTGTACTGGGCCGCATCAGTGCTTTGAGCTGAATGGTACATTCATAAAGACATGAATATCATGCTGATGTTAAGCAGGTATAATGTTTGCTAATTAGCACTAAACACAAAGTGCACTTGCGGCTGATGGGGGTGTCCTTAGTTTTTAGCTTTAGTATTGGACAATCTCCTTTACTCTGGCACCAGAATGCAGCAGCAGCAGCAGCAGCAGCAGCAAGTTTTTTTAACAGGCACACGTGTACTTTGACCTGATGATGGCTCTAAAATAAACATACTTTTTAAGGCAATCCATCCCAGAGCTGTTGAGACAAGAGCTGATAAATTGATTAGTCGGTTGACAGAAAATTAATCAGGAACTACTTTGAAAATCGAATAATAGGTTCATTTACTTTTCAAGCAGAAATACCAGAAGAAATCCCTTTTTAGTTCCATATATGTGATGATTTGCTCTTTTTCTGTGTTTTATATCATTGTAAATTGAATATCTTTGGGGTTTTGACTGTTGACTGAACAAAAACAGATTTGAAGAGGTCACCTTGAAGTCTGGTAAACAATTAATGGACCAACTGAATAACTGAGTGAGTCATAAAATAATCAGTAGATTAATCAATAATGAAAATAATTGTCCACTGCTGCCCTAACTGAGACGTTTCACTCAAAACCACCTCTTCACGGCACAAGATGACATGAGGATCACCAAAGCCAGCAGGATTCATCCACTGGGCACCAGAGTATCTGTACAAAATGCCCATCTAGTAATTGGTGAGATGTTTCAGACTGGACCCCGACTGGACCGACCCACCAAGAGTTCCTACCTGAACTGATGCAGTATGAAGAATTCAGTGACTTCAGAGTCCACTTTCAAGTTATCCTGGATAAGAAGCCCCCCCCCCCAACCCAAGGACACCCCGTCATTAAGTGATGTTGATGACGGTGACTTTGCTGTGAAAACAGCAAAGTCCAGCCCTTCTGGCATCTTATCAGGGCTGTTTACGAAACCGTAAATCCAATCAGTTCCTTGAGACTCATTTTCAAAGTGGCTGCAGGAAAGGGAGCAACGACAAGGGTCAGTTTTGAGAAAATCAGAGGGCACACGTACGGGAGAGATTAAAAAACATTTCCTGTTATAGTAGCGGAGCAGTGATTGAGTAAAGAGACACAGGAGAGGTCCGATCTCTATTTCTCTACACAGCACATTAGAAATTTATAGTCTGGGGGTTGTTCTTGTCACGGTCATCAGTATTCAAGGAATGAACACTGCACTCTTTGTAGAATAAAAAACAGCACTGGTTGCGTCATTTCCACTTTGCGTCATGATCAGATATTGAATAATGAATTTTCTAAAAGCCAGGACAGGCCAAGTGGATGAGACTGCTCTGTGGTGCACCATGTAATGTTGCAGAGATATACACCATTATTCTGCAGACATTAGTTTATTTAGTAAAATGAAAAGGGTTTTTTTTTTTTGCAGAATACATGATCAAACTGAAAAGAAACAAAAGATGAATCCATAATACAGCTGACGCGATTATTCAACAGAAATTTATTCTGCAATTGTTTTGGTATTTCAGCATTAATCCAGTTATTTTTTTAAGAAAAACATCCGCAAGTTCTGTGATTCCAGCCTCTTAAATGTGAGGATTTGGTGCTTTTCTGTCATCCATGATAGTAAACTGAATATCTGTGGATTTTTAACCATTGGTCAGACAAAATATGACATTTAATGCTGGATCTTAGGCTGAGATGACGGGCGTTTTCCACCATTTTGTGGCGTTTTATAGACAAAACAATTAATCGAGGAAATGGTAGTAGATTAAGAGATTAATTGATTTTGTAAATAATCATTTGTTTGTGGATTAGCATTAAAAAGTTAAACGTTTTAAAATGTGGATGGTGGTTGTTTCAGTTCCATGGTCCATTTGCATTGAAATGGGGCCATTAGTCAAAGCGCCAGGAAAGGAGGTGACAAAATGTGGCAATTTAGGAGGTAAAAGAAGTCTCCTGCTGTGCCCAGCACCTGAAAATTGGGACAAAAAAAAAAAAAAAATCACATGAGGTTCCAGCAGAGAGAACTAAGTGGGAGGCCTGTGTGTGTGTGTGTGTGTGTGTGTGTGTGTGTGTGTGTGTGTGTGTGTGTGTGTGTGTGTGTGTGTGTGTGTGTGTGTGTGTGTGTGTGTGTGTGTGTGTGTGTGTGTGTGTGAGAGAGAGTGTGTGTGTGATACATCTGTTGCTAAATCCTCTAAATACTTTCTAGCCTCGATATTCTTCAAATATTCATAATCACAGACGTCACCTACTCGTGTCAGGACGCACAGACAGACAGGAGAGGAGGAGTCCTGGCCTGACCCGCTCTCAGGCATCAGGGGTCTCTGAGGTCTCTGAGGTCCGTGCTCCAGCCTCCCAGCTGTGCAGTCCAGCTGTGCACCAAACACAGACACGCTGGCTAAGAATACCAACCCTCCACCTGAAATGGAGCTTGAAGAGCGAGTCAGATAGCTTACTCCACTAATTTTATTGTTATATGAAACTAGATAAATGTGTAGGATCTTTACTTTCATAATACCGTATTGTGCGTGTAGATTAAAGGCACCCGATGGAGTGTCTGACCACCAGTGGTGTCAGTGAGCAGTGTTTTGATGGACAGGTCCCTGCTCAGGTCTCATGCTCAACTAACACATGTACGTCGAGTAAAAGTTATGCACAAGTCAGCCATAAAATAAAACAGGAACTATGTGACATCCATTGGCATTGTGCCATCTGTAATGTTTCTAGTCATAACTCTTATTGTAGATATCTGTAATGTCATTTTTGCAAGTCATAATGCCAATGTCTGATATCCATGATGACATTTTTACCAGTCATAATGTATTTTGGAATATTCAAAAGTAAATCTTAGATATTTAGAGTGGGATCTTTTTTCATTTTGGCTGAAATTAATTCTGAAATTAAAATAATGACAAATGAAAAGTATGTTGTGGATATCCAAAATTGAAAGCCCAATATACCTGACTGGTAAAAGTGAGGCCATTTGTCCCAGGAAGGAGGTCATTGAGGACATTGGACATGTTCCTTTTGACTAGGAAGAACTGAATCAACGACAACTGCGAGATATATATGTTCAGTCTCGCTGTTAAAAGTTAAAATATGTCCACACAGGTTCAAAGAAACATTCACAACTACGTGGAAATCAATTTGGAGCATGCTCTTAATGAAAAAAACGAGGTAAAGACCAACTGCGCTCTCTTTGCTTTGTCAGCACATTGCACGTGTTGTGGATTCAGCTTATTGCCTGAGTTTTATACACTGTGTTGTGACATTACAGCAGATCCTGAACAGCCTGCAGTCTGACAACTACACCATGAAACTGATACACAGCAAGTTTTCCTGTAGCTGAATTACATTCGAAGACGCTTCAGACATCAGTCCAGGCGCTATGTGAGCAACCTAAGTCTTTAACTAATGATGTAGTCCTTCTTTTGTCATGGAGAGAACAAACAGACATAAGCCTGTAGTCTGTTGTGCGTCATGGCTCATTGTTTTAAAGCCACACTGAGTCACAGAATCATTATTTCAGGCGGTTTTAAATACTGTGGTGTGGGAAACTGCGCTGCATCACTAATTACAGTAAGAAACCACTGACAGCACAGTCAACTCAACACAATGAGAGACTACATAAACAAAGAAACCCAAAAAAAACACTAAATCAGCATTTCATTTCACATGACGGCCCCTCAGGAAAACTAAACACAACAGTCCACATGTTGCCTGACAGCAACACACCTCCCACCATGTTCCCATTGTTGTCTTGTCTTCTAAAGTTTCTTTTTATTTGCTCTTCAAGGAGACCGTTTGTGTAGCCCAACACAAAGAATGGAGGGACTTGACCTCCAGTCGAAACAGCTCAAGGACGATTTTCACAGCGGCACAACAGAGCGGTACAGAAAACACATTATCTATTACAAAACACTAAGACTAATATTAAACACTCACTCCTCCATCACTGTCTCCCTAATTCCACAAAGTCTGACCAATAAGGTGTCTTCCAACGAACAGTTAATTAAAAAAAAGGCATGAGGATCTACTGCAGAGGACACACACTCATGTGAACACATACCGTCTGCACACACACTGCTTTCACCTGCCTGCACACACTGAACTTCAAGGCTGCTCCAACCTTCCAGACGAGCTTTTCAGTAAGTCTCTCTTTGACAACTCTACACGATTGTTCACGACACTCCTCAGGATAAGGGCTTTACTCCTCAAGGTCAGAGGAGTTTGTACATATTTGCCAGCATGAAATAAAAGCCAAGATGTTTCATGTTGCACCAAAAAACGAAGCGGACAGCAGCTTAAAACGCTGACGAAGGAACACAGAAGGGAATATTTATAAGAGGAGGCAGGCCACAGCAACACTGCAACAATTACGTCCAAAGGAGAAGAAAAACAAGCATTTAGATGATCAGACAGGTTGGAGACTAGCCAATAGTTTAAACATGCTTATTTCCGAAAAACTGAAAGTGAGAAGTGAGCGCAACTGAAATGTCTAATTATCACTCACAGCACAGGAAGACTGTGTTCTCGCTCGCCTGCGGTATCCAGTAGGTCGGAGCTGAAGCAGGAAGTTGGTCTGTTAAACCATGATGGATGTTTCTGTGTTTATGTTCGTTTCTTCCTCCAAATAAGTTCTGGGAGTGTTTAAAAACAACATGTGATCATCCAACTGCTTGTGATTGTTGCCCCATCCAGCTTCTCTTTAGTTATGTTTGCAAAATGCTAGAATTATACTTTAAATCCTGCAATCCTAGTTTTAAATCTTAGGTAACCACGTAGGTAAAATACCCAGATTATGAAGTACAACAAATCTCTCATCAAGTAATTTATGTCCTCACAAGCAAAGATCATCATACTTTTAGTCTTGTGATTGGCAGTTTTTAAGTTGTTCTTCTTAAAATGCATTATAACGTGTGTTACTTAAAAGTGCTAAGAGCATAAAGTTGGTATTAAAAGCTTGGTCAGATTCCTGTTGGCTTGTATATTGGCTTGTATTTATCTCAACTCAAATTAGCCAGTACTTCAGTTCATTAAACTCTTGTTTTAAGTTCTCTGTTTACCACTGATCCATAAAGCAGTTTGGCAGATTTGGTCAAATGAATAAGAGGGTTAAAACAACCCCAGACTATGTTATTGAAAGATGTCCATTACAAATAGTGTATTGGCTTTCAAACTACATGCAGACCTGTAAAGATATATTGAAAGCTTTTTTACAATACCAAGTGCAATATAAAACAAATTCAATAAGCAGATTTTATGCTGAATTCAGGGGAGATAAAAATGCTATCAAAGCCCAACTCTTGGCACGCAGAGTCATAATACTCATGTATAGGATAAAGTATGGACGTGGCTAAAATTTGGGAGTCTTAACACGGATGCTGACACCCCGATATGCAGACGAAGCAGTTCCTTTGAGAGAAGCTTGCCATGTGCTAATAAAATCACTTGAGAAATTATCAATGCAAATGAACTTTGGCCTCCCACTGGAAAAGGCTCCGCAGTCGTCTCTTTGCAAGCTTGCAAAGCACCTGACCTCTGTTTGTGTTTAGGCTGAAGAAATTTGAATAAAATATCCTGTAAGTAGTGCTGGAGAGTTGGAGGAGTTCCTCTGCTGTTCAGTTTGTTTGCTCCTCTTTGTCACATCGTCATCTCGTTCCAAGTATTTGCTCTTTGTTTACCGATGAGGTAGCTGCATACAAAAATAGATGAGGTGTTTTTTTGTTTTTTTTAAAACCTCATTACTCAAATGAGCACACTTGGGAATTTTTTTGGTATAAACACACGACAGAGCTGCAGTGCACAGACGCACCATAACTCCCTCCTCACAGAGGGCCAATTTACCAACAAGTACACTTTTGTGTCCAAACCCCGGAGTTATATTCTTGTTTCTCCTTGCAAAAACACAAACGGTGGAGTTCTGGTCCCACAGAGCACCTGGCAATGCAATAATACTCTGAAAAGTGTCTCTGTGTGGAGCAAAGCGTGGCTGCAGACGGCGTCAGAGGGGGAATGCCATTCATTTTAAGAATTCACACGTGTTATTTCAGCACCCCAAGGAAGGTCAGCCAATACTTGAGGCACTTTCTCGAACGCACAAGCTAGAAAAACAGACCACGGACTTTTCTGTGTTGTCACTGGGACGTCTTTACTGAGCCATAAAGGAAAAACTATTTTGGTATTTAGCATTTTTTCGCCCCTACAAAGTCAGCATCCCATTCATCGTCTATGGCACAGACCTAGATTTCAAGTCCCACATTGGTGCTACAAGTTGAAGGCTTTTGTTTCAGATTTCCAGCTTTAGGAAAGAGCAGATGGAGCTCTGAGCACTGAACTGTTTAGATGCACATGTCTTTACCTTTAACACCTTTGATGATTTAAATGAACAAATGTCCTACACACCTTACAGTTAGGATAACAATGCACAGATAAGGATGCAGGCCTCTGTTTGTGGAGATAAAAGCAGTCACATTTGTGCTGAAGGAGATAAGGAAATTGTTGATTTATGTTGTGGGACTGAAGCTGAAGTCTGAGCAGGAAATGAGTCTGGGGTTATGTCTAAACCCACTCAGCCTGCCATGTCTGATGCACACGTCTGATAAAAGGGGACTTTTACATACTGAAAGACTCTGTTTGGGACACTTGGACAAAACAAACACACTTTATTTCCTCCATGATTTGAGCTACAGACCAACAAACCCCTGCTGCAGCCAGAGGAACCAGCTCAGCCTTCACACACCTGTGCGAAGGGGCGGAAGGAAAAGTTGGTCTTTCTTTAAAGTGTCCATAACAACGTGGAGGTAAACACGTGTGTTAGTTCTGCTGCTACAACATACAACAACTTATAAGTCAGTAAACCTCACATGAAAGCCAAACTCACCATGTGAAGCTGAGCAGGAGTGGACCGTCCGGAGCAGCTGCTCTGTTCTTTAAAGCGTCCGGAGAAAAGTCTGGACGCTCTTCGTCCTTTTTAAATCGTCTTATCCACAAACTCGTAACTTCACTAAGGTGTCTAGAGACAAAACTGCATGTTCGGTGTTATTTCTGTGTCTCTCCGGCTCCTCTTCCTGCCGCTGAAGGTGCGTTTGTTGTTGTGCGGAGAGCCGGACGGACGCTGCTCATGTTTAGAGAGCAGAGGTAAGCTAGCGAGAAAGCTAGCGGCTACATCCGGGTGTGGATTTCAAAATAAGATAGCCTACTTATTATTATTTCAAATCTTAAAAATACAAGTATCATACTTTCAGGTTATGATCCTTTGATTTGTGGACATCCATCATTTATGGCAAACAGTTAAATCTAAAACTCATTTTCCATCTCTTATTACTTAATGAAGGATTAATTGCAGCCCGAGTAGGTGAAAAATATTCAGGATTGCAACAATTAGGCCAAAAAAGTGACATAAATATGTACATTTCTTGTGCCCTCTTAGATTTACCCAAGTTGGGCACCATATAATCATTATTTTATCAATTTTATCTGATAAAATGTCAGCCTATATGCGTTATCTATTCTAGGCATATGGGCTGACAGAAATAAGATAAGATAAGATATTCTTTTATTAATCCCATGATGGGGAAATGTACAATGTCACAGCAGACAGGAGGAGATATAAAAGAATATGTACATCTACGGTAGAGGAAGTATGAAAAATAGAAGTAATATAGTATATAAGTGGGAAAAGGAAACTCAAAGTTGGGCGAGAGAGCTGCTGTAACAGGCTGCCACTGGTGTGGCACCATCTTGACTGATGTCAATGCATGTGAAATGGAAAAATCAAACAGTTTTTCCAATCAAAATTATATGGGTCAATGGTAAATATAGCCTTCACCTAACTGACAGTTGATTAGTGATGCCTCGCTAAAACAGTCATTACACTGTGAGGTGTTTCTGGCAAACTAGCGTCTCCAAAATGGCCATTAAATTAAATTAACATCTCTATAAAACAACTGGGAGCAGAAACTGGGAGAATAATCTAAATTTCACAGGCTATGGGAAGATTCATAAAGAGAATTAATAATGAAACATACAATGGGACATATAAGGATGTAAATTTGCCTTCAAGCCACAGTTAAAGTAGTATTAGCCTACTGTATATACACGGGAATGAAATTGTACGCTTTTATTTTGAATGCAAATTAACGCGCATCCGGTACTTTCCTGTCTCGTTTTTGAGCTTGACACACTTGGACGTCTCTCTCTCTCTCTCTCTCTCTCTCTCTCTCTCTCTCACACACACACACACACACACACACACACACACACACACACACTCTCTCTCTACTAAAACAAGTAGAGGCACTTTTGCTCATAATCTCTCCTAAAGCCAAAAAACACTCTCTGGGCCCCGTAGGATCTATTATGATTAAATATGAAAATAGCAGATATAAAAAACACTAAACAAATGTCTATCAAACGATTAATTTAATACAATATTTCCTATGAATACCTTAGGGACAGGTGCCTAACATAAAAACACAGCAAATTTAAGTCAAAATTAGGACCCCTTAGGTATATTATAACATTTAATCTGTGTCCAATAATGTCGAGATAAACAGACTGATTAAGTGTGGTTGAGTTGTAAAGGGATTACGGTACAGTACAATGGTTTGTCGTGAAGATAAAGTACCCTAGATCCCTGTTCCTGTTCCAGCACAACCGGTTCTTTGCTCTGTATTCTAAATATGTAGAACGAGGTCATACCTGACTAACCTCAACCCTCTCAGGCAAGCCTTTCTGCTCCAGAGGAGTAAAACAAGGCTATTCATAGTCCCACAGAGAGTTTTTTTTAATATCTGTGGTGCTGAATGTCACCACGTTTTTCACATATGCCAGAAAATGAGATAAGAAGCATAGTAATGATTAAAATTCCCTGTTTGCTTGTCAATTTTAGCCCTGACCTCTGACTGACCCTCTGGTTCCACATGCCATGAGGCCACATACTTCTTGTGCATACTTATTATTGCTCCTGTGTGTTTGCATAGGTCGGCTCATTCACTTCGTGTGTATGTGGCACATATCTTAAGTTTTCCTTCATTTGCAAAGAGCTCAACTCCATTTGCAGTGAAATTCAATTTACCGAACTGGGCGGCTCCGTGACGCTGGTGAGGCTCCAGCAATCAGGCCTGGTGGGAATGGAGGAAAATTATCCCGCACTTATCCGGCCACTAGAGAATTTGAGAAGAGTTGTTACAGTAATTGATAATTGTGTGTGGGATGAATGCAGCGTGTCTGCTGATAATGACCCCCAAATTCAAAACTCTGAGTCTGCTCTTCGCCACTCGAGCGTGGGGACATTGTGTTCCCGCCGCTCTCTGCTCCTGGCTGGGCCGGAGTGTGCATGCCCAAGATGCCTATCATGCCATGCGCAATTATGTTGTGTTGTCTGATAATGACCTCCCCTCCGCGTCCTCTGTGAGTTCATTTTATTCATAAACATGCCGGATGGAGATAATTGGTGAAAAGTAATTGGTCGATGACGCTGCAATTCATTTCACTCAGAAATGGCCCCTTGTAGATCTCCACCATTTGAGAGTCCACTTCCTGAATGTGAAACTGCAGTACTGTCCATTACGACACATTATGCAACTGCAGAGGAAGCTGGGAAAATATACTTTCCAGGAAGTCCTTCCAGGTGCACTATTATGGGATTCATGCACTTACTTGATATTCCCATTTGAGCACTTACATGATGTACAATATTTTCACACCGAGTTCCCTTCATTTGCGTGATTGCAGACGTTTCTTTTCTTGAGTTAGTTTTCTTGAGCTCTACTCTCAGCATCTTAAGTTTATGTGTTCATAAAGACAATTAAACCGACAAAAATCTGGTTATCAGTGAGATAAAAATAGTAAATGGACTGTATATGTGGAGCAGATTTCTAGTGGGTTTTGATCACTCAAAGTACTTTAACATCCGCTCTCCCACTCATAGGAGGGGCTACCAACCTAACCGACCAACAACTCACCCACCAAGAGGCATTTGTGGGTTCAGTATCTTGCCCAAAGCTACATTGACATGCAGACTGGAGGAGCCCGAAATCAAGTGGACACAGCCAGCGCTAAAAAAAACAACAAACAATAGAAGTAAGTCCGATGCACTCAAATGCACAATCCCCAGCAGTAAGCCCAATAGGATCTAAGTGACAGCAATGCCCAACAACAAGGAGGAAAAGAGCTCAACTAAAGCAAATTGCCTGAATGTCATATGAGGGGAAGAGGGGGGAATGTCCTGGTGACACCTGAACCCAAACACACTGCCTGTGTTACCTTGATCTGCTGCTCTCATAGTGTTGGGAGCTCAGAAGGGGAACAAACAGAACCAACTATGACGTGCTTTGTGCTCTCTGACCTGCCTCCAAACACTGTGACTCACATGAAAAGGTTGTTACAATGTGAACCCTGGCGGATAATCACCACAAGCCGGAGAAAAGGTATTTATTGACTCAAAAACAGACATTTTCATGTGGTTGAGTGACAGAATTAACAATGTATGCCATACATGCAGTTTAAAGGATCGTTCAGGTTTATTATAAACACAGCAACAGTTTAGCCAGATTAACTAAACCTCTTTGTGTAGAAAGCAAGCACAGCCAAGCTGTAATAATCCCTTGTTGCACAGGAAAACTGTGTGCACAACTACAGTATTTAAAATGTTGAATCTATGACAGACTTTCAATTTATTACCAAAAACAGAGCTGATAAAGGAGAGTAACAGTGCATGTTTAGCTCAAAATAGATGAAGTCTGTCACCCTAAACACGGCCGATCTTGGAAGTTAAGCAGGGTCGGGCCTGGTTCGTACTTCGTACGTTCGTACTTGGATGTGAAAAAAAGTCCTCCACACCTGATGCTGCTCCTGTTCACAGGCTTGAAATGAGCATCTGGCATCTGCACTGTTATTTCTTTGCTTACTTTGAGAACAGATGGGTCTGAAATTATCATCTGAGTGTTGTCTGATGTGTCATTTGAATGCATCAGCAAAGCGAACAAACAATTCTGAACCTTTGTAATCTAGCATGAAGGATAAAATTGTTGTCCTTAGAAGTTTTGTTTTGCTTGAAAATGTAAGAGCTCAGTCAGAAAAACGGCACAGCCTGGAAGAGAGCCCAGAAAATGTATATGTAAGATATTATAGGTGACTTAATGACAATTTCAATGGACAGCAACTGTAAACAGTATTTACATGCAAGCTGCAGAGTCGCTGTCGTATGTAAGATAAGAGAGACTTGATTTATCCCACACTGGGGAAATTCACTTGTTCACTTGATAAGTCACAAGAATCAAAAAGTTTGTTCATACATTTCTCCTAATCAAGGCCAGTTTCATGCGTGTTGTAATAACAAAGCAAACTGTAAGTACACAAGCTTCTTGTCTTCTCTAATCTCTGTGAAGTATTTCAGCAGGTTCTGGTAAAATAGCTTCAAGTTTATAGTCAGAACATGTCACTTGATATGAATATCAACATTTTTGGCGCAGCTCCATGTTGGCTCAGTGTGTTTATTTTCTGCAGGAATTCAGCTCCTTTTGTCGTTATTGGCTGGAGCCGCGAGGTGCCAAAGACTCCCTCAGCCATCTAATCTGGGTATCGGTGTGCCAAGGGAATTGCTTTGTCATTTACTGAACGGTGCACTCACTTTGATTCCCATTATCAAACGTTGTCCTTTTGTAATTGAGGAGCTTAATTAAAATATGCAATCACTTCATGAGAGTATGAGAGGAATATTTAATAGATCACCAAACGCTCTTTCCATCTGTATTTTGTGCACATTACCAAAACTGACAGAAATGGTCTAGAAACTGTGACACTGAGCATTCATAAGTGATGTGCTTTGCTTTATTTTAGAAGTGTCTCAATGGAGGATACTGCACTGTCAGATAATCGGCTTAAGTGACCATGCTTATGCCGATAATGCTTCAATTAACTGCTGCACTGGGCGATCACTGGCTCTGGTTTTCTGCACTCAGACTTTCATGAAGCAGACGGTCAGTGTGTGCACACAGTCTGAGAAGATTAGGCAGAGAGAGGCCTCCTTTGACGGTGGCCATGCAGACGGCTAATTTGAGATTGAATGGGCTGGCTGGGCGAAGCAGTCTCCATGTCCCTTCCTCTGTCTTTCTCGCTCTCAGAGTGAATTAAAAGAAAGTCTGGTGTGAGGTGCTAGAGCCCTGCCAGGAGCCTCGCTTATCCCCAGTGTAATTCTGACCACTTGCTTGAGAGGAAAGAGGCCCTCTTCTCATTAAAAGCAGTGATGGCTGTTCCTCAAAGCCTCATTTAAAAGTTTCCTCAACTATTCCCTCCACCTCAGACTCCACTTTCCTGACCACAAACCCATCACTCCTCCCACTGTAATTACGCTCTTATTGTCACCCCACCTGCCCCTTCATTTACCCTCTATACTTTTTTCCAGCGTCCAGAAAAGCCAGAACTGCAGGGTAAGATGGTACACGCTCTCCAGTCCCCTCAGGGTTCTTGAACAGCCTCCACACCCCTGGTGCCAGGGCAGATTAAGCCCCTCAGCGGTCTCTTTGGACAGATCTCGGTGTTACATAAGCCCTGGGCACGCTGGTGTCTCTCAAAAGCTTTCCTTGTCATGTTCAAAAGGCAGAACACGGCCAGTCGAGCACACTGGGACGGCAGGTGTTTACAGTACAGCTCTGTTACTGGGGGTGGATGGTCAGTTAAAGGCCGCTTGCTAATGCTACATGACACATCAGCATTTGAGACATGAGCACACGGTGTCCTCAGAGGGCCTAGAATGGCTAAGGAGGTTCAGGAGGGCCACATTAACAAGAAAAGCAACAGGATATGCAAGGACGGTGGAACCAGTGTGAGATTGACGGCAGCTCAATATGAGCACACTCAACAAAGCAATGCATGCTGGGTGACCTTTAGCTGTTTGCAGGTGAACCGCTCTGCCTGCCGTCCACAGAGAGGTTAAGCCCTGCAGGTATTCTCAGAGAGGTCCAGCTCACGTCCAGTACACTCAGCCGCACTTTTCTGTGATTGGCAAAGGTCTTTACAGTTCAAAGCTACTAAATTCACTTTGAGTCACACATGTAATAAGGTGGCACTTAGTTCAGGAACAGAAACAAATAAGAAAGTAGTTTTAATCAAGTATTGACTATGTTTAACGTTGTACCCACATTGTGTCCACCTGATCAATGTCAGTCCAATATTCACTCTCTTTTTTGGTCTCCACCAGCTCCTGATTGAAATATCTGGTTCTTTAGCTGCTAAATGTTCCACTATGTTCACCAACTAGTGTCTACTAACTTTGTCTCTCTGACATTTAGTGGTGGACAGCTAGCATGCAGTGGGATTTTAAAGCTTTTACACTGAAAATGTTGGTTCCAAAAATGGCCCTGTGAGCGCAGTGGGAGCGAACCAAAACAGTAAAGTTGTGAGTAACAAGATGAGGAGCTGCAGAGCTAGATGGGTTTGTCACTACAAGCAACAATTAGTCATGTGATCCATTATTAGTAATATTTTTTTGTAAACTTTCCACAGACAGGAGTAAAAGAGTGCATTTGTCTGGGACTATTTTCAGCCGCAGATTAATTGGCACACTAGTATTTATGGCTGCATGACAGGGTATGTGGACAAGACTCAATATAAACTTCAGAATAAAGAAGGAGCATGTCATTCATTTATGTGTTTAATCATTTCTTGCTTGACAACAATGCAATGCAGCTCTACAGCACAGAGGAATAAGATATATCAGGTTTTGGCTACACAGTTTGGGTATTTTCATGGTATATGTTGCCAATAAGAGAAATTAGAATAACATTAGCCTGTAAGATTCACATAATGAGCTGAAACATGAGCCTTCTCCTGGTTTGGAAATACAGAGGGGAGGATGTGGACGTGGTTATTAATATACACAGTGGCAGGCATACTGTAGGGTAATGTGGGTCAAACATGCAGAGTGCACGTGAGTAAGTGAAGCAGAGTAAACCTCCCTTCATGTCCTGACATTAAGGGGATGGTGGGGCATCTTGAATCAGTCTGAAACGGCCTCTGGTCTATCCGCAAGCGATGTGTGTCCTCAGCATGCACTGGCTGCAAATATACAGAGAAACAAGGCATGCACTTCATGTTGCTATATCGATATCTAATATATATCTTGCTGTATCTAATATAAAAACTATGCAATGATCCTGGTAGAAATATCCCAGTTTCCCACTTTGAAGGATAAGAAATGTTACCGTGGTTCCATCAAAAAAAGAGAGTGTGATGTGACAGACACAGTGTACTGATGAACTTGCTCCACATACTCACTGTACCCCTCCATGCACTCAATGTTCTCCCAGCCTGTTCTGTCACACTTTCTATTTTAATGTCAGTCTGGGTCAAGCAATATTCTCACTCTCTTTTTAAGCTGCTAAATTTGGGATTTAATCAAACAGAAATCAAAGAAAACTACCAGAATGTTTAGATGAGTCTCAAAATGCAGTTAAAACTCAATGAGTTACAGTGAAGACTGACGCCTGGCACTATTTTAACTGATGTTAACTGATGATGACTCAACTGGTTCACCAAGCATGTTCCAACAAAGCCAAAGCACTTAACAATTCGACTGAGCAACTTTACGACTTGTCACCCATGTTTGGCTTACATGTTCATTCTTGACATTGGGCACAACAGATGGCATATCAATATCACATGTGTTTATCACATAATCAAAGATACACGCTGTACCAATGAAGAGGACAACCGGTTTGTATCCTTTAGATATCTCCTGTCTCTCTCCACTGTGCCATATTGTGTTGTTCATTAAAGGCAGAACTTCTTTATAAAGAATTAATGTTTTGTTGCATCAAAGAGTGAAAACGCACACACACACACACACACACACACACACACACACACACACACTTACTGTAAGCCATGAAAAGTGCATGCATATACATACTTTAAAAGGAAAGCATGCTATTTGCTCTCTTGTTGAGAGTGAGATGAGAAGATGAATACCACTCTCTCATCTGTAAGCTAAATATGAAGCTACAGCCAGTTGCCAGTCTTTAAGCTAAGCTAAGCTAACTGGTTGCTGGCTGCAGACATGAGAGTGACATGGACCTCCTCCTGTAGCTCAGCAAGAAAGCAAAAAAAAAAGTGCATTTCCCAAAATGTCAATTGTCAAAACTATTCTTTGAAGATTAACCAAGAATAAAGATGGTTTTAATGTAGCTTGAGTGCTGCTGGTTTCCTCCAAATTCCTGTAAAGCTACTAAAAAGTAAAAATAGAACGCTATACTCTGAATATGGTCCCATCTTGGACACTGTGTAAAGTATCTTTGAAGGGTAAAAGCCCCCAGCTGATTAACTCTGATTGAAGGTCCTGAAATTACCTCCAGACTTGGTCAAATAGTTGGCTTAATGAAGGGCAGTTAATGGGGCGGAGAGCTATGCATGCATGCCATGTATCCATGCATCCCATCATCAGCAGTGCTGGGAGCAGCTGGGGCCTCGAGTTCATTTTTCGCCGGCTGGATTTTTCCTTGTTTGAGGAATCAGTTTATAGAGTACATGTATTTCTAATACTCTTCATTATAACGTTGGATCATGATGTTTTCAGTGGATTTAGGTCAAATACTTCACAAGAGAAAGGGTTTATCTGCAGCTGAAGCATCTTTTCTGAGCCTCATTTGATTAACATCTTCTCATATACTAACTGTAGTGTTTTGATGATGTGGAATTCTTTTGGCGTTTGAACAGTTTGCTTCCTTCACAATTAAGAGCTGCATAACTCAAGTTGTTTCATCTCATCCCCTCTCCAGATGGCAGCTATTTGAATAGGCATGCAAAGCTCTGATCTGCACAGGCCATTCAAAACAAAGAGAACAATCAGGCGTGCAGCTCTGTGCTCTGCTGTACACACAGTGATTTCACTATTAGACCTGGTTGTTTCAGCACGTGCTTACACCCTGAAAAGAACAAGAAAACATAGGCAGTCATCTAAAGATTACTTGGATGCAGTCATGAATACTAGAGTTCATGACTGACAGCTATAGACTAATTATGTAACTGTGCATGAATGTGCATCTGCATGCATTTGTGTCAAACCCATTTGTTCCAATTTTGTTTTTCTGTCTTTTGAGGTGCTGGCAGGCGACAGAGCAGTCATCATCTGGGTCCAGTAATGGCTTAAAACACAAAGAACCCCATTCAGAGGCCTCAGCAGGCATATCCCACACCCACACAGTCAAAAGGACACCCAGACCCATCCAGCACACAGCCTGGAGTCATTATGGAAAGCAACATGTACTTGCGTATCAGTAAAACATTCAGAGGAAAACATTGAGCAGTAGAGGAAGGCTCATGGAAGGAGAAATGAGAGCAAAAGGATGGAACAAAAGCCTGGCGACCATCACATCTGTCCAGCAACAGGATCTGTCTCCTTTGTCTACAGTGTTTTACGTTCATCAAACATACACAGGAGTTATTCCCACAGCTTACAACAATATTTTACGGTTTCAGCTATCCGAGGAGCTCAGGGGTGCACATACCATGTGTAAAGTGGGTCTGGTGCCAGGAGCGTCCCTGGACTGCTCTGTTAGAGACGGAGCCAGCAAAGATCTCAGAGGCAGACAGAGAGGCACTAATGCCTGTGAACTCCACACTGAGGCAAACAGCAGTAGAACAAAATCAAGGGGAACTCCAACAATATCAGTGTGCTCCTCAGCTCTGCTTCAGGCCGGACCCTTAAGGCTACATTACCCGCTACTTGCATACCAGACCTGAATCTCTAACTAAACTCTCAGCGGTTGAGTTGTATTGTGGGTAATGTAGGCACCAAGTTTTGACGAGGAAGAAAACTGTGAGGACTAAAACATACAATCTCTGGTCCAGCAATGTTACAATAAGCCCCCTGGTGCCCCCGTGAGCAGAAAGTGCCCTCTTGGCTGCCCCTATGGTAGATAAAACACGAGTGTCCTCTACGGTGAGCCAGTGAGCAAGAAAACATGATAAAGTGTCCTCTAGGGTGCCTTTCCAGTGGAGAAAATATGATGCAGTGCCAGATAGGCTGCCCCACATGCCTCTGAAATGTTAAATAGTTAATAGTTCACTGTGAGTGTAGGAGTTATACTTTATTTAATCTTAAACAGGGTTTGGAGCTGTTTCATCATAAATCCATCAAAGTGTTGGTTCCCCACCACATGCAGCTGGTGGCCTTCTTATGTTTTTTTTAAGTCCTGCAGTTCCCACAGCCTGAGTTTATTACTTTTATGATGAGTATATGCTGCATATACTGCAGATCATGAATTAGAAATATGTTACAGGTGTGTGTGACAGTGATCTTTGCTTGAGGTCTCATGTCTCTTTCTGTGGGTTTGTTTTTCGGTGTGGCAGGAATCCAGGAGTGTCTTAACAAGACTCCCAAAGTGCAAAGATCCTTAATTTTTTAATGAGCGTGACTCACAGGGTGAAACTAAATGTACTGTGTGGGTGCCAAGGTTGAAAATCAAACACACAGGCGTTTTAATATTCCCTCACTGAACCATTCCCTTTATGTCATAAATCTGAAATGTATTTGGCTTCGCAGCGGCTGGGATGAAATACGACACTCCAACCATCAATACGTACTGCAGCAGCCGACAGCACAACACAATGCAGACTCCCTCACTTCTGAAAGCTGCTGATTCCACATGTAACCCCACACCAGTGCAGACGGGGCCGGGCAATTGACTTTACCCATGAAATATTCATATGAAGATGTTTTGAAACACATTTGCATTTATTAAGAGTCACTCCATCTAAATAATGGATTGTGTAACATGACGCTGGAGACGGCTCGGTCCAACAGTAATAAAAGAAAGCATGACAACCACCTTTTTCACATAATGTGGAATCAGACGCCGCTTAATTATTTGTCTTAAAAGGTGGTAACACACTCAACATGAGGGCAAAAGGAAGATAAAGATCTAACTGAAAACTGTACTCTACATAAAAGCAACCACCCAGTGGGATTACAGGATTACTGCATAACGCAGAATTTACCTTTTTCTTGTTGATATGCATGATTGTCACAATTGTGGTTATTTACAAATCTGGGGCAAATTGCTTTAGTATTATTGAAACAGTCACTACTGAAGCCTAAAGACTATAAACCAAACACACAGGTTGTAACTAAGAGCAGTGATATTTATTGTGGTTTATTCTCATCAGCCTCCATCAGGAGTGGATTTGGGAGTCATGTGTAGAGCACCCACTGCCCCCTGTTGGCTGCAGATGAAAAGACACAAAAAGCTGCATCTCAAACATTTTATTTTATTTTCTTTAAAAAGTAGCTGGTTCGATAAATCATAATTGTACAAAAAATGAGTAAATAATGTGAAAGTGCTTGTGTCACCCCCTAAAACAGACAGTGTGGCAGTTTTACAATGAAATACTTTTCTTTACTTCTCGTCACAGTATGTTTTTGAAATTGAAAGTATTTTATCAACACTTTTAACGGAGAAATCAGTCTTATTATACAGTAGCATCTACATATAAAAAGGGCTATCAAACTGTTCTGAAGCTTAACATTACTCAGGTCGATGCTCCCATTTTTGGTTTGATTGTGAATTACAATCAGAGCTGCTATTTCATCCACTTTATAGTATTTCTATCTTATTTTGACTCCAACAGCTTGGTTGAACCTCATGTTACAGACATAAAACTGTCAGTAGTCTTTTGTATGGTATCTGTGGATCAGCTGTTCTTCCTTTGTTTCTAACCTTTAAAAATAAGTGTAGAAGAGTTCAAACTGACCCACAATGAACAGAGAAAATGGTCCGTGCTACCTATGAATTATTCACATTATCATTTACTTCTGCGAGGCTTCATTTTCCGGTACAGTTTTCTTGATAGTTCGTGGAGTCTTTGTTGTTTTGGCCGCTTTCTCCGCCCTCTCTTTTTTAACCTCTTCCTTCTTCACCACCACCTCGTCCTCCTTGCCCTCGTCGCCCTCCTCGTTTTCGGGCTTGGTGGGGACCTTCCTCAGCTTGGGCTTGGCCCTGACGGGAGCTGAGAAAGTGAGCGAGGACTTGATGAAATCCAGAGGGAAGATGCCCACGTCCCCGTCGAAGCGGTTCTTGGTCACCTGCAGGGACCTGCGGCCGGGACACGTCACCAGCTTCTTCTCCTGCAGAATGAGGACGTTGTCGGCTTCTTGGCTGGCCTGGAAGAGGTTAAAGGTCAAGGTGTGTCTTAGTAATGTCGAATAACTGCAGATTTATAAAGAGAGTTGGGACGTAGCTACTTTCATGCTAACATCGAGCCAAAGCATGAGGGCTGCAACTAACAATTATTTTCATTGTCCATTAATCTGTTGATTATTTCCTCAATTAATCAATTAGTCGTCTGGCCCAGGATGACGTCCTCAAATGTTTTGTTTTGTCCACAACCCAAAGATATTCAGTTGATTGTCATAGAGGAGCAAAGAAACCAGAAAACACTCATATTTAAGAAGCTGGGGTCAAAGAATTTTCTCTTTTTTTCTTGGAAAAAAAACGATTAAGTATCAAAATAGTTGGTGATTTATGAAACACAGAAAAGGGTAAATTCATGTAAAACCATTTTTAAAAAGTGTGATATTGTCAGTTAAATACTTTCTAAGTAAATTCTGAGACTGATTTTGTTCAAATCTATTCATAAACTTCAGAGAAATTCAATTCGTCACAGTTTCCTTCTGTTTCTCCTTCGGGTCGACTGAACTGAAAATACCCAATTTGCTGCAGAGTTTCGTTCAAAACAGGAGACGCTCCTCTCTCACCTTTGCCGAACCAAAGATGGATGCCGTTTGAAGTTCTCTGTCATCCTCCTCTTTCCTGGGGTGGATGATCAGAGTGACGTGACAGCTGCTGTTGGTGACAAACTTCCTGAACACTCCAATGATGTGGTCCTGGACCGCAAACCTGCACCACAGGAAACATTATTTATTTTCCATATTTGTCATGGACAACGCACCTTAAAAGTACTGTAAACCACAATCACAAATAACTGGACCAAAACTACATTCAGGAGAGAAACAGTTCATCTGTAGAACTTAACTCACTTGTCTACTGAGAGGTTTTCCTGCCCCATCATGAACTGCAGGTTGTCGATGATGACGTGGTTGATGTCATACATGTAGACAGCATGTTGCATAGTGTCCAGCACTGTCCTACAGAAAAGGTTGGACAAGGGTCACACTGGTTTTACTTCAATCTGTTGATGTAAAATCTTTATTACGCTGCAGGTGAGTAATCACATTTTCCACTTGCCACAGTTATAGTAAAACCCTCAAGTGTTCAAGTTACATTAGCTTCAGGGCTGATTATTTCAGCCAAATAACCTGCCGATTCTTTTCTCGATGATTTGCTCAGTCAATTAAATGCCAGAACAAAAGGTGACGTCTTGTTTTGTCCAACCAACAATCCAAAACCAATTGTTATTGTTAAATTATATAAAACGGAGAGAAGCAGGAAATTCTCACATTGAAGAGACACAGAGACTGTTTGGCATTTTTATTCCAAAAAGGCTTAATTGATTCATAGATCGACAAAATAGCTGCCAGATAATTTTCTGCTGCTCTTTTTAATACAATATTGAAGAATTGAAGAACAGAGCTTAGAGCTATTGTTGAAGTAATCCCGTTGAATTATTTGATGTCCTATTCTTGCCTGACACTCGCTGAAAACTGACAGTTACATTGTGATGACTGGGATAAAAAGAAACAAGGCTGTTTCTTGGCACTTTGATAAGACTTACTTGATGTTCTGCTGCCCGTGGAAAGTCATGAAGTACAGCGGCAGCTCTTCAAACTTGTCTGCCCAGAAGTCGTACTGCTCCAGGTTTTCCTCCAGCCTCTGCATGGCAAACTGTGTCAGCATGATCTTAGCCAGACGCACGTTGTTGATCTCAAAGCTGCCCCATAACGTGTTGACTCCCTGCATGCAAAGGTCCAGGGCAACCTCGCTGATAAAGGTCGTCTTCCCACTGCCTGTGGGACCTGGTGAACAAAGAGACTTATTACATATTAAAGAGAAACTATAGGTTGTAAGCTGTGCAGAGTGGATGAGAGATAATGGCAAAAAGTCCAAAAGATGTGGTACACAGCACAGCCTTCCTGGCCAATATATATTAAAAATAAACTTTTACCTACTGTGTGTGCGTGAAAATTACATCTTTCCCAAAATGTGATCCATATATATATATACATAATAAAAGATGATATCTTCAACATCAACATTCACAAATACGGAATTGGAACAGAGGAAAGAGAAAAGTTTTTAAAAGCTACATTGGTTGATTGTTTGGCCACTTTGGGGCACTGAAACAAGCGAAAAATACACTTGTATTTTTATTTTTTCCAGCTTTGTCTCTGTGCCATTTGGCAGGCAGTGCTGTGGAGTTTATGGGCCAAAACAATGAGCTGAAAGATGCTAAAACGTTCTGTGGAGCAACTGCAAATTTGGGTGATAATTCTCTGCGGGTTCGTCACCATATGTGACACCTTCCACATTACACAAAGTAATTTGATCCATTCTGCATATAAAATATTGATTAGTGCAGCTTTAATGTTTTATGAGGCTATAAAAGATACATTTATGACAGTATTAAACGGGCACGAACCAGGACTGTGAAGATAAACAAATAACAGCTCACTCACTGCAGGGAACCACGACCATATCTTTAACTATGATTACTTGAGGAACATATGAATCTGTTCTTGTACCTGTGAAAACAGTCAGCTCTCCCTTGCGGTGTCCCTTCAGGATCCTGTTGAGCTCTGGAAACCTCGACCACTTAACTCCAGCCACCTGATCAGTGTTCACCAGCTCTCCGTACACGTCCTCTCTCAGCTGCTTGAAGGACACTATGGACTTATGTGCTGCTGGGATGGACGATTTGATGATTTGGCCGAAGTTCTTCCCCCGGGCCAGCGCCTCCACGGGACACGGCCGGAACTCCCCAGGCCGCACCAGCGAGCAGCGCCTCAGACCCAGCTTGCGTGAGAAGATCTTTGACGCCTCCCAGGAGCGGATGTCGCCTCCCAGCCACAGCGTCACACGCTTGAACTGTTCCAGGTAAGGCAGCAGGATCGGGGGGAGGCAGCTGACGCCACGTGGAAGAGCAACACTGGGGAGTCCTGTGGCCTGGCTCACAGCCAGAGTGTCCAGCTCATGTCCGGTGAGCACCACCTCCGAGTCCATGCGGCCCACCAGCGGGAGGCCAAACAGGTTGTAGTACAAATTACACTTTGGCACTGTAGCTTCATTATAAGTAACTTTCTCTGTGTCGGTGCTTTGGGCAGAGAGAAGCTTCACCCCCTTAAGGGAGGAGTCAGGTCCACCAAACCAGGGGAAAACCAGACTCTTGGTAGGCTTGAAGAGCCTCACACCAAACTTCTTGAGGGTTGCATTAGAGATCTTTGTGATCTGAAACAAAACATTGATATACGTTAATTTTGGCTATTCTTTTTTGATCCAACTGGCATTTATTACACTTTAACATTCCTGCCATGGTTGAACTTGTTTGTGATAATTAAACCAAAGCCTCATAACGACTGAAAACCAATCTAAAATATGAAAATCTATCTATCTATACGTTTAATGGTGTCTGGAAATAGTGTTGTAGCTTTGATTATTCTGACTTATAAAAAGAAAACACACGTGCAAATCAGTCACTTTGCATCTGGAGATAAAAATCGCACATCTCTCACTAATTCAT
This sequence comes from Pempheris klunzingeri, assembly GCF_042242105.1. Taxonomy (NCBI): domain Eukaryota; kingdom Metazoa; phylum Chordata; class Actinopteri; order Acropomatiformes; family Pempheridae; genus Pempheris; species Pempheris klunzingeri. Next base: position 4,619,505 of record NC_092031.1, read on the forward strand.
CCTCAACAATACCTGGAACATGGTTTTAATCAGCTGAGCCTCGTCCTCTGGGAGGTCAGTGAAGGGCACGGAGCTGGACCAGATCCTCTGCACCTCCCTCAGCTCTCTCTCCCTCTCCTCCTGCTCCTCCACGCTCTCTGGATATCCCAGCAGCACATGAGGGCTGAGGAAGTCCTGCCCCTCCTTCTGCATCACCTCCAGGCAGTCCTGGAGATCCTCCCAGCTCCCTTCCACCAGTGTGTCTTTGCACAGAAACTGTCCGGTGATTTTGTCGATGAACAAGTTGAAGCTGTCCACCCTGGCAGGCGAATCGACAAAGATGGTGGGGATATGGAGGCAGCTGTAGCCATCGTGGAAGGGAATTTCCTTGGAGCGCAAATACTGTTTGATGTCTGTGACTGTGATGGGGCTCCCAGGAAACTCCACAGTAGACTTGGCATCCTTTTTATAAGCCCTGGTCCAAATGTGTGGCAGGAAGCAGCCTTTGCCCCAAAGCCCTAAACCACATGGAGGCCTGTGAAGGAGCCTCTGGGTGAGAAGTCTCACACATGGGGACAGAGAGGGTCTTTGGTGGAGAAACCTCTGGGCTGCCACCCGCAAGAGGCAGGCGGTGCCCTTAAGCTGCAGGCTCCTCCACATGAGTTATCTGGTTAGGGTCTTTAAACTGCAACAGACAAGAGAATAAGAAGAAACATCAGCCTTATACAAATAAAACACAGCTAAAAGGTGTCTTAGGGTGACCTATGCTAACGTTAGTAAGAGAAAGGACAGACAGTGACGCAGAAAACCGGTTTTTTGTTATCAAACGAGCATTGACTGTACAGAAAGTTAGCCTGAATATGCGTGAAAGCCTCAGCTTGAAATAAATTAAGTTTAATAACAGAAACAAACACAAAATCCATCTTACTTGCTCTGCTGTTCGCCCCCACTTTCCCCCATGCTCCTCCAACCCGGGCTTTTCGGTTCGTCTCCAAAACAAGTCCGTGTGAAACATACAGCGAAAGATACCGTTAAATGCGACATTTGCTAAAAAACATTTAAAAAAATACTTCAAAGCATTTAAAGTGTATTTTTATACTTAAATATTTAAATATATATTTGAATATTTGCTAAAATCTCAGTTAGCTGATGGAGGCTGTTATATTATGAAGTCATATTTTTTTAAAGCGTCGTCTCAGTTCTGTGTTTCAGTCCGGAACTCTTAAATCGACGGACCGCGCTGTGTTCATGCCCGTCAAGTCGTCCTCTATGAACGTTGTCGCTGTTAAACGCTTTAATCTGGTTGGGTTTTTTTTCTTCCGTCGAGCTGTTTTAACAACACATGAATGATAGTTTCTATTAACCGCTGGTTGAACGATGACTTCCAGAGGGACACCGAGCCGCTTCCTCCAAAGTGTTCTTCAAAACGGCGTCGGTCGGTACGTCTGCCAGCTGAAACGGATCTCCATCATCTTCTCCAAAAATGCACAGAGCTCTTTGGGAGCCAGGTAAATAAAATAAAAATATACAAACTGTGTGTTTAAATCAACGAGAGGACATTTGCTTAAATAATGTACATGATGCTGTGCTACTTTCAACTTCCTCTCTACTAAATTATGGAAGCAAATATTGTACTTTTCACTCCACTACATCTATTTAATGTAGATTAATGTAAAACATTGATTAATTAACTGTTACATTATGATTTATTATTATAGATGAAGTATCAGCAGTGTATAGAATAATTAAAATCAGTCCCACTTTTACCAGCTGCAGAATTGAAGTGATGCACATTAATGCATTACACATTATTCATCAAAACTTATAATTCAGTAATACATGGGCCATTCTGCATAATGAGTACTTTACTGTGGCTTTAAGTCTAGATGTTCCAACAGTGATCTAATTCTCTGACATTTTACAGACCAAATTATTAATCGACCACGATCAACAGATGAATTGATGATGATTATGTACCATATTATTTGATTGTTATCAGTAACATGTTTGCAGCATTATAACGTTACAGTTAATGTGTTTTATCAGTGCAACTTGTTTTTTTTTTTTTAAATATAATATTAGTTGTGCAGTATTTTGTCATGAAATGTAGTGGCTTTGGAATATAAAGTGGCAGTAAAGTTCAAGAGCCCAAAAACTGTACTCATGGTGAGTGTAGTGCTTGAATAAATGTGCCTGGCAACAGCAGATATTCTTGGTTACCACTAATAGGACACAGACCACCATCAACACCATTTCCACCCTGTCTGAACTCAACCCATCAGTCAAAAAGCAGAGTGACAACAGCACCGCTGCCCTTCTTCCCTTCCCCTCTTTTTCAGGGAGTTTATTGAGGAGGGAGTGGTGGATTATGCCAAGAAGAACCCTGCAACCGTCGTTTACGTGTCTCCTCAGTCATGCAGGATACCCAGAATAGTAGCAGAATACTGTGAGTGCTCATGACTTTGTGTTCTGATGGGACATCTGACTAACTATGAAACTATGACTTCATTGTAGCACATGTTGTACACATGTGTATGTATAGAATTCAGGTATTTTATAGGCAATTTCTTGAATATTTATAGAAATAATTTTTTTGAAATAACTTAATGATAATGTTAATAATGTCGTTTGGTACTACTTACAAGGAAAATTAAGACAAAGTTGAGCTAGCTGTGCTGAGTTTATAAGCAATGTTTCTTTGAAAGTACTGCTGAAATCATATATACATTGAGTATGCTCGTCTGTAGAGCACTGTCTCAATAATTAGTTATAATTAGTAGCCAATTACATGGTAATTACACAAGAAAATAAAGTTACACAGCAGCTTCTTGCTACAATATTAATACTTACCTTATTTTATTTCACCATGGTAATCCATTCAGTATCAATGCTGCCTTCAAGCAAGGATTAAAACAGACAACAAAGCAACAATGAAAAAATCCCTTAATATTAGTATTGATACTATCAAAGTTTTAGGCAGACTGCTGAGATAAATTGTAGTGTAAACATACGTTGGCCATGTTAAAATGATCAAAATGCTATTTGTTTAAAATCATAGGCATACAGAACAGTTGAAAGGTCAGGCTCAGGGTTATAATCTATCTTCTGGTGAAGTGTGTGACAAGTTTAATCTACAAATAAATATTTAAGAAACATGAAAAGTGAACCATAGTAAAGAAGTAATGAGATTATATTTGTTTCTACTCTTAGATACTATAGGGGGCAGCATAACACAGTGGAGAGAGGTTTAAAATAACTTAGTTAAATGGTCTCACCCAGAATCATTTGTTCATGTTGACACTGTTCTCATAATGTTCACACATTTCACAACAGCCAGGTTTGTCAAAATGAAACTATGTCCTTCTTAAATCTACTCATACTTACTTATTTCCTCTTTTCCCGTCCTGCAGTAAATGGTAATGTGAGGGAAGAAATGATCACAAGCAAAACAGCGCCACAGATTTCAGAGCTTTTGACAAAGCTGACCAATCAGTCTGGCCTGGACATCATCCGCATCCGCAAGCCCTTCCACACAGACAGCCCCAGTATCCAGGGCCAGTGGCACCCGTTCACCAACCGGCCTCCATCTATCGGCCCCATCAGACCACAGAAACAGGTCGCCGAGTAAGGACTGACCAAAGTCTAAAAGTTGACTGAATCACTGTCAAAGGATGTGTCCTGTATTTTTGAAGCTGTTCAGATGTCTGCGACCTAAATGCAATCAAGGTCGAGTCGTTCTCATGTTGCAATCCTGCAATCTTCCAGTGTGTTTGTTTGATTATTCTGCAGAAGACCCCAATATTGATTTCATATTTTTCACCTTGCCCTTCTGTCTGGTGGTGGCAGCAAAGCCACTTTAGCTGTGCAGAAAAGTGCACAAAGCTCCGGCTCTGAATGCCACATTTGAATAGACTCTACATGAATCCACCGCAGGCTTGTCAGCTGGCATATTAAAACGCAGATAACTGTTTAATCTAAAGGTTATTTGAAGATTTGTGTAGTGGGTGCAGCATTTCCAAAAAAGATGGAACTTTGTATGGAATAAAACAGAAAGTTTGTGCAATTGCTGGCGTTGGTGTTTAAATTTAGATTTTCTTTTGAGCTGTATTCAAACAGCTTGTCAGAAGATCAACAGAGCAAAACTGATTGCAGTGATGCCGTCTGCATCGTTAAGTTTGACTGATTTAACTGCAGTTGAAATAGACAGACAAGACACATATCCGACGCACACCTTTTTTTATTTGTATGACACTGGGAATGTACATGTTTTTACAGTTTAATACTCGGGTAGGTTTCCTCACTGCACAACCTTAAAAGGTCCAGAGCTTAAATGATCATGACAGATGGTTGTGTAATAGCTTGAGGGACAAGTCTTAACCTTCAGCAGAGAGCCTCTGTATTGAAAAAACAGAAAACTAAGTCTACACCAGTGGGTGATTTGTTCAAATTCAACAAGGCCAGTGTTGGCAAAACTACTCAGTGCTGTCTTCGCACTTCTCACCCTGAATTCATCATTTTTGACTGCAAAAGGCATGCCGACTGACCCTGCTCTCTCTCCACAAATGGCTCCGGTGTTCTTCTCAGCACCCAAAATGCATCCACACAACTAGTCATCGGATGAATACAAACAAGCAGGCTTGTATGGAGTGAAAGGTGCCGCCAGGACACATTGCTTGTTTTTGTTGATTTATGGATACTAATCTGCTGACATGTATAACTCTGGCCACAGGAAATGATGAGGCTATTTGTGAAAATGTATGTAGAATAGGAGCGTGAGATGACTGCAGAGGATGGTGAAGAGCGGGAGACAGTGGAGCCGAGCTCTGCAGTCACTGATGCTGATTTCACTCATTTTCTCCCAAATATCTCGACTTGGGTTGTAATTTATATCTGTAAAGGCTGTGGACGCCCTCTCCCATAAAATAACCTTCAGCTATATACCGTAGATTGCAGTTACTGCTTGTCACCGCTTAGCCTTAATGTGGCTTCATTTAAATGATCTGTAAACTTATCTCACCAAATTTCTGTATAATTAAACTACTTTCAGAGGGATCAGTGGTTTCTTTAGCTGTTCAGTCCGTTTTAATGTAAGGCGTTGAAAAGCATTATTGGCTGATGATGTGAAAATGTCCTCTGTTGTTTCATGCTCACTTCCTGTACTTTAATTTAGCTATGGCACCAATTGCAGATCTTGGAGCCACTGTGCTCTCATCACACCCGCTCTCCCCAATGGGAACTGGCACAGCTAGACCCACGCTAGGACATTAAAAAGCTCTAAATAAAGATGCTGTTGCTAAGCTACTGCCTTGAATGCTGCTCTGAAAATGTTATGTCTTATGTTATACCTCTGCTCATTCAGAGTCACATATGTGTGTAAATGACTCTGGGATCATGTGGGCTCTATTCCCAGTGGAGGCCAGTGGCCTAGCCACTTGCCCCAAGCTAAAAACAACCGAGCATCAGGGTGTCTTGAGAACAGAAGTCGGTGTGAACATGTTTTGCATGTAATTTCCTGGCTTCCTCCTCAGGGCTGTTGACACTGACATTTTTTCCCAAAGCTTAACTAATGCAAATCTTTTTTTCATCTGCATGAAACCAAGTGGAAATCTAATGAACTGTAATAAATAAGACATGAGAGACAGTATAAAAAAGTCCTTTCTGCTAATTGCTCAGGTGGATAAACCATCTTACAAGAAGTAAGGACGTCACTTCTATATTCTGAGAGATAAGTTAATTATCTACATCAAAAAATCATACAGAAGCAACTTGATAAAAAGTGTCACACTTTACAAGTGTATACTACATGACTTTTAACAGGATACGTACAAAAGAACAGTGCAAATGTAAATTGTGAACTCTTAACACCAGTTTCTCTGGCCAACACCTAGAGAAATAATGCACATCTACATAAAATAAACCGTATTTTGCATATTGACACAGCAGGATGTAAGTAATGTTGTTTAAATTGCAAAAACAAGTGCTTTACTGTGGGTTTGTGTGCACAATAGCTATTTTTACCTAAAGTCCATAGCACAGTATATAGTGCAGAGCCAGGGTCTACGGTAAATAGACTCTTTAAGAGAGAATGAATCAGCAGCAGCAATGGTCACAGGTTCAGATTAAGTTCTCAAACATGTTAAGGATTGTCCACAGCTTGATGATGAGGGCACATGATTATTGGAGTTTTTGTACAATACATGATTAAGTACGATAACATGTTTAACTCAGTACAAATTTTAAACTTGCAATAAAATGTAACCCAACAAGAACATTTCTTAACAACTTTGATTTAAATAAAATGAAATGCTCACATAAATCACACCAATAAATTAACATGGACCAGAAAACCATTACTCTTTCTGAGCTCTGTTATAATAGTATATTATAATTATAATTATAATTTAGGGACACAGATTCGTATTTCAGCAGTCTGATTGTTATGGGAAATGCATGCAATGGAAATTCAAACCATAACATGAGCTAGAAATATGAGAAGAGTATTTGCAGTGTATTCAATGTTTAACTCAGAAATATCCAATGGTTTTCTGGTGTTTTCACAAACAAACTCCAGGGCTCTCTGAATACTGGTTCTAATTAATTAGGGGCAATCACAGCCATTTAGAAACTCAGCAGGGTCCTTGAGAGAGAGCATGAATGTGAGCAGAGAGAGTAATAGATGATGCTGCCATGCAGAGGGGACGAGACAGGGAAACAAAAGAGGCAACAGAGAGGGAGAGATGGGAGGAATGAAGATGAGGATGAAAACAAGTGGCTAAAAATTCTGACAAGAAAAGCTGCAAACATGCAAGTGCAAAGAAGCTTCTGATTGACAGAAGTTCACTCCGATATGTGTCCAATACATATGCTATTGGTTTAGTGGGGTCTGAAATGTATAAAAGCAGATCATCTGCATAATGTGATATTTTCTGTTCGGCTCCACCCGAAATAATGCCCATATTTGAATTCATCCATAAGGACAAACAGCAGCGGTGAAGGTGGACAGCACTAGCTTGTGCCACGGCCAAGAGGAAAATATATAGAATAATTGTTGTTGGATCATACATAGGCATATGGTGAGGAATACAGCAGCTTTAGCCAAGTCAAAAAGAAAAAAAATCCAAATTTGTTAAGGATTTGAAATAATTGAAGTAATTTTTTTGGCATCATCATTTGAGTAACAAACGAAAAAAGTCTGTTAATTCTGTCTGATGTTTTGAAATAGTATACAGCAGAACAGGCTCAAGCAAAGGTCAAACACTCTGGGTAACAATTTATAGTCTGCACTCGGTAAAGACACAAGCCTGTAAACGAACTGAAGCAGACGTTTCCCCTTTTTAAACAAAAGCAGAGGCTGAGACTTGGCATTACTTCGCAGAGAGATGGCCAGATTGATAAAAATCAGTAAACATAATCAGTAGTGGTAGTGAGGTTAGAGTTCAGTATGCTTAAAACAAACTAGGTCATATATATAAAGGTGTTTATACCTGCTATGAATGCTAAAATGCCTGCTAGGGACAAGCTGCTATGAAGTGAACAAAAGGTGATAAGGGTGCACACATCTGGACAGTCTCTCCTCAACAATATTCATGGTGTTGTATCCAGTAGTTTGAACAAAAAGAGTTTGTTGTTCAAGGAGTGAAAAAAAAGAGCCTCATTAGCATGGAGGTGAGCAGGTAAGCTCTTTGTGTGAATCATACTGAGGCATTCTGTCAGAGAGAACTTCTTCCATCAGACCGGGACATTTATCAGTCTGCAAAGGGTGCATTTCCTGCACTATGTTCTCAATCAAAAAAGGTTCAGAATAAAGTGGCTTACATGGCAGTCAAGAAGACGACTGAAAACCTGCAAAGTGCAAAATAGCTCCTACTTCCTTGTATCATCATCTTTTTCCTGCATGGCTGAGCAGGACACTCAGGTCAAATGTTTTTTTCTCCGCCTCTACCTGCGGGAACGACAGCGCTCTGTGCAAACAGACAAGAAGCCCCCGTCCTCTCTTTGTGGAGGCGAGCCAAGTACTGCTGTTACTGTCAGCCACGCTGATAAATGCACACCACGAGTCACCGTCGAGGGCTGCTGCTGAGCCACTGCTACAAGAGCTGATTCAACAATTCGCTGGAAAGACAGATTTTTATTTACCACTGGCCGTGACACGTTTACAAACTACTCAGAGATTCATTTAAGTCACTTCCCTCTAAGTTATACACGTGCTACTTAATCATAGCGCTGTTCACCTTGCCAAGGAAACACTGTACAATCTGCAGCTCACGTTGTGTCGGCATAGCTCTGATGACAGTTAACACCGACGGTGCCTTTGAAGGTTGCGTGTGTGAAGGTCTTCTCTACTCTGATTCGGCGACCAGCAGCTTTTTCACAGCAGAGGACAAACACAGCCCTATGTCTGTAATTCACTGTGGTTTAAAGAACTGGGTGGAAACAATTTTGCCTCTCTCCGTAACATCATTTTGAAAGAATCCAGTGTGTTTACATGAGTCTTTGAAATTATTGAGATGTAACTATAGTCTCAGTGTTTCAGGAGAAAGCAACATATTCAAGGTGTAATGAAAGTTAATCTAAAAACAGGGCTTCAGTCTGACAAAGACAAAGTATAATTATGTTTAGTGGTATAAATATAAAAACAGCAAATAAGCACTTTCTTTACAGCATCATCTGTTTTTTTTTTTTTTTTTAGTGTGTTTTGTGGTTTCCTCTCGGCTGTGATCATCACTGAATTCAATCAATCTGACCACAAACCTTTCATGGTCTTTAATAGACCACTCGAGCTGCTATTCATACAGCTGTATCGCTTTTGTCACACTGATGCTAAAAACAGAAAGACACCAGAAAAAGAAATCAAAATTGGTTCACAGTTTGCTACAACTGTTTCCGTTGGCACTGACACAAAACAATGCTACTAACAGCTGCAACAGTGATGTAATTATTGCAATTCACATGAGAACAGAGGAAAAGGAAGAAAGAGCGGTTTAAATAAATTGAAATGTATGATTTGTCGTACCACCTGAGCTCTCATGCACTGTAACAGATCTGGCTTCTTAAAGTGATACTTAAAAGGTGGCTGTAAGTTGCTCCTTCATAGAGAACAAAGGCGTGTAGTCAGATCAAATGTTTAATGTTGTGGCCATGTAATAATACACGTTAGATTTTGGGTGGAGAATCCCTTTAAACTCCATGGATCAACTCCTGGGCTGATTTTTTTTTTTACCTACGTCCCATTTGGCACCTTTTTGTGTCATCTGACCTCCATCTTTCACAAGTCTCCAGAGAGTCTACACTGAGGTAGCGTCACTAAGCTCCCAACTCATAGCAATTTGTAATGTAACAGTCCAGTATATGGCCAAATTTTTCACAGCTCCTCTTTTTGAATAGCAACCTCTGGTTTGTGCAGTCCATTTTTGAAGTGAAATCATGGGCCACTTGTCATGGGAGACACGGGAGGCTGCACATTTCAGATCAGTTTAGGACACGACCTGCAGGTACTCTGACACTGGGTAAATAACAGCAGCGTTTCAAACAACAGTCAGTTCTCCCAGCAACTACGGGTCACCATTGGGGTCAAAATAAATAATTGTGGGACAAAGACTGAGAGGGGCGTCCTAGATGGAGCTCTCATCAGGCTGCAGGTCCAGCTGTGTGTGTTTCCTCTTCTCCAGGATCCTGTTGAGCTCCTCTGTGAAGGAGTGGTAGAGCGGCGACATGCCCTCTGGGTCGGCCTGCCTGAGCAACACGTAGCTGTTCCCGTTCATCTTCCTCAGCACGCTGGGAAGAGTGGCTGACAGCCCGTTGGCGTAGTCCATGTTGGGCAGGGGAGGTGGCATGGGAAGAGGAGGGGCTGGGGGAGGTGTTTTGCATGGCGAGAACTGGCCATCTCCTGGTATGATCTGGAGGAAGCCATCACCAATGTCCCCAAAGGACGGCACCGAGATGGACAGACGACCCTGGCGGCCATTGCAGTGGCTGGAGATGGTTTTGAGTTCTAGATGGGAGCTCCTCTTTCTCTCAGAGGCCCCGAGGACATGCAGCCCCTGCTGGGAGTACTTTCGGTCCTGAGGGGCCCGTCTGGTGCAGAAGCTCACATAAAGCAGCACCACAGTCAACACCAAGCAAAGCCCCCCGAGAACCGCCACCAGGGAAATGTACACGGCCTCCATGTGTCTGTAGGTTTGGAACTCGGGTCCTGGAGGCAGCGGGGCAGGAGGTGAGGGCAGAGGCTGCTCAGTGGGGCTGCTGGTGGAGAAAACAGTAGGACTGGAAACTGTAGTGGGGTTAGTCGTGACTGTGGGCTCCACGGGCAAGTACGCATCTGTGTGCACTCTGACTGTGTAGAGATAAACCAAGACTGAGACAGAGTTCTCAACAGCAAAGCAGCGATAAGACCCGCCCTGTTTGGCACGAGCTCCGATTATGAGGAGGCCATCTGTGCCGATGCGGTAGCCCGAATTGAGGCCGTATCCCTGGAGCTCTTTGCCGTTAAGCGTCCAGCGTGGACTTGCCAGGTTGGAGTGTAGTTCGCACTGGAGTAGCACATCGTCACCCGCCATCACAGAACGCCTACGATGCACCACTGAGGAACAGAAAGAGGGGACAAGAGACATGAAATGGAGCTATAAAAGAGATTAAACAAGAAAAGGTAGAGCGAGGAAGATTAAAGGGTGGAGAATGCCAGTGTGACAAAAATGCAGCAGGATAGAGAGACGACTATAGAACGAGATGTCAGGTAACCAAGGCTACGTTTCCAAAGTGCAGGTGAGCAACCTGTGCTGCTCAACCTTTCAGCATCGCTTTCCATCACATTTCCTAAGCCTCTTTAAAAGCACTGAGCCCCGCAATGCAGCCAGCATGACTGCCTGACCTCCAGCGAGCGAGGAACTGATTAAAATGTGTATGCTGGGACCTGGGGGATGGGTGATCAGTGTACACCCATGAAATCCCTTAATAGCTGCTAAATGCTTGAGTTTTCAGGTAGAGAAAAGACAGAGGTGTATGTGCTGGACTCTCTTAATCTGAGCGTGTGTGAGAGTCAGGCAAACTAATCGAGGATAAAGGATGGGAAGTAGAACAAAGTATGAAACCTTCTCCAAATTAAAAGTGAGGCATGTCAGCGTAATGGATGTACAGAATGTGCATGTGTATGTAGTGAGACATACCATTTCCTGAATTCTCCTTACAGCCCCTGACCCCTCTCGAGATATCCTGGGTCAGGTTTGACCTGAAATAATTAGAATATTGAAAAATGAGTATTCAACCTTTATTCAGTCATGTTCGAGATAGGCAGCAATAACAACGACTTACAAACAACATAAGATAGAAAACATAAAAATATGCCACAGACATTTCTACAATCAAGATTTCATCCTGGAAACTTTAAAGCCACCCGAGAGCTGCCTGAAGCCATAAAAATAATTGATTAGGCTAAAACATCTAGAAAAACCTCAAAACATCTGTAGCCAGAAGAGAGAACATCCAGTTTCAGCAGCAGAACATTTTAATTTCACCTATTTCTGTAAAAGCTAACTGAAGGAGTGTGAGCTGTGTACATAAATGCTGTTTTAGCCTCTCCAGTGCAGAATAGCAGCAGTAAAGAAAGAGCTTCCCCCTCCGTTCCTATCTCAGCACTCCAACAACCTCCATGAATAAAAACACTGGAGAGCAGACTTCGATTCACATTCAATTCTGTTTGCTGCTTTCTGTGACAGTGATGCTGCCCTGAACAAATCCTCAGGAGAAGGTTGGTGTGTCTGCCGCTGTAATGGAAATTAAGATGTCTGCTACTCACTCATGCAGAGTGATGGAGGAGGGACATAAACAGTATTCACAGGAGTGTGTTTTGTTTGGAAGGTGCTTCTAATATGCATTGATGTGTGTTTGTGTAGCATAAAATGAAAATACTCTATACAAAGTTATTATAGTGGAGTTGAAAGAAGAACATTTCCCTTCAAATGTTGAAAAATTGAAGTAGAAAGAATAGAAACAGAAAGTGGAAGTAAAGTACAGGTACGTCAGGTCTGTACATCAAGTATAAAACTGTACTTAGCAGGTAAGACGCTGTCAGCAGGTGTTTACTAATGTATTTGTGAACAACTTTAAACCCATATATCCAAATAACAGCATAGTAAAACACAGTTGTAATAATACAAAATATAACAAATTATTCTCTGTGTCCATCAGAGCTCAGCGTGAGCCGACTACAGATGTTCCTCCACGTCTTTTGCACCAGTAGATCTATGAATCTAAAGTTGCACTATTGTTCAGCACCACTTTCATGTGGGGTTTAGAGCTGAATGTGTGTTTTGCTGCAAATACAACACTCTTGGTCTTGGATATGGTCAAGACAACTTTGTGATGAGTGATCCAGTTAAAAAATATCAGTGACTCTGTGTTGAAGACTGAGCTGATTTCCTTAACTATTGGTGCAGACATGTTGTATACTTACACTGTAATAAACTGTTTGTTTAGAGCTTATAAATGCTAAATGGCAGACTTCAAGTTAAGTGTTACTAAAGAATTTGTAAGTTACGGATCTGTAAAAAAAATCTGAAGATCTGTCTTCCATTTACCAATAATAATAATAATAATCATAATAACATTGTCAGTCAGCTCCACTATGCTGTATCTCTGTTTTAGATGCTGCGTTACATTCAATCCAAATGTGTTTTTTGGCTAATTGTTCTGAAGAAGCTCCTGCTGAGCTGAACAGAGCAGAAAATCCAGGTCGACTATATTGTCTTAGACCTGCTTTCATAGAAATTGTGTTGGGAGGGGAAGTAAACTATATAAATAATTAATTTGACTCCAGTATTGCTGCGGGGCCAAGAACACAGAAGTAAACATCAACCAAAAAAGGCCAATCAATAAAATAATGTTTCAAAAAGGTTAATCTCTGTTTGTGGGCTTATTACTCATTTCAAGAGGCGCTAATAAGCATGATGAGAGAACATTTCACTGATTTATTAAGATTTGTTTAATCTTGGCAACATCTCACTGAAGGCATACAGTTTTTAACCTAAAAAATGTGAAGTATTTCAATTTAAGAAATCCACAGTTTTGGACATTTCTATGGCGTATTTCATGTGAATGCAGCCAACTGATGGAGAAAAAAAGAGGAAGTGAACAAGCAGGATAAACAGGTGGAACTGCAGAGAAGGTTTAGGGAGATAAAAACTCAGGATCTATGATGAAGCAATGCAAATTTATCAATCTAAACAATAATCTGGTTTGTTTCCTTCCAAATTCCTGCTATCCCATTTTCCTAAAGCACCATGTGAGTGTGTCTTTAACTTCTTTCTATAAAACACTGTTGTTAGGGGGGAGAGGTGTGTGTGTTCCCTCACCTCTGTGCACGTGAAGATATTTCCACGCACACCTTCCCGTCCCAACCGCAGAACGGATCTCTGGCAAATACGCAGTCGTAACAGGAAGTGTACCTCTGGCAGGCTGACATCGGCACCTGCACGACTCCAGAGTGGGAGCCAACATAGATACTCCGCTGTAAAACAAAAGATAAATGTATTTGTATGTTACTTTTGTTTTTCCTTTTGACATTTAAAGCCTAAAATTACTGACATATCATTATTCTAAACATATTTGTTCCATGTAGTAAATTAATTAGCACTTAAATATGCTCTATCAAAGCAAACCAGTTTTTATTTGCATCACTTTAGCATAAATAGCCTACTTAAAGTCTGATTCTGTATAACTCTACATTAATGAATACACACCAGAGCAGAGGATACGACCATGCTCTCTATGGGCTGAGGTTTATCAAACAGCTGCAGCTCTTCTATGATGTGCATTTCTCCATCGATTTCTACAGTTCTGTGCAGCCACCCGTCATCTGTGAGAAAAGATACAACCCTTGTACAACAAGACACTTGAATAACCTTGTGACGAAACACAGAGTAAAAGAGCTGGTTTTATTCTATATATATATATATATATATATATATATAACAAACCCCATGAAAAGGCAAAACCATCAATGAGTTAGTGAGTTAGACTTTCCAATTTCACCACCCTGTGTGTGACACTCACCCCCAAGCCCGTTCATTCCTTCACAAATTTTGTAATTCAGTAATTTCCTAAAACAGCAGCACACTGTCGTTTTAATCTCCATCACTCAAACAGGAGGAAACAGCTCATTTGTTAGGGACTGTTTTCAGCCGTGGATGAATACACATTTGCATGGGTGGGTAACGTGAAGTAAAGTAACATGTTTTTCCCTTTTTAAAAGTGTACTTATACTTTTTATTCGTGAATGTTTTGCCTGGAATCAACATTTTCCTTCACTGCATTTTCCGTTTAGCTCCATTGCTACTAGTCTGCTCTAAATACGAGGACTGGCACTGGGACTCCACTGGGCGAAGCTGCGTCATGTTATGGCCGCTTCTGTTCTGTCCTCAGCATGGTGTCATACCCCACCGGGAGCGACTCAGAAGTGAAGCTTTCTGCTCAGATTTCGTTGATTAGGTCATTTTTCCTTGTAGGTAGGCAACAATATTAAACTATTTCTTTTTTGTCTGTGTTTATTGTAGTTATCTCCTACTTTGTTGTACTGTATCCTACAGACAAAGTGTTTTTCCATGTCCAAGATGAACCTCTCATCAACCACACTGTCAAAAATCTTCTGGCCTCGTCACTGGCCACTAGCCACTGGCTATGACATAATATTGATGTATTGACGTGATATATCATCAGGAGTTGTTTTGGGGTGTTTTATTTTGAAAATTAACTGGATGCTCTGTGTTGTTCCTGTGTCTGACTTCCTACACGTCATTTTTTGTGGGATCTATTATACTTTTACTTGAGTATACATTTTCAGTACTTAACTACCATTGAACATTTGGTGCTCTAGTGAGGACAGACTGTGAGTGATTTTAGCATTTAGCACAGTAAAACCTCACAGGGCTGCCTGCACACTCTGGCTCCTGGTACACTCCTGAGCTTGTTGTACAGCATTTAAAGATGTCAGGCTTTTACAGCACGTGCAAAACTTATTAGCAGTCTCAGTTCATTGTTGGTCTTTTCATGAGATTTGTTCACTGTTCAGTAATAAAACTCACCAGTCCCCAAAAACAGAACAGTATAAATGTTTCCATCCAGCGCCGGCTCCTTGTGCACAGCTATCTTCACATAGTTGACGCTCCTCTTGAACATGAGTGGACGCACCCCTATTGGGTGCACCTGCCTGGCCATCAGCGGGTGCCTTCTGGCAAAAGTGAGGACATTGTCTGGGAGGTCTCGGGATGAGTTGATGCCCTGGGACCTGTGCAGATCTGTTACACACTGGAGAGATGAGAGACAGGAAATGATCACAAAGGAAAGAGCAGTACAGTAAATAGTGGTTCTAATTTAAATTTAAAGAAGAAACCTACAGATCCCGGTCTTGGCTCTGGAACTTTCCCTGTGTACTCCCTCCACTTTGAGTCCTGCACCTCCATGTACGGCCCATCGAACACCTTCTGCACATCTGAGAAGGCGTACTGGCAGATAGCAGACGCTTTGATATTCTTCCTGAAAGACAATCCCCCACCCCCACCCCGAAGACACATCCAGAAGGACACACTCAGGATTAATGATTCAATGTTGAATAAACACTGAGCAGTTACTATCTGGGGAGCCACCCAGATCAAATTTCAAAGACATCACAGATCATAGGAGGCCAATGACAGGTGAAAAGGTAACAAGGCTGATGAGAACTTCTCTGTTCTCTGAAAACTGTGGGCGTTAAGGACGTAAAGTCTTGTTTATACACTTGTATTTTCTTCCTGGATCTCAGCAATTGGTTGTGAATGGACATGTGAGGAGTGGCGTCGCTGACAGGAGTGTAATTTTCAGTCTTTATCTCGTCAGTAGCAACTCACATCCCCTCATCAACTCCGCAAGGAAATATTTGTTTTGCAGATTTTTCAACAGCACACTCACAGAACTGAAATCCCCACTCCCTGTGAGTCATAAATAAAGCAGCCCCATTTGTGGCTTTGGTAGAGCACCTGTGAAAGAAAAGATTGGTCCAACGGCATAACAACGGCATGAGTTGGGAGTTGTGAACCAGGTGACCGTTAATCTTAAACCTCAAAGGTGAGATTAGTAATGGGGGGAAATGTCTGCGTCACATTCTTAAGTCCATTGTGTGCCCACCTTCACCTTCAAAAGCATTCAAGTGAGAAAAATGAGACACAAGTGAAACCAGAGACTGTCTTCAAAACTGGTGAGTAGTGTAGCTCAGGGGCTTACTCATTCTTGCAAGCCTGAGAATAACACATAATGACGACTAGTACTCGCACAGGTGTACGCTTTTTTTTTTTAAAAAGACCAGCGTAAAGAAAGAAAGAAAGAACAGCTGCTGCAGCGAATGCAAAACACATGCTGACAAAGGGAGGGGCTGAATATCCACAAAAAGAAGTGTAGCAGTAAAAAAAAAAAAAAGAAAGGAAAAAGCGAGGGAGAAATAGATTGTGCTACTGCTCCAATGATATCCTCTCCATCAGAATCTAAACACCCCTGGGACAGTTTTATGCAGCATGACTCTGCATATCAGCATAAACACACACTCACATCGCTGCCAGATATTCCACTGGCAGCCGTCGTCCTCTGACACTGTCACATCAGCTCTGACTGCAGCTTGGCTGCTTCTGTTTTGATAACAACTCACCTGGGGTTTGCACTAATGATTTCTCTGGGTTATCAGTGAATCTGCTGATTATTTTTATGATTGATCCAGAAAATGTCATGAAACAGAGAAAAAGTCCAATCAGGGCCCAAGAAGATGTCGCACATGGCAAAAAAAAAATTCAATTTACAATGACATAAATCAGAGATGTCCCCACAGTGGAGAAGCTGCAAGCAGAAATCATATTTATATTTTACATATTTTGGGGTTGAAATGACTGGTTGGTACAAAAACTTTTGGAATTGGTCCAGTGGATTGTCTCCATCAGCAGCCAAGAAAGGGGCAGCGAACAGGCTGTAATGGCTGTAGTGTAATCCTCAGGTGGGTAATAGCACCTGATCAAAGCACATCCACTAAAAGTGCTTGTTTTTGCCACTGACAGGCTCATTGTTATTTAAAGTGTCTGACGACAAGACGTGACAAATGATCTCCACACCTGTGAGACTCTTTTTGTTTAACCAGAAACAGCTGTTGTATTGCACTATTCAAACCCACCAGACTCCATTGACAAAAACAGTTCTTTTACTTTGCAGAGCATGTGAGTGGCTGGTATGCAGCTGCCTCGACTGGTTAGTTTGTTTGGGTTATTGTGGGTTTAAGAAATATTGTGTTGGATCCAAACTGACCCTTTAAAACACAATAACACAAACAAACTAACTGAGCAGCTCCTTTTTAAAAGTACTGCTTTGTCAATGGAGTCTGGTGGCTTTGAACTCAGCGATATAACAGCCGTTTAACCGCCGTTTTTGTACCTTCAAACCCAAAATATATAAAAAACTGGTTATTTTCCATTATGGTAGACTCATGAGGATCTCTTTCTGGCTCATTGACTTAATCTTTTTAGTAGTTCAAGTGTTTATAAAACACAGATGGAAATCATTACAGTTTTGTTTGGTTTAGGTAAGACGTTGGTTTCCATTATGCTTTATGTCCTGATTCTTTCTGTACTTTTGTTCTGGGGCTGTTTTTAGTGGTTTAGGCTCAGTCAGTTACCTACAGTTAAAGGAAATAAACTTCCAACTTCAGGAACGACCTAATAACGTCTCAGCATCACAATGCCCGTGTGCTAAAAGCTATAAAGATCAAGTTTTCCCGATTTGGTTTGGAAGAACTTCACTGGCCTGCAAAGAGCCCTGAACTTAACATCATCCAACACCTTTGGGATGAACTGAAACGCAGACTGTGAGCCAGACCTCATCACTCAACATCAGTTACCGAGGGAGTAAATCCCTGCGGCCAGGTTCCAAAATCTGGTAGAAAACCTTCCCTGAAGAGTGGAAGCTGTAATATTAGCGGATTAATGCCCACAGGTTTGGAAAGAGATGTTAAACAGTCTCATATGGGTGTAACGTTGGGCGTCCTCATATAGCAATAATTGGCTACTGATTTCTCCAACGGAAATAAAACCTGGTTATTCTTTAAAAAATCAGCTAAATGCTTAAAATGTACGTTAAAACGAGTGTCTTGCAGGTTGACCCTCATTAGTATTATTTTTTTTGATGGGATCTATTACTCCTCTCAGATCTCGCATGCAAAACAGACGTCAACGTCGCAGTGATTAAGGTCCACTGGCAGCTCAGTGAGGTGTTCAAAACCACAGAACTATATTTCAAATTCTAGTGGGGATACAAAAGTTCTCTATAAAAGTTCAGTATATCTGTTACAGAATATAGCAAAGATAATGTCAAACAGTAAATAACATGATTTTTCTGACCTTAAAGCTACTTAAAGACCAAAAAGGCCATAATAGAAGCAAAATGTATTGTTGTGTCTTACCATTCCAGGCCAAAGACACCGTAAAAAACGCTGCTTTGTGCGTCTCGACCCTGCAGGACAAACACACTGCGCAAGATATTGAGGTGCAGCTCATATTCTGGGACTGAACACACCATTCTGGCCTTGAGGAACGAGGTCCATTTCCTCTGCAGGGTCCTCTGGCCGCCCCAGTCAGTCTGCACACAGAGGAGACAGCAGATGAATGGATGCATGAATAGATGATATTCTGGCATATGCATTTCTAAATAACATAGATCCACTCTCTGTCAAACTCATATACACATCATGACCACTAATCTGTGACAATAAACAGCGACACAAAGATATAACACATCAAATCACAATGCACTCATAACTATAGACAAACAAAGGGAGAAGGAGGGAATGTGGAGCCTTATGAAAGTAGAGCTGAATGTTAGGCTTCTAGCTCTGAGAGCCTACTTTAGCACATTTGCTCTAATTGCATTTCGGCAGCAGAGGGAGGAGAGGCTGCAAGAAATCTCTCCCTAAAAGAGTAATTTAGCACACCTCATTTAGAAGAAAGAAAAAAGAGATATGGACTTCTTTTGTCTTTGTTTGCCTGAATTAAAGCTTCTTTTTTCTTTGTTTATATCATTCGCAGACATCAGCCCTTCATCAAAATGCTCTTCCTGCCTCGTCCTCCCACACAGAAAGGCAAAGTAGCTTAAATTGTAAACATTTAAGAATTGGAAACAAAAAAAAATACCAGCATTAGGAACACTACCATCAATAACACTGACTAAGAGAAAGAGAAGTATAGGGAAAGGACTGCAGATGAATGCATCTGCTCTTAGGGTTCAGTCTTTTCACAGAGCAAAAGCTCTGGAGCGTGAGGTTAGCAAAGCAGAGTTAAGATGGATGCCACTAAAATAATAACATAAGCATTTCTTGTAGAGATGGATATCAGGTTATTAAAATGGAAAGAACTAAAAGGATGCACTCATAGATTACAATCTATGTCAATCACAGCACCGTGCGGGTCATTGGGCTGTCATGACGTAAATCCAAGAAAATAGGAGTCAAGAATCCAAGCGCAGCGCCATAAAGATATGCCTGTGGGGAAATTAGCCACAGACAACATGACGGACACTGTTTGAGCCAGACATGAAGTCGGTTTCTCAGGATATAGCAGATACAGACTTTCTTTCTTTGCTGGATATGTTGAATAATGACAGAAAGGCATTGATTCCTGCTCTTGAGACAACCCTTTTTCCCATGCAATTTACACCCTTCTCTGTGAAAATAGGTCATGATTGCTGAGGAAGTAGATGCAGTCTGGCTTGGAAGTGACAAACAGAAGAGGATGACTCGTTAGGCAGCTCAAAAATGGCAAGTCCTCAGTGGTTTCAAGCCAGAGGCTACTGCCAGGACCTTCGCTATCTGCAGATCTGCCTCCAACCAGTGTGGTGTCTAGCTGCCATGGGGGCTGAGCTGTGGACCAGCTCGACATCTGCATGTACTGCTGTGGCCTAGTTCAGACTGAATTATTACACTCTCGACTGCTCTGACAACTCCACAGCGCTGATGAAGAGAGAGGATGTGAGGAGTCCAGACCTTATTTCCAGAGATGACTTATTTTGGATGCAGGGAGGATCATGAGCTGTTTGTGCACATGGGATTTAAAAAAAGTTCAAGATGTATAAAATGCTCAAAAATGATTTCACTGCCTTTATGTGAGCCTGTGAAATAATGGATGCACAATACTTAAATATGCAAACATTGAAAGAAAAGACAGAAATTCAAGTTTAGGTAGGTGCTATATGTACTTTTAATATATAACTATATGAAAAGTGACTAAATTAAGTATACTCAAACAAAAATGTAGGAGATAGTCACAGCAGCAAAAAATCAGATTAAGTCCCTTTGCACCTTATTACATGAATGTTGCCCAGATCACTTTTACATAAAAGTCCCAGCGGTGATAATGAACCGAAAAACACATTTTAAGTTGGTCAGATGTCAGAGAAGTCTATGAAAAAAATAAAAGATCCTCTTACAACCAGAAGAATCATAATAAGACAAGAAGTCGATATTTTTTATTCATTTCAGCTGCAGGGCGAATGAATGAACACCCAGCAAAACGCTGGGAGCTCCCAACTCAACGCCCTGCCAATCAATAATTGTCCAATCTTGGACTTTATGGATCAGGCAGCAGAATTCTCCCGACAATAAATGATCAAACTGATGAAGAAAATGTTTTCAAGCAGTGACATCACTTCCCCTCACGCGCACAGCAGGTACCAAATATTGTGCAAGCATTATGCAAAGCTCCTGCCATGTCTGAATAAATGCATGATTCATGTCAAAATGAAGCCACATCTGGATGCCAAAAAAGCACAAATCACTTTAAAGGAGAGATGAAGCCAGAAATGTTACGTGTTCCACTTCTCACAAGGGCCCAAAAACTGTGGTGAAACAACCCCAAGAAGACCTGAGATTAAGTAAGAAATATTTGGAAAGACATTTTTACTGGTTTGGACAATTTAACTAATTCTGATTGGATGTTAAAACTTGAGTCTTAAGTAGGTACGCAACACGTTGTTCTTTCATTCATTTCTTTCTTTCCCTCACGTGTTCAGGCAAGTTCTTTTCACATTCTCAAAAAGGTTACATGCAACTACAAGGGTGTTATGTTATTTCTATCATTTCACCAGCTCAGAGACTTTCAGACACTTTTTTGATGAAAAAGAAATACTGCAAACGTGTTTCCAGCATACTGCAATGGTAATTACATCCTCACGCTTAGCTCAAAGAAATGACAGGGAGGAAGACAGAGAGGAGGAGAGACCTCTAGGAATGGTTGCCGGGCATGCTGTCAAGACCGGGGATGCTGATCGCGAGTGAAATGAGGTGAGAGGGAAAGAGAGGAGGAGGAGTGGAAGAGGGCGAGATGGCAGTGGGGAGAGGGAGAAGGTTTTGCCATTGGAGGTGGAGGTTGGTGGACTTGTAGTTTGCCTGGCAACAGAGGCACAGAAGGAACCGCCGTCAGTGAAGAAACTAAGAT
This sequence comes from Pempheris klunzingeri, assembly GCF_042242105.1. NCBI lineage: Eukaryota > Metazoa > Chordata > Actinopteri > Acropomatiformes > Pempheridae > Pempheris > Pempheris klunzingeri. Next base: position 4,640,969 of record NC_092031.1, read on the forward strand.
TAGAGACGTCTAACTGCTGGTTCATTCAGCACTGAAATCACCAAACGGCAGCTGAAAGAGAACAGAAAGCCTCCCTAAATCCACTTACACTTCACTCTCTATCTGTGACGTAAAGCATTAAAAAAAATTTTTGCTCCTCACATACTGCCAACATTTCTCCTCCCTCATTTGAACCCTTTCTTTCCATGACCTTGCAGGCAATATAAATCTCATAACCGAGTTTCGTCTTTTTTTTAAGAATTAACTTTCCCGACCCAGTGAAACCGTAAATTAATTATGGTTAATAGTATCGGGGTTAGTTGCTCTCTCTGACCTTGCAGACTCGGGCAACCCTGGACACCTTGGTCTGGCTCGGGTAGGCAATCTGCTCCTGGCTTCTCTCCGTGAAGAAGAAGTAAATCTTGTCGTCGTCGCCGATAGAGCTGTTGATGCTTTCCTTCAGCAGCACAGAGCCCACAAAATCTGCCTCTGTGCACGAACAAACAACACACACACACACACACACACACACGCGCACACAAACAACACACACACACAAACGGATCCACATGTCCAAACACAGGCCCATTAGCAGCCACAGAAGTGTCTCCTTGGAAACTAAAGATGGAGCTTTTAAGTATGATTGAACTGCCACTGCTAAGCCAGTTAGAGCTGCAGTGCAGTGCAATTTTCTTATGTGTTTTCACTCTACAGGTCAGTCAGTTTTTGTAGTAACAGCAAAACATCCGATGAGATTAAAATGTGTAAAATGGCAATGAGATTTGGTCCATTTAGTATTTTACTGTAAGTGAAATGTTTTAAACCAGTCTGCATTTTTTTTTGCACACACACACACACTCATTATTTGAGGATTATTTTCTTTCTCTGACGTGCTGTTGTGTGTTAATTTACCCAGAAGCCACCGGGTGGGGGCCTCCTCCGTCCTGAGCGTGGGGAAGGGGAAGTTTCTGCGCACGTCTGGAGAGCTGCGAAACTCGTACTGAGAGGCTGTAAACATTTCACCGTCTGATAAACAGATCGTACAAGTTTATTAGTGGAGGAGGGATGAAGACAGAAAGGAATTTGTACATCAGAGTTAAATCAGATGCAAATGAAAGCAGTTGGCATCCTGCAGAGTAGGCAGATAAACAGTGACCTATCACCCAATGTGCTTAGAATATATTGAATGAATATGAATATTTTAATGATAATTAAACCCCAGTTTGCTTGAGTTGTTTTTGTCAATGGAGTCTGGTGGCTTTTAAGCAAGCAATGCAACAGCTTTTACACATTTACAATACAGCCATTGTAGCTCATTTGCCACCATTCACAGCTAATGGGGGAGGAGATCTGCAGGACTAGTTTCACACGTTTTTGAACATCATTTTGAACCCAAAACATGTAGGACTATGTGGGGCTCTGGTTTAAAATGACCTGAGTTATCCTGTAACAGGAGGACAGGAGGAACAATAACTTTTTCAGTGTACATGTGGACATTTTAATGCTACATTAAGATAGACTTTGGATCTAAGACAGACTAGATAGATAGATTAATGTTAAAAGAAAAAAAAGCCCCTATGGAGACAAATAAAATGTTCCTCCCTTTACTACTGTCTGTGACATCTATAATAAGCATTTCTTGCTGCTAATCCAGACTGAAATGTCTCAGCAACTAGTGAATGGATTGTGATGAAATTTGGCTCAGACATTCATTTCCTCCTCGGGATGAATTGTAAAAACTTTAATCTCTGCTTCTTCCAGCCAAGGCACACTTCCCATGCCTGCGTGCTGCTTTGACTACACCAACATACTGTACGCAGAAGAGATTAAATGCAAATTTGGGAGCCATACCTATGAGGAGGCCAGTGTATCCTTTTGCTGGGTCATATGGACACCTGTCTCTGCCCTCCTCAAAGCCTGAGGAGAAGCTGAACCGCTCTGCATCCTTCCAGAGAGAGAAAAGAGACAACGCTCAATCAATCAATCAATCAATCAATTCATTTCTAGTCTGTAGCCATAACTTTACTGAAATGAAATCACACGAGCTCTTACTATATAAGCACAAAGAGGTCTGAAGGCGTTCGTCCCACAGACGTACAGGTGAGTCTCATTGTATCGCTGCAGAAAGCGAATGTGATTGTGACACTCAGTCTGCAGAGAACGGAGAAAAACAGCTTATTTCAGGCTCCACATTAAGAGAGGTTTAAGAACAACATGGGCCAGTCAATGCACTTCACATAGAGGGGCTATTCTATGCAAATATTCAATTAACGAGTGTTTTTTTTTAATGATAAACCCCCACTTTAGTTTCTCAGGGTTTCAGGCAGAGTGGATTAAAAAGCAGTGGTATTATCCACTTCGCTGCGGTCAGAGCAGAAGCAATCTGCACATCACAAAGCAGAAACGTTTCATTTGTGTTCACCAATAACAATAAATAAAAACTCTTCTCAGCAGAAAAAGTGGCTGAATACTAATAAGAGAATAGAGCTGCAGCCTTGTACCTGATTGTCTCTGCCTTTGTTTAGACACTGCTTCTTCTGTTCAGGGGAAGCATCCCAATCAATCTGCAAACAATGAGGGGGAGGGGGTAATAAGGATGACTCAGTAGGCTCAATAAATAGAGAGGAGGGAAAAATAGATAGATAAATAGACAGAACTATGGACAGAAAATGGAGGGATAAAGAGGAGTAAACAAGTGTGTGTATGTGTGATAAACAGGAAGAGAGATAAGAGAAGGACAGCATGCTTAATTTTTCTGGCTGAGTTCTGACTCTCTTCAGTAACACTTGAATAAATGCCTGATGCACTTAATCCGATATCCATAAAATTGGAGGAACACAATAGGATTTGCTCAATCTGCTTAAGGCTATTATTAGTTTGTCCTCCTTTAACACTAACAAAATAGGAGGAAACTTGTGAAATCGGGTTTGCTGTTTCTTTATTAACAGTGACAATTAGGCGGTGATCTGTGGCTTGCAGCACGTCGACACTCACTGTGAGGTTTGCAGGTGTGGAGATGTTGGAGGTGTTGAGTGCGTGCAGAGCTCCTCTGCCTCCCACGTACAGCAGCCCGGCCTCCTGTTCCAGCAGCAGGGTGCTGTAGTTCTGGGAAGAGCCAGTGAAACGGGCGCTGTTCAGCAGACCTGCAAATATACGAGACACCTTACTGTATAAAAAAAAAACAGGTCATTTCTTTTGTAAAGGCTCTTGTACGTTTGGTCTGGGTTAGTTTTCATGGTTTAAGCTCCAGGTATCAAGGGTTTGGGGAGGGCTTTCAGACAAAACCAGTCGCTCTCTCTGTTTATTTGCTCTGTAAATAGTTTCTCTGTTGAATTACCAGTTGTGACAAACACTTTATGGACAAACGTATGTGGACAAGTCGTACTTTTGGAGGATTCAGCGTTTTTAGGAGTTTGACCCATACTAGGGAGTAGAAGTTGGGATGTTTCAGTATCTGATATAAATTTTTTTCCATCTCTCTTTTGCAAGTTGCCTAAATATATGCAAGTGCAATACTAATTTGTAGGTGTACCCATTTAAGAAATAATTTAAGTTAATTTTATACCACTTTATATTGAGGCACGGTTCTTGTACAGCTGCTTATGTTTAGAAAACAATAAAGATTGAGTTGCATTTGAGATGTTTGTTCAACAAAAATGGGTTTTGCATGTTTGTAAAGAAGTGTGGAGGGCTGCGTATTAACAGCCCCAAAGTCTCTGCTTACAGACAGTAAGAATAATTTAACGTTAAAGCTTCTATCTTGACTTGACACTCACAAGAGAAGGTGCACCCCCCCAAAATGAACATGCTTAGCGTGACTGTCTGAGGGTGAGACCCAACAACAGATTTGGGAGATGGGGGGGGGGGCGTCGCCGAAGTGATTGCTGAGAGGACTGTCGAGAATCTCGGGATGGGGGCACAGGGGAGGCAAAATTTTAGGGCATTCAGCAGGAATCGCGCCCCAGTAATGCCAAATCGCATCAGCAGTGCTGCCACAGCATCACCGTCATCACTGTGTGTGTGTGTGTGTGTGAGAATGTGTGTGAATGAGGATGATGGTGGATGGAGGTTCATACTGTAAGTGGGCCAAATTAGGGTTAGCTAATGTGAATAATATGTGTTAATACAGCAAAATTGGATGTTATGTGGTTGTTGATCTGGGCTGCAGACAGACAAATAGAATATTTATCCATCGTAAAATGTTTGGCCTGGTGCACAAAACTAAATATTTGAACACACTCCAGCATAGCACCTCAGAAACGGGGGCAGGTTGCTCTGCTGCTGTGAGGCAATAAAAAGGAGGGCATTGTTTTTTTTTTTCTGTGGGTGTGGAGGATGAGTACAGAAGTAGGTTTGAAGATTTTTCATTTGCACTAAGGGCAGCATGGTGGTGCACAGCACTGTGCGTCCTCACAGCAAGAAGGTTCTGGGTCCGATCCTGCTGTCTGCGTGGAGTCTGCATGTTCCCCCTGTGCTTATTACATGACTGTGTTGAACAATCAATTTTGAAAGCAAACTGTTTCTATATATCACAGACAACTGCTATGGATGCAGTTCTGATAGTGGAAGAAATAAATGATTTTTATATCAACAAAATCATCTTTAAATCAATATTTTCTGTCAGATCCTTGGATTCTTTAGTACGAAGATGTGTGATAAGAAAGTCAACCCCTTCAGAACCCGTCTGCATCACCCTGTCGGGGTTCGTTTTGTATTTATGACTGGCTTGCTGTACATTATTCCTTCCTCCCTCAGTCCAAATACATGCAGGTTAGGTTAAGTGGTGACTCTAAAGTGCCTGTAGGTGTGAATGTAAGCAGAAATAGTTGTCTCTATCTATGAGTTGGCCCTGTGTGGCACCTAGTCCAGGGTGTACCCTGCTTCTTGTCCAGTGTCAGCTAGGATTGGCTCCAGCCCCCCCGCGACCCCGTATGGACAAGCAGCACAGATAATGATCTGTTGGATAACACAGGGATAGTTGATTTGGACTAAAAGTTAGACGCAAGTGGAGATTAATGTCTGATTAAATACATCTGACAGACTTAACACGGCCACACATGCAGAAAGAACAGCTGCCATCAGAGAACATCAGAGTTAGTGAAGGTATCGACACTGTCACACTGAGGAATATGAGTCAGCAGAGAGCAGATGGGCATATTAATCGCCACACATCCTCTCTACCTCCCTCTCCTTATTTTCCTTCCGTTGTGAGCTGATGGCAGCATGTCCCAGCTCCCAGTAATAAGACAACCTATATTTGTCCCCCACCAATCAATTTACAGTGGCATGAGGGCCTGCACGCTTGTCACGGCCAATTTGCTCTCTTGTTCATTGTACATCTGACGGAGCGGGAAGGGGCCAGTTCAGCTGGGAGGGCCGGGGGAACACAGTGTAACAGCTGCAAGTACACTGATGATTAGCCAACAATGCAAGCTTAAGTAGTATGTTATTTCATATTCAGCGGTTCATAAACTTCAGTTAAACGTACTGAACCAGATCAGGATCAGAGGCAATTTAGTGCTACTTAAACAGGAAATGCTAGGCCATAAAATCATACACTTTTCTTAAATGATGTTATTAAAATCAATGAGGGAAGCCACAGCACCACAAGGAAGATTCCCAGAAGCATTTAAGGTCAACTTGTGGTTCTTGATAGGTCATTATTATTAGGCACTAGATTTCAGACACACTTCAGTTTTTACCTAAAAAGGCAATGAGTTGCAATATCCATTGTAAAACAATCATCCATCCATCTTCTATACCGCTTATCCGTCAGGGTCGCGGGGGGAGCTGGAGCCTATCCCAGCTGGCTTCGGGCGAGAGGCGGGGTACGTACTGGACTGGTTGCCACATACAGACAGACAACCACTCACTCTCACTCTCACACCTACGGGCAATTTAGAGTTACCAATTAACCTAATGTGCATGTCTTTGGATTGTGGGAGGAAGCCGGAGTACCTGGAGAGAACCCACACTAGCATGGGGAGAATGTGCAAACACCCCGGATTCAAACCAGGATTCGAACCCCGGATCTTCTTGCTGTGAGGCAACAGTGCTAACCACAGCACCACCATGCTGCCCCGTAAAACAATCAGCAGACTGAAAAATCCACTTATCTATACAGATGTTCCTTATATTCAAGATCTGCAAGTATGATTTAGTGCAGTTGTTTATGGGTTTGTACAATAAGTTTAATTGGACACAGTTTGAGACAACTTTAGCGTTAAGGAAATGCTGTCAAACCAGTTAAAGGATTCTCCTAAAATTAAACTATAATCCCTGTTTATGCAAAACAAAGACAAGAAGACAAACAAACACATTCTTTGAGACTCTGACTCACCTCTACTATCTCAGCTACAGTGTTACTAATGCTCTTACTGCTGAAACTCCAAACGACCATGATGATAATGAGGATGACTGTGAGTCTCTTCATCTTGCGCAATACAACAAAACTGTTTCCCAAACATCACATGGGAGACGTTTCCCTTCCCACATGACGGGCTGCTTGTCTAGCTGTCACATGGACACACTGGGTGATGACAGTCGCCCTGCGAGCGCCCACCGGCTCTCCACAAGACCGGGCAGAGACTGAGTCAGACTGCAGTCTCTCTTACTGCCCACCTTCCTTCCTGCCAGCCTTTTCTTACTGGCTCTATCACTGACAGCCAGACAACAACGGGGACCCTCTCGCTGGTCAGTAATGAGGTTATTATCATACTGGCTGTGGCCTGCCTGTCACACTGATTATAAGCATGACAGCTAGGAAGAATGAAATTGCAGATATCGCTCCTGGTAGGGGAAACCCTCCACTAAAGTCATAAAACATCAACTCTGCACTTTACTATACATAGTAACGTAATAAACGTAATAAAATCGCAGAGGCCGCTGTTCTTCCAACATTTGAGAAGTTTTCAGTCTCTAGTGAAGGCAGGTAGTGAAATAAGCGAAAGGCCAGAGGAAAAATTTATCATTTCAAGTAAAGCTCCACTGTGTAGAATTTGCATGTGATTAAAGGATCATTTCAGTATATAACAGCTTGCCAACAAGCCAACAGTTAAGGCAGATCATTTAAAGGAGAATTCCAGTATTTTTAAACCTAGGCCATATTTTTACATGGTAGATACAAAAACTTTTGGAACTGGTCCAGTGGATGGCTTCCATCGACAGTCGAGAACGAGCGGCAAGTGGGTTGTAATGGCTGTAATGTAATCCTCTGGGGTGATTGCACCCAATCAAAGTATGTCCACTAAAAGTGTCTGACAACATTATGGGAGAGTCCCCTACAGAGATAGACCTGTAAGATCCTTTTTGTCAACCAGAAACAGCTGATGCATCGCACTCCTCAAACCCACCAAACCCCACTGACAAAAACAGTAATTTTAACTTGCAGAACATGGGAGTGGCTGGTCTACCACTGCCTCCATTGGTTAGTTTGTTTGTGTACTGTGTACACAGATACTGTGTTGGATCCAAACTAAGCCTTTAAAAGTGATCAAGGCAGTACAGCCCATTTGTAGCTGGTTCTCGGCTGCCAAGTCCAAAAGTTTTTACACCTACCAGTAATTTCAATATATGTAAAAATAAGACCCAAGTGTAAAACCACCAGAGTAGTCCTTGAAACTACTCTTTTCTGCTGTGCTCCCAGATCTAAGCAGTTAACCAACATAATGTTGCCCTAACTAATAAAAACAAGGGCAAAAACTATGAAAAACCAGAATTATCCTTTTAGATTATTCCCATGGTGGTTTTAGTTTGTGTTGCTTTCAAAGTTCAATTCTAGCAACGTAAACTTTCTAAGAACGGTCACTGCTGCTTCCCACTGCTGCGATGAAAGCAAAAACGTATGTAACTCCTCCTGAAATCTACAGATAAGACCGTGTGGCTGTCACCTATTAGTCCTCATAGCCTGTAAGCCTCTAGTTTGAGTGAGCAGTGAGCAGCTCCTCCGACACAGCCAAAGGTCAGGACACGCCAGGGGTGGGGGGGATTCATCTAGAGGATGGGGGGGCTCTGGTAGGGGGGGGGCTGAAGTCACACAACAGGCCATCCATAAAAGTCATGCATGCATAAAAGTCACAGGAATACACTGAATCTATACATAGGACATGTATACTGATAAGCACACACATTAAGATTTACAACAAAACATCACCCTCGTCACAAAAGCACTGCATCTCATCCAAGATCACGTTTAAATGAATGAATTATTCAAACACAATGGCAGCCCAAGGCAACGTAAAGAGCCCACTACTTCTGAGTCATCCAAGAGTGAGCAAAAGCCTTGGTTTCTATCTTATAAAAATAGTGTCCGCATGATATAACAAGCACAGCGCTGATGAGAAGGACTATGGTGACGTACAAAATGTCCCTGGCCCCAAGGTGGCAGAGGCAGAGCGACCTTGGGCTCAGACCTGGCATGGTCGGCCTGTGTGTTGTTCTCTGCGAGAAACACCGTGTCGTTGGCGCATTTTTTAACACCTGACGTCCCTCAATCGCTGGTGACAAAATCACAGGGCTGCAATTACAGCTGTGCGCTGAGCTGCAATCTCTCAACAGTATGTGAAGAAATAAGGCGATAAATTGGTCCTTTTCAGCTGAATTGACGCACACTACAACAGACGCAGAAAGGGAGAAAGAATCCATTTATTCACATTTGTATCCCAAATACAATTTTATAAAATTACTCCAGATGAAATGTCAAAACACGTCATTGCTCTCTCTCCCCCAGAATGACACATTTAAGTGCTGTCTGTTCAGACGCTGCTATGGAGGTTGCTGTTTTTAAGACCTGATCTTACAAACACATCCAGGAGACCTGGAGCGTCCTTCGTTTGGAGTCGTGATTCTGGCCACCTAGTGAATGTACCTGAATGCAACCTCTGTGCTGTTATCCCAAGGGAACTATCCATCTGCTAACATCTCCACTGTGTTCACAAGCTAGCTGCTCAGTTTGTCGGCCTGCTGTTTTGTGCTGGGAAGGTACAGTGTACAATGTGTTCATCAGTTCTGTCCCTGAACACAGCTGCCTGTTGTGGTTGGAAACAAGCTTGTTGAGACTGAATCAAAACAGTGAAGCTGCAGGCTGTAAAACTACAATAATAATGGCAGAGTCTGGTTACAATTCTCCAGGATTCATCACTAAGAGTGACCCCTTTCACATTACATGTAGTCATTTATTTATAGTCATTTATGGTGCAGCTTTAAAGATGAAGAAACGTAAAAACATCCAGTCATTTTTATGAGCATTAGCATGTCCACGCTCAAAACAACAATTAGAAACAGACCCATGATGATGTTAACTTATTCTACCCAATCCACTGTTACGTATCCACATAGACACACACACACACACACACACACACAAACCTGACCCTGTACTTCTATACTTGTGAGGACCCTCATTAACATGATGCATTCCCCCGCCCCTTATCTTTATCCTAACCTTAATCTAATTCTTACCTGAACCTTAAAATCAAGTCTGAACCGTCAAACAGCCCTTTGATGGTCTGCCAGGAAAGGGGGGGGACCGGCCGCAATGACCTTACTTTCCAAAAATGTCCTCACTCTATCTAAAACTGAAATCACTAACACACACACACACACACACACACACAAACACACTGTACGTTGTGCTCTGCTACAAAATCAATGAGGAAAGTCAACAGAGCATCGAGGTGTGCCAGAAGCCTCTCAGCCTGCTGGCTGGTTTCTATTTACTGTTGTCGGTCTGTAAGCACGTGTGTCAGTGTGCATATATGTATGTGTGTGTGTGTGTGTGTGTGTGTGTGTTAACCTGTTTGTGTGAATGTTCAGGGTACATCACTCGATGAAGGGACGAGGTCAAAACAACTGCCCCTCAGAAACATCTGTCAGGTTTTCCACTGGGTACACACACACACACACACACACACACTTCACACGTATTTCATCCTTCATCTGTCTACAGAAAAAGAGAAGACATTTCCGTCAGTGACTCAGAGGATCTGAGGAGTGTGTGTCGTGTGTTTGCCAGAGCGACTGTGTCTCAACACTGAGCCGTCACAGGTGGCGCGTCCATAATGTGTGTACTCACACTCAGACATATTTCAAATCCTCCATGTGGGGTCTAAGATTGGAGTAAATCCACTGTACATTTGTGCATGTGTGTGCATGTCTCTGTGTGTGTGTGTCTACCACAGTCGGCGTGGTGTGTGACTTCCTGTGTGACTCACTGATCACTAGACACACTATATGGTCCATGTGACACACACACACACGCGCACGCGCACACACCGCCACGTGATTACAAAATGAGTTGGGAACAAATGCTGGAAGGAAAGACTGATTTAACTTCTTTGGACTGTGTCAGAACTGTCAGTTTTTGTCAACTCTATCCACATTATATAAGCATCTCTTCACTTCTTTGCCAGGATAAAGAGTCAATGAACATGACTGCATATTACGTAAGAAATAATACACAACCAAGTGCCTTGGTATATGAAAATAGGAGACTTGTGGTTCCTCTGTTATTTCCTGCATTATCATATAATCCATTACTATCATCATCTATTTTTTAATTCTTATTACCAGTTACTAAAGACAAATACAGAAGCCGTGTTAAATGATACATAGGTGAGTTGTTTGCCTGTTTGTCTCTGTTTAGTTCAGTTTGTACATGGCCTGACTGTACTTTACATGGCCATAGTATAGGAGAAAAATGACAACAAGTACACATACCTCCATCCTTGAAGGTTTAAATCACCTGAGTGTTGTCACCAGTTTTGTTTTTTTCTGTCCAGGTTTTGAGAAATACTTCTGAGATCTCTGCCTTCTTGTCAATAAATGAAGGTGAGTAGAAAAAGATATCTTTTTGACCACAGCTCTTTGTTAATTGTTGCACATCAAACCTCTGCGATTGTTAAAGCTCTTTCTATTTGCATCCGTTTTATCCTCACGTCTATTCGGGCTTGGCCAGATTGCCAGGTTTGGTTAGTTAATCAATAATATCATTATATATTGTTGTATATCTTGGCAATGAAACCACTTTTGACATTGAGATATACCACTACAGCTAAACATTTATTCTGTAATTTTAGGCAAATCAACCCTTCAAAATCTAAACGTAAAACATCTCGTATCTTAAAGTTTAACGTAAAATGAAAATCAATCCATTTTTTTTCAGGAACCTCGCGGTTGTAAGAAAAACAGGAACTTCCTTGTCACTTGTGTGCACTTCCTCATGAATAAAGATGTCAGCCACTGTCAGAGAGATCACTTGCTAAGCATCGTGTCAAAGAGGCAACGTTATGTTTACCACACGTCTTATAATAACACATACACAACACCTTTTTTCAGAGCCTTTTCAGTCAGATCCAAAACTTTCGTAGGACTTTGTTCAACCGGGGAGACTGCAGAATGAGATGAAAGACAGCCAAGACTTTCATCTCAGAAAAGAAAGCCAACCCCACATACAACACACAAATAGTCCCCGTGTTATTTCAGGTCTCGCTAGATGCCATCAGTGAATCACCAATAAGATCCTGTCAGAATCAGCACTATCAGAGGGGAATAGGATCAAAGCATCATGGAGGTCTTAGTGGATTTCAGGGTGCAGAGCATGAAACGCTGCCACAGAGAGAAAATAAATGGTGCCAATACGGTGTAATGACACCGTCACACAGCTGAAAAAAATTAAACAACTTCTGTCAAGTCAACGTAAGTAAAGTGAGTAAATCATCAATGTTGTCTGTCTTCAGTACACAGTAGCTCAGGCTGTTTGCAAAGACAATAATAGACTTGGCTGAACAGTAAATTGGTGACCATCAGTGGCCTGTCTCCTTGATGCTGTAATTACCATACTGGATGAGGAAAGCTCTTCATCTACAATAAAGCCTCAACTCTGCAGGGTTTATTACCACCATCACAATAATGATAGTGCCATCCATTAGGAATCTTACCGCCAGGACCTCTTTTGCCATCTCAGCTTGTCATAGTAGCAACAGACAACCTACAGTACATCAATATTTCACAACTGCATTACTTCAGGTCTGGTGGCTGAGGCACAAAAAGCCAAAGCAGGAACCCCACAGGCCAGCAGCACAGTTCAGGACAAAGTCAGACATTAATCTCACCTCTGGGAGAAAAACGCCCCGTCTCATAAACTCACAAACACAATCCAAGCGGAGGTGTCACATTTTTCTAAAGCTACATACAAAACTGGATTCTGGGGCTACAACTGACAATTATTTTTACTGAAGATTAATCTGTTGATTCATTTCTTGCTTAACTGATTGATCATTTTGTCTATAAAATGTCTAATGCCCATTACAAAAAAGATGACATCTTTAAATGTCCACAAATTTCTGTATACATTGTGTAAGACAAGGAAATAAGCTTGACCCAGGGAACCACATTTCTTAAAAAAATGACTAAAAACAATTGTTCCATTGCTGATTCATTCGACTAATGGTTGCAGCTCTACTGGAATTAAATGATGTGGTTTGATAAACTACTTACAGAGGATGCCACACATTTTCCAAAGCTCACAAAGATAATGTTTGGATCTGACATAGATAATGTGGAGACCTTGTCTGCAGTGGTGAAAATTAATTACATACATTGACATCTAGTAGTTAGGTTAGCAAACTACTTCTTACAGTAGCTGGTAAGGTTAGCTGGAAAACTGCCCTACAAATAGACATCCATGCATTTGGATACGACAGCTATGCTCGGGGGGTGAAACTGAGATGAAATTCTTTATATAAAATTGAAGTTTATTTGGACATATTTCTTGCTGCTTGTGTTTCTGAAGACCTGGTGAATCTTTTTTCAAGTTCTGGTTTGGTCTCTAACTGCTGTGGGAAATGTCTGGCTCTTCAGATGCTAAATAATTTGTCTGTCTGCCGTTTGGCGCTGGGCAGGTAGTGTATGGTTGGTTTATGGGGCTTTTTCTCTGAAAACAGCTGTCTGCTGCGAATCAGGTAAATGAGAGCGGTAGGACTGGACCAAAACAGAGCCAAAAGACAATAAAACACTCCATAGAATTGAAGGAAGCTGCGGAGTTGTTGATCACTCTCTGTGGTTTTGTCACTATTAGCGACCCCTTACAAATTACACATAGTTATTTGATCCTTTAATATACAAATAGTGATTAGTGATTACTACCACTATTGCTTAGTTGCCTTGAAAAGTACTCTGTTTACGGATAAAGTGTTACCACTGCAAGGTTCTTACAAAATGCGAGAGCCTTTCTTTTACCTTTCTTCCACAGTGGGTTTTCCAACACACTTGTCCCTCCAGATTTCCATACAAGAGTGCATAAAGTCCTCTTGTGTCATTTTCCTTCTTTTAAAGCAGAGCTCCACCTGATACAGCATATCCTTATCCTCCCACTCACGCAGGCCACACTGTAAATTAATGAGCGCCCCCTCACCCCATCTGAAAAGCATAATATAAATCCTCCCTCAGAGTCTCCCTCAGCTAGTGACACCCACACACAACATCCATCCTGTCTCCACATGCATACACCCAGGCAGACGCATCTTTTCTATGAGGTGCAGCCTGCCGCTCTCTACCCCTCCCCCTCCTCCCCCAACCCCCCCGAGTGGCATGTGTCACCACAGGGAAAGTGACAGAGGGCGCGTGTGTGCAGATTTTACATGATGTGACTACATGCATGCACAAATGGCCTTCTACCCACACACACACACACACACACACACACAGTCGGACACACATGGAGACTGATGATGAAACACATGCTGACACACGTGCACACCCTGCACTCTCACATAAGCTCACACGCCTCCCCCGATGATTGGAAAGTAGGTCAAGGACAAGTTTCTACGAGGGCAAAGAGAAAAATAAAATCTGTGATGATAGACTGACTCTGGCTGCAGCAAAGAAAAGTCCCCACAGTAAGCAGGCTGTGTATGATTTATAATCCGAGGCACAGACAGACTCAGAGATGTGTAAATAAGTAGCCAGGGGCGTGACAATTGGGAGGAGGCTTTCAGAATAGACAATGAGCTCTGTCTACGATGCACTTACAAACTTACTTACTTACTTCAAGAGGCTTCATGAGTTTTACATGCTGCCACATTTAATAAACTACGTAGAGTTAATTGAGTGCATCCTTTTCATTTGGTCGATAAAATAAATGCACTGATATTAGTAACCAGTCCACAGCTGTCAGCTCCCATTTGCTGCAATGAACAGCTGCACAATAGTAACTTTAAAAGTAGTTCAGTATTTGTTTCTTAGTGCTGCAGGATAAACATTTTTTCCTAAATATTCTCAACAGCACAACAAATCAGCTCATTGTGCAGCAATACTTGGACTTTGATGGAGGATTATTCACACAGTTTCTTCTCCCTCCAGCAAACAAGATATTCACATTTGCAGCAGTTCTTCTCAGGTTGGATCAAGAAAATGCACCCTAAAGCAGCAAACAAACACAAAAAAGTATCTCGTTCTTTCTTATATTCTCAAGTCTCTGAGTGATAGGGATTCAAGATGTCAAGTAGCATATTCTCCCATTTCCAAAGCATCATCTCACACTGCAACACTCCAAGCAGCTCTTATGACATTGCACTGGAGAGCTCGGCTGGCAATAGAGTCTGCCCTGTTCACTCCACCCCTCCTCTAATAATACTCATCCTCAGAGGACTGAAGAGGAGTGGAGAGGGGTGGAGTGGAGGTAAGAGCACAGCTATCCGATCAGTCTGCCAGTGCCGGAGCTCCCTTCTCGCTGCAGCTGCAGTGGTAGCCTCTGCCGCAGTGATGGGAAGTGAGGAGAGAGTAAGAGGAAAGGTGAGCTGGTGGGAAGCGAGGCGGGGGTAAGGTAGGGGGAGGGAGGTGCAGATGATATGTGTAAATACCCACTCTTTGCCAAAATACACCTATTCAGCAGTATTTTCAGCACGGACACTAATCACATCTACTGTGCTCAGGTCCTCTTTTACGGGGGCCTCTCGCCTGTTGTTTCATTAGACGTGTTTGCTGAGCCGTGTGATCTAGGACAGGGCTTGAGAGAGGCGATTAATAACTCTGAGCATGAAGGAGCTGTCTTTAGGGCCAACTTCAAAAACTGTGCCACTTCTTTAACAGGCAGGGGAGGAAGGAGCCAGAGTAGCATCAAATAAGGACAGTGAGGTGAGTGTTTAGTGGGCTTGTGCTCTTGTGTTTGTTTCTTGAGTGCATTTAGAAAAAGGGGCTTTCAAAATATGACACACTATGGATTTTGTCTTTGTCTTACTTCTATTGTGGATAATCATATTGCTGTGTTTTATATTTACAGTTCCTATAATATTCTGGGGGACGTGAACAGAAAGTATAATGTTGCCATGGAATCAAAATGTTATGCTGTGGGCTGCAACTTGAGCCTCGTTCTTTTTGGCACTATTCAAAGTTCTTTTTAGCCAAATCTGGCCAAAAAGAACTTTTAATGGTGCCAATTTGCTTTAGTGCTAATTTTGGCAAATTGGTACCATTAAAAGTAAGCCAAATTAGCTTTTAGCAGTTTCTGTTTGCAAGGTATCCATGGATGTACGGAAAAATATAATCAGATTACTTGGTTACTGAAGAAAACTGATGATTCTGGAGTTACAAGGAGCTTCTTTTGTCAGTGATTTCTAAGTGGATTCATGGACAGTGATTCACAAAGGACATTGGAGACAATAACATCCTCTGAAAGTGTAAGTCACACTGAATGAAAAAATATAAAAAATAAGTATTGTGTCTGTGTGTTTAGATTTTAACGGCTGATCATGTTGGTTAACAGAAAAGGTGCAGTATGAAATAACATATTGGACTGCAGACTGTTTTTCCTGAGTATACGTCTAAACAATCTGACCCCAGTTAGCAGCCAGCGGTGGCTAAAGTGTAGGACTTGGTCACTACAGTATCTTTGCCTCGCATCTCTACTTGCCTCACAGTTTGAGAACTGTGAAAGTTTCTGCTTGCCCCTCACCTTTGGAGAAGACCGTAGACCTGGGAGTGACATCCAGGTCCAGGGACGGGCTGAAGGGGAAGGCCCACAGCTGTGACATCCTGGCCAGGAGCAGCAGGAGCAGCGGCGGGAGCAGAAGGGGCTGGACTGATCTCTGGTCTGCCATGCTTAACACACAGACCTGGGTCCAAGCACAACCTCAATTGCACTCAGTTTGTTGGACACACAAAATCGGAGCGTGAGGAGTGTGTATCTTCAGGCAAAGCGGCGAGCAGGTGCAGATTCTTTGATTATCCTCCAGCTGACAACACAGTCTATGCAGAGAAAGAGAAAACAAAACACTTGTATAACTAAAAGAGAAACGATCCAGCATACCAAACTACATGATGTTGTCTTGAGGCGGAAGAGGAGTTCAGAGGGATCAATTAAAAAGAAAATGAACATTTGCAGAACAAACACTCACTTCACCTGAGGGGGAATACTGTACTGATCAGTACAAGTTGTTGTGAGAAAGTCAGTGGTGAAAAGAAGTTTTCACATCCTAAAAGTAGCAACATCACAATGTAAACACACTCAATTATAAGTAAAAGTCCTACTTTCTTACAGTATTAGCGGCATAATATACGTAATGTGTTGTAGAAAAATAGCCCCTGTGACTGTTTTATCATTCTATACGACATTTTAGGTTAATAATAAAGCAGAATTTCATTGTTGCAGCTAGTTGAGGTTGAGCTAGTTTGAAGTACTTTACACGCTGTTGGGTAGCTTACAAAATAAATCTAAAGGGGTCAGGAGGTGATTAATGGGGTAAGAAAGAAGAAAAACATTTGCTTCATACATTTTTTATTCATTTATTTTCTCTAGTCTTTACATGTTGTATAATTTTACATCTTTGGACTTCAAAGGGTTATCTAAACTAAACCATCTGAAAGGTTCATAAGGTAAATGTCTCTTTTGGTGGTAACCTCATCCAACTGTAGTGTTTTTCTGCTAAAAAAATCTTCAAAGGTTTTGAGCTTTAGCTCTGCATTTCTTATGTAAAATCTTTATCTGAAAAGTAACTACAGCTGCAAGTTATTATAGTGGGGTTGAAAGAATAATATTTGCCTTAACATGTTGGAAAATGAAGTAGAAAGTGGAAAGTAAAGTACCTAAAACTGTACTTCACTGCAGTACTTGAGAAAATGTACTTAGTTTCTTTCCATGACTGGTTAAAGTGGCGAACATTATTTGATGGGAAACACTTTGCAGTGAATCACAAAGCCGTGTGGAGAGATGTATAGTCAATTACACTCAACTCCCCTCATGTTTAACAGAAACAGACACAAACATCTTAAAGTGTTTCAAAGCATCCAGAGACAGCTGGAGGAGCCACAGGCAAGACGACACAAATGCCCGACTGAGCAACAGGCAGGTCAGATAGATAGTGGTCGGTACACAGGGAAGTCAGATCCAGAGAGAGTGAGGCAAAGACGAAATAATGACTATAAATACCAGGAACACTACACACTAGGACAAAACTGAAATGTTTGTCACGGGGAACGAAGACGGACAGGTACAGGAGGAAGGGAAGACACAGACTAAATACATCCAGGCAGGCAGGTAATACGACACAGGTGGAACTGATTAGGGGCGGAGATACAATCAAGAGTGACGGGAGAAGCACAGCGGGAGGAAGTGAAGACTCTAAAATGAGAGGAGAGGTAAGTCACAATGGGAAAACAGGGAATGAATGCACGAACATAAACTAGATAACAGAGCGGAACATGACACACGATGGGTTCGGTGAACTTTGCTGAAGAGATACCGTGCAGAAACTTTCTTGCCTACTTGACAGCATGAACAGAAAATTACTTGCTAATATGCATCTTCACTCTCTGATTACAACCAATTAGCCGAAGTGGATGGGTAAGGTGCTGTTACATAAAAGACCATTTAAAAAGTTTGGGGAGTTAAATACTGTGCCCCTGTGATGTGATATTGCAACACACAACTCCATCTCTTAATTAGCTGTGTGCACACTGGAGCAGCATGACGGATAATCTAGAGATTAGGCCCCGTGCCATCAGCACAATCTCCGCCTGGCTGCCCGTTCTCTGGCTCTGTCACTGATCAAAGGGTCAACACTGTGAATCCCGCTCCGCCGCATTGTGACACTGGAGAATTCCCAGCTTAATCTCCACGGCTGCTGCTGCTAATCGCTCACAGTAGGGAGCACAATGAGGCTAGTGACCTCTCTGTTAGCAGTTTTGGTGCAAAGCTTTGAAATCAACGTAAAAGATGGCAAAATGAGAGATGAGAAGGGAAAGAGTTAGTGATGCTGCATGGATCTCCCACCTTGTGCTTATCCAGAACTATTTCCTGAGGCTGACTAGATCCAATATAACCCATGCTTTTGCTTCACAGAGTCTACCAAAGACCAAAAAGTTTCTGATTCTTGATTTTCACTAAACTAAACTGAATTTGTGAGGAACTCGAGTTGCTCTCAGGTTTGTCATCTTCTCATATACTCTGAAAGAGTCCTAGAGACAATTGGGCATAATCATATTAATTCATTTATATTTATATTTCATGTGTCTACAATTCCACTCACACATTAAGACCATCAGATGCGGTTAAAAACTCCAGCTAGCAAGTGGCCCTTAAATTGAGATTACTTTGTCAAAGAGCTCTTCCCAAGGTCAAGGATTAACACACTCAAATGGTCAAACCAGAAACTGCAAATAGAGCAGAAGTCAATCACAGATGCACATACGCAGAAAGAGTTTATGTCTGAATTGTGAGATCTTGATAATTTTAAATAGTTTTCGTCAATTTTATTCTATGTGGATGTTTCTAGTGTCCAACAATTCCTACCAAGCTGATTTCTTTTATGAAGAACTTGCATTTTATGGCTCAGTCAGGGCCCAAACTTTCATCCTTTCTCCTCCAGTATTACCCTTCCCCTAAAGCCCCTTATCTCAAGTGTCACTGTCTAAAGTGACCTCAGATCTGTGCAGGGCCAAAAGTTTTGCCATCCGTAGTTTAAGTGCCAGGAAACAACAGAGAGGTGGGCATGCCTGCTCGTGGTACTGACTGAATTGTTGGTTTGTTCCAGGCTTTTTGTAGGGCTGACTTCATAAAGTCTTCCAGGCCTACGGATCCTCCTGTGTTGAACAACCAGATGATGAAAAGGACCTACAAAACCACATAATGGAGGAGAATCTCTATCACAAGGTTGCGTCACATACAGGAAGTCCTAGCATTGCACTTATAGTATTGTTGATCATCAATGCAGTTGTAGAACCAGACATTTTGTTTTTTTCTTCCATATATTGTTCTTCCTTGTTGAAACCCACAATGCTACTTGAGCAGTGACTGCTGGTTCAGAGATTTGGATGTGTTATGCCAGCAGCAGCTAATATAGCCTTGAGCTGCTAACGTCAAGTAGAGATGAGGAGTGCGTGGGTAAGCTCACACCTGTCTACCTCCACACCTCCAGGTTTTTTTTTTTCATTTTCTAACTTGTGGTCTTCAGACCCAACCGACCATTCATCAGATTTACTGCCTCTGGAGCCACAAAAGGCTCCATACGACTTATTTCACCTGAGCAGTGGTCCTCCCCAAGATGTGCAAACAGACTTTGATGTGTAAAATTAGTGCAGTTTCCCTTTAACACTGCAACTGAAGGCAGAGCGGCAGAGCAACAGAGCGCTGCGAGTCTTGTTTGAAGATTGTTATTTCAAACGCCGTCAGCCAAAACTGTGGCAAAATAGAGGACAGCAGATCAACCAGACAAGCGGGCATGCTGGTGAGAAGCCCTTTGGTGTGGTTTTGTCAGCTGCTGCCCTCATGTAACACACAGCAAACACGCCATTGTTTCAACACATCTGCATTCGTGTTGTGTGTACTCTTCTGCAGGAGCTGGCAAGCGCGTTGACAATGTGGCGTTGCCTCGCTGACGAAAGCATGGAAGCTCCAGGGGGGGAAAGGTAAACACGTCTGCCCTGGCAGTGGCACGACCGATGTTTCATGCATGATGGGAGAAGAGGCGAATCGAACAAAACAGCAGGCCGCGTCTGAGACACCTTCTGCCTGGCAAAGACTATGAGTTTCTACGTGTTTATTGACCCACAGAGCTCAGTTTGCAGCAGATCAACTGGGGCATTTTCGCCTCATTTCAGTGACAGTCTCTGCCCTCTGGTGCTCATCAGGCATCCTGAAATGAAGTCAGTTTGTGCCTACGGAACATGAGGAGGTTTGCTGAGTATAATAAACCTGTTTTGTAAACACGTGTCAGGCAGGACAGAATGATTTGTGAAATAACTAGCCTGACATTTTCTGCAGAAAGATCAATAAAACAGGTGAGCTACTCTTTTCTTTCCTTTAAACTGATACAACTTAAAATGTCAAGCACACTGCCACACTTGATGATTACATTCAGAGCCCTGAACCAACAATGACTGAATGAGTTTACTTTATTAAGGCGGATTGTGTACTATATATGCTGTGCTTGAATATGATATTTATACATTTTCCTCATTTTTTTCTGTCTTTATCCTAAAACCAGGGGGAGTTGGCATAGAGCTGAACCATAAATGAGATTACTAGCACATTAAAGGAAGAATGAGTGGGTTCACCCTGTGGGCCACATTCACTGTGATATAGAGAAATCTTCCAACAAATCTTATCTGAGAAGCATGAAATTACGGCTGTGTCTCAAATAATCTGTCTCCTCATACATTCAAAATCTATAGAGTTTATGGAAGAATTGCTATTCTCTGTTTGGCTCTATCTGACAAACAGAGCTGATAAAACCCGTACATAATGCCATCATACTCACGAATGAGATATAATGACTTCCTGGGATATATATACAGTGAATTCAAACATTCAAATAGGCTTTTCTTCTGCCGTGTGCATGTGCTTTTATTTAATTCATCCACTACATAATATGTGATGACAGATCATCTCACCATCTTTGCCTGAAGCATGAAGTGGAGCACTTACAAAAGCCATTTCTAGTCCAGAGCTGTCAACATTTTGATGAAATAAACTCATCAAACTCAAACTAATCTTGATTTGAAAATCAAATGATCTAAAAAGTCCATTTACGACTCTAATAAGCTTGTTATAACAAGAACGACTCTTTGCCCTCCCTTTGACCTCTGACCTCCTGCAAGATAGACTACAGGACATCTGAATCACAATTCATTTGTGAGCAAATTATTGATATTCAATACTGCAGACTTGATTGATCAGTAAGAACCATTTATTGATGGCTTAATGCATCTATACCTCTGTTGCAGATGACTTATTGGAGAGTGAGAAACCCTTGACCGTGTTTTAATTACTTTAATAATGAATCCACAGCACTAGTGAAAGCAACACATTACTATTATTATTATTATTATCATCATCACACATTACTGTACTTAAGTCGATTTTGAATTTATAGTTTACCAGCTTCCATTTTATGCTACTTGACTATAATACTATTATATTTTTTACAAATTTAACTTACAAGTTACTTCTCAAATTAAGATTCTACATATAAAACATATGATGAATTTATAAAATATGCTAATTGTTATAGGTTAAACTATATAAAAGTATATAAAGTAGTAAAATTAGCATACAAAATAGCTCCACCTCCAACGACCATGACACTGAAATACATGCATCAATAGCAATAACCCAGTTATATATTTTATCACTCTGAAAGAGTCCGCTGTGCATAACAAGTCACTTTTGATATTCTATGTACATTTAGCTGAAGTAAGATTTTAAATGCAGGACTTTTACCTGTAATGGAATATTTTACATTCAGGTATTTCCACTTTCACTTTAAGGGTCTTCTCAGTACTTCTTACTGCTCAGTAGCCACCTAGAGGTTTCCCAAACTGGCAACCCAGAACACATCAAAGGCTAATATCTATTTCTAGTCGTTTTCTGACAGCTGTATCTCATTTATGGCCAATTAAGATCAATGATCCACTGTAAATATCACAAGTTTTGATGGTTAAGTTTGATGAACTTTTGAAAGAAACCACTGAGGATAACCTTATTAAAGCCTCCTCTCCCTCCTCCTTCCCTCTCTCCCCAGGCTTACCTTCCCCTCTACTTCTTCCACGAGTAAAACAGGGAACACAGCAGGAACGCGGCCTGAAACCGAACAGACGACACACGGCTGGATCCCATGAAGGCATCACACCTTTAACTTTAACAACACCGCAGCTCAGCAGGACAAGAGGCGTCTTCACCTGCCCGGTGGCACGTGCCCTGATTCTAATTCACCGCAATATTCAACTTCCACGAAGATGCATTAGAGTAAAAACAGGCTTGTGTGGTCTGCAAACAACATCCCCCACCCACCTACCCCCTCACCCCCTCCTCCATGTGCACCTGTCCGACCTGGACTGCAGCACAGAGGGACAACAGCACCGCACGCGCCTTTATCACCTTCACCTGAGTGCGGACGCATGTGCGTGGAGCGTGTGCGTGGGGGAAAGTGGAGGAAACACACTAGTAAAAAAGGGTGAAGAGGGGGAAGCGCCAGAGAGGCAAAGACCGACTCACCTGCTTGTTTCCTGGAGTCCACGCAAACCCTCTCCAGTGTCCCTCCGCGGCGGAACACCGAGCTGCTCTGCTGCTGCTGCTGCTGCTGCTGCAGTTACCCAATGCTCACACACACACACACACCCCACCTCCCCCACCCCCTGTTATACACACACACACACACACACACACACACACACACACACACACACACACACACCTACACTGGATTATTAGCCCATATAAGTGATACCTGCCTTCTCTTAAGACCATGCACCTTCCTCAAGCAGCTTTTCGTTGTTTTTGTTGCATTTACGTTGAGTTTTGGGCGAAAATAAAAATGACACAACAAAATGTAATAAAATATATGTTCAGTTATGTCCTGGTAAGATTAGTATTCTCTAAAGGCAAGCTGGAAAGTGAGTGCATTAACTTAAGTATAATTTTGAGGTTGTTCTGTATTTTACTGTTATCACTTTATTTCTTTTCATGTTATGCTGCATTACAACTCTACCCCACTATATTTTGGAGCCTTTCACTCAAATGTAGTACAGAATTAAATTAGCTGCCACATTAGTGATGCTTACATGTAAATGAATCAATAACTTTAGTTGAATATTAGAATATATATTGAGTACTTTTAATGAGTATTTTTACTTGTATATAAAATAGCAAAAGTGCAATACTGCCATGAAATGTGCACACAGGAATATAATACCTTACTTTATCATTATTATTATTCTATGTGTTATAGTTTCTAGAGGCTGCCTAACAACAGTAATGGATGCTTTCTTGGCATTTATTCTAAAGTGCCTATAAATGTAAAGTCTGAACAGTGTCCATGTGATCTGAGCCCCGTGACTGACCCCCGCTGGAAAGGAGATGGAAAGGCAGGAATTGTTGAATGAAGTGGTTTTTTGAGGAGCTGTGGTGCTGCTCCATCATCTCATGGTGAGCTCCTGAGGGTCATTACAACAGGATGGTGGTCTCCTTTAATATGCATACGTTTTCTTTAGCTTCAGCTGGACAGTCTATTTGACTGCGGACAGTGTTAGCTCGGTGGGATGTGGTGAAATCTCCACTCTTTGTGTGTCTTTTCTCAGAAACTCCAGTCTTCTACGAGTAAATGCTCGTTTTTGTTGAATGCAAAGAGATGAACACTGATCTTTTCCCGTGGCCTCTTGGGTACACTGTGTGGCTGCAGTGGCTCTTTGGATTGTGCCCTAACACACTGAACAACTGCTCACCATCTCTGTTATTGCTTTTCTTAATTCCTGACCGAAACAGGAGATCAGTCGCTCTCCCCCTGCAGTTTTAGATACTTAAGTGGCTCTTGTGAATGCAACCAAGCATGTCCAGTCTCAGTGGGTACAAAGACTCAGTTTCCCTTGAAGGTGGTTTCATTATAGCGTGTTTCCTCTTCTCTGTATTTCCAGCTGTCTTGAATATTTCTGGGGATCTGGCTTCTCCTTTCTGCCCAGACTGAATATATCACCTGTCTCAGTGTTTCATCATGTCTGTCTCCTTTCTAATGTTTGGTAGCTTGTCAGCAGACACAGTGCTACAATCACATATACATGTGCCTCTGTATCTAGATCATCTGCTGCTGACAAACTATATTTAGCTGACATGGAATGAAAAGATTAATAGACGTAACAATAATAAGATAATTGTAATTTTAAAAAGGAGTATGCATATACAAATATAACTTTACTTACTGCCACAGTGCTCAAAAGGATTATTTCTTCATCATTCATTCAAATTAAGTTGTATGATAAAAGTTTAAAAGTTCTATAGGATAATAAAATCAATCAGGTGTTCAACAGCGCCATCATCTGGATTATCATGGTAACAGATCATATCTATAAGATTACAGGAGTCAGATTTTCCAGTTTAAAAGAAGTGAAACTCCTGATCTGTCCATTTAAAGAACACTAAATATATTGATATTTTACTATCAAAAAACAAGTGTGAAGTTGTTTCTAAGTGTCTAGGTAGAAGAAACATCATTGTCTGTATTGTATTTCATTTCATTTTTTGTTTTATTTTATCTTATTAAGGTAAAAGCCAGTGTGTGTGCTCTCAGTGTTAGACCTCCA
This sequence comes from Pempheris klunzingeri, assembly GCF_042242105.1. Classification (NCBI taxonomy): domain Eukaryota; kingdom Metazoa; phylum Chordata; class Actinopteri; order Acropomatiformes; family Pempheridae; genus Pempheris; species Pempheris klunzingeri. The sequence continues at coordinate 4,665,512 of NC_092031.1, forward strand.
GGACAACCTGCCTCAGGGGGTCGTCTCGGCTGTGAGTGACCGCCTGTCGCTGCCATGACGTGGACTGTCTGCCTCCGTCGTGCCGGTCCAGTGATCCACACACAGCTGCTGCTGCTGACTGCCAGAAGAGCCTGAGCCGGTGAAGTGAACTTCCCACTCAGCCAAACACGATTTATTTGGTCTGAGTAACAACTTCTTTACCGGTAAGTCACATTTATTTTCTCTGTTATACCGGAAGCAGTGTTAGCATTTAAACGAGGCTAGCTAGTGCTAACCATTAGCGGAAGTTGGCTACGTTCACAAGCCCAATAAGAGATAATCATACAAGATTGGTATTGATTTTTCCCACTGCTTCTGGCAAACACAGCAGAATAACGTGACTAAGTTGTAGGTTTAATGGTCGATTATGAGCCGGTGACACAAAGGTGACGCCAGTCTGAGCTTATCGTAAAGCTAACGTTAGCTAACTAGCTAATATTTTGTTATCGTTTCCAAGACGAGCTACGCCACCTGTTCCTTCACTGTGTGGTAAGTAGCCAGTGTTAAACACATGTAATCAGCTGTTTTTCTTTTTCTTTTTACAGCAACATTACTATTCTAGCTTGTTTATATAGCCTGCTATGAGTGCTTAGATGTTTGTCACCAGAATCAGAGAATAACTCTGCTAACAAACACTGGTTATGTTTCCATATTCTGCCTTTCTGATTCAGCTCACCTACTCTTTGGTTACCAGTTCCTCCCACCATGGTTGGTCACCATGCCTTCTGGTAATGACAGTGGATAATCTGCCCACAGGTGGTGGAGACAGATTTGAATCTTCTGTGGCTGAGAGGACATGAATTGTATATTTGTAGATCCCGATCTGTTACCAACTAGACATCATCTGATTTAGTAAGCTGTGCCTCAGAGATGTGATACGGATCTGCTTGGATCTGATAGGATCAGGGTTGGAAAGCTTTATGCTGCACTCCAGGGAGGTTTGCTTTGGTCAAGTTTGCACATTTGCTGCAACGTGGTCACATGAGACACTGAGATATTACATGTCTCACTGTCTCACTGAGGATATAAGAGGGTGTTTGTAGGTCAGGGCAAGTCTGAGCTCGAGGGAGTCCGGTGTGAATTAAGAAGCCTGTTGGTGTTTGTAAGTGAATTCTTCTCCCAAGGCTGCTCCATGTGGGACTGCAGCTGGGGCTTCAGAGGAGAAGTTAAACAATGTGAAGCTGTTGCAGGATTTGCATTCATTGTCGGTTACTCTGTGTCCTCAGTTGTTGTGATCAAAGACAGTAATTCACAAGGAGCTGCGACATGGAGAAAACCTTGTGCTTTTTTTCGAGCTAGAGCTTTCTTTGTCTTTAAAACAAATCTTATATTATGCCCTTAGCTTTTACAGTAGGTGTAAGTTCTGCATGTTGGGACATTTAAAACACCACCAGAATGTTAAACACCCAAAAAGAAGTAAAATGCTTCGGTGAAAGCACTCCTGAAAAAGAGGACTGAGTATCGTGTGACTTTCCTTTTGTTGTTTCACTGTGGAGAAGACCAGCTTTTAATGGGGACACTGGAGACGTGAGTCGGAGTGTCAGAGGAGTGGTCCTATAACTAACAGAGGAAAATTATAGTTTTACACTACACCACAGCTGGGCGTGGACCAGAGGAGAAAGGATCTGAGGCTCACAGCCTAACTGACTTTAATGAGTACGTATGGTACCATTGCTATGAAAATAGCTTCCTTTTGGTTTGCTCAAGCTCTGTGCAGAGACAGAGGCATGCTAATATTATTTTGTGTTGCAGCTGAGATTTAACTCCGAGGTGTTGCAGTAACTTTGAGAGATGCTCATGAATATGTAAATTCTACACAGGTGCAGAGTGTTTTGCTTCAGGGTGAGAGAATATTTAGTTTCTTTGTCTACTTAACTGAAAATACATGTTTCTGTCAAGTCTCAGTGCACGTTTCTATCCACTTGCGCTGTGTTTTTGCAGGCTACGATGAGGTGGTGACCCTGGGTCGGCCAGGCCGTGAGATGATTGCAGCTTGGCACAGAGAAAAGACGAGGCCGAGCGATTGAAAAAGAAGAATGGGCAGGAGCGTCTGGGGCTTCTGGCAAGGCATCTTCTCTACTGCAGTGCTCTATGGGTCTCTGGCCTTGTTTACCTCCATCCTCCACAATGTGTTCCTCCTTTACTACGTACAGACATTTGTGTCCATCTACAAGATCGATAAAATCTCCTTCTGGGTGGGAGAGGTGAGTAACAAGAGACAAAATGAAACCAACATGGAAGCAGTAATCACTGATGCTACTACTTACAGGAGTAATAAGTCAGAAAAACATGAAGCTGTAGTTAAAAGCCACCAGCAGACGCCTGCTATCAACCAATACTTCCTGCAGAAACCCTGATTTGGGCTTGTCCTGACACTCACAAATCATTTTTGGAGTAATTTGACATTGTTATTCTGCTAGTTATGATGATGATTCACAGGCATAAAAATCAATGACTGACAATGAAAATAGCTCCTATACTGCCCAGCTGTACTTAAGATAAAAATAGTCAAATTGCCTGATGATAATTGGATTATTGAAATGGCTACTGAAGTCATCCATTACACAATCACAGTTATTAAGATTATAATTAAGATTATAAAGATACTACCGGAGTTAAAATTCTTAGAAGCTTGATATTTAATTTAATAATTTAATGTTCTTTTCAATAACCCAGTATCTTCCTTTTATTTGATAATCTATAAAGTATTATTGTCTCATCTGCTTCTCCACAGACGGTGTTCCTTATATGGAACAGTGTTAACGATCCTCTTTTCGGCTGGCTGAGTGATCGCCCCTTCCTCAGCTCTCCTCAGTAAGTGTCCTCATCCTGCCTTTCCCTTCTGTTTTTCCCCACCGCGTAACACAAGTGCAAAAAAATAATATTTGAAACTGACATTTCCCTGGAATCTTTTTGTATTCACGCACACACTGTGTGTGTGGCTTTGTGTAAAATTATCTTCCTCACTCTGACATCTCTGTGCCTCCAAACCTTCCTCTCTTGGCTTTCCAGTCCACCTGCAGATTTCTACCACGGTATTTCCTGTAATATACCCTCGCACACGGAAATGTTTCATGCTCATGAGGCTGCGTAAACACGTCATCAGAACTTGAGGCTGCCATCTGTGTTTGCATTTCATTTTGAGTGAGCAAACTGTGGCTCTTTATTGTCAGAAGGTGGTGACAAAACAAAGTTGATTACATTATTCTGTTAATGTCGGCACCTTTTAACCAGTTTGTCTGGGTGTTGTACAATTGGGACATGCACTTTATCCCTCTTTATTAATTTGTCTTTTTTCATGATGGTTTTTAGTGTGTTTGCTGATCCTGTATGTACGTAGACGGCGATACATTTCAACATCAGCCAGCTCAGATGACCCTCATATATCCCCAACCAACAAAACAGACTCAAATAGCTTGAGAGTGTAAAAATAGGTCTGTCGGCCGTGTCTGTTCATGACTCTGTGTTAAAATGTCAATCTTAACAAACCTGCTGCTGATTTGGCTTCATTTTTGGTTGTTTTTCGTCCCAGGTCAGGCTCTCAGATCACAACTCCAGAGGTGGTGCTGAAGCGCTTGAAGGCCCTCTCCACAAATGGGCCTCTCTTCGCGCTGTCCTTCCTGGCCTTCTGGGTGGCGTGGGCCAGCCCAGGACTGCAGTTCCTGCTGTGCCTGTGTCTGTACGATGGTTTTCTCACTATGGTGGACCTGCACCACAGCGCCCTGCTGGCCGACCTCGCTGTGTCCGCCACCGATCGCACGCGCCTCAACTTCCACTGCTCTGTGTTCAGCGCTTTGGGCTCATTCTCTGTGTTTCTGTCTTACTCATTCTGGGACAAGGAGGATTTCTACTCCTTCCGCCTCTTCTGTGTGACTCTAGCAGCTTTTACCATCTTGGGCTTTTTCGTAGTGTCTCGGTTGCTTCAGCATCGTTTCCAAAAGGAAGTCCTTCTGAGACAGGATGATGCTCTGACACTCAAAGAGTAAGGACTTTCTGAAGATCTGGAAATTCTCAATGATTTTACTTTAAATGTTTTTGGACTGTGTTTTTTCCCTCTTTTTCTCACTCTTCGTCGTCTTTTTCTCTGCCCCAGGCTGAATGTTGGCCATGCTCCACTTACCCACCCAGAAAAACCTGTCACAGTTGGACAGTACTTCAAGCAGCTCTCTAAGCACAAGAACTTCATGTGGTTTGTGTCTATGAACCTCATTCAGGTAAGACACTAGGCACGTTGGGTGTGCTATGACTGCCAGTAGAGATAAAGTGGGAAGATGTTAACTGTTCTTCTAAGAAGTGGAAAAATGTATGTTTATATGTTCTTGTGGTTTCTAAAGTTAAACTACAGTGGAAACCACTCAGAAGGCTCATGTTTACAGTAATCAGCCACTTATCTGGATCAAAAAGCTTGGCACAGAAACATTCCTACATGAATGCTGTTTAAATAATTTGCTTATAGTAATCAGGATTCCACTTACAGTGTTCATTGTTGGTCTTTTCATACATAAAAACATATGAGAAAACATTTAAAAATACAGTAGTGCTGTTTTTTACTCCTGCTTTGCCTCGTGGTAACTTGTCTGCGTCTGGCTGGCTACTTATGACAAACACAAGCAGAGCAGAGGGACTTGGTTTTCCTCAGGCTACCACACTGACCGGTCTGGCATACTGGGCCAGTCCCAGTGGATAAGTCCAGGGCTGACTTTCTGTCCCAGTATGCTACATGCTGCTACAAACAGTCATGGCTGCTGGTGATGGAGACAGAGAACAGAAGCACTTGTGCACCTGCAAGTGGACTGATAATGCTTAGTCACAAAATGTGTAACATTAAATGGCAAGCTGTCTGTTTCATTACCTTGTTTTCATGTAAATGTACAAATGTTAATTAGATGGTAATCTGCACGAGAGATAAAGACAAAGTCAGCTACGATAATCATCCACTCACACTGATCAGTTTGACCTGGACACACATGATCACTGTACGCAGTTTGCACTGTAATTATGTCCACTATTTTAATTTATCATTATATATACTTAATCTACTCAGTTAGATTTTATTGTTGTCTCTGCCCCCCCTGCAGGTGTTTCACTGCCATTTCAACAGCAACTTCTTCCCTCTTTTCCTGGAACATCTCCTGTCTGACAATATTTCTGCCTCTACAGGTTCAATCTTACTCGGTAAGACAGGAAATAACGAACACATTCAAGCCTTCTCGATCCAAGCTAGCGACAAATTACCGAGCACATTTTACTTGCCAGTAACCAGATGAATGTGTGTGTGTGCAGTGTCCAAAAGTCTGCCCCAAAATCCTGTTAGATTAGGATCAGGACCATTTCAGAAAACCAGTGAAGTTGTACTGAAATACTGTTTGTGTTGCTGAGCTGTTAGGAACTGATGAAGTTGCGGCTAAAAAAGATTTCTATTTCATATAAGTTGCCATCCATCTTTTTTTTTATGTTGAACTGTCATGCCTTTCAAAATGACTATTATTTCTGCTGATTAGCCTTTTTTTAATGCAGCTCTGCTTCTGCTCCCACGCAGGCATCTCTTACATTGCCCCCCACCTGAACAACTTGTATTTCCTGACACTCTGCCAGCGTTACGGGGTTTACCAGGTTATCCGCTGGCTATTTTTGCTCAAACTGGGACTTAGTGTGGCTATGCTGCTGGCAGGGGCTGACCACATTTATCTGCTGTGCATCTTCATTGCTAGGTATGGCCACGCACACACATCAGCACACACATCGGGGAGCCGATGTGTGACAGCTCGTATTTTTGTTTGCATGTTTGTTTGGACTTTGTATTTTTTAAGATCATTATTTGCAACGCTGAGTACACAAACACACAACAAGCAACCCATCGAAGGGAAAAGTGGAATCAATGAGAAAAGCTCTTAGAGGCCAATAATTGCCAAAGAGCTTTTAAAATCTGCCACCCTCAATCCGTAGACCCCTTGATAGATTTTGTGTCCTTGCAGCTTTTCAGTTTGGCAGTCAGTCATCTTACACCATTATTGTCAAATAACTCGTAAAGTTGTGTAGTTGTGTGTGAATGCTTTCATTTCTCTCTCAAACTTTCAGGCTGAGCTGCTAACAAAAACACATCACTCACAAGTGATGAAGTCGTTACTGTATTTCATACAATGTTATGTGGTTTTGAACACACAGGCGCACCTAAGCATGCTGTGTTAGGTCAGAAGCTGTAACCGTTCCCCTCCCGAGAGACAAACAGAGACATTAGGAATGATAATGACACACGTTAATACTACTACTGCCCTTGATAAACAACTGGTAGCTGCCTCCTCTCTTTACATTATAAACCTCTGTAAAATGAAAAGGTAATCATTGTTCTGTTTTTTTCCCATCTACTATATTACAGCCAACATTTCCTGACTCCACACAGTTGAGGCTGTAACCTGATCTCTCTTCCTTCTAGTAACCGGGTGTTTACAGAGGGGACGTGCAAGCTGCTCAAACTGGTTATCTCTGATCTGGTGGACGAGGACTTTGTGATCAATCGACGGCAGCAGGCCACCTCTGCGCTCCTCTTCGGGATGGTTGCCTTGATGACCAAACCTGGCCAGACATTCGCCCCGCTCATAGGCACCTGGCTGCTGTGTGTTTACACAGGTACAGACAGAAACACTCCGCCTGGATCCTCCATAAGAAAGTGCTCTCAGTCACCTGGTTTCAAATGCTGCTACAAGCTGCTCTTTGTGTCTTTGTGGCAGATTAAATGTCAAGTAGCTCAGTTGAATTCCAGCCATGTGGTCACTGTCCATGTCGATGAATAGAAAAGCACAGCAGCACTCTTTGAACACAAATCGTGCATCTGGTTGTTTCCCGTAAGGTTTTATTTCATAATTGCTTTTTATGATGTTAGGACTTGGTCTTTGTTTCAGGCTCCGCTGTAAAACACTGTTGGAAAGGCCTACAGGAAAAACAATATGTATTTTAGCACAACATGCACAAGTACTCATTTTTACCTCCACAGACAGATTTTAGCAACCAGAACGTCTTGGCTGGAAAAAAAAAACGCTGCTCTTTCAGCTTTCAGAGCAGCGCCTGGTGTTTTCAGCAGGGAAGAAGACTCTTTGTTGCACACAGTGTCATGTTCAGTCTGTCTCTGGGGATCTTCTCCGGTCTGTACAGTCATAGCGCAGCAGCCCCCACCTACACACATTCAACTAGGAACATTCTTAGTCGGGGACACCTGTGAATTATACACAACCTAACATGAGTATCTGGTATTACCCTACTAACTTAGACATCCATTCAGAACCAAAGAATTTGTATATTTGATTTGTTTTATTATTAGGCCCTTCTGTAGTCGTGCTACTCTTCATATTCTGCAATGTTTTTTGCAAGACTGCCTCATTAGAAAAGACAGAAGGAGAGGAACCATCCATTCTGCTAAAGGAGTTCAGTATGTGTACCGACTCCTCTGTGTTTTGTGCGCACTGAAGGAACTACTTTTTTCCCCCTCCTCCTCAGGTTATGATATATTTGAGAGGCAGCCTGTGAAGGACTCCCTGGTTTCCGTGCCTGACGTTGCTTCTGGCTCAGGGACTCCACCTCTACGCCTGGGCTGCTTCTACATGTTGGTGTTTGTGCCTATCACCTGTGCCCTGCTCCAGCTGGCCGCCTGGTCACGCTTCACGCTTCACGGCCGCAAGCTGCAAGGGATCAAGACCCTAAGGCAAGGGGCCCAGCACGGCCACCTTATCGATGTCAAGGCCATATGAACTGAACAGAGCTGTCTGAAGCTGCACACAGACTATTCTGAATTGTCGGTTTTACAATCCCTTCGATGATAGCTTAGAAGAAGAGGGGATGATGGGATGTCTGCCGTGTGCACAAACATATGAACCACTACACAACATGTAGCTTAGTGGACGGTGAAAAATGCACAGTAGGCTGACAAATCCCAGTGGGAAAAACACAACATAACATCTTTAAGAAATCAAACCTGCCTTATTTTTTTATATCAAAGTATTGACCTATATTTATATTTGAACAGATGACCAAAAGATAAAGTAGAACCAATCAATCCTTTGGATGTTGACGGACCAAGGTGACAGCTTTTCATGGTGCGTGCCTAAGACGTGATGTCCTCTTTCACTGTTTGTGAAGCATAATTATGGTCTCGAGTTCAGTCTGAACACTGCGAGGTAACTTGTCAGTAACATCGGCCTGGTTTTAAAATGAATAACTAAATAAAACAAAAACAATAACAGGTGAAGAGGAGGTTTACAACAGAGCTACAGTTCTGATTTCTAATGTAATTTACAAGATGAAGAAAATTATTAATGTGCTCAAAGGGGTTTTGATACTGCACGGTACCTCCACTCCAGAGCTGATTCATTGATTTACTGTTTCTTTACAGTTACACAGAGCGTCCTGCCAGATCGATGTTGAGAACGGTATTTTCTGATACATTCAGTATTGATGTTTTTTTTGCACAAAACTGCCATTCGTCTATCGTACTTCTAACATTCTGATTGTGACATACTTCATGTACTGTATTAATGAAAAACAGAAATAGGAAATGATGCTGGTAAGCATTATCAGTTCACTTTTGTAATTTTTCAGGTTCTACAAAGAATGTGTGGCATTGCCATGAATAAAACCCCTAAATCTATGTTTGAAGGTCAACCAAACTCGTCTGTGCTGGGACTTCTTGCTATAAGATGAGTTAAGTGTCACATCACAAGGACGGCCCTTCAAAACCCCGCAACAGATTTGAAAAAGAAGTCTTTCAAACTGAGATTTTTCTTAATCAGGCCACAAAAGTGAAACATGAGAGTGCAGAACTACCTGCCTGTGTAAGATTTACAGTAAAGAAAGTGAAGGCAAAATCGTTAATCCTTAAATTTTGTTCATAAGCATTGCGTGAATCATTTGAGGTTTGGACGTGTATAAACCTGCCATGTGCTTTACGTGTCAAGACTTAACTACACGTGAATGGCGTCACCCTCATGAGGATAACTGGGACAGTACTGTGACTTTAGAAACACTTTTTTTGAAGAGCTGGTGACACTGGTGCAGTCTGTTTGACCTCACTGCAGTTATAGTTTATACATCAGGAACCCACCAGCGGTCAGCAATGAAGGATTATGAGTGAAGCCCTCTGCTCAGCCCTGATGTGAGTGTTAGTATCAGTAATTAAGACTGCGGCAGTAATAGTAGTAGTGGTTGTACTAGACGTACTGTACTCTCTATGACTGTAGTAGTCTTTATTTACCGTCATTGGCATTAGTAGTAGTAGTAGTAGTACTCTTAGATGTACTCTATATACTGTATGGCAGTAGAAGTAGAAGTACTCTTTAAATACTCTCTATGGCAGTAGAAGTAGTCTTTGTATACCATCACTGACAGTAGTAGAAGTAGAAGTATTCTTTGTATACCCTGTATGGCAGTAGTGGTAAAAGTACTCTATATACTCTCTATGTCAGGAGTAGTAGTAGTTGTACTAGACGTACTATACTTTCTATGACTGTAGTAGTAGAAGTAGTCTTTATATACCGTCATTGGCATTAGTAGTAGTAGAAGTACTCTTAGATGTACTTTATATATACTATCTTTGGCAGTAGTGGTAAAAGTACTCTGTATACTCTCTATGGCAGTAGTAGTAGTAATATTAGTCTCCTTGAGCCGTTAACCCTGCAGTCATATGTGCTCCTATTCATTTCTATAGTAAAGAACAGTGAGGAAAAGAGGGAGAGCAAAGTTAAAAACTAAATGCATAGATTTTCCTAAAATGCTGAACATTGTGACACTTGAATGTTTTCTACAGCTAAAAGTATTCAGGAGTAATAGTCGACAGAAAAACGTGCAGAAACAGAATCAAAGCCTGTATTTTAGGATTTGTTTTAACGGCTAAATCCTTCCTTCTCAGTCTGTCGTTCATGAAATTTAAATATATGGCAATCTGGGGATGCCTCACAGACTTTAACATGTCAGGACGACTTTTTACCGAGAAACTTCTGGCGCTAATACGGAAGTGATCCTCCCGCTCGGTACCCACAGCGCATGCGTAGATTTTCTAAACTCATATTGTTTCACCCTCTCTAACTGTCTTCTCGTGTTTTAACTTCGCGGTTAAGCTCGTAAGATGTAAAATAACCTGTCTGAAAATCACTCTCATCATGCTGACCTCAAGGGCCAGCAAAACAGCAAAAAAACCCGGCATGTAACCGGCATCGACGTACCGCTACCCATCATGCACAGCGCGCGATTCTTCAAATACCCGTTAAAGTTATCGTTTAAATTAAAGTTATTTTGTCCAAATAATAAATATTCAAAATAATTACTTAACCATATGAATAGACCATACACTACAAAAAATAGGGAGTTATATCAGCGCAACGCCACCGTCACTGTAAAGTGTAGGTCTGATAATCACTCGTCTCAGTGATCCACTAAAGGGTCAGTACACTCATGTTTCTCTTCAGATCGTATAAATCTTTCGCCTTTTACTAAAGATTTCCGTGGAGAGGAACAACATGAGTTCCAATTAATTTTTTGATGCCCTGCCTAGTGCGGGGCTTCCTTTCACTGTCAAACAACAAACCCAAAGAGATCACCAACATAATAAGACATAGTAATGAGATTAGAAAGATCTTGCATATCTAAATGCTGGATTCCCTGTGGTACCTTAGATGTCACTACAGAATACCACACTGTCATTGAGCAGTTAAACGTGGTGAGATCACATAAGACTTTATTTATCTGGGGGAAATTCCCATCACAGCAACTGAGCAGAGAGAAAAAAGTGCAGAAACAGAGTGTCAGCAACAGAAATGGTGTTAAAACAAGGGATGTGACAAACATAAGAATAGATAACGTGTATAGAAATGTGAGAAGACATATAAATATGTGTATTGCACAGGATATTGCAAGTATCATGCTGTAGTAAAAAAAAATTTCTTCTAATATGCAGTAAATTTAATTTTCTGACAACAAGAATACTCAAGATTGAGTCTAAACTCCTCTGGCTCGTGTTCTGCTGGATATAAAGTATCTGATTATTATTATTAATGATAATAATATATCAACACTCTGTGCATATACATCAAGAGCTTCTGTCTTTGATTGTTATTTGACCTGGAAACCCAGGAGACGACATGAGTATGTGCCAAATATGGTGAAATCCTGCTCAGCAGTAAAAAAAAAATAGAGCTCCTGGTGTTTTCGCAACATTTTTTACAGTCATAACGGCATCGTCTTATATTCAGTCATAAATGCTGTCTTGTGCTTGTTTGTGTGCCCTAAATCGTGCGCATAAATAAGTAAAAATGATGACTTTGTATCTTAACATGAAGTTAACTTTAGCCCTATTTTTTTAAAAACATTTCTGTGTCACCGTCTTGCCACATTTTCCAGCCCACCCTGTGTCAGAGGCACCATAAAAAAAAACCAAAAAAAAAAACGCACAAATGTCAAGAATATATTGGGAAGTACTTTTAAAGTAAGACTTCCCATTTCTCGTGGCTTCGGCGCTGTAATGTATCATCGGTTGCCTCTTTCGGTAAAGAAACACACACTCAAACAGAACAGGAAATACTGTGTGTGTGTGTGTGTGTGTGTGTGTGTGTGTGTGTGTGTGAGGTAGGCGAGGTGAAGCAGCACACACCAGCAGCAGTTTGAGCCCCATGACTCTGTGGATACGAGAGAGAGAGACGGTGACGGGGAATTCTTTGGATACAAAATCAGGCAAGTAGACAAACTATTACCCCACAGTGAAGCGTCAGGGTGTCAAATCCAGGACACGAGTTCTGTCTTTAGCTTAAAAGTGTGTTCTAATTCATTTAAGTCACGCTGACTTTTCTTTTGTCAAATTACACTGGATTAACAAATTCAACATGACACTGTGAGTTAAAACTAACTTGGGAATGTGTCACAGAGCCCAGTAAAGTCATTTTTCCCATTTTGGTTAACATTTTATTTATTTATTCATTTTATTTGGTATTTTTCTATAAATTTTACAATGCAAATGCAACTTCTACATGTTTAAGTCACAGAATAAAATGTCATTTTTAACAATATGGCTACAACAAGACATAAAATTGTACCTTTTGCTCATGAAGTAGCTGCTAACTGTGATATCTTGCTGTGTTTTTTGTGTATCACCTGTGCTGTAGGAGACAACGACATTCTGTAAATAAAACGACGGCCGATAAGACAAACTGAGATTGCGAGGTGACGTCGGACTGACGCGGAGCCCAGGTTGGTGCAGGTTTCCTGTTTTGTGGCTGAGCAGCTTCAATCTGCTGCACCAGTGATCTGCAAGTTTTGTTTTGCAGCAAATGGAAGCAACTTTCTGTCTTTTCCTGTGCACAGAAGTAGAGGCTTTTACCTCTGCCACAGTTTATTCATACTCTCAGTCCTTAAATGCATCAGACTTTCTTGTAACTCATTCTGATAATAATGCAAAACACTAACGACGAATGGATTAATGGATTAATGGATTAATGGAGGGGAACACTGAGCAAAGGCACAGGGGCTGAAGAGGTCAAGGGGGCAACAGCCTCAGGTTTTAAGTGAGTGTTAGCATTTCTTGTTGGAAAGTCAATCAAATAACTACAAACAGAAGAAAAAATAACAACCACCAAGAGACGTAAAACAGCTACAGAGAGACACACAATGACAAAATAACAATAAACGGACAAAACAAAACCAAGAGAGAGGCAGATGATTAGAAGAGACGCAAAATAACCCCAAAAGTAAATTTGGAGAGATGCAAAACAACAGCAAAGACGTACAAAATGACCAGAAAGACACAAAATGACCAGAAAGAGACACAAAATAACTACAATGAGGAGCAAAACATCCACAAACTGACTACCAGGAGAAGCTAAAGGACAATAGAGACATAAACCTACTACAAAGTGATGCACAAACACTACAAAGAGACACAAATTGGCCAGGAAGACACAAAACTACAACGCAGAAACATAAGATGACTTCAAAGACGCACAAAATGACAGTAAACAGATGCTAAACAACTACAGCAGAGAGGGAAAATGATTGTAAAGAGACACAAAACAACCAAAAAACGACTCCAAAGACTTGCAAAACATCAATAAATGAATGCAAAATGTCCAAAAAAGACGCACAAAGTGACCAGAACAATCACAGAGACACAAAACTACTACAAAAAGATACAAAAACACCACAAAACGAGCAGGAAGATTAATATTCAGTCCTGCTGCTATGTGAGGGGGGTCGGAGCTGTTGTCTCGTAGTCCGTCCAGGACTCCACCACCACCAGGGGACCAGGGTTAAGAGAGGTCAAACTCCTGGTGGCAGTGTGTGTCAGCTGACTGACCGCTGAGTGTGCGCTGGCTACTTTATGAACAACCACACCAACCTCACATTTCCTTTATTTACAGCCCCAAGATGCTGACGCTGCATCCACAGTGACGCGGAGGCCACGTGGAGCATGGAGCTCGTGTCCGTGCAGTTTGGCTTTGAGTACACGGCGAAGGACGGCCGCCTCGTGTCCATCAAGCCTAATGAAAGTTACGTCCTGGTCTCCAAGACCAATGAGCACTGGTGGCACGTCCGCAAAGACCAGCACAGCAGACCCTTTTATGTGCCCGCACAGTATGTGAAGGAGCTGCCGGCGCTCCCTGAAGACTTCCCCGCTCCTGATAAGCTGGATTCACCTGAGTGTGCGGTTAACAGCGGCCCAGTGGAAATGGCTCATGTAACCACACGGGTGGCGGTGGTCCGTGCGTCCACTCAGGGTGGATCAAGAGGGACCTGCCGGTTCTCCACTTTTGGTTTCTGTGAGGAAGTACCAGATGTGAAGCCATGTGAGATTCAGAGGGAAGGACAGAGCACCAGCAGCTTTGCACACTCACTGGTTAATATAGAAACACACAAGTCCACAGGAGGGTTTTTGAGTCCCTCAGCAGCTCTGAGGCCTGATGACGGCCTGCAGCTGTATGCAAAACCTCACCCTGCCCCGAAGCTGAGAAACAGACAACAACAGCCGCTGCGGGACGATAAAGTCGACCAGCGACAGACTTTTCTACTCGGAGAGGATACAGACTTTCCTTCGCCCCCTGATTTACCCATATATGACACCATACCAGAGCTGAACATCCCAGAGTTTGACCCAGTTTCTGAGCCACCTGTTCCTGTCGCTTCAGATGACAAATTATTCTTTGAGCAGCGGAGTTTGAGTCCGACTGCAGCATCAACTTCTTCTACAGATGCACCTCCTACTGAGCAGGTACGTTGTTCATCCAGTATTAGTTTTATCAGTGTTTCTGTTCATCATCCTGTGTGATGTGGAGCATGTGATCCAAAGGTGTCATTGTGGCCTCACAGCCAGGAGAGGGCGTCGTTTCATTATGTACAGAGTGAGGCCGCCATGTTTATTGTTTTACATTGAATCAAAGCTTCTTTTTTTTTGACACCGATCATCAGGAAAATATCATTTTATATCGAATTAAAAAATTATTTGCAATTTTCAAAAGTGCTGTCGTGCGCAGTGCTGCAGCGTAGTGGAAGTCTCACCTAAACTGAAAGTCACATATTGCTTTAATTATTCCACTTCCTGTTTTCAGGAGAACAGGACATCATCTAGAGGGCTTGTTTTGTTTACAACTATGGGGTTGCTTGTATTTTAAAGTTGGTGGAAACTTTGACCGCTCTGTATATAAATACACGTGTGATATTATATATATATATATATATATATATAAAAGAATTCATTCATTCACAACTTGGGACAAAGAGCAGAACAATCAGCAACAAAAATATAAGAAGGCACCATATTCAGAGGTGATGCACTGAAGCAGCATTTTAATGTTGTGGTTGGTTAAAGTGTTAAAGTTCGTTCATATGTTGGGTAGTAATCATTAATAAGGTATCACTTTGTAAACACGGCACATGTTTTCTGTGTAAAATCTTAAGTACAGCTGTCAGATAAATGTAGTGGAGTAAAAAAAAGTTCTGGTGTCATTTGAGGGATGATGACTTTAAATGATCTGTTCCTTAAAGTTGAGGCTTAAATACTTTTAGTTGAGTCATCTGCCGGGTTTCAACATAGTGACAGTCGTTTGAAGAAATTTGTGAAAACTGAATCAGGACCAGTTGGATTAGTTACGCTTTTAAACTGTCACTATGGCAGCGGTAGAGCAGGTCATCCCCTAATCACAGGGTTGGTAGTTTGATCCCCTGTCCACATTTTATAGTGTCCCTGAGTCTAAAGGCAAGGCCAGGCCATCAGTGTGAGAGTGGGTGAATGAGAAACACAGTGTAAAGTGCTTTGGATAGAAACACCATACGGCTATTTACTATTTAAGTACTTAAATCAGTTAATTGTTCTGAAGTTGGCTAAATGTATTTAAAATATTACAAATAAAAGTGCTCATAATTTAGGATAACGTCCCCACTGAGTGTTATACTAACATATATTATATTATTGGATTATTAATGATGCAATAATGTCCGTATTACTGTTGTAGTTGGTCAAGTTGGGGCTTCATTTAACTACTTTATCCGATTGGGTACTTTAATCTATAAAAAATGCATCATATGTTTCGTTCACAAAATGTTAGTCTGGAAGTAATTAATGCTGTCAAATGCATGTAGTGTGGAAACAAATGGCCTCCCTCAGTAGTAGTGTATATATATATATATATATATATATATATATATATATATATATATATATATATATATATATATATATGTGTGTGTGCGTGTGTGTGTGTGTGTATATATATATATATATATATATATATATATATATATATATATATATATATATATATATATATATATATATAGTATAAAGAGCAACATGGAGCTACTATAGTCAAGTACAAGCACCACTGATTTAGCATTGCATTCCTATAACATTGACGCAATAAACAGTAAGAGAAGAGAAATAAAATCTTTTGTATTCCACACATTCGTCATCCTTGTCAAAACCTAGCTCCTACATTACCCATAATGCATTAGGATAACTGAGAGCTCAATTGATTTGGTGTGTTGAGCCTTCAATCCTTAAACTCAAGTAGATCTGACTAGCCGTCTATGGAGGTCTGGTAACCTCTCTTCGCTCTCGCTCCACACCTCTGGATTTTTTTCCCTACTATTTTCAAATTTGTAGTCCTCAGACACGCTGACTCGGGTGACATCACTCGAGGCAATGCTGGCCACTCCCCCTGGAGCCACACAAGGGTTTATACAAATTTGCCTATCACAAAATGCTGCAAAGACTTATCAACAAACTCTGATGGGTTCCCCTTTATTTAAATGCAGCATTTAAGTAAATCTACTTGGTTACTTTGCAGCGCTGATTGGTCCTGATTGATTTGATTAGATTTCATTGATCTTAAGCTTGAATCCTTTGTTGAATTTGACACTCTCTTTTTGCAGTGAGGGTCCTGAGTTGGAATACCGTGCTGGTTGAGTTCACAGTATCTGTGCCAGCTCATCAGCATATGAATGGCCGTCCGTCCCCTCCGTGCCCATCTCAATGGGCCAAAAGAGGTGTTTCTTGAATACCGCAGCAATAGCAGCTGATTCAAGGTCCCAGTTTTGGTCAGCGAAAGTTTCTGCTGCTGTGGAGTCACTTTTAGCGGGTGTGTACGGTTTAAATGTCGATTTAACTGCAGCTGAGTTGATGTGGTGAGTTGTTTAGCAGGAGCTGGAGGGCAGGAGCGTGTGAATCGGCTTTAAATTGGAGGAGTTGGAGAGTTTGGCGACTTTGGGGCTCGTAAAAAACGCTGCGTAAAGGCCATTATGTAAGTGGAGAACAGGTAACAAACAGGTCCTGTCGGCTGGGCGGCTTCTTCTGAGGAGAGGAAGGAGTTAAAGCCCAAAGCTGCCAGCCACTCCCAAACCACCCCCAGCTGCTACCTGCTTTCCCCAGCGCCGGGGACGATCCTGGGAATTATGATTAACCGCACCGCAGGGAAACGATGAACCATCTGCCAATATTTAACCCGTAGCCTGCTGCCCTGTTGGATGTGCTTTGTTGAATGTAGACGACAAAACAGTGTAGTTTCAGGTAAGTTTGGTTTTGCACCTGTTGCAAGGTTACGCGTCAGCTTGTGAAGGAGACAGTGTTTGATAAGGTTTCTGCTCAGCTGTGAGACACTTTGACTCATGTAATGGCTGCAGCCTCTCCCAGTGTATCCAGTGACTGTGTGTGCATCATAGCGCAGTAATTACCAGCAGTTTCATTCTTTACTGGGGAGTTTGCATGACTTTGGTTACACTTGTAGGAGTTCCTGCATTTCTTTTGTAACAATACTCTTCATAATTTGTGTTTCTACTTCTAAATGAGCCCCATGCTTGTAACAGCACTGTGGACGTGCCAGGACCCCTCAAGTGCATTTATTCTCACCCCACAATGGAGGGCCATCTCCATGGTGATGTGAGGGGGTCTGGCCTGACTCCCAACAAGCAGGGCTTTAGAGCTCTTAGTGCCAGCCCTGCCATGCAGTTGGCGTGTGTGCGCATATGTAATGTGCAGGACTTGCAATTAGCACAAATGTAGGTCACTTAATATCGAGGGTATGAAGGCTGTTCTTTGGTCTCAGCTGGGATGTTAAGTTTGGTGAGCGGATGACAAATCCAGTTAGATTTAACAGAAAGGCATTACTACTTGCTCCTTGAATGCATATTCACGGCTGTGCCCCTCTTTTTGTTATGCTTATGTGGGGTCTTTACATTATGCTGTAGATTAATGGTACCAGTGTGTCTGTCTGTTGCAAGAACCTCCCTTAACGTCCATGATGACTATTGAACACGGCTTGTCAAATGGATCTTTATCACTTTGTTTGGATAATTGTCACAAGAGGTCCAACGTCCCATTGATCTTTGGCAGCTAAAACTAAAGTGACCCAGTGTTTTGTCCTCTTGTGTCAATGTGAGATTTTGTCATTAAAAAGGGAAGAGCCCGTTCTTCCACGTTTTCAGAGGAACTGCAGCTTCATCGAGAGCACCTCACCTACAAGAGCGCAGTAATTCCTGCTGCTCAGAGAAACAGACAGAATCAAATGCCAAAAAACTGCTCCGACAGGTCGTGTGACAGTGTGACATCAGAGCTCTCTGTGCATGTGTCCATCAGGCACTTAAGAACAGGTGCATGTGGCTTTCACTTCCTGGTCAGGGAGCACCTTTCACCACCACCATTCGTTGGTCATGCTGCCTGAACTGCTGGGAACAGCGGAGCCTCTTGCTATGTATCCAGAAAGCTCGCAAGAGCACGATAATACAGTCTAGGCTCAGTTTGAGCTTTTACGAGCAGCCTGCATGTCACACTGGTTTGTGCACCTTTTTCAGTGGAACTGTATGTTCTGTATGCACCTCATATATGATGTGACGGTAGAGGGTTTGTGCTCATAAATAACATCACGTTCAAGTCACAGAGCCAAGCTGAAAAGTGCAGGAGGTCGTTTAACACAAGTTGTGGTTGTTCTGAAGGTATTTACAGGATCCTTTAACACTCCTCAAACCATTTAAAAACCATTTCCCAATTTTGTTTTCTAAATCAAGTGGCCAAATATGACGTATGTCCTTTACTCATCTGTTAAACACAACTATTAAAATGAAAAATGACTGGAAAGAAATATCAATATATACCAAAAATAGATTTTTACAAATTGAGCTTGTCATTTTTGGCTACTATCTTTTAGGAAATACAGACAGAAGTTGGAAAACTGGTTGTTATCTTAAAATAATAGATAGATGCAGATAGATTGATGTTTTTTCATCCAAGATAGTTTGAAGAGTACCATTCTGGAAATATCTTCAAAACAGATGGTCGAAGTGTTAAACAAACCAGGTTTTTTAAACATCGTTGGGTGTTTATTTTTCAGAAAAACTGATGTACAATGCTCTAATGGCGATACATAAGAGGCACAAAGTGGGCCCAAGGCACACAGTAGAGAATGTTTCAGAAATATGTCTAGAAACAATATGATTATTGGGTTCAGGACTATGAAATAGAGCTCACATACAGCATGCAGACAATGCAGAAAGTCTGCATATTTCTAGGTTTGTGCTCAGTCTTTCATCAACTCAAGAGCCTCGTAGACATCTTGCAATATTGATCTGTGAAAAAATGGGAAGATAATCTAAAAAAAGCCACAGCTGGTCTTTGTCAGTAGCTGCATGAGTCACATGCACGGGAGTGTCTTTTGTGTCATTACTATTTGTAAAATGTTTTTGTAAAGTTGCAATGACGTGCTTGATGACAGCAATCCCATCGTTCAGTACATCCCACCTTTTATTAGTGCAGAGCAGAATCAAAACCCACAGCTCAAGTCCTGAACCTTTGAGACAGTTTTCAGTTTGCTTGCATGCTGGCTGTTGGTGTTTACTTGCAACTGCAACTAAAGGTGAAAGTGGCATCTTTGCAAAATTTCCATTTACACTTACATCAGGGAGCATTGCAACAACTGGTACTAAAATATTTCCCCTCCTACACAGAAGACACTTCGTATACAGAGCAAGAGTGGGAGAAATCTCCCATGAACAAGCAACATCAGCAGGTTTTGTATGCTGGCATGCAGACTTGGCCCGAATTGCAAAGATAAAAACATGATAAGCTGATGGATTCCACATTGGGCTTTTCTGGAGTTATCCTGGATTCTGGGCCATGAGGAGTGTGATGTAAGAGGAGGTGGAGCCAGATGGATTCAATAGCTTGACTGTGTGCTTTGTGGCGTGATTTGGGCCCCAATTTGGTACTTCATTGTTTGATTGGATGAGTGCTAATGTGGTTAAGTAATCAAGCAGATTGCTGCTTCATGCATTGCTGAGGGAAGAGAGTTGTCTGCTCTGTGCTCAAGGATTTTGACCCTGAATCATGCTTGAAAACATTGTTCAAGGAGTTACGAACAGCCGTTTGTGTCTTACAGGTAAAATAAGCTAAATGCAAACTGTAGCAGACGAAACACTGCAGTGACGTGTGGAAGGTGTCCTTCACCAGAGTTACACACATATCGACAAATTAGACACAACAGGATGACCTTTTTGTGGTTTTCCCTCTGCACATTTGAATGGCAAACTAAGTCCTATCCAGGCACTAATGTAAAATGTTTTGGATGTTGCAGGAAACACTGAACCAAACCATGATACAACACAGCCACTGAACGTAGAAAGTGATTGTGAAGCATAGATGTGGCAGTAAAACCCCAAGAGTTACCCAGTAGCTTCAAACCTAGTTTGAGATTAACCCTAGCCCTGAAAACCTCTAGCCACAAATTGCTCTGCCTGCTGTCTGTGGACGGGCTAATGTTGTGCCATGTAGAAGGAAGTGTTGATTGAACAATTGGCCCTTGAGCCAGACTTCCTGTCTCTAGCATTCACCCCGGTTTAAACAACAAGATGTCTCATCAGAGACAATAGCAGCTCTTTTATATTAATGTGGGAAATTATTGCTTCCCCTTTTCTCTCATTATTGGCTGAGTGAGCTATTATTAACAGGATGAATACTGTACACCTTGGAGCACATGTAGCAGCACATGTAGCAGAAAACATCATCGTGTTTTAGCTCTGTATCTTGTTCTTTCCCTTCTTTCGAGTCCTTTCCTAAACTAAAAGGCATGTTCTCTTTAAAATGCTGATAGTTCTCTTTTTTTTATCATATCGTCACGAGAGCAGGAAGTAGGTTGAAGTGACCTGCAAAATCTGTGTTGCTCCCTCTATCTCACCCTCTCCTCTTGTTTTCATTGTCTCAATCTGCTTTTGGCTCTTAGCTCACTCAGACAGTTACCCTCTACCCCCCTATCCTGCGCACAGGAATTCATGCATACGCACACACAAACACAGAGGCGCACAGACACACACACCTCACACAGTCCCTTCCTGCTGCTATTGTAACAGAGCTCACAGTTCTCCTTTCTATCTGGGCTGCAACTGTCACAGCTGCTGCGAGAGGAGGATGTGAGCGTGAGGGCGTGTTTGTGAATGTGTGGTCGCCTCAATCCCATCACAAGTTGAGTGAACGTGGCCGCATGTGTGAGTTACTTGAGTTCGGTGTCCATTTGTCCATCTGGATGTATGGCTCCTCTAAATAGGACGGTATAAACATGGTGGACATGTACTCCAGGGCTTGGTCAAGCCACCGGGCCAAGCAGGGCTTGACTCTTCCGGTCGTCCGTCAGGTAGGCGATCCCGCTGACATCAAGGCAGCTTTTTATTGCAGCATCATATAATTAATGTGCTTTATATGTTTATATGTTTTGATAACGGTCTTGCTTCCTGCTTTGCGTAAACACGCCATCCCTGCACTGCATTTTTTTCATGCACTGAGAACAACGGCATAAATATGAACTGACGCCGCTGACAACTGTTGCTTAAAAAAGCTCAGCCGCCATGAATGTCGGTTTTGATGTTTTAGATTTTTTTTATTTGGACGTTAAAAAACACCTTTTTATGCATTCATGTCTTCAGTCTCAATAATGTCTTTCTCGTGTGAAAGCAGCAGTGACAGACTCAGAGTTCATGGGTTTCACTAAGTTTGAATTTTCCAGTTTCATTTGTTGACATCTGCTGTCAATGAGTTTGTTACTGAGTTACTGAACACGAGCACCTCGGGAACAAGTGGCAGGATGTATGATACACTATATAGCTACAAGAGTGACCCAACATTTTAAAACAAACAAAATGTTCCTTTTCTTCAGAGGTTTTCTATTTTATTTTATGGTCTGGACAACACACATGTTTTCTGTCATTTAGGCAGACTGTGTGGGAGAAACGTTGATAGTGTTCACGTATACACTGCAGAGATACTAACTAGGACACAGAACCAGTGGTGGAAGAAGTATTCCGATCCTTTTAGTAAAGTCTAAAGTATTTCCACATGAGTATTGTCAGCAAAAAACTCTATGAAAAGTGAAAGTACTCCTTTTGCAGAAAAATGCCCCATGTGAGTGATTAGGTTGTTTCGGATGCATCAGTTGTTCTGCTGTAGCTGCTGGAGGTGGTGCTAGTTTTAATTAAAAAATCAGACATGCTAGTAGTTCCCAACCCAGGCAGTCACAAGGAAAACCTGAGAGGTCGTGACATGTCCTGCTACATAATTTTGTGTTCATTTTTATTCTCTAATCTTTGTTTTTTTTTTGCGAAATAATGAACTATTTCACCCTGTTAGACCTTAAATGATCAGAGAAGTTTAGAGGGAAAATATCTTTCTGGTGGAGTTTCTTATTACTCATGGATACCATTTGATAAGGGGTCACAGGTCAAAAAGGAAACTGGTTTAGTCTTTGAAAGTGTGTTGTAGTTCACAAAATATCATGTCTGTGTAAGTAAAATCTAAATGCTAACGACAGATTTTTAATAAATGTTGTCGAGTAGAAAATAGTTGATTATAAAGTAGCATAAAGTGAAAAAAACACAAGTAAAGTACAAGTACAGTGCTCAAGTAGTTAGATTGATATATCTGCATGCTGGCATTCAGCGGTATCTTTTTCAAAGAGGTCCCAAACTACCACCCCTTTGCCTTACAATGTTTATTGTTATCTCTTTGTACAGTTTTCCTCTCATTGCATGTAGGATGGGGGCTGTTTCAGAGATCAATGATACAGCGCTTTCATTTCCTCTGTCTGCCTCTGCCAGTTGTTTGGAATCAATCTGTTTCAGGGTCACTTGTCTGGTTGGTCACATCGATTGCCTCATGGTTATATTTAGATCAATAATGAAGCAAAGTCAGCAAAGTGATAACATTGAATAGACAGATGCAAAACACACAGTTGATTGTCAAATCCATAATGTGGAAATGCTCTCCTCCACAGGTATCTAATACTTTTTTATTCATGTTAACCCTTTAACGCCAAGTGTATCATATTTGATACACGAGTGTTTGAGACCTCTACACCATCAGTGTGATAGTTTTTTGTATTTTATCTGTGCTCTCTATGTTTTTGTTTGTTTAAGATGAGCAAACTGTGAGCAATGAATTGCACAAAAATGCCGGATGTAGCAAAAATTATTTAAATACATTTTTTAAAACTTTAAAACATTTTTTTACATATTTTTTTTTAATAATTTGTCAGAAGGTTCATAAACACTCCAGTTTCAAAAACTTTGAATTTTCTGGCAATTATTTCATGGTTCAGGCATTAAAGGATTAACCGCTTTTATGGTGGCGGACGAAGTGTTGAAATCATTTGCTTAAAGCTGGAGTGCAGGACTTTTACATATAAATGAACGTTCGCTACATTCAAGCCCTCACCTAATGATCTCCCACAAAGCTGATTGAGCCTGTCATCGTCACGTTAATCTTTGTATTTCTCAGTATAACTGAGTTTTCTGCTGCTGTCTGGTGTGACATGCCTGCGCTGATGCTCCGGCAGTGATGCATTTCAGCTGTGATTAGTTTGCTGAGGGGAGGAGCAAGTGGAACGCTCCAGGAACTTGGAGTGGAGAAGCACCCAAGAAAAGTTTCGGATGCTCCATATTATATGAAACATATAAATAAATAGATAGCATTCATAAAACCTTCATACCTCAAAAGAAAGCTCAAAACTTGGATTTAGAAAATACTTGAAAGAAGAGGATTTGCATTGAACATCTTCACTGTTCTTGTTCAATGTAACGTAGTAATAATCAAGTAAAGTACTTCAAAATCTTAAGCATCTAAGTGCAGTAGAGGATTAAATGTACTCAGTTACTTTCCACCACTCTCTGTTACAGCACTGCACATTGAGCACAGTGATAACCAGATGCAGCACCGACGCACACAGCTCTCAGGTCTTGGTAAATATAGGTCCTGAGGCTAGCCGAGAGACAAGAGGTAGTTACGACGTGAAAAAGACAGCAGCCTCTCTTTAGTGTATGAGCCACCATGACGGAGTTTGAAAGACTCCACAGCGCCGTAGATCCCAGGAGTCTCACGGTCAGGGATAATAGTCTCAGTGGAGCGCAGGTGAGAAAAGGACAACTTACAGAAAGATCACAGTGCCTCTATTGTGACAGGGGTCATTTCAAGTGTGTCCGGGATACTTTTCGTTGCGTCACAGATTCAGGGTGCTGCGGACAGAGAAAGTCTTTCATCGCAGTCAGTTTCACTCAAATTGTCGTTCTTTAAACAAATTAGTTGTGATGATTTGCTCTATTTGCATGTCATGTTCCTGCCATGAAGCGAGTGGAAACATGGGGACCTCTGCTCATAGCATGATATGGAGGTTTCAGCGGCTTCCCACTTATAGACAGGAACTGAAACTGCAGTTTGTAATAGAGAAACGAGCTTTATTTCATTAAAGGACAACAACAAAGCAGCTGCTTCGTTGTTGGGGCAAGATAACGTGTGATGGTAGTGGTGAAGTCTAACCTACTTTTTAGTCCTCTGCAGTTGGTCTGTAGTCAGATGCTGTCGTTGGTATGGTAGTTATTCTTTTTTATTTTAATCTAGCCCTCATTTCAGCAAAACAGCATGTTAGTCTAATTTGGCAGGAAGACTAATGCAGACATAAACTCTGGACGTCGTTTTGACACAAGAGCATTAAACTATTCTGTGTTGGTTTTTTTGTGGACAATAAAATGATACTGGCATTAAGTAATGATCATTGTTGTGGGAGGAACACCTCTGTGGTGTGTGTCTATTTCAGCTTTAGGCTACTTCCTGTGCTGTGGTGCTCTGTAAGATGCGGAAGACGAACTATATTAAGAGCAATATTGAGTGCAGTGAGCTGAAGGCTGGTACTTAACACTGCTTTACACAGCTTTTATCAAGTGAAAAGAACACCAAAGTGGCAACACTGTCTTTACAAAAGCACACACACTCACTGTTCCTACATTAGTTTTAGTTTTTGCTCTGTAGAATCATCTGTGGCTGTACTTGAGTTTTTTACATCTGTGCTTTTTGGCCTTTTCACAGGTGGAGAATGAAAATCTCCGGTCAGACTTGTACGTCAATGTAGCACAACTTCGGCAAAGCATCTCTGAGTCTCCCCCCTCGGCCCCTTCGTCCTACTCTCCTTCCTATCTTGACCCAGAGGGATGGGAGGTGCACGTTGACCAAGAAAGTGGACAGGAGTACTACTACCACCCCTCCACGGGGCGCACCACCTGGGACAACCCCTTTCTAGAGTCTCCCACGGACCCTGAGCCTTGTTCCCCCTCACCTCCTCAGTCTCCTGCCCTCTCTCCATTCATCGCCTCCCCCACTGTGTGGACCTCAGAGTGGGAGCAGTTGGTGGATGAGACCAGCGGTCGCCCCTACTTCTACAACCCGATGTCTGGGGAGACATCCTGGGAGCCTCCAGAGCAGCTGAGCCCGTATCCCCCTCTGATGGAGCCTATGAGTGTGCACAGGTTTCACGAGGACGGGCCGGTAAGGACGGCCTGGCTGCTCTACTTAGCCTCTCTCTTTCTCCTGTTTTAGCTTCACCCAGGGGAAAGCTGTAAATACAGTCAGCTTTTAATGGAATTAAATCTCCTGCACCTACATAGCAGACAGGACTCATTTTCAGCAGGAAAGCTCACAGCACCAGTGCAGAACGCCCCTAACTTTAAAAGAACATAGAACGGGACATTTGTCCTCTTTGAAATAATTTCACGAGTATCCCAGACAGTCAGAGATGCTTCACTTGAATGAAATATTTTGAAGTAAATTATTTCACACTTCAGATGGTTTTCAGCTGTTTTTCTTCACAACACAAGTGATCCCATTTCTGCCCCCAAATGGCTTTTTTTCTGAGCTAGAGAACAACATTACTGGGCCAAGAAAGAACATTACTTTGAGGTCATGGAAATGCAGCGACTTATTTATCAAAGTCAAGGTAAAGTCATTGAGCTCTGTATCGGGGTCACAGTGGAAAATGATTCGGCTGACACTGTTCAGTGAGATGTAGCAACATTTCAACACAAAAAGCGAACTGAGGTAAAGGCCAGTGTCAGTAGCAGGTCAATGGATTACTGCAGTGGTTAAGGATTAAAGCAATAGTTTATTGGTTTTCTTGCCGAGACTTAAATCAGAACTTCAATACCAGTCTCATGTCTATATGTTAACTATTAAATGAATTAAATATTAACGTTAGTTTAGACTTTAAACAGGGAGAACCAGCTGACCTGGCTCTGTCCGAAGGTAACAACATCCACCTACCAGCACCTCTAAAGCTCCGGAGGACTCCAGGAAGTAACTGTGTCCTGTCAACATAACCACCTGTAAAACCACAAAATGCAGTTTGTACACTTTGACGTTTGTACACAGACAAGTGAATCTGAAGTTAATCAATGAGCTTTACGGGAGCTGGTAGGCAGATTTTGTGACCTTTGGACAGAGCCAGCTGAGAGGGTGGTGTTGAGTTTCTCTTTTAGTTATAATAAAATGTTGAACTATTCTTTTTAAACAAGATGGGAAAGAAAAAAACCCCAATTGTGCTACTTTGCTCTCTTGTTAAATACAGGAGAGTTTCCTCTTCAGGACTCCCAAAACCTTTAATATCAAACAATCTGACAAGAGAACATCGCTCATTTGTTTATCTACACACAACCTATAGACTTATGCAGCCTGTGAGGAGGATTTGTGAGCAGGCTTTGTGGCTACAAAGAGCAACATGCCAGTAAATTGGGAACCAATGAACTGCTTTACAATATATCCTAACTGGAGTTTCAGGTGTGTGTGTTTGAATGTGTGCTGTATTTCCACCCCCAGCCTCCTCTGCCTGAGGAGGACTACCCCTCAGAGGATTACCCAGCCGCTGATCAACCAAATGCCTACGACGAGCTCCTCGCCAAGGGCCCTCCTCCCACCCTCCCTAAAGAGTACACCCTCAGTCACGTGAGCCGGACCATCATCCCGAGGGCCAACCTGGACCGCAGCACCCCGTCTGGCTGGAACCTCACAGTGGAAGAAAACGGGACGTGGGTGTTCACTAGTGAATACTCTCCAGAGCAGGTAGCTCCAAGGACTGACTGATAAGAACTGAGGACATGGAGGAAGATGGAATTTAATTCCACAAAGGTCCTAAACATAGTTAAGATAGCCCTCATTTTAGCCTCCAAAAGACTTTAAGAGTGTTTTATTATTTTGACTCTCACAGGCAGGGACTTTCAGACAATCTCTCCTCAAACGTACTAAATTATTTAAAAAGCTGACCTGAGGATAGCGCTAGATTAAACATCAGGGGATCACTAAAGTTATTCCAGTTGATTGTTAAGGGGACATGAATCTCTGTACCAGATTTCACGGAGATCCATACAGTAGTTGTTTCATTCTAAACCAGAAATGTCAACCTCATGGTGGCACTACAGGATCTGGAAAGTCATTCGGATTCATCGTCTGGGATCATGACATACAAACAGGCTCAGATTGTTATTCTAAGTGTGTGACAGCATTATGTAAAGGATCCCTACAGAGGTAGACCTGTGAGATCCTTTTTGTTTAACCAGAACCAGCCGCTATATCACTTGCTTCAAGGCCACCAGACTCCGTTCTACTTATACCATAGTTATCCTTTAAAATCCTGCATACTACTCCACACTGTGGACGTGATTGTCTGCCAATCAGACGCTGCCAGTCCACTCTGGATGTTGGAAAGGTGCACTTGGAGGGGCTTTTTATATGTTGAGCTAAATAGTTGTAGTATTTTTTCCTTCAAACCAGTCCACTGAAGCAGCAGAACATTTCTTAGTTAACTAAGACATTTTTGTTATTTAACAGTGGATCAAGTCTGTGGATGATCACGGCCAGACCTACTACTATCTGAGAGACGGCTCCAAGTCCCAGTGGAACCTGCCTGAGGTAAAGACTCTTCACATGGGGGTCAATGAAAACCAGTTTCCTCTTTGTTTATCGTGTGCATTAGATGGGAATATGAATCATTCAGGGCACAAATCCAGTCAGTCTGGTTTAAAGTGTAGTGAATCGTTGAGTTTGTCATGCCATCTCTTAGAATCATTATCTTGTATTTAAATGAATACATGTTTTGGTCCCCTCAGGCCCCTGTACCTCCTGCCCAGTCCAGGGTGGAGAATGGCGTCGAGGCAGACAATATGTCAGTCATCAAGAACTGGAGACACACCATGGGACCTGCACAGCTCAGCTCAGCCCAGGATGACGTGGTACACACTCACACACACACTCAGACCTGCATGTACATGTGCGTGCTGTGTTACACATCCAGGGTGTGTCAGCCGGCTTTAACAGTCAGACAGAAGCCGTGAGGGTGAGTTCCTGTTAACAAACGGCGCTCCCAAGTTTTTAAACCCATATTTAATGAGGCAAGTGCACTCACATTTATAGTACCAGCTTGGGGACAGTGCTGCGGAGGAAGGGAGAGGGAGGGCTAGAGCTGTGCAGACCTGGGAGCTGCTGGATACAAACACAGGCTCTTTTCTATTAAACAACTCATTTGTATTAGACTGGGGGTGAAGCATCTTGCTCAAGGGCACAACGCTGGTAGGATTTAAGGGTAGCGCAGGCATGTGCGCTTATTTCTCCCTCTCCAGATTTAACCAAAAAGTAATCTGATCCCTTAATAATGTTCATTCCAAAGGTATTGGGTGGGATTGAGGTCAAGGCTGCGTGCAGACCAGTCAGGTTCCTCCACACCAAACTGAGAAAACCATTTCTTTATGAGCCTGGCTTTGAGCACAGGAGCAGTGTCATGTTGAGACAGGAAAAGGCCAGACACAAACTGCTCACACAGAGGTGGACACACAGTACTGTCTACAATCACGGCTACTGTAGAAAGTCTACATTATACAAAGAAATGTAAATCTTATCTAGTGATTTCTGGTTATTACTTTAAATGAAATCCTAAAATTTCCCTCCACTGTTGCTCCCCTGGTTTTCAGAGATTCGTCCCTACTCACAGGAGGAACACGTCAGACTACAGCAGTGACAGCTCCAGTACAGGAAACTCTCCGGAGACTCAGCATAACGTGAGTGGAGCTTGTGTCCAGTCTGCTCATATATGAAGTGAGGCTGAGAACATATCTGAATGGTGTTCTGTCTCTCTCTTAAGGCTTTTGGGTTTAGATCCTGGAGAAACCCCTATTATCTGACCTCGAGGTGGCTGCGCTATAACGTGGGTTGTTAGTTTGAGCGTTCACCTGAGCTTGATGCATAGATAACAGCGTCTATCTATGACGGGCAGAAGGTGTGACTTTAGATCACTTAAGGAGCATCCGTCTCATCCCCTGCATCGAATGTTATGTTCATTTTAATCTTCCTGTCTCACATTTAGAGATGGGACCCCACTGCTGAGGTGCATGTTACGCCTGTCTACTTGATTAACTTAATGTATATGTTCTCATTTTTATCTGTACAATAGGGAATAGATTATAACAGGAATAAAGGGCTTGTAAGGTGTTGGATTTTAGGTCATGTCCTGCTGTAGTTCAGCTGCCGTACACTTCACCTCAGATTTTTGACTTGTAAATGTGCAGTGAGCAAACAGAGATAGCAGCTACGATGATGGAAAAAAACATTTAAAAGGCCACACTGTTCCAAAACATGCTGCTTTACAACAGTCATGATAGTTGTGGAGTGCATCGCCACAACTTTAGTGGGCTGAATACATTTGTCTTCACCCTGTTCAGCAGAGGGGCACTGACAAAATGTCAACCTGAAAATGTTAAAGGTTAGAATTATAAAATATAGAAATATAAAAGACATGAAAGATTAAGACTGGTGTCATTCTACATTTTTCTCCTCATCAGTAAATCGTTTGACCAACTATTGCCTGATTATTATATTATTATTTCTCTGTGCTTCAGAGCTGCGCTGTGGTCCAAAAACTACAAAGTCACCTTGTTGCACTTCTGTGTGAAATGTTCCTTCATTACTATGAACACACACTGTGGGTTATTTTGAGTCAATCCCACAGAGGCCGTCCTGCTGCCGTAAATACCCAGTAAAGCATGTGTATTAATCCACAGCTGAAAATAGTCTATTTTACTATTTACTCCTGTTTAAGTGATGTTTTCTAAAAACTGCAGTGCCCAGCATTTAAATGTTTTTGTTAGGAGTGAACATGCTTGAGGCTGAGTGTCAGTCACAGTATTGAGAGACGCATTGTTTGAATTGGTCTTTTAATGGAACTTGTTGACAATAACAAAAATATAGAAAATATAGTCTTGTAATTTAATCATGCGAACAGAAAAATTATTGCATTGATCTCTTGATGAATATTACTCAAATGAGCCACATCTTTTTTCACAATTCATCAATTAATCAAAGTAAAAAATCAAAGTCCTTTAACTTCCCTGCTACTCAAAACATAGGTGGGTTATCTTTTACTTTTTATGATATGCAGCATATAAGGAATTGATAATAGTGCACATTTTACAAGTTTGGATGTGAATGCTGTTGAAAATATGATGCATTCATGGCTTTATTGGTGAGGCTTGTGTTCAACATCACAACCAGAATTGTGTGTCCCTCATATCATCACTTAACACATAAGAATAACATTAAAAATAGTGTGTAAACAATTAAAATATATATTTTTTTTTACATTTTCAGGTGCAGAATTTAGAGAAAGCAGGAATCCTCAACAAAACAAAAGTGTCTGAGAACGGCAAGAAAGTCAGGTGAGCTAAAGTGTCTCAAAACCATCTCAGATTTCAGTGTTTGGGTTTGGGGGTGTTTGGAGTCGAGTGTCATCTCCCCCTGAAGCTCTGATGCTTTGTTCTGTGGTTGTAATGGTTGTTCCTTCATTTCAGGAAAAACTGGACCCAGACGTGGACGGTTCTTCTTGGAGGAGTGCTGACGTTCCACAAAGACCCAAAGTCTGCAGCAACAGGGGCCTCGGTAGGATACACACTATGTACTGACAACAGAGGGACTCACGTGTTTGTACATAAAGACTCGCATGAGAGGAAAGTGCTCATCCTGCGTTAATAAGAAGCTGTGACATCTGAATGCTGCATTCCTGCTAATATTGCATTCTGTACATTTCTGAGAGGGTTGTGACTGACTGAGAATTTATTGACAGAATTAACCACTGACTTTTCTTTTTGTGTTTCCTCTTAAAAATTCTATATATTGCCCGAAACTTAATTCAATGTACGCTGCACTCTGGTATCACCTTCTGCACCGAAGAAAAGAAATGAAACATTAAACTGCAGCGTGACAGGCTGTTGTGTCACCTGTATGAGGAGTGACAGCACAGACACACCCTCAGGTCATAAGCTGACAGGGACAGTCACAGCTTTTGTTTAACACAGCTCGTTTCTTGGAATGCAGCGCCGTCGGTTTCAACAACAGCTGCAGTTTGTTTTTTTTTATTTCTCTGCGCAGAACAAGACCAATCAGATTGTACCGGAGGTCACGGTGGACCTGCGAGGAGCGTCGATTGGCTGGGCCTCAAAGGACAAATCCAGCAAAAAGAATGTTTTAGAGGTGTGTTTGTATGCTCAAATAAAACATAATGCATTCGCTGAATGTTTTTATCCAAAGCAAATAACACGTGTGCTTATGTTTCTAGCTCTGAGCCCATACAGTGTGTAATTTCAATCCTAAAACATGATCTCATCCTGTGTTTATATCCAATATTAGAATAAATGTTGTGAGTTAATGAGTAAAAGGAGACCAGCTGGGAATGATCCAAATGTGGTTTGTGATTCATGTAATTATCTGCCCCCAAATTAAGTCTGATGAACGTCGACCTTCAATTTCTCATCATCTCCCCTCCAGTTAAAAGGCAAGAACGGTGTGGAGTTTCTGATACAGTACGATACAGAAAGCATCATCAGTGACTGGCACAAAGTCTTGATGGACACCATTCGACAACTGGTAAGTCCTTGTAGTCGTTCGTAATTGATAAGTAAAAATGATCCACATGGAATTGGAAAAAAATCTCCAGGTTATCAAGTCATTTCGGGAAAGACACTGATTAGCTTTAGAGCCAATGGAGGTGTCATCACAGTATTTCTGTCTTGAAACAAGAACGAATAATAGCAGATCACTGCACAAAATAATATACATTTTTTTAAAATACGTTTATCTGCATTGGAAATATTCATTTTGGCATTGTAAGAAGATACCTCTGCTTGATTTACTTCATTTCTGTCCACCAGGAGTACCAGGACCATCATTCAGACGAAGACGATGGAGACGTATACGAGAAGATCGCCAGCACAGAGCGAGAGGACAAGGTTGGAGGCGGCGTGGACAAAAGAAGACGTAAGTTTAAAAAAAACAAACATTTTTTTAACTGTGGCATCAATTTGACCCAGTTCGATATATCAGGGTGTGTTTACAAGCATTTTAAATGGCTAATATTTAGTCTCCAGGCCGAGTGTCACACACTCATCGAGCTCTGCAGGAGACACGGACCAGAAGAGGGTTCGAACCAAGCTGATGAAGTTCCTCATGAAACGCCCCACGCTGCAGTCTGTCAAGGAGAAAGGCTACATCCGGGGTAATTCCAAACAGCCATGATATAAAGTAGTTCTTTTCAGGCTGTGGCTGATTTGAATAGAAGCAAATGGAAAAAAGGTACAAAGAGAAAATCAACACAGACAGTGAC
This sequence comes from Pempheris klunzingeri, assembly GCF_042242105.1. NCBI lineage: Eukaryota > Metazoa > Chordata > Actinopteri > Acropomatiformes > Pempheridae > Pempheris > Pempheris klunzingeri. The sequence goes on from NC_092031.1 coordinate 4,698,010, forward strand.
AGTTTCGCCCGGCCAGGCTGTGAACACTCATGTTTGTGTTTAAGACCTATTTAAACACAAGCAGACAACATTTTATATTTTCAAATGCACAGTTCAGTTAAGATCTTTATCGTACCATAAGTGGAAATTCTTCATGCAGAAACGCAGCATAAAAAAAAGATGAACACAATAAAAACACAATAACTGAGACATTAAACATGCCGGTACTATACTGTACAAGCAATGCAGATTACAATAAAAGGTTCATGACAAGATAAGATAAGATAAGATAAGATCAGCTTTATTAATCCCAAAGGAAATTATTTGTAAGTTAAATATTGAATAAAAAGTAGATAAAAAGACAAGACGACGAGGAGCGACTCTGGCAGGCAGCCGTCCGAGACATAGATAATGAGATAAGATTTAGATATGAGATAAAGAAACTGCAATATCAACAATAGAAATACATTAATATTAGATAAATGTTACATTAATATCTTTAATATTAATGCCTTTGATGATAAAACTGCTAATACAAAAACTATTATTATTAAAACCACTGCTAATAAAATGTTTGTGCTCCCTGTAGACAGTGTGTTCGGCTGCAATCTGGCCACACTGTGTGCACAAGAGAGGAGCACAGTTCCCAGTTTTGTGGAGAAATGTATCAAAGCAGTGGAAAATAGAGGTAATCCACCTTTTTCCCTGAGTTATATTGAATTCTATCTTTGCTATGTGCAGCATAGAAGTTGACTCACTGGTGCCGATGTGCTGTGTTTACAGGTTTAGACATCGATGGACTGTACAGAGTGAGCGGGAACCTCGCTGTCATTCAGAAACTACGCTTCAAGGCCGATCATGGTAAACTTTTACTACATGTTTACATGTAATAAACTCAATAATTCCATCAGTAACCTCACATAGAGAGAGAAAGCAGAGGATTCATCGGCTAAGGAAGGATTCACTGTAGACTGCAGCGCCCCCTGCTGTGCTTTCATGGGTTGTGCACCTGCTGTGTTGAAACAGAGGAACTGGACCTTGAGGACGGCCAGTGGGAGGACGTTCACGTCATCACTGGAGCGCTCAAGCTGTTTTTCCGAGAGCTTCCTGAGCCGCTTTTTCCATTCAGCCACTTTAATGACTTCATCACAGCCATCAGTAAGCTGATTTTTTTAATCTATAACTTTGAACTTGAACAGACGATATCACCCGTTTTGAGGACAGAACTGTGAATATTTGGTCTAAAATACAACAAATGAACATCAATGATACAGTTGGTGTTTAATGATATTTGTATCAGATTAATAAAATGTGGCCTGTTTTTCAGGGATTCCTGATTACTGCGCAAAACTGTCCTGCATTCATGAACTTGTTAGGACTCTTCCTTCATGCAATCATGATACCATGAAACTCCTTTTTGGACATTTATGCAGGTATGCATTGTTGTTTTTTTGACCATTTTATATTTCAACCTTCCCATGTTTCCATCAAACACTTTAAGAACGCATGACCCATTTTCTTTGTCTGACAGGGTCATTCGATACGGGGAGAACAATCGCATGACACCACAGAATGTGGCGATTGTGTTCGGCCCGACTCTGCTTCGACCCGAGATGGAGTCATCCAACATCACCATGCACATGATATTTCAGAACCAGATAGTGGAGTTCATTCTCAATGAGTATGAACGTATCTTCTTCTCCAGCTAAAGCAGTCACAAGCCTCCGGCGCAGACACGGGCAAACGTCCACATGTGTGCTCGCGTTATTTGAAGCGCTAGATTTACCTTTTCGCATGCACATAAAATGAACTCCTCTTGTAAAGTTAAAGGGCTCTTCAAGTTTTCTTTGCTCAGAATATTTGAGGTTTAACCACGTAAAATTAGTTAAAGGGATCTTCAAGTGGTCTTTCCTGAGAATATTTGAGGCATGTTTAACCACTGTTTTGTCCAGATTTGGCACTGGCACTGTTAAAACTATCTTTGGCAGTATTTTCGGACTGGAAATCGAGGCACACAGGTGTAAACTGGTGTGGTTTGTATTTCCGTCTTAGAGCTATTGAGCTTGTTGCTTGGTTTGCTCTTACTCTAGCTGTCTTAACCTCACAAGTCACTTTCTGGAGACTTTCTTAACTGTTTATTTTTATTCTTTTTTTTGGTTTGGTTTGCATAAATTGCAGTGATAATAGAACTTAAGTCAAACCTGGACATATGCATTAATGTTCTCTTTAAAAAATGATCAAGGATTGCTTCCATCTTTACTTTAGAAGTTTTAATGACATTTAAATATTGTTTTGCATTTTAAATTACAGTATATCACATATGGCAGTTACTGAGATTGTATTCTAATATTGTGTTTTTGTTTTACATTTTACCCATGGATTTTTTTTGTAATATAGAAATGTATAAAAAGAAATATTAATACCAACATCTTGCTGTTAAGTAGATGGTGCCATAGAATCCTTCCTGTAGATCATTTTCCACATTTTTCAATCGTGCTGTACTTGAAGAAACTGTAAAATAACAATAGAATTAGAAACAAGTGATACATTTTCTGACAGTTGGCAAAAAAAAGTCTCACCGCGAAACAGAAAAGTGGATTCTAGAGATTTATGACCTGTAAATAGAAATAGATGGCATATTTATGCTGAAAGTTGTTGTAAATGCACAGGTTCTTCCATAATAAAAATAACTTTGTAAAAAAAAAACTTTTTATTTATTTATTCCTGTCAAATGTCTCATGAAAATGTGTCTGTAAACGATCAACATAAACAGAGGAAACATTCACAACTATCAGGTATCATTCTGACATCGTAGTTGTAGTTATAGTAATGTAGTTCAAACACATACAGTACATATGATCAGAAAAATTTTATTAAATTGTTCAGCAAGCAAGCACTTATGATGCAGAATGGAGTGTGTTTTTTTTTTTTTGCATATATTACTGTTTTACTATTACTGCAGCCTTAATATGTAATGAGCCTTTAAATGCTGCAGCTTAGCCAAGGTAGAGCTATTCTTAATTAAATACATACAGATACACAGATAGATACATACTGTTTAGTAGTGTTTTCTCATTGGAGAAGAATTATTAAGACGGCAAATGATATATTTACCTCACAGTTTAATAGCCTGTTCAATATGTGGACACACACATATGAACTAAAACATTAAACTTAATACTCAGCACAAGCTCAAGTAACTCCAAAACTAGAGTATTTAAGTATTTACCTTCCACCATTGGTAATTAATGTAATTCATATAAACTATTTATCTTATTTAAGTTTCATAATTTTTGCATTTAAGTTTTAGATTTTATTTCATTCTTATTTGATATGTTTTAATATATTTATTATCATTTATAATTTATTTTTTATTTAGTCAGATCTTTTATTTAGTAAATCTGTGCAGCCAGTCGGAACCATTTCAGGGGTCGGACGCGCCTCCGGAAGCTGTCAGCTGTGAACGCCGCATCAACTGCAATGAGTTTTGAGTGGCCCTGGCAATATAACTTCCCACCGTTTTTTACGTGAGTCAGCTTTCTCTGAACCACATTCAAACGACGGGTTTAAAGTATTGATTACCTCTGCTTATCAGCCTGGTTGTTGTTCGTGTTGTTGAATCGAAGCGTGTTGATTTGCGAGCTACCATCATGCTAGCCGGCTAACTGGCTAAGTTAAACAGATTGCTAAGGAAGTGGATTTACACACCCAGCATACTGGCTTCATAAAGTTGATGTAACAGCTCCCCTTGGTTTCATTCAGCGACTTCTTATGGCTCGACTACATGTGAATTTATATAAACATCAGCATGTGGTGAAGTTGTGGTGGTTTGTGCAAGTTTAGTAAATTAATTTAGCTGTTAGCTCCAGCTAGCTATTCAGCTACCAAAACACTATTATGATGCTTACATGTCCAAATATTATCAGGTGTTAAAGCCAAATCTGTGACCTGGTTTGGAATTTCAGCCGCATATTGTGTTCTCACATATTACATGCTATGTTTTAATAGCTGTTACCATTATTTAAGGGTTTGTGTGTTTAGATTCACAGCCTATGATAGCTGGCGTCCATTAGTGTACATCTATGCTTGTGGACATCTCACCTGACTTTTCCCTGTAATTGACCCCTCTGGGTCACAGATTTCAGTGTAACAGCGGCTGGAAAACACCGAGAGGATCTCAGTGCTCGTAAAACAAACTGAACACGGATACCAAGTAAACACAAGAAGCACAAATCATTTCTTGTATATGTGTTGTTGCTGTGCTGATCAGTGTACACTGGGAACCATTGAGCGATAATGACTGAGACTGTTGATGAGCGTTCTTCACAGCAGTCTCTGTGTTGTAAATCACTGCTAATGGGAGAACTGTGGCCTTGTTTCTGCAGAAATGCTGATTATTCTGTGTAAATATGCATGCATCCTGACATTAACAAACATACTTTACTTTCTGTTCATGTGGTCTGGAGCTGTTTTTCACGTCCTCTTCCTGCTTGGGAATGAAACCATAGGCGTTATCATGCTGCTATAACAGCTTCACACAGCTTTGGCTGCAGGGATCTGCTCCCATTCAGCCACAAGAGCAAAAATGAGGTCCAACGCAGATGTTGGATGATAAAACCTGGCTTACAGCTGGTGTTCCAGTTCATCCATAAGGCTCTGGATGAGATTTAGGTCGGGGCTTTGTGCAGGTCTAGGAACTGGGAAAACCATATCTTTATGGCTTTGAGCACAGGTTCACTCCCATGTTGAAACGAAAAGAGGTCCTTCCAAAAGCTGTTGACACAAAACTTAGAGCACATCATTGTCAGAAATATTATTGTATGCTGTATGATTTGCATTAAGATTTCAACATTGAGATCCCACACAAAAATATATAAATGTACGTGGACAGAGGCAGTAAAGGTTACTGAGATTCAGTTGAGATAAAACAACCAAATGGGAAAGACTAATCCAGTGAATTAAATCCCTGAAAAAGTCAAGATGCTTGTCCTTCTCATCACTGTGCTCACAGTCCTCTAATACAACTTGACATTAGGACAGATGATTAGAACAGTTTAGCAAAATCTCTGATGACCGTTGTCTCACACTATCACCCATCAGTGTACATTTAGCTGGGTGCTCTGGCAAAAATATTTAATACCAAATAGAATAAACTACAAATATAATAGAAATTAAAACAGGATCAACACACTTTCACAAGGACCTTAATAAAATGGCCCTTTTTTCTAACATAACGAGAGCATATCTGTCTCTTTTTTCATGCTCTGGATGTATTGAATCTTGTCTGCTGTTTGCCGTGTGCTGACTGCGCTTCACATACTTTGCTCATCTCTCTGGCGACAGACTACAGCCCAATGTTGATACGAGACAGAAGCAGCTGGCGGCATGGTGTTCCCTGGCTCTGTCTTACTGCCGGCATCACAAGCTCTACACCCTGGACATCATGGAGGCTCAGGAAAGCCCCGTGTTCAACAACAAGAAGATAGAACGTATCCTAACGGTCCACATTATACAGCTTGATCCAAGATCCATGTTTACTCTAAAATACCAGTTTCAAATCCACGTTGACCCTCATGTTTGCATAATTTGGATTACTAGTCAAGGGTTTACAGGCTGCCTCCTTCATGTGAATATAAAGTTACCCTTTGTTTTACAGGATATGAATGTTGACACTTGTTATGATCAGAACAGGTTTAAGTGCTGTTTAGTACAACACAACCTCGGTAGCTGTCCTCCACTCCACCGCACTAGTGTGCTGAATTAAATTTAAAGTCTGCACAGCAGGAAGTGTGGTCCCATCACTGAACACATTTTACCTCTATAAGTCAGTTTCAGTCAGTGTTATAGCAGAGTAATGCTGTTCTCTTTAGACAGTCAAGTATTTTCTTAATCTCCATTTGTGCGCTGACAGCAAGATAAAGACGTTTTGAAATTTAAGATAGTGTCAAAACATTGATTGCACTCCTGTACATTTGTTCCTTTTTGTTCTTTTCTTTGTTTGCCCTTAACTGAACTTCAGGAAAACTATCAATAGAAGCAATTCAAGTTGTGTTTGAGGAATTAAGGAAAAAAGGTAAGTGTTCTTCTGTCCAGATGTTTGCACAGTGTTGAGATTTACAACACTTATCTCATTATAAGAACACTTATCTCATTGTTTTCACTGTGAATTACTTCAACAGCAATAAACGCTTTTTATCATTGTGTTTCCTGACCTCAGGGAACCTCGAATGGCTGGACAAAAACAAGTCTCGGTGTTTAGTCATGTGGAGGCGACCAGAGGAATGGGGCAAGTTAATATACCAGTGGGTGAGTCATCAGATGCACACTGCGCTGTCTGTGAAACTGTACGTTTTTGTACATTTGCAGGACTGATTAAGGGTGAATGGAAAGAAGGCAATGTTCTCTAAAGCAATAAATAAGTGGTAAAAGCAGCGTAATTTGCTGCTGTCATAACATATTGTTGAGTATTTTATTATTACTGTGCTGTTATTAAGATAATCACAGCATAATAAGATACACATGGAATGTAGAAATCTGACAATAACTAACTACAAACTAACTAACTAACTACAAAAAGAAAAAATATGCACTCTCAGTTTACATGAATATAAACAGCCTGGTTATAGTTTGCTTTCAGCAGTAGCCTCACTTCTTAAACGTCATATAAATGAGATACTGTGTTTTATGTAGGAGAGGTAGGTGATTAGACAAACCAGATTTGTCCCCAGTGGGATATCTTCAAGAGGGCACCAATTTTTTTTGGCCATGAAGATCTGTAACCAGGTCTTTAATCAGCTGTATGCATGTATGCCTATGCAGGACAAAGACTTCAGGCTGGAGACATGCTGAGACATCAGGGCGGCAAGATAAAAGAGATCATCAGTAATGATGCTCCCGCTTACTCAAAAAAATTCCAACCCAAAGTCCAAACTGAAACAGAAACTTACACAAAGTAGCCTTCTTGAGTCTAAATGAATCTTTCCACCAATTTTTCCACTCCGGCTATATGGAAACGCTGTGCTCACGTAAACCTTTTCCATTAACTGTACCAGCAGCCCTCCGAGACACACACACACACACACAAATCAGGAAGTGTATTGTATCACTACGATTGTCAAAATAAGTACGTAATGCTTCCAAAATAAGGTGGGATGTAGGGAAGAAATCTGAGTACTGACCTGCTACTGCTAAACACTGATTCTACAGTAACCAGGTTACTGCAGTGCATGTAAACACGTCTGATTACCTCATTTCTCTGGGTAACCTGGCCTCTCTGTGCATATTCACACACCGTGAGTGTTAACATGCAAAATAGACTGCAGGTCTGCCTCATCAAAAACAGCATCATGGAAATTGGCTGGCCTCTACAATCTTAATGGACTACCGCTGAAGTGCATTAAAAATCAGCATATAAAAACACCCTCCGGCTGCTGTCAACACTCACTAGAACACCAAATGTGTATTAATTTGCAGCTGAGAATAGTCCCCAGCAAATGTACTCTTTACCCCTGTCTGCGGAACATTTGCTAAAAACTGCAGTGCCCAGTTGTTTTAGAAAATTATTGAATTTCTGTTTGAAATGAAACCATAGATTTGTGCGGCCGTCAGAGCTCAGTGCCAAAACTGTGACGGATAAAAAATAGTCTAAAATCTGTGCATGCATCACTGAAGTCCCTGCTGGATGGTTTACCAAAAAAATAACTTCCTGTATCATTTTTGTTCCAAACTTTGCTCAGAAAATTTAGTCAAAAGAGAACAAGTGTTGTGACTGTCAAAGGAAAAATGTTATTTATTCCAGTCAATTTCTCAGAGTGACCATTATTCTGTTGTCAAACACTTTAGGTTTCCAAAAACGGGATGGTCAACTCTGTGTTCACACTTTACGAGCTGTCCAATGGAGATGACACAGAGGGTGAAGGTAAGGCACCATTTAAAATGTGAAGATGAATCAGCATCAACATGTTTTTTCACACAGACTGATTTAACTGTAGAGTCAGCAAGTGTGGAGTATCATCCCAGACAGAGTCCACATTCATCATGATGGTCCACACAATAATAGCTTTTATTATTCTTATTGTACCCGCTGACAGTAGCTCTAATCTGTTTCCCCAGAGTTCCACGGTTTAGAAGAGTGGATGCTGCTGCGCTCGTTGCAGGCTTTACAAACAGAAGGCAAAGCGGAGATCATCACCATGGATGATGGAAAGGGGGTCAAATTCTTCTGAAACGGTGCTGGAATCACACACACTCTGTCTGGGAGCCCTCATACTGTACCTTACAGGCAAATGTTAAGATTTAGCCATCTAAAGCAAGGTGCACCTCAGTGCCCAGCCCAGAGGATGCTGGTCCTGCAGCTGTTGTTGCCTTTTGGTTTTCCCAAGTTCAAAGCCTTTTCTTATTGGAAGAGAACCAATATCATTTCTAAGTGTTTGGGTGGAAAGAGTATTTTATGTGACACTGTGTTAAAAGTCATCAGAGGTAACAGTTGTTGCCACTTAAACATGCAATGAGTCTCATCAGGGGACTGAATACTATTATGTGTGAATATTCCTGGGGAAAATCTTTCCCCACCAGCTGTAACTTTACACTTTCTTCATTGTAAATACGACTACTTTTATCCCGATTTTCCCTGATAACAAATATCCTCGGCATAATTAGCTCTGGACCTTTTTGCTCGGCCGTTGTTCCTCCGTTCCAACAACCAGACATCCCAAAGAAATCCCAGAACACAACACCAGGGGGACTTTTTTATTTTGAGAATAAATGCTTCCAGAAGAGGAACGCCACAGAGACGTGGACCACCAATGGCTCGACTCAGCTGAGTTTAATAATAGTGGACTTACTTATGTACAGAACGCTGTCATACTATTATTGTGCAGTAGCTACTGTGACACTCCTGTTACCCCCCCTCTTTCTCTGTCTATATCCAACCTCCTTTTTTCATATCCTGTAGGAAAATAAATTAGAAATTTGCTAAATTTGCCTGTTTTGTTGTTTCTCTAAAGTGTGTTGAAGTCCTTCAGTGCTCTTGAACTGTCTCAGATGTTGTATATGATAATATTCGCTGCCCTCACGGTGTGCAGACGTGCAGAGCTGCACCACAGTGATGGAGATGTTATGCTCTACTTTCTGCCTGCAGCTGTACTGAATGACTGCGTGCCGAAGGGTCTTCTCACATCATGTGCTGTGTGTTCCTGTCTGTGGGGATGATACAGCTCCAGGGAATCCTGCGTGTGTTTTCTGATAACACCCAGTGTGTGCACTTAGGAGGCAGGTGGGGCCCTGTGTGGCCTTGGCTGATAAAGGTGTCCTGTTTCAGCAGCAGGGACGACTCCCCCTACAGGTTAGGTCCACCCGCTGCACACCCCCCTCGGGCTGCATATGTCTCTCATTCATGTTGATCAAATGACGGCACACTGGGAGAAGCCTGTGGTGAAACGGCTCATTAGGTGTATCTTAATTCAGAGAAACTAGAGAAGTTGTGCTGGTCAGTGACCAATTAGAGGAGGAGACATCCTGTTCTTCTGCTGTTTTGTGGGCACAGTCTGTGCAGTCAATGAAGGGACTACATTTGGCAATTATCCAGCTAATCATTACAAAGAAAAGCTATAAAAAACATTCCTTCTTTTACTTTTCTTTACTTCTCCAGCTTACAAATAAAACCTCAGATTACATTTTCAACATATCCCGAAGAGCTTATTGAGCACCAATTATGCACAATAGATCAAAAATGAAAAGAAAAAAAACATCTTAATGAATTGTTGGGGTTTAAACTAGTCTTAGTTTGCCAACACTCCTGAAATCTTCCTGTAATTGCTCCCTCTGGATGGTCTTATTAGCGCGTCGGACCTGCGAGGGGCGGAGTCGGGAGCGCGCACTGGGAGCGCACAGGACGCGCAGCCTACCGGAGCTCTGTTGATATAGGCACCCCCGTCCTTCCACCGGAGGTTATGGCTGAGGACTTTGTAAAGAGTAGAGAAGAGGACAAGTCGGATTATTTGATAGGAACTATGCGATAATCTGCGTTTATGCGCGCAGTGCTCTGACGAACTGTTTTTACGCAGCAGCTATGATGAGTAAGTAGATTTTCTGTGTTTTTTTCAGATACTAAGTTGATGTTTCTAAGGTTGACGGCAGCTAAAAGTAATGACAGCTCGGATATTTTATACAGACGTGTTTAATCTTGATTTGTTAGTCACGTAACAGACCTGTTGTTATGTGGTCAGCCTTTGTTCAAAGCCACCGACTTCATTGACATCATGGAAAAGTAACTCGGAAATTAAAGTAACGGTGCTGCTCTGCTGCCGTTTCCACGTGTAGGCTCCAAACCAAGAAGAAGCTGAACCTGCTACAATGACACACGCACAGGTTGAGATACCAGGACGCGGTTTCCCAGGCCTCTCCGTGGATATGACCGACGACTGCTTATCCCGGGTCCCATCCGTGCTGAGGACGCACGGCTTGGGCGGACGGAGGAACTCTTACGGGCTGCAAAAAATTAGCATGGACATTGATTCGCCTCTTTACAGCGGCGCCCTTTCCAAAGCCTTGTCCTGGTCAGCTGAGAATATCCTAACACTGCCAGAGTCCAGAGCAGAGGATGAGAAGACCGACGACTCTCCGCCGTCGCCATCTCCAGTTTCCAGCCCGGGCACCAGCTCCAACACGCCCCCCTGCAGCCAGGAGCCCGACGCCGGCTCTTGCAGGACCTGGGATCCCGTCCAGAGATCCAGCGCTCAGGACGCCAGCTCGGAGTCTGAAAATGAACTTCAGAACAAACAGCACAAGATTTTGTCTCGCATCACGTTTGATACTCAGTGGGAGCAGGAAGAGAAAGAAGATGTGGAGACCAAAGCGGTGGCAACCTCGCCTGATGGAAGATATCTCAAATTCAACATAGAGATTGGAAGGGGATCTTTCAAGACGGTCTATAAAGGACTGGACACAGAGACTACAGTGGAGGTGGCATGGTGTGAGCTACAGGTAGGATTTTAAATATCCCTGTAGAGCAAAACTTCTAAGTTGTCAATATGGATGAACAAGTGGAAATGTGGAATATTGTTGGTAAAAGCAAAGATAAATTAAGCCTCAGTTTGTATTTTCATGTTCAAAAGTTAACTCCCTTTATGCACAACCCCACACCAAAGTTGCATTGGTTTGGAGCCAGGAATCTACAGTAGCAGATTTTAATTCCTCGCCCCCAGCAACAACCCCAGGTCAGTTACATAGGCTGATACTTTCCTCGCTGTCCGGCCCCACTTAGCTCTAATTCCCCTCTCAAGCCATCAGAGTTGATGTGAAGCACCTAATCTTCTGAATATTATTCCTTGTTGACCTTGAGTCAGGCCCGTTCACGGTAACCCAGGTCATCCTGTCAGCCGTCAGCTCCAACTGAACCACTCTGCCTGCCATGATCCCCTCTAATCTCTGTTTTCATTAACAACCGGTGACACCAAGGCTAGCTCTCTGGACGCCTCACGTGCAAACTAAGAACAACCGAGAGCCAATAGATCATTTATATTATTATTATTATTGTGCTTTGACTTGTTTCCATCCTAAATCAGGGGTTATGTTTACATCTAGTGTGGAAGACAGACCACCTACAGCTTCACACACACTTTTTCTGTTTCATGAAAACATATTGAAGTGTCAGTTCTTTTTTGTGCCACAGTGTTTGGCATGCAGGCACCAAACAGCCTGAGTAACAGCTGCCACTCCTCTTGCTTACATGATTTGATAGCACAGTTGAGGATTTAAAGATTTAAGCTTTAAGTCCACCCTTAACATTTGCTCTTGTGTGTGACGTGCATTGGTGTCGGTATATGGCAGCCATGTGAGCCTTTTCAGGTGTGAAGTCGTCCCCTCATACCCTCTAAACCTCAAATTAAACTCCACACCACTGCCACTGGACTACATAACCACTTTTATTCTGATCAGTCTGATCTTAAAGATACTGGAAGTTGTTTTAAGATATTGCTGCTCATGAAAGCACCCTCTCACTTTGCACAATAAACAAGCACAGAGGTAGTCTTTGTCTTGCGTTTAAGCTCTGCAGGAGGCACCGGCCCTCAGACAGCCAGAGATTATACAAGGTGAAGTGAATATGCCCCCAAGGCTCAAGCTCCAGCACCAGCAGGTTGGGACTCACGAGCCCACCTGTCAGTTCACACAACAGGTGTCTGTTTGGGGGAGGTAGAAACAGAGTCACTCCCAGGCTCTGGGGGGCACATTCACCCCTTTACCTGCACTGCTACAACACAGCTGTGGGTGTTTCGCCCTCAAGTAAAACACAAGCAGGGGTCCATCAGCATTTCTGGTCTGACTTTTAAGGCAAACCTTTACTTGTAAGTTTTGTGCCGTGAAAAGTGCGACACACATTGTGTCTCGGCGCTTTGGCCGGGGGCCATATTAGAAACAAGCATGCTATTTCATCTCTTTACTGGAGACATGAGCTCAGTTAAGCTCCTTAATCGCTCCTAATAAGCTTAAAGGTGGCCATTGTTGATATGGTTACTGTTGTGATAAGTTAACCTCAAAGACACAGACTCAGCTGCAGTTGCATTTCTTAACTGAAATCACTACCCCGTCCTCCCCATGTGTCCCTGATTGCTTAAATGAACACAAAAGCTGGCTGTTGGTGGCTAAACACAATCACCCCTGTAATGTTGACAGAGCAGCAGTTGAAGGTGCGTCATTACAAGTCAGGTAGAAATGCCTTAAGCTCTTTTAACTATGTATTACAGAGCCTGAGCTGTAATCTGCAGGCAGCTATGAGCTGTTCAGAATGTGAAAAGGGTTCAGAAAACACCTGATTCTCAGTTACACATATATCATCATTTGAACATGTCATATTTGTTACAGACACAGTCAAAGGTGTCCCTGTCCTGTGTACAGTATATTGTCGGTGTTGTTACACTGAACACAGGTCCGTCTGGGCGGTGTCCTCAGGAACGTTTTGTGCTCGCACACAAAAAGTAAACAATACATTTAGAGTCTTCTATGACATGCAACACCAAAGCTCAGCCAGGACAGTATAAGATACAAGGAAGGGGTCATGTCACTGCTCATAAAACGATATTAAGACTACAATACAATAGGAAAGTAATCACACTGAATCAGAGCTCCTTTAGGCTTATATTAGCAGTGTTTGGATCCTCCTTACACAAAGGAAAGTAGATTTAACATATATATCATAATATGTGATAAATATAACATGTTTAATGCCCGATGAAGACCACTCTTGGTTTCATATGTCACCAATAGACTCTAAATATACTTTCTGGGTGCAGATATGTTTCTATTAAAGTCTCAAACCTGTGCCCACTAGTGTTTTGTGGTTTTGTGTGCATATATTCATATTGCCACGAAAACACGCACAAATTGTCAAACTGCTATAAAATGAGAGGAGACTGAATGATATATCAGGACGGACACATATTATCAGATATCACAGATATACTAGTACCAGCTTATACGTAGCTGATAAATGGTAAAATGGTAACTGGTCTGTATTTTGTCTCGCTCCTTTCTAGTTATTTCAACTACTCAAAGCGCTTTACATCACATCCTCATTCACCCATTCACACATCATTCATACAGGAGGAATGTAATTTGGAGGAGACTTTTCTTGAAGCCATGCTTCAGTGTCTTGCCCAAGGACACATGTTGACCCATAGGAGCTGGGGATCGAACCCCCGACCTTCTGATTGAGGGACGACCCACTCTCCCACTGAGCCACAGCCAATAAAAGAAGTATCTCAGTATAAGGATGCTAAAGGATATGTTTAGGAACTTTTTAAACAGTGTTCTGATTAAATAGATCACTGACAAGTTTATTTTTTCAACTGTAAAACATAAATATTGGTACTGAAATAGAAGACTATTTCTTCCTCCTTTTGACCTTGTACTAAAAAATGTGCTCAGGGGTCATGAGCCTTATCTAATCTACACATGCCCAGAGAATACAAAGCATTTTGTGATCAAACTAAATTCTAAAACAAACTCTACCAATCACCCCTGGTTCAAATTTATTGAATTATCTTGTGACCTGATGTCTGGTTTGGTTGCATCTTCCATACCTCACACATTTTAACCCTGTAACACAGTCCAAGTGTAAAACAAGCGGATTTCAAAATGTGCTGCAAACTTTATTTCACTCGTACACATTAGTATTTGTCATATGAATCACTCTCTGTGTGGTCTGAGTGATGCTCTCTGTTTCTAGTTTCCTCTCTTGTTGCTGCTGCCACTGTCTTTACTTGTGTAATTTTGTCATACATTTGACAGTAATTAAGAATTTGAGGAAGCTGCAGTGCAGTGGAATACATTTATTAAGAACCTCAGAGGTTTAGAGCTGAAGCAAGGCAAACCACACACACACACACACACACACACACACACAAACACACACATCCCAGGTGGCAGCTACCTAGCAACCCTTCCCCCACAGGCTCACAGGTGACTCAGATGCCATATAGGCAACATAAACAGGGCTTTGAAGGAAGTGTAGAGCTGATAAAAAATGGATGAGCCATTATATGGTTCCCTTCCACTTCCATTCATCTACACTGAGGCACAGTTTCCAACCTGCTGTATTTTCTAACGTATTTCACTGTAATCGCTGCTTCCACAGAACTGCAACAACTATGACATGCACATCATCAGTTGTTGCACTGAATCATGAGCCGTGAAGTTTCTGGCAGTGATGCAGCAGCACAGTGAGCCACTAAGTAACTGATAGGAATGAGTGCACTGAGGCACATATCCTTTTTGGTGAGCTCCTTTTATGGGGCATTGGTTGCACAATACCTGATCTCATTCAAAAGCAGCTCCTCCAGCCCGAAGCAGACAATTTTATACTCTCATGTTTCATTTTTAAACCCAAACCAACACACATTCTTTAATTGAGGTCCATATAAACAGCCTCACCATGCTCTACTTCACCACAGCCACCTGTATTTTCAGTACTTCCACTGTTTATGAGCGCTGTGCTTAATGCAAGATGGGCTTGAGTGCATTTAAAAAATACTGCAGCACCCACAACCAATTAGCCAATTCCTTGGCTGCATAAATCCAGAATGAGAGACAGTTTTCTGCTGATAATGACATACCAAGTTGTTAAAGTTGGTGGACTGCTTGTGAGGTTGTAGTTTTGGTTGGCAGAACACCTTTTTGTGGTAATCCTTTCCTGCAACACAAGGCGCTCTGCTGATATTGTGCCCTAGTTTGGGCTATTATTAATCAGCAGTTCATTGGTGCTGCTTGGTATAAATAGATAGCTTAAGAGCAGAGAAGGTCAGCACATTGTTTTAACAGCAGGTCAAGTCTAGCATACAGACAGTATCAGTTTAAACTAGAAAGCACAACTAGAGGCAACAGCAAGTGTCAAAGGATCTCTTGTGAGGAGTTTACAGTAACTTTTTTTCCTCATTGGCCCACTTGGATTGTAGATCAGAGTTTTATTGGCCCGGCAGGCAAAAAATGAAAATCCTTTTTTTGTCTCCCCATAATGTTTTCAGGTTTTTATTCATAATATCTGTAAAACTAAGGTAGAACTTATACCACACAAATATACAAAATATAAAATTTGGCACAAATTGGATCAGCAAATGAATCTAGGTTTCCTCATATTTTGTGTATAATTATATTCTATTATATCATTTTGTGTCAGTCCCTTTTTAAAAAGACTTACCCCCCACCATCGGCTCTTGGAAGAAATTGTTGGCGAACTTTACAAAACATACCGGCCATGGGAGTATTTTTGCTTCTTTCTTTTTGTTACCGCATGAGTTTCTCTTGTTGACTTTTTTCTTTATTACTGGTAAGAGGCTGAGTTACATGAGATAAAACTCTCATGTTTAAATTCAAAGCAACAGCACCAGTCGGTTAGCTTAGCATGAAGACTGAAACCAGGGGGAAATAGCTCATAGCAAATAAGTGTTTATCAAAAATGTTAAACATTTGCTTCTTTTGTTAGGTTAGGTTTTTGTTTTTGGTGTACTAAAACTTTGTTGAAAACAGTTTAGTAACTGATAAATTCGTTTTAATTGTTCATTCATTTTATGGATAGCTAATTAACAATTGTGATAACAATGAACAAAGTGCCAAACAATCAGTTTTCTCTGTTTTGTGACATTTTATAGACTAAACCATTGATGAATTAAAAAAAAAAGACAAATTAATATGAAATACAAAGAACATTTAGTGTCAGATAGACTGTGTGTGTTTAAAAGTCATTGCTCTCAAGGAAAGGAGTTACTTAAGGACAAAAGGAAAGGAAGGGGGAGGGGTGGAAGATTTACATCACCCCTGTTGGTACCATTAAAGTGGGCTCATGGGGTAGAAAGAGCTGGAAGCTGCAGTGTTTACCTTTTAGCTGTTAAGAGTTTTAAAGCTCATATAATAGCAGCAGATTAAATTAAAGCTGTAAAACCTTATTGACATCTTGCTACTCTGGTCTGCACAGTTTGTGTTCTGAGTTATGAGGTTAAACAACAAAGCATAAATGTAGTTTGGCACAAACCCTAGATTTCTGTTGCCTCTCTCTCATGTCCGCCAGGGCCTCATGCAAGCCTGGCTGTGTAACCTTTATCTGAATGTGGCTAGTGTTCAGTGATACAAGACAAGCTGTGGACTTCCTATCAGTTCTACTGTAGCCAACATCAACACCGTCTTTCCTTGCAAGGGCCCACGGTGCGGCGAGATCCAGCTTATCAGGGCCTGCCAGTGTTCTCTGAGGAAAGTGAAGGAGGCCCATAATGATAGCCTACATTTACACATGGCAGCACGTCACTTTGACGTGAGGGCTGTTTGTTTGCGTTAGCTCTGCACAGTCCTGAAGGGAAGGCAGCACAGTGTCACCTATAAGACTTGTCCTGTACTAAGTGTGCACTCATTTGGTGATTGCCCTGCATGATACAGCCTGTCTGTATCATACAGTATGCACTCAGCACCAAAACTAGATAACGGTGTCTCATTGGCTGCTGTTGATAGAGTGTGAGTGTCTTATTTATTTAGGGTTGATATTGGAGGTACAAGCTGGGGCTGCATGGTGACTCTGGACAGGGGCCTGGGGCTGTTTAGTGTGTTTGTATGTTACTATTGGAAACTAAATTGCTTGTAGGCGTGAAGGCGAGCATGAATTTGTTTTCATGTGTCTTAGCCCTGTGATAGACTGCAGACTGCACCTAATCCATGCTGGGGGAGGCTGCAGCCCTGCTCAGGGACCCTTCCCAAGATAAGACGGTCCAGAAAATAGATGGACGGATGGTGCGGACATGTTTTATGCTCTAAAAAAACATCAAGAAAATTACACAAGAGTCAAGAGTTGATTTAAGACTACATGTTTTTCTATGATAAGTAGTTTATTAGCAGTGTAATTGTAATTGTAAATGTTTAACCTTTGCAGTCTCCAATGTCTGTCCATATGAAAAGCGAAACATTAAATCTTTAAGTGAACATACTGTACATTAAATAACTGTAAGTAAAAGTTTCCAGTTCTGGAGGACAGAGGTTTTAAAGGGGATCATGTTCAGGTGTAGGCCACATATTATTTATGTTACATACTAACACAACAATGCATTTACAGTAGCTTGAGTAAGCTCCTGTAACTTTTGATTAATATCTTAGATAAGTAAGTGTTCGCGGCGACAGCAGTCTGACTGTCTGTGTTTTATTATTATGTTTAAGGCCTCAACAAACATCCAGAATATTTGGTGAGTGTGTGAAGTCGTGACTCAAAATGTGTGACTGAAAACTGTTGGAGCTTCAGCAGCTTCATTTTTTATCTATCAGCAGCACAAAGCTTCCACACTGGGCTTACATGTAAGTCTGGCAGCCACAGACTGGGAACATCAAGTGGAAAAAACAGACTAGAAACTGGTTTTCTATCTGCCAGATGTAATGACTGAGCTATTGTACTTTTACATACTCAAGTGTGCAGCTGGCAGAAGCTCTGTTGCTGCTGAGTCACTGCTTTTATTTGGGTCCCACAGTAGATCAATTCTTCATGTGAGAGATTTCAGCAAGTGGTCCAAGTTTTCCAACTTTCTGTAATATTATTCTTGTGACCCATATTTTATGCATTACTAGCTCACTTGTTTTATATTTTTCAGATAGAGATGAAAAGATAGCCTGTTTCTCGACACCAGGCTTTGGAGATCCTTTTGAAAAACACCAGTATCCATTCCTCCGGAGGACTTTTTGTGTTTACAGTAATCACATTGGCTCTGTCTTTTAAAGGAGCACAAACACAGTGTATGTATCTATAACATATCTCTGCTGGGACTCGCCCTTAACTCTCAGATTAGCTCTTAATCCTCCGTCTGTCGATGCATATTAAAACTACTCTTCATAAAGATGATTCCAAACACACTTAAGACGTCTATACACGGTGCAGTAACAGCAATCTCGTGGGTTAATTGCATGTCACGCTGTGGGTCTAAAAAAAATCTCGGTCACAATCTGTGTCAGATAGAACAATATTAGCCTCATATTAACTCAGCGTTTACCCTGTGTACTGCACTGTAAGATGATGCCTCATATAAAAGATGACGTTCCCTTTTTATCATATACTTCAACAACTGTTTGTTTTAATTTGCGATTATATTGATATGCACTCTATGTTAAATAGACCAATAGATTAAGAAATTAATACACTGATTAGAATTAATCTTACAATATCATGTTAGTCAGTCACCATCATTATTTTGGTCGTCGCTGGATTTGTCTCTCAATATGATCCAGGACCACCACTTTGGGTTGATAAAGGGGCTGCAGCTATTGATTATGTCCCTCATTTGACCGGTTAATTGATCGAACTCTCACATGATCAGAAAATAATTGGTAAAAGTTCACCCTAATACCCCGGAGCTCACGCTGACATCACTAAATAGCTTGTTTTGTGTGACGAACAGTCCAGAACCCAAACATGATCAGAGAAGCCGGAACCAGCCTTTAGAAAAATAAGTTTTTAGTATTGACAGTGTGTGACTGTGTGGCCGTCGCTTTGGTGGAAAACACGTGTTCACCCTGCAGTCCTGCTTCCTAAACAAACCAAAGACCTCAAGTTTTAATAGCTGTTGGGGCTCTGAGGCCATAGTTGGTCAGGGAAAAGCCTGCTCCATGGGGTAACCTCTGGTCATTTCTGAACTGACCATGTGTGTCAGAGCGTGCAGGACGGAGGTGTCAGGAGTGTAAATGTGCTCTAAGTTGCCATGTGAGTCCTGGGATGAATCGGCCATTGGTGTACAGTAATGGCTCTGCCTGTTTTGGGTCCGGCACCTCGCAATACCCATCAACAAACACTGCAATGTGTTTTCTCAGTCAACAGAAAACATTAATTTGTGTTCCTCCCAGACTTGTCCCGTGCTGCCGTAGTTGATCTCAAACGTCTGTGGGTTTCTAAAATCAGTGCACACACTCAAACTCTCAAAATATTCTTCTTTTTAACTCTTTATTGGACAGAGTTGAGCAGTCAGCCAAGGATTCATGCATCTTTCATGTTGTTGCCTTCCTGTGACAAGGGCACTACTTGCATACCATCACTTCGTAAACTATATCCGGTCCAGCTTGCCAGAGGCACTTGATAGCACAACCTTGTTTGTCAGTGTAACACTATGCATCCCTCCTGCAGCGAGAGCTAAAGTGGAGTACGAGTAAACTAGTTTCCAAACAAGTTAAGTGTTTCATTTTGTTCAGTTTGCCAGACTTTCCCGAAAAACGGCTCTAAGAAACAAATCTTTTTTGGATTATGAAGTGACTAAAAGAATGTTTCAATTCAAGTGTGGTATTCAAGGATTTTTATCAGTTTTATAAAAAGCAATATTAAGAAAGACAGGATGGCCCAGAGATGAGAGCACCCTCTCCGCCTGCTGGCTGCTGCTCAGCCTGAGGTTGTAACAACATCAACAGGCTTTGCTCTAACGCCCTCCTGGTCAGATCTCACTCAAATAGTAAAATAGTATTTCACAGCAAAACTTAATATGTTTTCCAGCTTGGAGTACCAGGTGTGTGGAGCTGTCTGCATCATGACAGTTCAAACAGCGACAGCTTTGCTGTCAGCGGAAAATATTTGTTTAGATTGAATAGTTCAGTGTTGCCCAGCCTGGGGGTCAACGTACAGTATATTTCAGGGGGGGTGGAATGATCACAGACATGGAAACTGAAGAGGAAAACACTGATTTCTGAGCTCCTCTTAATAAAGTAGTAGTAGTAAAATAGGGAACGAATGAATAATTTACAAATCATGTATAAACATCTTGTAAGAACGACTTTTGTGTTGCCAGGTTTTAAGGTGTTTATTCTCCTCCAGCGTGACACTTTGTCATAAAGAAAACAACCTGTTTGACAGTTTACCTTCTGTTAAAGAGCTGCCAAACAAAAAATCCATTTATTAACAGCTAACATTTGTGACAACAGACTTGATTGATTGCTGTATGAAACCTACAAGCTTTTATTAATGGTGTACCATGTGAGTTATTTCAAAGCAGACTGGCTAAATACCTTTTTTCACAACTTGGCATCAATTACTGTTAATGGATTATAACTGATCAAAATTATAATAATTATAATTATTATTAAGTAAAGCCATAAGTTACAACTTCTAAACTCTGTAAGTCTTTAACAAAATGTTTATTTTTCGGACTAATAGTTAATACTAATTAACTAATACTAATACTAATGCTAATACTAATTCAGGCCTGTTGAACTTCACTGAAATGTAACAGTCTAGATGACAAAAGGTTTGGGAACCTTTGGCGAAGACCTTCTCGTACTTTTATTCTCCTTCTCCTGTTTGACAGATCCCATCTGCATGACACCCAAGTCGGCTTAAACAAACCATATAAACAAGTATGTGCAAATACTGTTTGGCCTGTAAAAAAGAAGATCTAAAGAATCTGTCCCAGACTGACGTACCTTTAAAACTTACCACATATCTGTTGAGGCCTGTGACCTGGACGATCACGGTGATAAATAAAATAATTAGGTAATTCTTGCAGTCAGACATTGGGAGTTCTGTGGCAACATCCGCTGACGTCAATGATTAGATAATATCTGTGTGCTACAAGGCTGCCATTAAAAGTGCCAGAGGTAATTGTGAAGTGGTTTGAACATTACAGCATTTTATGATTCATGGTCATATCACAAAGACAATTTACGTCCTTCATAGCAGATAATATTTGGCTGTAATAGCCCCCAGAATGCCTCTTTCTTAGGAGGTCCATACACAACACAAAGCCAAACAGTAGAAGATAAATATTTTTAGTATATTTTTAACTAAATGTGACCTCAAAAAGTATCAACATAAGAAATGACGTGAGCCCATCTGCATTAAAATATTTACAGATCAGTAACAGTAAGTGATCAGAGAGGCTCTCTGTTGTAAAGATGTGCTCACACAGATTATTGTTCATCGCTACTGCAGTTGGCTGGTCAGTTGACTCAGTGTAATCAGGTTTAAGAGCCCACAGGTTCGCCTTCGCCCTTTATAGCAGTAGAAGACGTAACTGTGACGGAGCATGACAGGCTGTTACATCCACTGTGCCAGTGTGCCGAACACAGAGTTTTCAATAACGGTCCTCAGTATGCAGCATGAGGAGCAGCTAAATGCATGCTGTTTATTAGTGGAAGAATCTCATGTGACACATTGTTTATTGAATTGTCACCCAGCTGCTCCATTATGTGCAGTAAGTCGCTAATAAACTGCAGTGAACACGAGCTGCTGCTGCCCCAGGTTTGCAGAAACAGTACAGACACCTCTCTTAAACTTTGGTCATCATTGAAAGTGTGTCATCATATTTGTACCAGATTGCCAAATCAACTTAGATAAAAGTCATCACGTTGATCCGAATGCTCTGCTGTATTTTTGCAGACAAAACTCATGCAGGCTGTTTCCTCCAGGCATCTTGTGATCCTGCCGTGGTTCACTCAGTTTACTAAAAAGGACAAAGTGTTTGCTCTATTCACACTCTTCTCTTTAAATGCCATTACACTGAGAGAACCGGCTGTATATTCTCCCCTCCAGCTCTTCAAAGCTTCCTTCCTTTGCACGGTTATTTGATCAGATTGGAGCAAGCATGTCCTCACGCCTCCATTTAAATTTGACCTGAGACAACTCAGAGGTCGGCTGAAAGTTGTCACAGGTCAAACGAGTCTTTACACCGAAGCCCACACAGAGCAAGTCACAAGAGATATTGTTTATGAATTATAGTCTATGTCCAGCCTGGGTAATTCCCTAAACATCTTACATATTCCTGTTTGCTGTGCTGACAATTCAGCCGTAGCAGTTTACAATTTAGGCATGTAATGGACAAGTACAAGCAGCTGTTAAATAAGTCTTTGTCATTTCCATAGTCACAACCTGCCGTGTGAGAGGCGCAGCAAAAGGCAACGATGCAGTGCTTATAAGTAAGAAGGAATGAGGTGGATCAGCCGCGTAGCGTGCAAAGAAAAGTTACTGTAAATGAGCAATACAAATCTCATGTTGAAAGGCAAGAGGATTATTTAAGAAGGGAGGCCTTAAAGGGCTGTGCTGTGAACACTGAGCAGTTTATAGAAAACTGAGGTTTTAGTGAGTCACTAAAAGCAAACATGAGACAGGTTAAAAGATGTTAAGAATAACAAAGTAAACAGAGTAAAGATACAAGATCTCCCAGCTCTCAGACAAATCAATCTTAGTCTGTGAGTGAAGGTGATGCAACACTTTCTGAGACTACTCATACTGGACAGCTCAGAGGACAACCATGTAGTTGTGCAGTACTGCAGGTATAGATCTGTATCTATAAGTAACGAGAAACAAGAGTACAAATAGGTTTGAGGTCATTAAAAAACAACACCTCTGGTCCAGAAACTTAATTTTCCAACTGTAAAATTTACCATACAGGTGTATTTTCATTGCAGTTATTTCAATTAATAAAGAATTATAAGGGATCTGTATCAAGAGTGTTTGTTTTCTGTATTTATAGAAAAAGAATCAAAAATAACCCCCAGTATCAGCCCTATGAATCCAGTATCGTTCAAGCTAAAAAATACTTTCATATCTAGAAAAAGTATCTAAACCAGATGAAAAAAAACGCTCTCTGGACAGACCACCTTTCACTATTGAGATACATGAGAGATAGCATAATCCTGCATCTCTTTTACTGGTGTAGGTAATTAGCTGGGCGCCACCGGTCAGGGCAGGTTGTTGGTGTGAGAGCAGCAGTCACAGGCGGGTTTGAGTCCTCAATCCTTATGAGATTAATGGCTAACCTCCCTCTGCCCGCTCCATTTACAGAACATGTCAGGTTTTCCTTGGAAAGAGCACACTGCCACCTCAGTTCTCACCTGCAAACACCTAAATGCAGCACTGTACCGGTGTAAGTGCCTACGTGCATGTTTATACTAAGTGTATGTCAGTCAAGAAGAGTTTGTCAGTCTCAGAGGAGTGAGGTCAGACCATTTTTTTTATTTCTTTTTGCCTTTGACCTCAATCCCAGAGCTTGGCGAGCCAGTCTTCACAGCCTCTGACGGGCAGGGGTTTGGTAAAGCCGCGCAGGTTCTCTCCTGCCTACTCAGCCATCAAAAGGTCTCTGTGAGCTCTGGTCTTTATCTGCAGGGCTTCTCATTGTCAGCATCTGAAGCACAGGAGTTACAGCCTGTTAACAGCTCTTTCAGAATGACAGGAAGAAGTGCGAAGGCTTAACCTTTAGTTCCTAAAAGGGTTCAAGCAGAAGTCAGAGGAGGTGGGAAAGTATACCTGATGAACAAAAAGTTACAGCTTGTTCTTTCACATGACAGAAACATTGTCTGTGTCTGCCTTGATTCCCCACTGTCTAGTTGCTGTTAATAGCTTTTCTTCAGCAGTCAATTAATCTTCATCTTATTTTGTCAGTTGATCAATTTCCCTGAGCTCAAGGTGACATCTTTTGTCCGACTAACAGCCCAAAACTCACTCACACTGTAGAGGCTGGAACTAATGAATGTTTGGCACTTTTTACTGACTTTTAAGTATTCGGTTTGCAATATTCTTTATTCTGTCTTTATTTTTCTTATTATCAACAAATCTAATTAAAAAGACCAAAAGCAATGATGAACTGATCCAACTAAAAAGACCAGAAACTATTAAAAACACATCAGTAAGCAGTAGTATTGCACTGGATGACATGTTCCTTCGTTACAACAAACATGGGCACTGTAGTTTATTCTGAGTTAATCCCCTTTACACTGTCCTGCCTTTGTATAAATACCAGAGCACCAAATGTCAATGTGTGTATTAATCCGCGACTGAAAATAGTCCCAAGTAAATTTACTCCTATTTAACTACCGTTTAATAAAAACTGTGGTGGCCAACTGTTTTAGGAAATGATTGAGTCTTGGAAAAAAAAGAAGCTATATATTTGTGACCTTTTTAAGGATTTACGTCTTCAGTAGGAATGAATGGGCTCGGGGCAGAGTGCCACTGACACGATGAGGAAACTACTGAGAGACGGACAAACAACACGTGTGTTGACAATACAAGAACTACAGAGTAACACGAGCCTTAGCTTTTCAATAAATAATCAAATATCTCAAGTGTTGAGGAATTTTCTGTCAGTTGACGTATCCATTCATTTCAGTCTTACACTTTGCCTCATTTGATATTCAACATGGATGAATAAATGTACTGAAACCCCTTCTAACCCTTAACACACATCCCTGCAGGCTATAAGTAGTATTAGTCAACCTCTTTTTCTAACTTGCCCTACTTTTCTCTCAGTATTTAGTCAACATATAGATACCGCAGTCTGTCCACACTGACTGGATGTTACCCAAACCCTGGCCAGACTTACTGTACATGAGTATAACATCGAGAACTCTTCATTCCTGTATTAAGCCACTGTGTCCACCACCTGGTTTGGAGCAAATGTTGTCTGACATGTTATGTCCATGTCCTGGTTGTCATAATAGGGGCGCTGACAGGGACTTCTTAATACCAGTGGCTCCTCTACCATCAACACTGCTTATGTAACTCAACTTATGTGGCACCAAGCCCAAGTATTTCCAGTCCCAGCTAGCGGACCCCCGACTCAACACACACACACACACACGCCTCCCAGCAGCTAAGAATAAAATATCCAGCTGGAAGAGATGACAGTATGAGAAAACTTTTAGCAGAGGCTCATTCACACACTCCTGAATCTAGACTGTTTCTATCTATATACTCTTTTGTCAGTTCAAGATGGAGATGGTTTGTCTTTGCAGCTCCCCCCTGCATCGCTTTCTCCACTGTTGCGCAATGTTTCCTGTCCAAAGAGGGGAGGGGGAAGAGAGAGGTGGGGGCAGACAGATGCACTCAAATATCCCGTTTAAAAGTTAGATATAAGCCTTGCACAGCTGTTAACAGAGGATTCCTTCATTGAGAAATACCAGAGGGCTTCTGACTGAATATAGAACTGTAATCGAAACACACCATAGTTTTTGTAACAGTGAAAGAAAGCATGTTTACTGGACCTTTCTCAGATTCATTATTGGCTGTCATGATGTCATAATGGTCAAACTGAAGCTTTACCCAGTGGTTGGTTTTCATTTCTGATACTAGTCACTAGTGTGTGTACTTACCTTATCCTGAAATTAGCCAGCACCAATAACAATGCAGTCAGATGACAGCATTGTGACAGATGACAGTGTGAACACAGCTCATATTTTTTGCTTTGCTGTTTCCATCTGTACTTAATTTTCCACTACATTTTACACCTTTTTGGCATTTTAAATGAGCAGTTCCTCAGTTTGGTTGTTTGAATTGAGGACAGGGTTTGATGAATCACATGAAATAAATCACTTCTCATCGGCTCCAGTTGGTCCAATCGTGCACATTTTACAAACAGTGTCGCTCTGATTTGCCACAGCAGGAGTTTTGCTTTTCCAAGAGCTCCTGTGAAGTTGCCAAACATCTGCATTTTGCAGTTTAGCTTTTTCCAATCCTGCTGTCCAGCATGCGAAGCTCTTGTAAATCCTACGGTTTGGTGTCACTGTCTCCGAGTGCTGCAGCTCACGCATGTTAGACTGACTGTGTGCTGCAATCAGGTGACTCTCCACATGAGACAACACTCGCTACACGGGGGGTCTGATGTTATCGCGCTTAGATACATAAATATCCAGATGCACATCAACCCATAAACCCACTGACTCACTCACTCTGGTTCAAACACACACTGCATACACACGCATTGTGACATTCGCTCCATAATTTGTGTCATGTTGCACATGTCTTTTGGGATTTAGTAGTCTCTAACAGGAATAAGCCTTCATGTCCACGACCACGTGTCCACATTTGTTGTCCGTAAAACTGCTGAGCGTCTGAAGCACAAATTAGATTAAAGTTGAACTGAAGTACTCAAAAGATGGATAGACATTTGTATGATTTAATAGTCTTTTTAATGAGATATTTTCCAGTTTTGCAAACCATTTAGTATTTCTGACAGAGGTCTTATACATGAGGAATAAGCTGTAGCCTGTGTTCACATCATAAGCTGATCATTATCGACTAAAAGCAAACCATTTGAGAAGTCAGAAGTCGCCTCTATGTCTTGCTTTTGAGCCAAGAGCCTCGTGTTTAAATTGTTGGTGTAATATGACAGTTTGACAGGTCACTGACGCAGGTAAAAAGGGTCTGACATTGTGTGACTTCAGACAATCTGTCTCCTGTGTTGATGCAGCGGCTCAGCGTTCCTCACTTACTGTGAGGAACCAGAGTGGAAGGAGGGAGAGAGAGAGAGAGAGAGAGAGAGAGTGGTGGTCAAGTTGATTGTAAGCATAAACATATGCAGAGCATTTTTCCCAGAAATCTGCCTCAATGCAGGATTCATGGTCCTGAAGTCTCCCAGGAGTTTTCCACTAACCACCCACCACAGGCAGAGTTACTCCCAACAGCAGCAAAATTGGGCCATTCATCCTAGAGGAAGCACAAAAATGTCTTTGTTCATCCAGCGTGATTGCAGTGTTTGGTTCAGTTTTACATGGATTTTGGAAACCTCCTCCTCCTCCTTAAATTTGTTAAGTCAGAGCTCCCCTTATTGGAAAATAGAAGTGATTATGTAATCTCAGGGTCACCCAGATGGATGAACTTGTGGTTTCCAGTCCCGCAGCAAGCTCATTAACTAAAGTAACAGTGATTTATCAAATTTGCCCCATGTATTTCCATGCTGTGTTTATTACTACCTGCTTATGTAACCATACATACCCCCCTGACAAGACCAGAGCTCTGCAGCTCAACTGTCAACATAAGTGGATTTTTATGCTTGACAAAACTGTCTCACCTCAAGGTCCATTTAGTCACAGCAGCGCAGCTTTCAATCATACCACATGACTGTCATCAGCAGATGCAGTTTGTCCTGTTGTTATTCAATTGTAGATGTTTAAAAGTCATCAGACTTAAATAAAACAGTCCCACCTTAAGGTCCGTTTATTAACTGCTGTGGAGTTTCTTCTTGATCAGGTTTTTGGAGTATACCACTTTGTGCATCATATCCTAGTTTTAGAAACCTGGAGAAGCCCTTTTATCCTGGTATTAAGAAGCCTGACTATGCAGCCTGCAGTACTCAGAAGACTGGGATACTGTAGATACTGAAGCAGGTGGTATCTGTGCAGGTGCATCCTGAACTCAAGTTGTGAGTAGTCAGTGAAACACATAAAAGTAGAGCAGTAGATGCAGCAGCGTTGTGAGTTCCTAGTACAGTTTCAGACCTCAGAATCGCTGTTTACATCTCAAATCAAATCAGTCTGGTGTTACAGTTCTTGATGATTATTTCCTCTAGTTTTAGAAACAACCAAGCCAATCACAGTTTTGTTAGAGAGGGTTCAGATCGAGGATGCCATATTGTAAAAATTAGCTACATTCACACAAAATAAGCACAGAAGAATGGTGATAAGCATGGATGAGATCAAAACCAGTTTAAGACTGAAAACCAGGATACTACCGCGCATGTAAACGTGTGGTTTTCTCTGCAGACACGTAAGCTGACCAAGGCAGAGCGACAGCGCTTTAGCGAGGAGGTGGAGATGCTGAAGGGCCTGCAGCACCCCAACATCGTCCGCTTCCACGACTCCTGGAAGTCAACGGTAAAGGGCCACAAGTGCATCATCCTGGTGACTGAACTCATGACCTCAGGCACGCTCAAAACGTGAGTGTCTCCATTCAACTTCCCCTTCAGCTGAAGTCATTCGAATTGAATTGAAGCAGTTTATTTCTTTGCTCTCTTTCTCTTTGTTAGGTGTTATATTTCTCAAACGGCGGATATACTTTTTTCCAAATAAAACTCTTCTCTTTCAGGGCAAAGTGGATTTTTGTGTCATGTTTGACAGCATCTCTTTTACCTTTAAAGCTAAGATAAAAGGTGCAGAATAAGGACCTCCACTTAGGATACAGTGTTCTGTGAGAGAACTCAGGAAACTAACTCACTTTAAAGCTTCCTCTTGGCTGTGAAAATAAGAGAAGATTTATTTTTGTGGCACTTTCACTTCTTTCACTGTTTTGATGTGTTTAGAATAGGATGTTTAGTCTTATCCTCTTTTGTTTTAGGTACTTGAAGAGGTTCAAGGAAATGAAGCTAAAGCTGCTGCAGCGCTGGAGTCGTCAGATCCTCAAAGGACTTCACTTCCTGCACACACGCACTCCTCCCATCATCCACCGGGACCTCAAGTGTGACAACATCTTCATCACCGGCCCCACCGGCTCTGTCAAGATCGGAGATCTGGGGCTGGCCACTCTCAAAAGTGCCTCTTTTGCGAAAAGTGTCATTGGTAAGTGTAAATTTGGTTCAGCTCACATAATTTACACAAATATCTCAGAGTGTATCACAAAGAAAATGCATCTACAATACAAATATGCTTTAAACTAGCAGTCTACAGCTATCTGTATGGGCTAATACATGCAAAATGCCAGCAATCTTGAAATGTAGAGGAACTGCAATGAAATTAAGTCTTAGTTTTCTCTTGCTTAAGTGTCTTGTAGTTTCTCCAGCTTGGATCCCTCCCTCTTTTCCCTGCACACAAGCAACCACGGATGCCTCTGTTTCAATTCCTGTCTGCATTTTTAAATGCTGCATCATTACTGAAATAACTTTTCATTTCAGTGGGAACTTGCCCTTCCCATCATGTACGTGCAGGGAGTGGCAGGCAGTTTAAAGACTTGTTGATACTTGACTGTTGTTGACAGTGACACTTGTTATTTGTAGAGTTGAATTAATCAAATCCAAATCAAACACTGTATGTTTAATTAGATTATAAAGAGGGGTTTTGCTGTGCTCAATAATTGGGAACCATGCAATATGTCAATAAGTGAGAAAAACAAGAAGCAAAGAAAGCATGGAAAATGAAAAAAGCCCTTCAGACTTTAGGCTTGTTTGAAATTAGTTAGAAATTTTCCACATAAACACCCAACCTAAAAGTATATTGATGCACATATTATGTTATGATTGATGATCTTTTAGTTTTGCATATGTTACCAGGACAGTTTAACCCTTCCCAAAGGAGAAACCTTATTTTTTAAAGCTGTACTAATTAGTATTTTTATATTAACAGCTTTGGTTCAGTCTTACCTCCCTCATAAGTGTCTCCAGCAGCAGGGAGGTATTTCACACAGATGAAGCTCTAATGAACACAGTGTACACTGCACCAAACAGCAGACAGATAAAGTTGGCAACTGGCTGGTGAACATAATGGAGCATTTTAGCTTCTTAAGAGTCAGATATTTCCCTCAGGAGCTGGTGTAGACCAAAAACGGAGCTAAAAGGAGACTGAACATTGGGCCTCATTCATCAGGTAGTCTGAAACACAAGTCTAAATGGATGCTGGGTGTGTAAATACGCCGCTGTTTGCCAACACATTTGTCATGTCAGGTTTATAAGATGATAATACAGCATGCCAGTGTCAGCTTGTTGTGCTGTGCCCAATGCAGGTTTAAGGTTTAGTTGTATACTCCGCCATGTTCTGTGTCAGGTTTATTTTCAACATGACAAGGACCACAATGACCAAAAAGATAAGAGTCTTATCAATCCATACATATAGTATATGTTTATATTCATGTTCCTTTTAATAGAACGAAGTAGGAAGTAGGTTTTATCATGCTGGTGTCCTTTTGGTGAAACAACACAACAGGTTAACTTTGCATGTACAGTAAGACTTACTGCAAACCTGATTTCTCTCCAGGGTCCATAAAGATTGAATTGAAACTGGATTTTTGATTGTCCTTCCTCGACCTTTACCTGTACAGGAACACCAGAATTCATGGCCCCAGAGATGTATGAAGAGAAGTACGACGAAGCGGTGGACGTCTACGCCTTTGGAATGTGCATCCTGGAGATGGCCACCTCCGAGTATCCGTACTCCGAGTGCCAAAACGCTGCCCAGATCTACCGCAAAGTCACCAGTGTGAGTAAAGGAAAGAGGAGGACCCCCTCATCCTTTAACTTGTGTTTAACATAATTGTCCACATGTGTTCACTTTCTTCCATGTGCACACTGGGATTAAAACCAAGAGGAACCAGGATATCTTGTGTATACGGCTGGATATCCTGAATCCTTGGAAAGAAGTGGGGCCCACATGGAATGAAAGCCCTGTTTAGTCTATTAAAGGCTCAGTTTTGTTCATTACAAGCTCAGTGCGTAGTAACATACCATAACTTGACCAATTTTCTGTTTTCAGCCTGTAATCGTGACGCAGATGTCTTGACTCACTGATTACCAGTGTATTTCCCAGGTGGAAGATCCTGTCTAACTGGTTCTGGCTGGCGCGTTCACTACAAGATTCACTTCAATGTTTGAATGGAAAACTGAAGTGAAATAGCAACATTTGCAAATATTTGGTCTGAAGTGCTTGTTAAGCCTTGCAAAAAAGATTTTAAAAAAGGTGCATAAGGAAAAAAAAATCTTTTTTTTGCATGGGATGATTTCTGTCTAAGGGCTTGAATCTCAGTGCCCACGAACAGAACATAAACTGATGTTGGATCCAGGTCATATCAGAAGATTTTATGCACACATAAACATGGGACTTTTTAGAATTAAAGACCAGAAGCAGTGTTTTGAGTTTTAAGACCGTAGCGTTGCAGCAGTGGCTTTAGACTGCTGTATTTCAAGCTAGGTGCCAAGCACAGCGATGACGCCACGGTGGGCAGCAGCAGGCGATGGTAGAATTATATGTTTTGGAAATTGTGCCTCACTCTTTAGTCCACAAAGAGGGCTGTTTCTGTCCTGCGTGTCGCATGTGCAAAGCAAACAGCGACTGACGGAGGCTGGAAAGTGAGAAAGCGACAATGCCAGCGAGTCAGAGTGGGTCTGGCTTCTCCTCAAATAAGACAACATAATAATGTTCCATGTGCAGTCAGAGAAGGTTACCCACGCAACAAGATTTAATAGAAATCATATTAGCTTTGCCTTTCGTCATTTGTTTATGCTTTGCATGTATGAGCAGAACAGACGACATCAGTTCGCTGGCTGTTAAATGCAAGCTTTCACTTATATGGCTGACTTGTATGTGAAATCATTTGCTATTTACGTGGCCTAGAATAAGAAATATAGCATATAAAAGGTAGAACAAATACAAATGTGGTAAGTTTCTCCATGTGGGTGGTCATGGAGTCTGCATGGCCAAAAGTATGTGGACACCCAAATGTTACACCCATCATTGTTAGCATCTTCGTCACAAACCTGAGCCTTTAATCTGCTGCTATAACTGCTTCTGAGAAGGCTTTCCACAAGATTTTGGATCCTGGCTGCAGGGATTTGCTCCCATTCAGCTCAGGCTGCAACTAATGATTATTTTCCTCATTAAGTGATAAATTGTTTGGTTTTTACACTGCCAGAAAATAGTGAAAAATGCACATCACATGTCCTGAGAGCCCAAATAGGCATATTCAAATGTCTTGTTTTGTCCAACCAACTGTCCAGAACTGATAGATTTTCACTTTAGTGTCATTAGCCCAAGAAAACAAGCAAATACTGGCATTTGAAAATCTAGCAATAGTGCATTTTTGCTCTAAAAAAGCCAGGTGATACCATTTCTTTGGGAACTTCTCTCTGTACAGGGACAGGAAAGGACCTGCTGCCACAAAGTTGGAAGCACACTGTTGTCTGAAATACTGCATGCTATAGCATTGATATTTTCTTTATTCAAAATAAACCTTGAAAAATAGCCCCTGACCAAAAATATGCAAAAGTACATATGCATGTGTGTCCGCATACTTTTGGCCATATGGTGTATTTTCCTCAGTGGACTCAAATCCATATTAAAGGAAACCACTTTTCTGCTTCTAAGACACAACTGTTCTTTATTCTTATCTTTGTACAAAACAATTGTTTTGGGATCATTAAATTAACAGTGTTAAAAATGTGACACGAAACAAAGTCAATGTAACGCCGGCTTATTTCTCAATATCTTATCTGCACCTCTGTCACTACAGGAAAGGAGCAGCATCCCAAATTAGATTTGGATTGAAGGAAAACAGATTTATTCTGAAGGTGCCTGTGAGGACACTGATTAAATTATGTAACACATCAGTATGCATAACAACAACAACAAAAGTCAAACAGAAAAAACAGGTTTTATTTTCTGTCCCACGGCTTTATGCTTTGTCTCATTTAAAAAGGAAGCAGAGGTATCTTGAGAAAATGATTTGTGGTGATAAGAAACAAGACAGCAGTCACTGTGTGACATGTCAGTTTAAAATGTGATAACGAAGTGTATCACTCAGACTTTTTCTGGTAAATCTAATTATTTGGCTGTTTTGACCTAACATTGGCTGGTTGCTTGGGTATCTGCAGGCCAAACATCTTTTTGACCTTGGTTCTTTGCATTCTTATCAGTGTTACAAGGGTGGGAGCTCTGCTGTAATCTGCATACAGTTTCATGATAGCATTTAGAAAAACTCAACTTATTTCATGTTAGTGAGTCGTCCTGCCTGAATATTTTCTGTCTTGAGTTAAGAAGCTCCAGCTGTCAGGAGTTAAAAAGCCCTTGAAGCATTGACTTGAGTGAAAAGAAGGAAGGAGTGCATCTTGGGTTTTTTCCATTTTCATGAGCCCTTGATGTTGCTCTTCCCTGGTGTTGACATGATCGCAGAGCCGAATGTCATGCAGGCTAGTGGCAGATGATTACGTTAAATGCAGTGCAGGTGGGAGTGGCTGTCACTGCTGAGTGATAAATGTACAAGGAAGAGGTCATTATTCTGTTTAAATCACCCCCTCTGGGACCCAATGATACAGTATGACACCTTACAGATGAAGTCAAACTCTCTTCTGATTGTTTTCACAGGGAATTAAACCTGACAGTTTCTACAAAGTCAAAGTCCCGGAGCTCAAGGAGATTATTGAGGGCTGCATCCGTATGGACAATGATGAAAGGTACAAGTGAAACATACACTGTGGCCAACAATGATAAAATAACAACAGACATAAATTATGTTCTTTTTGATCTGTATAAATTGGACTATTGATTTCTATTCTATTTTTTTTTTTATTCCTGTTTTTTGTTTGATTTGGTGCAGTTTTCATGCTGCCTAACATTATATTCTTGAGTAGCATCTGCAGAGAGTAAGAAAAGGACTAAAATGTTTAATTGGGGGGAAAAAGGTATTAAGTAGTGACTCAAGTCGGCATGATAAAAGGGCTGACATGGTCTCTACAGTATTGATTTGGTCGTATTGATGTGGTCTTTTTGTAGGTGAACATGTGAATATGAGGGGAAAAAATCAGGATAATGTGAAATCGTGTTTTGCAACCCTTTAATATCAGCAGAACATGTTCTTTAAAGTGACATTTGCCATCATTTTTATAGGCCTAACTTACCCCATGGGGCTGTTTATAAGGCCAATCAGAACCTGCTGCAGGATGCAAATACATTCCTCAAAGCTGAAGTTATCTGTGTACTTAATGAGGGATAAATGATATAACATAAACTGCAAACCAGTCCTTTAAGTTGCCAGAGTGTCTAAAAGCAGATGACAGCAGATTTTCTTCCTTGACTGCAGGTATACCATTCAGGACCTCCTGAATCACCCCTTCTTCCAGGAGAACAACGGCGTGCACGTGGAGCTGGCAGAAGAGGACGACATGGTGAAGTCGGGCCTGAAGCTGTGGCTGCGCATGGACGACACCAAGAAGCTTCACGGGAAGTACAAAGACAACAACGCCATCGAGTTCCTGTTTGAGCTCTACAAAGACGTGCCTGAGGAGGTGTCTCAGGAGATGGTAGGCCGACACACAAAGACAGTATGGGAGGTCGGCCTTTACCGACCCAGTTTGTAGCAGCCATTAGTGAGGAAATTGAGTAATTGATCCCAGATGAGCAGATGCAAGTGACTTCAACTAGCCCCCACATGCTCTCTTTATCCTGAACTTGATTCATGATAATAGCTTCTTATAGGTTTTCTGCTGAAATACTGCCTGAAAATAGAGTTGCTATTGACCCCAGCTATAGCAATGATATTTGCAGATCAA
The DNA here is from genome assembly GCF_042242105.1 of Pempheris klunzingeri. NCBI lineage: Eukaryota > Metazoa > Chordata > Actinopteri > Acropomatiformes > Pempheridae > Pempheris > Pempheris klunzingeri. The sequence goes on from NC_092031.1 coordinate 4,732,437, forward strand.
AAGACAGTTTCAAGCTGATATGTTAACTTTTGAATAATCTTTTATTTTGAATAAACCTCCAGAAATTAGATGCAGACATTATTAGTGAAATGGAAATTTCTCTTTAAGTTATCTGTCTTTTAACACTTGACCCCAAACAGGGAAAGCAGCCCCGCTAATGAATCCCGGCATCACCATGCTTCTTCTACAGTTCTGTTATGACAGCAGAAATCCGCTCCAGCACATAACAAGCAAACCTTGCAGAGTGTGTCAAGGGCACGGCTCAACATTTAATCATCAGTGGTTCGAAATGTGAGAGCGTGTCTCAGGAAGCAGCCGGGGTCACGTCTTTAATAATATAATGGCTCTCTTGCTTGTTACGAAACAGGCCCTTATGTCCTCCAGATCCACCTCTGTAGAGGTCACTTTTAATGAAAATGTAAGCCACAATTCCTTACTTGTTTACCTCTTTGTGGTAGTTTTCATCAAGATCAAATTTGGTATCAGCAGGGGACATCTAGTCCTGCCGATCTGCTGTAATCTGACTATGTGTTGAGAGGCAGGTTCGGACTGAGTGTCCCACTCTGCTGGACTGGGTGTCACAAGAGGCCGTGCAAGACTCCAAACTGACAGAGGAATACAGCCAATGTGCATTGGCTTCACAAAACAAACACTGCTTGTACAAAAGCTTTTGTCACATCAAAGGACTGACTGTTGATGTCACAGCTTGCAGACCTGCGTACATTGTCTACATAATGCAGCAGCACACCGTGGACCGTGACTTATACACATGTGTTCGTGTTGTGCCCTGACCATCTGTGTGTGTTGTTATGCAGGTCGTGCTAGGCTTCGTGTGTGAGGCAGACTTCAAGCTCGTGGCCAAGGCCATACGGGACAGGGTGACGTCCATCAAGCGGCAGAGGGAGAAGCTGAGGCGGCAGGCAGAGGAGAAGAAGAAGAAGCTAGAACAAGAGGCCATAGAAGAAGAACAAGAGATTCAGCTGTCTTTACCTAAAGTCTGTGACGTTGTTGCAGCAGAGTCCCCCACTCCGGCCCTGACACCTCCGGCACCCATTATGTCCCCCGTCACCAGCTCTGTGGACTCTGGCCTCAGCTCCAACTACCCTACAGAGCCGGAGGAGCCCGAGGCAGACCAGCACTTCCATATCCGCCACAACAGCCTGTCCTCTGCTAACTGTGAGCAGCTTAATGTAACATCCAATTTCATGAAAAGTTTATAGGCTGTCTCCATCTGTGGTGATTTTAATGTTTTCAGTTCAAGTATGAGGTTTGCAACCTTTTTGGATCATTAAACACTCATCAATTATAGTGTTAGATCAGTTTTAGTGCCACCAGCTTTAAAACAAAGATGTTTCGCTTACAGTACTGATGATATATAACGACAAAATTCGACAAAAACTCGACAGCAGTGCTTGAATCCAAACAGCTCTATACAAGTGCTTACATTTCTAGTGCAGTAACTTTTATAGATTAATGAATGTTTACAATAAGTACATTTTAAATTAAACAGCTGTGGTTTTGCATCATTATTATGAAGTCGAACAGTATAAAACATATATTTTACATATACATATATTTAAAAAAACAGCCAAATCAGCTAAATGTGTTCACTACACAGAATTTCCCTTTTCAAAGCACTAAAAATAATACATTATTGAATTACTGTTACTGATGTGTTCACATGTAAGAAGCATTTTAATGTTGAAATTAGTCATGAAGGAGCAAATCTTGCATACTTGATACATATTTAATCTATAACAGTCCATCATATTGTATAAATTGATCATGTCAAATAAATAAATTGAGTAAAAAGCACAATATAAGAAGCATAAGATTATAATACTCTTGGAAAGTGCCTTAAAATAGCATTTGGTCACATTCCACCACTGTTTGAAACCTACTGCACACATGTGCATCAGACCCACAGTCACAGGGAAACGTTTGACCTCTCAGTTTGATTTGTTATGAGTTCTGGTCAAGATCTCGTCGTAAACAGTGGAGGCGAATGTTTTTCGCTACATTAGCTGTACAACTGTACTGAATAGAAAGCTGTTAGCGCTCTGAGCACATGGGAGGCATACAGTGAAATGTGAAACTGTGGACGACTGAATTATTCAGTCCCTGTAAGTCCCATGGTGTGTGAGCGTCCGTGCTGTGCTGTAGTTATTGAATATTTCTCAGTTTTTATCAAACACAACAGCCTAAATGTCCTTTTTGGTGGTCTTAGTGAGGTGGTCTGAATAAACTCAACATCTCCTCTGAAGCTAATCCACAGTGAAGTTTTTATTGTGTACATGTTTGTGTGTGTGTTTGTCTCAGTCTGGGGTCTTTGGATGTGTGTGAGCAATACATTGTGTGTCAGTTAGTCAAGCCGCGGTTGGTCACATGCTAATGGCTTATGTCTTTTGTTTAAACAGCTGACTGCGAGACGGACGGCTATCTGAGCTCCTCTGGGCTCCAGGATCCGCTGGAGGCCGGCAGCTTCAACACGACCCCTCCTACCACTCACACTGATGCACCGACTGCAAACGGTTTCCCCATCCCAGCCCTCCGCTTCCCCTCGGTGAGTGGCCCCTATAAAGGACTTGCTATTAAAGTGGAGAGCGCAGGGGGTCGGAGGTGGGAAGGATGACTGTCAAGACGGTACAAGACCTCCTTCATCAACATTACTCAATCTAATGCAGTGCTGACGAGATGATGAGACTTGCGCAAATAAAAAAAAGTCTTCATCAGCAAATGAGGCAACAAATAACTCATGAAGGAATAGCTGGTAAATGATTCCTTAACAGTTCTAAATCAGTATCTATCGTAGATCATTTTTAGTTACCTGACAACAAATTTAATTAGCAAAATGGAAGATTTGCTGACTGATTTATTGGAAACTGCCCATAATTTTGTGTAACAGCTGACCAATAAATCTGCAGCAATACATTAATTATATTCCTACTAATTAATAAAATGGAGCGTCTATTCGCATGTGGATGAAAATAGCCAGATGGCCACAGTTCGGCTATTAAGATCTGATCTGGTTGACGGGGGTTTGGTGGCTGAATAGTTTAGTTACAGGCTTATCACTGGGATCTTATGTGAGAACAGTAAATCACATTCATTTATTTGTAGATTTAGTCACCTTATATATTTCAGTTTTCTTTTTCTATCATTATACATTTTGAGGCAATTCACTCTGAGGCCAAATTTCATGGCAATCCATGCAATAGTTGTCAAGACATTTCACTCAAAATCCAAAATGACAACCTCGAGGTGCTAGAGAACAAGGCAAAGTCAGAGGGTTTCATCCTCTGGGGACAATGAAAACCTATACACACTGTCAATGGCAATCTATCTAATAGTTTAATTAATAACTAGTAATTTAGTGTGGACCAATGTGGACCAGCAGAACAGGATTGTCATGGTTACTTGATACATAAGTAATGCCCCTTTAAGAAAACCTAAACATTTTGTGTTGACATAACTGGACTTTATGTACTTTGAATTCAGGATTATGAAAATGTTTCCTGGCTACTATCTTGTATTAAAGCCTCAAAAGAAAAAGAATCACTTGAAAGTCTTTATCCATGTTCTTCTCCCCACATCCCTTTTTTCTTTTTCTAGAGTATTGCAGTATCCAACAACATAGAACATGGAAACTCAGGGTCCCCGAGTGGCTTCAACTCCCCTGTGGACAGGTACCATTTTTTCCTCCTCATTCTGTTCTTTTTTTAACTTCAGAGGTACAACAGAGTTCAATAGTTTCTTCTTTATTTAAGTCAGGCAGCTGAAAATCAATGTGAATCTAGCAGAAATGTCTGCTCTTCCCCGAGTAACTCCTCCTCCTCCACATCTGTGGGGCTGCGACAACAAGCCTGAAGCAATCAACAGGCTCGTCTGTGTTTTTATTGCAGTGAGGCAGAATGGACCCTTGCAGGTTTCTGGGTCTCAGATGTTGTGGGGGTCCTGTTTTCCATGTTGGTGGGATGTTGAGGAGAAAGCAGCTTTACTCTTGGCATGAGACCCGACAGCACATGATAGATTGTGTGTGTGTGTATGTGTGTTTCTGTTCAGAGACTATAATGTGACTTTCATAATCAATGTATCTCTTGGTTATTTTTTGGATTCATCATTTAATCTTTTAGTCTTTCGTCATTCATTTTACCAAGAATGAAAAGTGCAGTTTACTGTGGCTCAAGGTGACATCTTCAAATTCCTTGTTTTGTCAGGCCATCAGTTCAAAACAGAACTTTTTCTAAAATTCATATGTATGTATTTAGTAAAACATTTGTTGTATATTAATGTGGAATTTGAAGTATTACAGTGTTATAACAGAACAAATGTAGATTGTCAAAGGATTGTATAGTCCGCTTAGTTTGTCTTGAGTGATTGGCAGTTTATCTGACCTCCATAGTGCAGTGAAACAAATGTCAAGTCTAGTTGAGTATTTAGTTTCACAACACTCTATGAATGCACTGTTTAGGATCCAAAACATGCTCTCAGTTGCTTAATTCTTCCTCTGAGAAAAGGATTAGCGATGAGCAGGACTGCTTTTCCCCACAAAACATTTGCGGAATTATTTGCAACATCAACACAAATGTTTAATCTTATTTTCGTCTAATTTCCATGTACTTAGTGTTTAAAGGTGAAAACAGGCTCTACTTTGAACTACAATTACCCGTGAGGTGGAGGTTTCTAAATAGAGATAGGCAGACGCTGCCAACCAGCAGGCCTGTAAATGTTTGCAGCCTGTGGATGGAGGGGAGTCTGTGACCACAGTCATCCAAAAAGACCCAGGAGACGCAATTAGCTGAACCAAAGCTTTTTATAAAACACGCTTAATGTTCTGCAGTTCTCTGAAACCTAAAACTCACTCATTGTGTAGATTCGGCAGATCACATGGACGTTTTTGCTTCCTCTGGGTGAACTCCAGCTTCGTATAGACTCTGACCAGGCCTCATTAATCTGTATTGTTTAACTCTGCTGTTTACACCCAAGAGACATGCCACTGTAACACATCAAGACTTTATTTGACACTTAAGAGTGCTGTTTATTATTATGTGGGATGGCAAGATAATCAACCACAATCAATTCCTTTCACGCTTCTGTTGAAGACGATTCATTAACTTTGACTTGATTACTGTATGAGGAATTTTCAGTGGCTTTTTTGGGGCACTGGCATTTCCTAACAAGAAGCATGTATAATTTATGTCTTTGCAGCTACGCCTCCGATGTGACTTCAGGCTTGAGTGACGGCTACGAGGGCCTATCAGAGAAGAACGAGAAAACTGCTGCGAGGCGAACTGCTGGGAAGCTGTTCAGGAGGAGGGCGCGTTCAAGGCTGCGTATTACAGGGGTACAATAAATCTAAAGTTTTGTTTAATTACAACACTGCGAATACACTTCAGCACATCGTAAACAAATGAATCAGCCAGCTGGATTGAAAAATCCTGAAGAAGAATGACTGAATTAGCAGAATTATTTTATATATGAGGGAGCGGCGAAACTCCACCCTGATTGTGTAATGTTATCAGTTGCTGTGTTGTTCTTCCCCCAGCAACCGCAGTGCATTTCTCCTCTGATCAGGACACTCTGTGGTCTTTTAATGAGCGTGGTTGGACTGGAGGCAGAGACAAACAGATCATGCGTAACCACATGTGCATACAATGGTCCAAAGAGTGGACGGCACAAAACATACAGAAACACGCTGTGTTTTACAGTAGACTCACACACATGTTCATACAACTACATGTTTGCTCACTCACACACAAAATATCATATTGTTCCTCCGGTGTTTAACTTTGCTCAGTGGTTCAGAGGGTAAACAGACGCCGTTCATTACCATTGATCCTGTCTGTTTCTGCAGCTCTCCGATAAAGTGGACCGGGTGGTGGAGTGTCAGCTGCAGACACACAATGACAAGATGGTGACCTTCAAATTTGACCTGGATGGAGATAACCCTGAAGACATCGCTGCTGTCATGGTGAGTCATTGCTGGTCCTCAGTCTCTGGCTGAGCAACGATCAACGAACAGGTTCATATTCAGAAAGTCAATAACGGAACACTTGGATCTTTTTCTTTTGTTTTCATGTCAGTTATTTACTTAATCTGTGAATGGTACTGTATTCTTGTAAAATTCGGCTTTCCACTATTGATTAGATTTTGTTGATGATTCTGTGATATCCACCATCCACCAAGGAAATGCTGGAAAAACACTAATAAATTCATCTCAGCATACGGACTCATTACTATCCATAATACAGAAACATACAGTAGCAAAAAAACCCTGAATGTGCTAAATGCTAATTTTTATTGATTCTGAATTGACTTTTCATTTGGAAGGGCAGGAAAGTGTTATGTCTTCTTTCAAATGTTACATAATCTAAATTTTAGATGAGGTGATGAACCCTGGGGTTGGACCAGTGGTTGACAGTCATCGACCACTGAACTCTCTACTATAACAACATTGTGATTTAACATGGGTTTGAACATTTCTCAGACTGTAAACATCATAAAGCTTCCATGAGGAACAAGCTGATACAGAATCAGCTGCTTATGATAACTATCAGACAGTGTAGAATAAGACTTTTTTCAACCTTAAAGTCACCCAAGGTGAAAGGAAGGAGATGTTAAGCGTTAACAATGGAAATAATCAGTCTTTGTTGGACACTGAACCCCACAGAGCTGTCTAGGATGTGTACAGAAATAAATAATCACACTGAGTGAGCTGATAAGTCTGACAGATACCTCTATCTCAACTTGGACGTACACATGATTCATCCCACTTCCAGTTAACAGCCTTTTGTTTGTCGATCCCTAACTCTGACTGATAGTATATCTCACTTTCTGTGAAGTATGTGACGCAGGTAAGCGGCCCCATCCCCCTGTTATTGTCTTTAAGCTTCATTAGAGGCTGGAGCGTGGAGAGGTGGTGCACAAACACGAGCCTGTGCGAGCACGGCGTGATGAGGCAGCATGTGCAGAAGCACTTTTTGTTCACTGAACATACTGTTTTCCTGACTCTTAAAACACAGTGGGCTTTTGTTTACCGAGCCTTGGCGCAGCAAGGGGTGCCTGGCATCACAACAGCCCCCGTGGTTCTCAGTACAAGGGTTTAAATGAGCTGAATTATGCCACGCTGACAGGAAACGGTCACCACGCCCCAACCCACAATTCACAGCAACACTCAAAACTGCATGAATATGCAAAACTCAAAACCTCCTCTAACAGACTACTGTATTGTGGATTCACACCAGATGATTGATGCATTTTTTCCAAAGAATAAGCATTAGCTGAGGCTTGGTGGGTGTGTGTTTGGGTGGGTGGGTAGATTTCATGGATGGACACACAAATAGGCAATAAGGACGTCTTGTAACCTTAGAAGCATTTTTCCTTCTGTCTTTCCCCTCATGGTGGAGGACAGTAAATGAGTAACTTTACCCAAGTGCTTATATTTGGTTTTGAGGTACTTTTACTTACCTTTTCTTCTACTCCACTACTTCTACTTCTGCTTCTACTCTACTCTACAATTTGGTGTGAAATATAGTACTTTTTTTACAAGTTTATATAAAGTCGATCAAATTAGTGGCATATTAAACAACTAAATCAATAAAAGGTTAACACTCACAAGAGACATTTTTCTTTTACTTTTGATACTTTAAGCACACTGAGCTGATAACACCTGTGTTCTACTACTTGGATTTAAAAGGCCAGACGTACTTGCAATAATAGAGTTTTTCACATTGTGATATTGCTACTTTTATCTGAATACATCTTCCGTCATTGTCATTTTGTCTTTAAGGTGCACAATGAGTTTATCCTGCCATCAGAGAAGGAGGGCTTCATCCACCGCATGGGTGACATCATCAAACGGGCCGAGTCTCTGATGGCCAAAGGGCAGCCGACCCACTCCAGCGGTCACCGACTTGCCCAGCCTGCTTTCCACAGCGGGGTTAACTCATTGTCTTCCTCACAGGTCAGCTGCAGCAAATGCTCCTTTTCCAATAATCCACAGCACTGGTAGCTGAGAACAAAGTCTGATTTACTGTGTTGTCTGATCATCATAAATTACTTCAGGTGTCCAGCTTTGCTTATCTAATGCAGACCCATAAATCTGGTGCAAATGGAGAGCGAGAGCAGTGCTTCCTACACAGGAAATAAATAAAAAAATCTCAGTGGAGTGCTTTCCTCACTGTCCACAGTCCTCCTGAGGCTTGCCCTTAAAGATAGTAGGTTAAGTGTTTTCTAAAGCCACCTGAGGCAGAGCTTTCATTTAGAGTGATGTGACTAAAAGCACTAATGCCATAAAACCATGTGATTTGTGGAAACGTACCCCGTACCTTCTTTTTTTTTTTTCTTCACATGTATTTGTTCCCACAACCTCAAAGCCTTTCCAGTGCGTAGACCGTAATGAACTTTCCAGCATATCTGCCCACATTGAATGGGTAAAATAATTTATGCTTGGATTCATTAAGCCTTTCTGAATCAAGATTCTGTGAAACTGTAAAATGAAGACTTCCAGGAATAAAAAAAAAAAAGAGTTATTAGGAGCAGTGCCACCCTGTACAAGATATGACCTCATGCCTAATCAGGTACAGGTTGTCTGCTGGAAAGGAAAAGAAGTGTCTGTTCTGCCAGTATATGTTCCACTCTGTAGCAAAAGAGAACAAAATCTCCTTGTGCCCACTAGTTAAAATGATCAAAGATGTTCATAAATGATTGAGAAAAGAATATTGTGGTTTCATGTAGGACAAGGGACAAGTAAGAGCAGTAAACATCTACCGCCAACTATCAACCTTGTTCACCATGTTTCCGACCTCCCTGGCTACATAATTACCCTGAACCACTGCGGACAAATCTCTCCTGGCTCCACTCCAGTGCCTGATTAAAAACACTGCATGGACCACATCCCGCAAGAAGCATGTTGGCTGCTCTCCCCAGCACTGTCCAGCCAAAAACCGGACCAAGCTAGTTAAGGAAGGAACCCCAGAAGCCCAGAAACACATCTGTTTATCTCTGCTCTCTTGCTGTTGTAGCTCTGAGGCAGGGTGCTATTCTGAGAGTTTTGGGAAGAGACGCTGTGTATAAATGGACTGTGATTCCCTGGAAAGCCCTACTTGTCTAGCTGTTGCTAGTTTCCTCTATGCACCCCTTGAAGAGCAAGACTATTTGTCTGCAGCCATGCTGGCAGCTCTGTGAGGCTGAACATCAGTTCTTTGAGCTAAAAACTATCAACATGCATGATGTGAAGCAGGGATACTGTTGTTTTTGCAGATGGAGACCGATTATAGCAGCCAGTTTTCCAGATTATGAAGGTTAAATGACCCTCCATAAAATGCAAAAAGATGTAATGATTGTTATATTTACTGGTCAGTAAAATTGGATTTATTATGGGAACAGCTCTTTCCAAATTAACAGTCCATGTTTTACAGCTGGCTCAGTATTAGCTTTATTGTCCACTTAATACATGCTGCACAATACTGATGAGCTATGTGTGCTTGTATATCAATAGGTCAAGGAATCAGGGTCACCTGGAATATCCAGTGTTTTAGTTCACAAGCTGAGAAAACAGTTGTGTGACGTCTTTTGTAGTTTGGGAGAAGCTTTGTCAATTCTGACAAACCCAACAGAAATCGTCTGCATGGACTCATGCAGCCTGCATAAGACATGGAGTCTAATCAAAGACACTAACACGTTGCATGCTAGTAAATTGCATTGTGGGAAGTGTAGTTGTGGAGATTGACCCGTATTGGGGACTTCAGTTTGTGATAACATTTCTGATAAATATCACCTCTTCTGCATCGGTTTTGTCGATTCTGTTTTTTGTACATCTGTGTCTCAGATGTCCAACACTGTTGTGGGAGTGAAGTGTAGAAGAGTCTTTCAAAGTCATTTAAGCTGCCTCAGGCATGATGTTTGTAACGCTACAGGAGAGAACACGACACTCTACCCACCAATTAGTGCTGGTGATCAGATCTGAAGTGGTTTTATACCGTAGCTGAATCGTATCATGGTTAGAGAGTCACCTGTCAACTCAACTACACATACTCTTTTTGTCAGCGATGAATAGAGGGAGAGATTGAATTTTATCAATGTGATCTCTTCCAGCCCAATCTGCACAGTCACAGTCTGCCTCGAACCAACTCCTCCTCTTCCCTGCCTGGTAAGTCTCACGTCTGCTCTGATTGACTTCATTCACCCATTAAGAGGAAACTAGATAATCTGATGTTGTGGAGATTTTAAGCATGATATGAATGAAGTGCAAAAATGTCTTCTGCCTTTTTTTAATTGTGTCATTAACGTCTGAAATTCACCAATTTACATTTGGCAGAAGTGTGTGTGATCTGAATAAAGCCTGCCTTTCTCACAGCATGTCAGATTAACTTGCAGTAGTTTGTTGCATAATTTTTACTGTGCATGATAATTGTGTGTGCATGTGTGTGTAATGTGTGTGTGTGTGTGTGTGCGCGCACTCCCATCCACTCATGCATGTGTGTGTCTTGTCTTAGACTTCAGTGTGGCTAACCCAAGTGTAGGGGTACATGGCTTTTCCCCGTGCCCCAATGGAGACGTCTTCAGTGCAGACATTACTTCACCTGGGCGACCTCTTATACGCTCACAGTCTTTCCACAACGCCCCAGGTAAATAGCCCTCCGCGCCTCCCTCTGGTCCCTGCGTGAAGAGGCCCAGCATTGTTTACTGTTTCAGCACAGTGAAAAATTGTTACAGTCCTTTGGCAAAGAATAAGTCAAAGTACAGCTCAGCTACCTCATAAACCACCCCCTCCCTTCTCAGGGCCAGTTCTTGGTATTGTTCAGGCATTCGCATGGCGCCATCCGCCATCCCCACACCTCAAAGCCTTGGTCTGTGTCTGCCTTGCAGCAGGGCCTCTTGGGTAATTACCTCACCTGTAGGGCGCTTTCTGGCTTTTAGAGGGCTGTGAATGCTGTCGCTGTGAAGCATGAGCTTTTCTCCAGTGCTGCGATAGTCGGCAACATCTGTTTGCCAGCACAACTCCTACAGAATTTCCGAGAAAGTCTCCTCCCCGTTAATGTCTCCTTCCACACAGGAGGGGCATTTAAAGCCAATCAAAGAACACATATCCTCCACGTGCCCCCTGTTTCAGCCTCAGCAGCCATCTGAACATCCTCATCCCCTCTTGTCCTGTGTCCCCTCTCTGCTTGACTTCACTGCATGGTCACTTTCGCAATGCTGCTTGGCCTCCCGCCACCGTTATAGAGTGTTGCCTAACCTATGTTTCCGTCTGCATGGAAAAAAGTGGAGGCTGGTTTGCATCATCAGCAACAGGGGGTGTGGTTTATAACTGTGGAGCCATTGTTGAGGTAAATGTCAAATCAATAGATGGGGATATTGGCATCCTAAACTATTCCCCAAGGAGTGATGTAGAAATCCCGACGACTTTAATCTCAGAATCAGACCCAAAAAGTTGTGTACACACACGTGTCTTCCATTTAAATGTCATACCTAAAAGCCTCACTCGCTCCATTGATGCTGAATCCCTCACAGCCATGTAAGCCCGGTGTGCAACTGCTCTGGATTACGAATGCAATTATAGTCGGATACTGCTATTAACAAAACGTCTTTGTTCACCATGGAAACCCATTATTTGAAAGTGCGGGAAAGATTTATGCTCCACATGGCGAGTGTCTTGGCAGGGGGCTGCAGGAAGAATTAAGCTGACCAAACTCTGAGGAGACAGGAAGAATGAGTAATTTAACTTGTCTGTCTGGATCAACTCTGTCCAATACTGTACAGGGGAGGGGGGGCTTTCATTTAAAAGTACAAGTATTATAAGTATTAGGTTCTTCTAACAAACGTATTACTTTTTTGTTTTCTAGCACAGTTTATACGCTATAACTGACTTCAAACAACAAGTTAAAACTGTTTTAATCTTTGTCTTCCAGGATCTCCTCTCCATTATCAGCAACACCACCACCCTGTGTCTCTCCTGCCCCACCATCAGCACTACCACTTGCCCTACATGGGCCACAGTCACTTCCCATTCCCATATCCAGGTTCTCCGGGTTCCCCCAAGCCAGCCGTGCATCCTCCCCTCACACGAGTAGCCAGTAACCCCACCTTCCCTTCTGTTACCTCCCCAGCCCCCAGTTCTCCAAGTCCTCTGAACGAGACCCCAAGCCCTGGCAGCAGTGAGAGTGTCACCATGTCCACACCTACCCCTCAGCATCCCAACATGTGGCCCCCCCACACGCAGCCCCTATTTTCCTTAGCTAATGTCATCTCCATGGCCATGAGCATGGCCCAGTCTTTCATCCCTCCTGCGAGCCTTCCCGCCCAGGGAATGCCCTCCTTTCCAGGCTTCCACCCCCAGCTACCCACTCACATGGCCCCACAGTCAGGTTACCCCTCCGTCTACCCACAACCTTACCAGACCGCAACAGTAGAAGTCCCTTTCCCCACAGCGGGCATCCCAACGCAGAACAACGTCTACCACAGCCCTGAGAATACGCCTCAAATAGACGGAGCCAGTTTCGCTCAGAACAGTCATCCAAGCTTTCTGCATCCCGTCTCTCCACCTTCAATGCCTTCCAGTCCTCTGCTGGCTCCTCAGGAGCCTCTGCAGCAGGTTGGACTCTCCAGTCCCCCCAGCCTGATACAAGAGGACAGTCTCCACAGTTATATGGCCCAATACTCAGCACAAATTCCAGCCCAGGACGAGCCCAAGTCAGAAGTCTCCAGTTCAAACTCCTTATCAGATCTTTCCCCGTCACCCCCAAAGAGCCCAGAAAGCACTGTGAGTCCCCTTTGACTACGTTTTTCTCAGCTTCTCTCATTTGAGATTCCTTGTGTACATGCAAATTAGTGCTGAAATGATTAGTCAATTAATTGATAAGATAACAGACAGACAATTAATCAACAAATTTCATGATTTATTAATCTTTCAAGACAGTTTTCAGGGAAAGGGTGCCAAACATTTAGCAGTTCCAGCTTCTTGAATGTGAGGCCAGTTGTCTCCATTTTTTTTTTTATGACTATGATGAATATCTTTGGATTTTGGACAGAACAAGCCAGCTTAGACTGTGTGAAATAGGAATGAGCTTCTCAAAATCTTTTATATATTAACAGTTTATTGACAATGCTTTGATTAATTAAAAAAATAGGGATACACTGATCCAACTTTTTCTTTTCTCACACCTCAAGTCAGGACTTCTGCCAATACTGATTACCAATCAAATAAAATCTGCATGCTGCACTGTGTGGAAGTAATTTACATTATTTTATCTCTTTATCTTTGTGCCATCTGCCATTACAGATAACTGAAACAGTGAATTTTAGAACATCATTGACAAAGAAACTATAATGTGTTAACGTCTGGCCATTACTCAATCAGATGTAGCGCCAGTGCTAACCATGTTTATTCTCTCTGCCTAGTTATCATCCTTCAACACTCACATGCACCCTTCTGTACCTGAGATGAATGCCAGTAGCCCAAAACCAAAAGCCTCCTCCACTGAATCTGGTAAGAAAGTTTTGTGCATGTTCTCATGTTCCTGAACCAGCTTCTCCTCCGTCTCTGGATCATAAACACCTAATGTGTTATATGTTAGTAGCCAGGGACAGGCAGAGGGAGCTGGAAAATGACATACTGTATGATGTTTATGTTTGCACCCCAAACAAACCCACACACATGCTTGTGTGTATACACACATATACACCCACAGCCAAATATCTCAAGTTTTTTTCCCCTCCACTCCATTTTATAATGTATTAGTTCTAAATACATCTGATGTCTCTGCTATGGCCAGTTTGCTTTTTGAGTTGTTTTTTAGCTGCTGTATCCTTGGTGACATTGTCACCTATTAGCGGTGCCTCCGGAGCCATTGCGTAACTGTGAGTCTGGATGTAATGTTCCATTCAAAAGGAACACAAATCTAGGTGTGATTGCGGCCCTACCCACCGGCAGTGACCAATGAGCGAGCAGGCGCGCTCATTACAGGCCTCTCCTCCCATATCCACACCTGTCAGTATTTATACTCTCCTCACAAGCCCGCATTTAACAGAGTCCCTCTGTTTCAGTGGGCACAGACCCAGAAGCTGACGGTGTTTACTGTTAGAAGGACACTCAGTGGGCAAACTGAGGCACTGCACGATTTTAAACTCTGAAATGGTCGGCCGATGTGCTGTGATTCAAACTGTTTGCTTCGCTAGTTTGAGACACCAGTAAACAATTCCATCCCAATTATCTCTTATTATCACCTCCATAAATTAGTAGAGGATATCCACCTGCGCTGGGAGAAATAGGACAGGATGAAAACAGAGTGAGGCCCCTTCCAAGACTGTTGCCATAGTACATATGATTAGATTTTAATCAAAGCCTCCAAGAGTGAGGCTTTGTTCTAATGATCAATCAGCTCTGATCAGATTACAGGACAGTCACTACTGTTTAGCCAATGATTGGCTGTCACTTACATAAATAGGCTGTCCAGCTGTTGCAACTTCTTATTCATGGACACCAGAAGTAGGTAGAGAGTACGACAACTCGCTAGAATTGATTTTACCCAATATAATATGCTTCTTTTATATTAGATACACATTTAGATGTTGTGAATGAATGAAGTTATTTAAATACACGTTTATGTTCAAAGAAACTAGTCAGGGTACAAGTACTTATAGGACTAAGCCACTGTAGCATTTAGATTAACACCTTTTCTTTGTTTGTATTGCAGAAGTCCAGTCTGCGCCCGTCACTGTTGGGCGATTCCAGGTGACGCCTAGCATGGACGTTCCTGCTCCTGCTGTGCCAGTAGGTGTTGTACCTGGTCCAGACAGCGGCAGCACCCTGTCAGAGAGCAGCACTGAGGAGCAGGGGGAGTCTGAGACAAGCCTGGGCACCTCCCTCACCATGTCCCCTCCTCACCCACAGCCCCACAGAGGGTCCGCGGGGCTCCTTCAGGAGGTCGACGGGCAGGTGGTGCAGCAGCAGGGTAGAGAAGAGGAGGAGGAAGAAGAGGTAGATGAGGAGGAGGAGGAGGGGGAGGAAGTGGTTGCTGGAGAACGACCGAGGACAAGGAGGAGGAGTCGGAGGAGAGCGTACAGCCTGAGCCTGATGGGAACGTCTGCGGACAGCGGACTATCAGTGACGGCAGCTGAGATGGAGGGGAGGCTGTGGGACGGAGCGGCAGGCAGCCCACAGTACAGCAACGCCCTTCACCATTTATGGACGATGACTTACAACCGCAGCGCTCCCTACCTAAGCAGTGATGACTCAGACAGTGACGACGAAGACATGCTGGAGGAGCTTCAGGAGCTCAGAGAGAAGTAAGTGGCATCACTGAAGATGCCCAAAATACAGTGAGTAGGTGTTACAAACTGTTAGAGAGCCTGGATCCAGCAAACATTTGTCACTTTTACTTGATAACTTACTGAAAACAATAACACAATCATCAGTATTCTGGTAGAATAATTTTCTCTAAATTCCTAATTTATTAATCAAAAGAACTGTTTCAGCACTAGAGTGAGAAGTTTTCCTAAGTTTAACCATCTGTTACAAACTTTGGAGGCCTTCATTTCCTCTGATCCATGAGCCTCCAAGGACTTTCGTAAACAACAGCAGTGCTGTTTCATAGACTTTTCCAAGCAACAAAAGGAAGCCTTTAACCACTCACATTTGCTACTGTTTATCCCTCATCAGACATCTGACGGAGGTGCAGGCCCTGCAGGCCGCCCAGAAGAGGGAGATTGAGGAGTTGTATGAGAAGATGGGGAAGGTTCCCCCTCCTGGCATCGTCTCTCCTGCTGCTATGCTTTCCAGTCGACAGCGCCGCCTGTCCAAAGGGGGCACCTTCCCCTCGTCCCGCAGGAACAGCCTGCAGCGGTTGGACATGGTGCCACTCCAAGGTAAGCAAGGATATCCATATTTCTGTCTGATTAAGGAATCATCAGCTATTACAAGGTAAATATTTGATAACCTTACGTTTGACTGCGCTTTGTTTCCCAGGTATCATTAGGAGAAACTCCCTTGGTGGCAGCAGCAGCAGCTCCCAGGATAAACCTAGCAAAGGCGTCACCTTTGCCACTGACATAAGTAGAATGGTGAGCACAGTGCACTGCATTAACAAACTTTACGTTACTGTTATTCTCCTCGTCAAACTCAACAAAATGGCTTTGTTCTCACTTGATGTATTTTTTTTTCTTCTCCTAGTAAGAAACACTCAGCCAAACACGCTGTATATCTGGACTACCTCATCTTGAAGTGTGACTGCAGTGGTCATTCCCGTCCTGTAGAGGGATCGCTTTGGCACTGATCGGCACCGGCACACTGATCAGCAAACAGCTCTCTTCTGCCAGTGGTCACTTACCTCAACGTACACACAAAACAGTAAAGCTGGATTTACACAGGAACTGTAACATCCAGTTTTCAGCCGTCAGTCAGATCTGGTGAATTTGTTGCAGCTGAAGCACAGAATACCTACCAATCTGGTTCATGTTCAAAATGACGAGTTAATTTTTACTCTCTTGTAAATAAACCCAATGGTTCAGAGCAACGGTGAAGTTCAGGCTGCAGCTGTACTCTTGTTGTGGCCTGTTGAGCAGTGGTGGTATTTTACTATGACTTCGACCCAAAACGACGATAGCTGCCGTTTTCCCAGCCTGTCTGATTCACTGCCTGAGCCAGTCTGAGCACAGTAATGTGAACCGCAGCGAGGCGCTGACACTTTTACCGACGGTCGTCATACACAAATGACAACATTTTAAATGATCTTGCAAGTTATTTGCTGTAGTTTGTTAATGATGTCTCAGCACCTGCTGACTGCACAGTGAATACACTCTGATTATTGCCTTCCACGGGCTGACGAGCGCAGTCTAGATGCATTGTACAGTTTGATTTATTCAAGTATGTATTATGAGTACATTTTGTTGTAGTACTTCCTTGGTTTCATGATAGGATGACCTACATTCTCTTGACTCCACTTGGGGAGGTTTGACATTTTTAGAGGTAGTCCAAATGATTTTTGGAGACGTACAACAGTACAATACAGAGATATTGTTTCTATTAACACATGTATAAAGATGTTAACGCTTCAAAAAGAAAAGAAGTTGTACAAAGGTTATAAATGTTGGCTTGCTTCAGCAGAAAGAAAATCCGTTTTTCAAACTTAAATGGGAAGAGATTTGGTTAAATGATGCAGAAGTCTTAGACAACATCACACATCAATTTTCAAATACTTCAAATACTATAGCTGGTGAATAATAAAAAATGATTTCTTTGCATTGATTAGTTGTGAAAGAAGGTTTTAGACTACTGGCTTTCCTGTTGATTGTACATGTGTATATAGTAGAGTGCATTTCTAGATCATGTTTACAAGTTATGCATAAACTACACCTTAATTCTTGCTGAAGCAAAAGTCATATTTGTCGCTTGTTCCTTAGATCAAGCACCTTGTGCACTTTAGTAAATCCGACTCTAGTTCTCATTCATTTAACACAACATTTGTGGATAAAACTGTGTTCACTCGAGGAATAACTGATATGTTTCCTGTTATTTTTCCATAAGGGAGGTAGAACATATTCTCCAGGTTATGTTTGATCATAATATTTCATATTGGATCACAGTAGTGATGATCTACCCTCTCACAGTTTTAAATAATTAGTGCGTTGTGGGATATAGAGAAATCAGTCCAAGCTGTGAATGTGTAGCTGTTGCCTTATAAAATATTCACACCACACACTGAATTTTCTGGCGGTGGAACTCCTATAAGATTTTCCAAAGTTCCTAATATATTTCTAAATTTTGAATGTAAATATATAATTGTATTGCTTTCTGAAGCTGCTGCTGTCCTGCCATGCTGAATCTGTGCCTTTCCCTTACAATGTCTTATTTTATATTTTTACTCTCAAGATTTGGTGGCTAGATCAGACTCCATATATCAAATTTTGACAAAAATAAAATGCAACTGTAAATACCACGACTCTTTTGTCATCTTTACTGCTTCACCCAGTGTCACACACAGACATGAATGTGTTAAAAACAAGATGCATTACATTTTTATTTTACAAATCACACTTTATCGATATAAATAATCTGTTTCAACAGGTTTTCCATGTGTCATCTCAGCAGTATCACTGGTATTCTCCTCTGTTAAAGGCCACTGTAGAGATAATTAGCCGACTGAAATTTATATTTTATATATTCTCATTTTATACGCACATCACATGATCAGAGCTGGGAATTTGTCAGGTAAAGGTTGTATTTGCTCTACAGTCTGGATCCTCTAGGTAGGAATTAAGGTCGTGTTATGGTCAGCGGATTAGTGATGCCCCACTGACAGGCAAACTTCATCAAAATCAAGACACATCTAGTTACAAGTCGGCAGCAGAGCCAAACGACTTCCTTGCACAATTGAGACAAAATAAAGTCCAGGGCTGTCTCAACATGAAAATCAGCATCAAGCCATGGAATTTAAATCAGTGGCATCGGTGTCGACGGACATCCCTTCTCAGTTAAGTGCAGGACAAACACAGTCCATCCTCAAGCTGCACGTCTCAGTTGGCACCAGTCTTTGGTCCCTGCAATCTTGCACGCTTGGCCTCGTCATCTATTTCATCCATGATCCGCTCCTGGGAGACTGAAAAAAACGTGTAGCCGTCTGGCAGGGGAGCGAGTGGTCAAGGCAAATATGTGACAGCAAGAAGACGAACAGGTGCATCTAAACCAGAAAGCATTGAGCCGTCTGTGTGAACACCTTAAAGTCGTCTTTATTCATTACTGGATTACTCAACACTTGGTTGCCAGTTTAAAGGGTACTCCAACCTAATTTCTACAAAAACTCCTAATTTCATGAATGATATCGTTTAGTTTTGTTAAAACTCGTTTAAGGAGATGTTAATTAATCTCTACAGTTATTTTGGAAACTGTAGAACAGTTGAGTTATAATTGCATTAGACTGTGAAGTCTTTCTAGTATTCTTAGTCGACCCTTATTAGGATAACTGGTGTGAATGTAAATGAGTCATGAGCTGGAAGTTAAAACTGACTTTGCAGCATGTAATTATGACTTGCAGTGGCATCTTATAAGAGGGACCAGATATGCAAGCTTTTATTTTTTTTTTATCATGTCTAACCTTTAATCTATAGGACCATGACTCCAGGTGTGTCTTTTGATATTTAACTGGAAAGAAAAAACAAAAATGGGCAATGAATGGGACAGCTTAAGGAAACTGCAAGAGGGCATCAGGTAGACTGACTCACCTTCTCTTCTCTTGCTACAATTAACTTTAAATTCAGTCGATTTAAAGTGTAGAGTGAATAAAGTCTAACGCTAATTAATAATGAGTCACCTACGGAAACCACCTTTACAGGTAGCTCTACCTGGAACCTTCAGCTACAGCGCTGGTCATGCTAGCAAGCATAGCATGTACATAAAAAGGACATTTTAGCTACCAGCCATTCAAATAAATGTAGAGTAAATAATAAAGCAGCGAGCGGAGATAAACTAGCTTCATTGTGGGTTATCTAACACGGCGTCTCTTTAGCATGCTAAGCTAACGTTACATAGTTCACCTTGTGTTGACAAGGATACAGATTCCCAGCACGAGTGCTCCGATGGCGAGTCCCGTCACAATATTTCGTGTCCGCAGCTTCTGTGTCCTCTTCTTCCACTGCTGGAGCTCAACCTGGCGCATAAAGTGGATCTGTTCTGGGGTGAGATCCGCTTTATTCGGGTCTATCCTGGTTGCAAAAGGAGCGCTGGACTCCTGTCCCGGAGTCTTGTCAGCCATGTCTGCGGTCGGTGAGGAAGGTTGTTATGCACACAGCCGAGTTTCAAAGTTGGAAGCGTCTATTTTGCGCCTTGTGCGGACGGTCAGTGTGCTGTGAGATCTGCGCTGAGCACGGTGCGACAGAAACAGCTATGTGCAACAGCCAAATGAGCCCCCGCGGCAACAAAGGTTCCTAGACTGAATGGTTCCTACTAAGAGTCGGCGGATCTGGACTTTCAGTGAAAGCAAGAAAACATCGCCACCTTGCGGAAAACAAGCTTCTAGTACGACTTTTGTCTTATAATTTATTCATTTTACAAAAGCGAACTTTTAATCATCGACGTTTTTGTTTGCAATTGTAACGTCTGTGCTAATAAACGTCGTCCGTTAGTCGGTGTAAAATGGCGAAACTATACTTTAGTTCTCCAAATCCAAGTTTGGCGCTAAGTTTCAAGTTTCGGGAAGCCTCCTTTGACCTGCTCACAGATTTCCTCATTAACCTCAACCAAAGAAACAAAGACAACCTCAAGAGTTTGTCAAAATGTTGCGGGAGCTTCAAAGACAAAAGGGTACTGGGTGAGTTATGATGTTTGTTTTCTGTTTTAAAAGCACAGGACGCCAAAAAAAAACAGTTACTGTCTGCTGTCTGCCAAAGAAGCCTCCTGTTATTAGTTTTCTCCTGTGCTAACTATGTCCCACTGTTTTTGTAATTTATTGCAAACATGGCTCCCATTTGTATGCTGCAGTTTCCACATTTAGTTCTCAAAAACTACAACTCCCAGAAGGAATCGGGTGCACACAGGTGTTTTGCATGCAGCCAATGATATGAATGGGGTTGGTTATTTTTACCTGCCTGTCTGGACTGGATGTAGACTAGTCTGGATCTCTTGGCTATTAAAGTGATTTACTGCCTAGATGTAAGAGTGTGGAAACCTTTTTCATCAGTTTTAAACAATTATCGTGTAAAATTAGGCTTTTTTTCTTGTGGAGTTGCAGCACAGTGTGTGTGTTCTCATGCTGTGATTACTCCAGACGCTCATTCTGCAGTAGCTTTAATAATTTTGTCAGCAGGTGCCAGGTGGGATTGACTGAAGCTGCACAGGGCTGTTTCTCTGAATGGCCCAGTGAGGCTCACTGTACCCTGTCATCTCTCTGAAGTCTTTCATACACCTGGGACGGTGAGCCCTGTTATTATGGAGGCCAACTCTCAATACAAACTCCTGCAGGTAGCGGAGGCTCCCAGCTGCCGGCACCTCAGCAGACAGCACCCTGCCAGTGAGGAGGAGCAGATGGAAAGCAGTGTTAATGACTTGTAATGAACACCCATATGCTTCCTTGTTGTTCACATAACAGCAAAAATACAACTCATTTAAATAAATTAATGGGGTATGATATCTCTGTTAGAAGTTTCTAAAACATCTCTCTCTCTCAGTGTCAGTGCTAGCTTACTAAAGCAACTCTCACAGAATGAAAGGAGCGTCCTAATAAACGCTTTAGGTTCATTCCTCACTGACTGGTCAATCGAAAAAACGACCAGTCACGATGCAGCTCTGCCAGCTTTGGCTGGTGGGTGGTGTCGAAAACCCAGCATGGTTGTGATTCAGCGTTACTTGCATGACTCTCAGCTGTTTTCACGCCAGATAAATAATTAAATAAATAAATAAATAAACATAAAGAAAAGAGAATCAGACTTAAGAACTTGAAGAATCGTCCTTTCCTGTGTTTCCCAGACCATCTATGCATTACTGTATCTCCCCGCCTAGAGGTAGATTTGTATCTAGATAGATGATGCCATATTTATAGTTTTTCATTTCCAATATATTCAATTAGCATCACTGCTGAGAACTCGTATACGAAGAGTAATGAGTCATGCTTCATTTTATTGATCCCGTTCCACAGAAATACATGAGATCTCTACCTTCACTATAACACAGGACTCCACAAACACATTCGCTGCCTCCATTGTAGTTCTCGCCTTCTGCAAATGTATTTCGTGTGCTCTGATTATCGTTTATCAACTCTGTCCCAACATGCTCAGCTCCTGCTTCCTCTCAAGAAAAGGTTTTTCTGTTTTGTTCTCTGTTTTTGCCAACGCCCTGCATCCCTCTGTGGTGTTTCTTAGAATACATCCTCCTGATAACCAAAGAACTGCGACTTGATCCACTGGCTGGATACCATGCTATTGAATTACTTCAAAGGTAAGAATGAGCAGTGTGTTTGTTTTCCCCTGCCACACCCAGTATGATATTGATTCAGCGAAGCCTTTGTGTGAATGATTATCCACCCCAGGTTCATGGTGAAGCACCTCACAGATTTGCTGACCACACCCACACCTCAAGGTGCTGCTGCCAATTCACAAAGAAGTCACGAGGATGCTATACTTGACAAGCTCAAGGAGAAATTCCCACTCATCATCTTCTCCTGTGTGCAACTTGCAAGCAAACTGTCTTTGCACAGCCATGTAAGTTCTGCAGAGCCTGCAGCTGATGACCTTAAACAGCCTGTAGTTAAAAATAGAACAGTCTCTTATTTTTTCAAACATTTCACAGATAATAGACAACAACACTGCTGTACGGTTTCTGCATTCAATGGGCCACAGTGTTTCCAAGCAGATTATCCTGGAATCAGAGCTGATGGTCTTAAAGGGGCTTGAATTCAGACTAAATGCCCCGAACCCTCTCACATATGTGGAAATCCTTCTGGAGGTGCTTGGTAAGATCTCATATTTAAACACTTCACAACGTATCGTATAGTCTTAAGCTTATTAAGACCAAGAAAGCAGGCCCACATTACTCCAGGTCTCAGATCTTTGCACTGGCTCCCTCTCTGTCAAAGAATTTCATAATACTACCCTTGGTTTATAAAGCACTGAATGGTTTAGGGCCAAAACATATTTCTGATCTGCTGCTTTGCTATGAACCATCCAGACTCTCTGATCGTCTGGGGCAGGTCTGCTTTCTGTCCTCACAGTCGAAACCAAACATGGAGAGGTAGCGTTCAGTTTTTATGCACCACATATCTAGAACAAACTCTCAGAAAACCGCAGGTCTGCTGCGACTTTCGGCTCTTAAATCAAGGCCGAAGACTGCTGCTTTTTATTAAATCAAATAATACATTCATTTCCTGCACTGCACTGTAACTTTTATTCTTGTTGTTTTATACCAGCCTTATTGTATTTTAGCTTGTTTTTACTTTCTGTTGTCTCTGCTGTTTTATTGCCTTTAAATGTTCTGTTATAAAGTGCTTCTTCTGCACTTTGTCACAATGCTTTTAATGTTTTATTTAAAGCACTTTGAGTTGACTGGTTGTTGAAATGTATTATACAAACAAACTTGCTTTATGTGAAGTATTAGGATGCAACAAAAAATTTACAAAATTAAAAGTAAATGTTCGTATCCATTGAACAAGGGGACTAAACTTTTACAGGACACAATGAGCCATCCATCCCTGTGGAGCGCCTGTATCACATGTGTCACCATGTCCTCCAGTTCATCAGCCTCCAGAGGACTGCCATCTACAACTCCCTGTTAGTGACGACCACTCAGTGCGTCAGCCCATCCACAGAACAGAGGTATTACATTTCTCACTACAGGTGAATAGGGTAAAAAAGAGTTAATTAATAGATATCACCATGAAACTTCAGTTATATTACGACTTTTTTTTAATACAAGTTTTCTGAAACGTTATGCTTGAAAATGCAAATTAGGCGTAATCTAATTCAAAATATGCTAATTTGCATACCAGAACAGACAAATGAAGAATGGATAAAGCAAGGTTCAAAACTCTAATTTCATTTTTTTTACAGAGGAAATTTTGAATGTCTTTTTTATCACTCCATAAATCAGAGAATACTGTCAGTCATAAGAAAGTAATTTTCGCCATGTTTTTGGGAATAAAATGTTATATAAATCTGGTTCTGAATGATATATGAACAAACCCCTCTGTGAAAACTTTCAGAATTTGGTTAGGAAGAAAATTAGAAAGTTGTATTACTTGTGTTACTGAAGTTTTTCTGGCTCATGGTGTGAAGAAAAAAAACTAATTTTGAAAAAACATATGAATTTAAAAAGAAATGCGCAGACACAAATGGACAAAGTGTAGTAAAATAAACACCTGAATTTGTGTTTTGGACAGTTTCTGCCTATAGTATATATAAACAAGCTTTAAACAACACTGAAACCTTTTCAGTCGATATGGTGAACTTGTCAGCAGAGAGTTTGTGTTGATCCATTGTTTATATAAAGATATCGATTAGAGCTACTTAAATTCTGAATGAACCCTTTCTGAACAGACAGAGGTTTGTGACCGTGACTGAAGACTGCATGCTTCTTGGTGTTGGCGTCATCGCCGTGGCTACATTCATCCTCTATGTCAAGAAATGGAAACAGGTGAAACACTTAAAAACAACAAATATCATTTCTTATCTCTAAGTGTGGACATGATCTGTAGCCATATCAAGTCTGCTGCAACAAGCAATTATTTTAATTATTGATTATGTATTTATTTCTTTAGATGTGTAAAATGTCTATCTCAGTTTCCCAGAGCTCAAGGTGAGGTCTTGTTTGTTTAACAGTCCAAAACCCAAAGATATTACATTCACATTGATATAAAACAGAGAAAAACAGCAAATCCTCACATTGAAGGAGGTGGAACTCAGATTTCTGCTTGAAAAGTAAACCAATCAACGAATTGATTAGCCGACTAATCGCTGCAGCTCTATTCAATACAAGCAGTTTGTGTTGATGGAGGCTTCCTTTTAATGTATTGCAGGTAGTGGGAGAGCTGAGCCACATCACGGGAATCTCAAAGAAGAGCATCAGTGATTTCTCTCATGTGACACTGATGCACATTGTTAGAACCAGATTCCTCGTAACATCAGCTTGAGTCTTGATAGCACTCTTTCACTGAATACCTCTTTAAACGCTCTCTGTTCACGCTTAAGCTTGTTTTCTAGTTGTACATGTTGGTGCAGACCACGGTGGTTACAAACTTAAAATAACTATCTGCTTGTTAGTGACAGATGCGTGTCTAGATCATTTCAATTATACATTCTTTAAAACAAAATTAATATTGATGTAACAATCGTGAAATTCACTTAAAATGTTAACTTGTCAGTATTCATTGTTGTCTAAATCTCTCACAGCATTATTATAACAATGCTCACCTGATACTCCTCAAAATCTAATAAATATTGTACTAAATGCTAACTAAATATACTATATGTATCTCCACTGCTTTTACATTCCCTGTGCTACATTTAGCCACTCACTGGAATTAGATGCATTATGGTGTATTTCAATACAAAGATATAGTGTCCTTTAGTTTATCCTAGAATATTTTAGAAATGTTTTAATTTGGTGCCGTTTCCAAATTTGTACAAATAAATAAATACGTCAGATTTTGTCAAAATCATAATTTTAATCATATCAATCAGGCGTTCATCTGGTCTGTGTCCTGATGTGCTCATTTATCTAGGTAATCATTCACTTTGTAGTTAAAGGCAACGACCTTCGCATATTCCCCAAGCACTTGCTGATGATTATCAATCTATTTATAGTGGGTATCATTCACCAACAGTCCTGGTGGCTCCACAGTACATACCATGTGACTGCAGCATGCATTCTGTGCAATAGTATGTCAAATGAATAAGTGAAAACAATGCATCAAGAATGTATATCTACCCTGAGGTCTGGGCAGGAAGGTGTACGTAGTACTGGCCCCAAAGCTCTGGAGAGCAGCAACCTGTTGGTCCACTCTCGCAACTCAACAGCCGCTTCTAGGAGGTGATACAGTTCAGTCAGTCGATTTAAACCAGGTGGGAGCAAGACAAGAGTGCCGTCATAAAGTCGAGCAACGGGTTTTTGACGGATCCGTCTCGGTTTGCATGTTGTGATACCTGCTGCTGTCCTGTGTAACAATCATCCAAGTCAAAGGTATCCAGGCCCAGCGTTAGATCTCCCTAACAAAGTTCACATCTTTGCACCACAGAGTAATGACCCTGAAAAAAGTGAATGCAGTAAGTCTTAGCATGTCAACCGTGATCACTGGATATACTAAATACATTAATCTTCTGCAGTCAGCTTCTTTGGGATATATTTTTCTGATGTATGTAACTGCCTACACCTTGATGATCTGTCAGAGAATCACAAATTCAACTTGTTACCACTAACTATCCACTACCATGACTGGATTTTTGTCTGGATCCATTTCTTCAGGCAGTGGAGGTGAATGATATGCAGACTTGATGAACACAGGCAGGGTGAAAGCAGTGGGTTGGCTGGTGACCTATAGCTACTGTGGCAGATCCGACAGTGGCCGTCCTTCTCTTCGTTAGGTAACTCAACTAATAACCTACAGAGAGAGGGAGAAGACGCAATTCAATTTCAAGATTTTATACCCCATAATGCACACATATCTGAATCAGGATGATGTCTGATGAGTTGCCTGGAAGTCATAACTATTCAGTGTATTATATGAAAAGCCATGCCTCAAGCTGGGTAAACACAATCCTGAAGATGAGCAAAAATAATCTATCAACTATCTGTTCTACCTTTGTTTGGGTCTGCGTACAATCTCTTTGTTGCTGTCTTGTAGAGATCAGGTGTTTTGTTCAGCAGTAGCTCCTCTCTTGAATGTGCTCTCCTCCATATCACCCAACAGCATCATATCATCTACATCCAAATGATGTAGACGTTCAGAGTCACCTGAACCCCAGGTCTCATTCAAAGACAGCAGAGTGTCAGTGGTACTGGTTCCTGTCTGACCAGCGTTCTCCTCCCTGTTGGCCAGAGTGGACTACCGCTGACACAGCTAGTCGTGGGTGAGGAGGCCAAGCCCCTGCTGACGGTGTCAGAGGTGGGCGGCAGTGTTACAACATGAGGTTGCCTTACTTTGTCCAGGAGAGAAGTGAGACTAACGCTGCTAACACTTGAAATTGTTGATGTACTTAACTGTGAAGTGGAAGTCCACACACCATGTAGGCTATGAGTGCTGTTAGAGAGGCTGTGCGTGTCTGAGAAGCTGTCCTCCGACAGGTGATTGCATCACTCTCTCCTTATATGTCCTGCCAGAAGACTAATAAGTTAGTTTCTCCCTCCTTCCCTTCAGATTTACTGGACAACATGATGTTGGACAGTGGTGGTGGATGTTGTCCAGAGTCTCAGCACTGGAGGAACGTCTATGATCTCCTCTATGATTATGTTCAAAAGGCGTTTCATCTTGTTCTTGCGCTTCAGGATGTCTTGACTTTGGGCTTGTTTGCATTATTCTCCATGGGTAGATCCATCTGATACTCTGTCTTTCATATGCTCAGACGTGTGCTTGCTGTGATGCCGTGCAGGGTGTACTTTATTGCTTCGGAAAAGGCAACACAAAAAAAACTATACTCCAAAAGAAAACATATTGGCTTGCAATAAAACCATAACACCTATCAGATGACAGTTAATATTATGAAACGGAATAGAGGCTAACAAATAAATGGCTCCAAAAAAAACACCAGGTAGTGAGAATTCTGGCCAGTTACATCTTTCTATAACCTGCAGAGCAAAATGTATCGTAGAAAACTTACATCTGGATGCCAGGGGGCCTCTCCTCTCTACGGGAAATCTTTGAAGTCACTGGCAGCTCTGCAGCCATGCTCTGGGTCTCACTGGAGATTGCTTGAAGGCAGGACTCAGAGCCTTTATTGTGAAGCAGTTTTCCCAGCGCTGCAGGGGGGCGACTGCAGGTTGCAAGTAAAGAGGTTTTGGAGTGCAAGACTGTCTTGGAAAGCTGCATTACTTAAGAAGAGTGTTGGATGCTGCTAAAATGAAACTGTAATATGCTGTTGGTGTGTTCCACAGCTGCTGTGATCGCTCATGATGCACATGGTGTAAGCTCTTATTGTGTTTAAGCTGTTACCTTTGAGGCTTTTCTCGCTTGCGCTATCCCACCTTTGACCCTGATTCTGACAGGTTGATGAGAGATAATGAGATAGTGTTACTATTTTGCAACTTTCAATACCTGTTGATCCAAATATAGTCACTCCCATCGCAACCTGAACGTATTCAACACCAATCAGGATTTCAGCACCCTGCCTCTCTCAGTTTTGCTGAAGAAAGTTACGTATTTTACAGTTATTGGGGTCATAGTAACAACAGAACAGATGGCAGCTACCAAGTGTGGAAGAACATTTGTAGGCTCAGGTGTGAAATAATCCCAGAGAAAGCGAGACTGCTGTGGTGTAACACCTGTATCCGCTGTCAGGTATACTCACCGTGTGTGGCAGGCTGCTACCGCACTCTGAAGCCACAACACCAGTGTAATGTTACAACCTCAGACTTGTTCTCCACAAGTTATTATAGGAGGAAACAAATTTTTCCCCACCAGCATCAACATGTTACACATTAAAAGGAAAAAGAAAGAAGACAAGCGCAGCAAAGTTAAAGAAAAGTAGAATGGCAAAGTGACTTTCAGATGTTTTTAAGAATCCAGTTACACCATTTAATTGTGTAGAAACTCCTTGTTTTCAGCATAAATGCAAAGAAAATAGTAAATGTGGGTATTATTTTGGAAAATCATCTTTGGGTCCATTCAAATACAGCGTGACACATTGAAGAGGCGGCTTTAAATTGTGCATTTGGTTAGTAAATTGTTAGAAAATGACATTTTTTCAGTGAGTTACATTAATTCGATTAAGTAAACGACACGGTTGAGTCTCTCTTTAGACCGATCACTGTGAAAGATGAAGGTAGATACAGGATGTTGTGAAGCCGACTGCTGTAAACACCACTCACTGTATTTTTGTGCGTTTCCATGGCGATCCACACAACATGCTCGCCAAGCTTTGGTTTACATTTTTTTCTTGGACAATATATTCTTTTAGTGTCGTCATCCTGGCAAATAAAGTCATGAGTGAATTTCTCTTTTTACAGACGGTTCACTAAACGAGCAAATCAGCTCTTTAGGGATCTTCCCTGTCTCCCCTTAGCAACTGTTGCTATGCTGACTGTTGCTACTGTGTGTTCAATGAGACTTGGAGCATCCTTTCATTTTCTGTTCACCTAATTGACATTATGCTATGATCATGTGTTTTTCTGTCTTTTTCTAATTAAAAATGTAAAAAGATTTTTTTTTTAAATAACAGTGGTTACATAAGGTGCTGTTCAATGTTGTAAGAGTGCAAAAAGCTTTTTTATGATGATGAGGAGGTTGTTGAGGATGATTGATTTTATCCTGTTAAAGTGTAACTGTCATAAACAATGAACACTACAGTCACTGAAAAGCTTTATTGAGCGTCATGGCACAATATCAACATTATGGAGGAGCTGTGGGTCATTAGAGTAAACCAACTTCAAACAATTTCAATTACAACACAAAACCGAACACACATAATGCCAAAACCACAGGTCGTAGCTATATTGCTCCATATATTGTTCCCTTTTACATGCATGTGTGTGTTAGTATTTACTGTACTGGTACAGCTAATGCAAAAAATGTACATTGTAAATTTGTTGTGGGCTGTAATCTAAAGAATTACTAAACAATCGTCTAGCGAGGCATTTTACAAGCTGGCTGTGATGTGATCTAGTGTGGGTTACTTTTATTGTTCACATTTAAAAACACTAAACAACACAGACTGTCTGGATCTCTGCTCCCTCATCACCACATTTAACTGATAAAAAGTATTTTCTCTGTGATCGTTGTGTCTGACATTGGCATAAGATCTGAAGACTAGTTTAAGAGATGCCCACTACCATCACACATAAAGGTGTACCAGGGGAGCCGGAGCAGCAGAAGATCCAGGGCCAGGCTTCAGTGAGTCACTCTCTTGCTTCTCTGGCGCCCCACGACTCTGCTGATCTCCCGCAATCTTGTGTTAGGCCCCATTAATCTCAACTCTCCTTGCAGTCTGTTAAAGGGAGACTGGGCTGCACACTCACCTTTACTGTTTTCATTCTTTATATTCAGGCGGAGGGAAAAGTACAAGGAGAGACGGAGGAAGCTCTGGCAGAATTTGACCCAATGCCAGTGGAAGCACGTGTGTTTCCAGAGGTTGCGGAGGCTGAACCGCACAGCTATCTGCGGCCACCTCGTCCATCACACTCACACCGACAGGAACCCTGCACAAATGCCAGTTTCCAGGGCCTCCCTCAGGTATTTCTCATTACCATTTGCAGAGAGGGAATGTATTCAAGCACAAATATGTCCTCTGGTAGGTTTGGTATGTCTGCCAACTGAAGGATATATTTGGTTACGTCTCTTACACTTACAGGAGACGTATGATGTCGGCATGTGTTAATCCTGGCAAGTGAAAAATGTGATAACTATAACCTTCCTTTAAGGCTAGTTAATGAGGGTTCACACTAGCAAAGCACAGTTTAGATGTTTAGATATAACAGAGAAAAGCTTGACCTTAATGAAATCACAAGTGAGCATTGGAGATAAAAAAAAAAAAACACATATTACAAGGTATACAACAGGAAAAAAAGAATATTTAGCTGACTGTTTTTTTTGCTGCCATTGTATAAAACCTACAGATCTTTATGCAGTTTGCTGACAGGATGCAGGTGAAGGTGTATAAATCAGAGGTGCTTCAGAAGTAGGCCTAAATATTCAAACAGATAAATAATACTATACTGTACTGTGTAGAAACCTGATACAGTGACCTTGAGTCACTTTATGGAGGCTCTTAAGTTCATATCTGAATTTCTGGTTGCAAATTAATCATATGATAAAAGAATAAGTAGATTAGAGCTAATGCCAGATGAGCACATCATCATTCACTTATTAATCAGTAAGCGTTAGCACTAATGTGGAGGGGACAGAAAAAAAGAGCATTTAAACTATGATCACTAGTCATTATAACAACAACAACCAATCAATATGTATTGTTCTCAAAACATTTACATTTGGCATTTTACCTTTAAATGGCCCTCTCAACAAACAATGAGCATCGGCTTAATTGTGATACATTAAATTGATGCCTTACAGATTTGGGTCAGCTGAGGGCCATTTAACTTGTGTGCCACAATCAAGCCCTGTGTCCTGTTCCTTCACCCTGTACAGCATGCCTGATTCTAATTCTGGCTGATGGGCCTGTAATTTTGTTGACTGATGAGGAAGAGGTCAGGATAATGTCTGACACTGGCCAACCTCTTCTCCATCTATCATGTCAAATGTCAAATGCCACGAGCTGCAGGGGAGAGGAGCTGAGGCCTGATTGGCATCGACCTTGTTTCTGTTGAATAATTATGAATGATTTAGGTATTAGTGCCTTCTCTGCTCATAAATAATTCGTTAAGCCTGCCGACAACCCCCACTGGATGTTTGTTCCTGTGCTCCGTCTGTTCAACCGGGATTTCAGCTGCGGAAAAAAAGCAATTAAAACCGGAAACATGGCAGTGATGATAAAAAAAACAACAACAACTTAATAACTCTAAAACATTAATTGCGTGATATTCATGCGTATTTTGCACGTGTTGTTGTTGGTTTGCGCGCTTGACACAAGGCGCTGCAAAGGTTGCAACTGTTGAGGTTTTTTATTTTGAAAGTTAGCACCGGAAGCCTCCTGTTTGATGGCTTTACGGGCTTGACCCAGCGGTAGGCAGGTCAGCGCTCCATGTTGCGGCGCTGCGTGGCACTGGGCACCGACTGGCTCTGCCTGCACCGCACACGCGTGACCGTGGCTGTGAACGGCCCCGACACTTGGCACATTTGGCGGACGAGAGGCAGCCGTCAGTCCGGGCGCTGCTACCTGCTGCAGACCGAGCCTGCGCCGCGTACACCCATGGGTGTCGCTCCTGTGACCGTCTCCTGCGTTTGGACAGAGCGCAGCCGCTTTGATCGGTGCGGTTATTTCCAGAGTCACCCGCTCACGCTTTTTCGGACGGATTTGGAAACGCGCAGACTGGTCGGGTGATCCGGACTGAGGAGTCGCACGGAGCGCTGCAGCAGAGAGACGGTGCCGGAGCAGCAGCAGCAGCAGAGGAGCAGCAGAGGAGGCACGGATGTGATGCCAAAGCTGGCCAGAAAAAACAAAGCTTCAAGTCTCGGAAAGGTAATTTGTCCTTTTGTACTGCAACTTCTGCTCTTTCTCAGCTACATCTATTTGCGTCCTTTTAAAGTTTATTCCTTTCTACCTTTGTATAAATGAAATGTGTGTGTTGGAGGTGTCACGCTCTTGCAGCAGCCAATCTATAACCTATAAAGCCTATATCTTGCCGCTGCTCAAAGGGAAACCCAGCCAGCCAGCTAAGCCAATAAACACCCCCAGTAGTGTTTAATGAGATAGACTTAGCTGCTCCTTTGTACATAATAAAAGGCGTTTTTTTGGCAGCAGACTGCAACATTTTCATATTTGCAATAGTTTCATGACTTTCATATCAGAATGATGCAACACATGTCTGCTTTTCTCCAACATTATATGGTTTATTGGTATATAGTCACTCACACATATCCTTTAAAGAGAGGGGAGGCTGCCACAAAATGTACAGATGATTTTAAAACAGAGGCCTGGTTGTATCTAACATGGTGAATGGATATAAAGGTTATTATGTATTTACTTCTACACAAATAGATGGTTACCTTGTACTGTGGATATATTGTTTGTTACAAAGGATATTCACACGTTTGGTCTATGTGTATCCTGTATACAGCACATACAGTCTCCTGGAATAAGGGGGTTGCCCACTCAGACAACAAGCTGTCCATAAAGTGAAGAGGTTATATGGAAGAAGCTGTTCTTACTTGTTCAGTGGCTTCAGGCCAGCACCTAGCTCACTCCGCACAGCCTATTATCTGACATCTGGTCCTTCTCGACAGGGACTTATGTGGTAATAGTATGTTTCAACAAAGGCTGTTAATCTCTGTAATGCCTGTTGTTCGGAAGGGGAAAACGCTTATTTCCCTATGATCACCATTCAGCACTTTAAATGGTGGAAACTAAGTCTGCTTTGGATGGGGAATGTTATGAGGCGTGAAAACCTTGGCAGTTATTTTAGATGTTTAATGTTTCTCAGTTATGTGGTTGGGTTTAAACAGGGTGCAGATTTGTAAAACGGCAAAACTGTCACTGGGAAAAAAAAAATGTCATTTTTAGGGCATAGCTTACACACACACGCTTACAATCACAAGTTATGCCTTCATGGCATCCAGAGAACTGCTGTGATAAAGCATTTATCAGAAAAATAGGTCTGCAGTATGGTAAGATTTGGGTTCCAGCGCTCATGGTTTTTGTATGAGGCTGGAGATGACTGCTGTCTCGCTGTACTTTTTTTTTTTTTTTAATTCAAGTTCTTGGTTGTCAGCTCGGCTCGGCAAAGATAAAAGACAGTCATCCTCAAAGCATTCTCTCATCACATCAATGACATGCGCTAGTTTTGCTTCTCTCTTGCTACCCCACTCCTGACACACATCTGTGAGTTCACAGTGTGGAGGTTTTCCATTATGAGATCATGATGTTTTTCTTTTTCAGTCGACCAGCCCTAAACTTTTTGTCTTTCAGTGCTTATCGCTCTCTGCTTGGGGGGTGGGTGTTGGGGGGGTGGGGGGGTAGTGACAAGGCCTTGTTTTCCACAGTCCGAGCCAACACAGTCCCTCCTGTCAGGCTCACTGATGGCCTAAGAGGTTAAAACAAAAAGACCATACTGTTGCAAATGCACAAAGGTTTGTTATGAAAGTTAAGTTTAAGGAAATCAGCCTTCAGTTTTACATGAAACGTAAAAAAACGCACCGCATAAATAAAACATCCCTCAGATTTTTGAACCAAATCTGACACCATGCTAGTATTGCACAAGATAAAATGTAATTTATTCTTCAGAGCAAAATTGTTATCACAGTTATTATATGATTAATTATGCAGCCCTAATTGAGTAGAATTGAATTTACACAGGAGATGGAATCTCGGTGATCAATCGTAGATAGAAATGTCCACCCTGGAACGCTAAAACTCCAAATGCCATTAAAAAGAATTACTGGTGATCATTTGCATTCGGCCCATGATGCTTCTCTTTGGTTGATGTGGGAACATCCGGATATTTCCACTGCAACGACTACGGCAAACAACTTGTACAACACTTTGACAAAAATGTCTGGACATGCCATTTTACACCAAGCCTCAGTAGTTGTCCAGTGGAGTCTGTCCGCCCAAGACGAGCACCAGCATCAGTCAGCTCACTAAGTGCCTGAAAACAATAGGGTGGATGGGAGGGTAAACAAAACATGGTCTGCTGTGTGTTTCCTGTTTCCTACTAAAAGCCAATATTGTTTTTGTTTTTTGTTTTTTTGGTAAGACCACGATCGCTCTCTAACCTAAACCATATGTTTATTCCTGTAACCATGACAACGAAGGTCCCCTAACCTTAACATCCTTTTAACCCAACCCATGATCGTCCTCTAATCTTAGCTGTGTTCTTATTCTAACCCAAACCGTGATCATTCCTTAAGCCCAACCATGTTGTTTTTGTGCCTAAACCATAACCATAGTGTTGTCACAACATAAAATGTATTTGTTTTTTTAATACAAAAATATGTAACGGTTTTGGAGGGCAAAGAGAAACGATGCCATTGGAGGCTTTAGATCAAAAAATATTTCTGTGTCCGTGTGTTCTTGAGGGCATGAACAAACAACATATATTGTCGTTTCATCTGGGGCACAAGGGGAGATCCATTATAAAGGACAGAGATTTACCAGTTTATCCACTGAAAATAGTCTAGATAGAACATTATGTAATGCAGCCACAGGACTTTTTTCCATTAGAGATCAAAATCACTTTGTCTTGACCAGAAACCATATTGTTTTAGCAGAGCTACCATTCTTTAACTTAATCCCTCTGCTGAAATGTTGAAGCACATTCTTATTCTCTGGGTCATTCTTGGAAATATAAGAAGTCACAGATTAAATCAGTGGAAAGACAGACTGGTATTGTATAATATTGTTAAAGTTTAAACTCTTTTACCTTTGAACTGTCACCAGCAGCTGTTTATAGACAGTTTTATGCACCTTATAATAGTAAAAAATATGTGACACTGCACGTTGTTTTCTTTAAAGTGGTTGGAGTTAATTAAGAGGCTTCTAAGAGTGTTTGACTGCTCACTCAGATATGAAAAGAACTGTTGTTTAATGAGGTAAAACAGCTCTTTCTGTGTTCTTTAGGCGTCCACGACGAATCCAGACAGCTCCGTGAATCGTATCGGCTCTGAAAATGTGAGATTGTTTCCTGCATGAGGAATAAAGGTGTCGTCCTCTGGGGATTTTTGGATTCATTCCCCTGAGCGCTGAGGGAAATGGCACTTTTTATGCTGTTTTAATCAGGAAAAGCAGTGAAGGAAACCTGGAAGGCCTAATGGGAGGAAAAATGCTTGGCTTTTTAGTTTTGTGTATATGTATACGTATACAGTATGTTCATGTATGTGTGCTCTGTAGGATGAATAGCGTAATCATCAGTTTTGAAAAAAAATGCAGTGTAAAGGGAATTAAAATTGATATTTTGGTCATAATTTATTTCCATCTTGGCCAGTAATTCAATCCTAAACTCAAAGAGTGGGCCAGGCAGTTATATTAAAAATGCACGGCAAAGGGGAACTCAGCATTAGCGTCAGACAGAGTGCACCAGTAGAAATTCAGCCACCTCAGAGAAACACCAGCAGCAGCAGCTTTAACGAACTGAGAAATCTGTGGATAAAGATAGTCTTGGTAGCCCGTAAAACACTCCGAAATTGCCTCATTTGGAAGCGACAATGGTGCACTGAACTCCTTTAATGAGGGACGGGTTCTCCCCAGGCATGTTCCTCATTTCGGTGTGGCCCCCTTTTGATTATGTAATAATGATGCGAAAAAGGTGTCTTCGCGGCGCCTCTGTCTTTCTTCTTAGTGAACAGAACCAGAGGTAGCCCGGGCCGTTTCATCTCATATGTTGTTAGCTGTTTGCTACCTTTTTGTCTCCTCTTACGGCTGGGAGTCAGTGACATTTATTGAGTTGGGTACATTTTGACTGTATTTCTCACCCGCTTGTACCACAGTGTCTTCGACGAGACAAACATTTTGATGTTTGCGGTAGGAATCAGCCCTCTGTTGCTGCAGTTCAGTCTCCGACAATTGAGATTATTCCTGGGTATTATTTGTCACAAATACCACTTCATATATCTTTCAGTGGCTTTGTTATTGCAGAAGGGTGCTTTCAACGCGACCACGACAACAGTGCGGCGGTATTTTGAATATGTGCTGTTTGTATGGGAAAGGATTATGGTTTCAAAAAATCCCATCCGGAATAGATTCAAAGAAAGGTGCTGGTGAAACTGTTTTGTATTTCTTGTACATGTTGTTGCCTGTTTCTCCTCAAAGAAGCTGAATATATATATATATACACCTTTTTTAAGAGCGAATTCTGCAGCTCAACCAAAAATACAGTGCGGGATCAAAGTGCTTTAATGTTTTCGCCTGCCATATACAAGAGAGGCTATTATGATATGTACGCCTAGTTGTTTCATAACAATAAACAGGAGCACTGCATCAATATGTTATAATTTGATGCTTGTGTGTTTTTAACCTAACATTGTAGTCTCCCTGCTCCTCACAGCATGGTATTGTGTATATCTGGCAGAAACATGTGTTCAGTTGCCAAGAGTCGTTGCTTACAGATCATTATACTGTATGTCCCAAATGAGGATATGCCTAACAAGATCTTCTGTTGAGCCTAGAGAATGTATCCATACCCTCCTCTGCTGTTTTCTTTACTGCATCTCATTTTTATCCACACTTCCCCCCTGAAACATGAAACATGCATCTGATTTGTACGTACTTACATGAACATTCAGGATAAATGCACAGGTAACCGTATGTATGTATGGTTCGCAGTCCACTGTGCTGCATGCGAACCATCAGATCTAATGAGGATACCACTACCTCCACTACTAATAATAATCATAATCAGAATTGACTTGCTGGCACACTGTTTGTATTATTAAACAACGCTTTGAAAACAGTGGAAAGCCACTCGGTGGAAATTAAATACAGCTGCTGGCTCAAGTGGCCTGTGAATGCCCTGCAGAAGAAATCTAAGTGGTGTTCTTTTGTTTGGCATGTTAGTCTGGATGTTGAAGGTTATCTTTAAAAAGCTAATAAGGCCTGAAAGATGCTGACATGTAACAGCTCGTTCAAACTGATGTATTTGAGTGAACATGGCCGGAGACCAGAAGCCTTTTCTTGCAGAGTCAGGGATGTGTGGGAAGTCATTTCTACCCATTTCCCCATAGTTTACTCTGATATATTTCATATTGGCAGGTGCCGCTGTGACTGGAGCCTCTGAGCTTATTGCTGCAATGCAGGTTTAATGAAATCAAGTTAATCACTTCTCTCTGGACAAGTGGAAGTGTTACATGCATTTTTTTTTTTTTTTATGTGTGCTACCTCTTAACTTACATGACATTACCTGATTCTGCCAAGATGGCTTGGCTGTTAGATAACAAAGATTGGCCATGCGGCTATATCCAATCAGCCTGCCACTCAAAGTTTCCTCCAGGGAACCAAAGATCCCTGTTAGC
The DNA here is from genome assembly GCF_042242105.1 of Pempheris klunzingeri. NCBI lineage: Eukaryota > Metazoa > Chordata > Actinopteri > Acropomatiformes > Pempheridae > Pempheris > Pempheris klunzingeri. The sequence goes on from NC_092031.1 coordinate 4,769,684, forward strand.
CTATTAGACAGCTGCTTGAGCCAGCCGGAGCTGCTGAAGGCACATGAATGGATGAGTGTCTCATAGCTGGAACAACAGCTACGATACCAACAACCTTCACTTCTCAGTGTTGCTGGGGTCAACCTCTGAGTTTTATGTTGAAAGAACATAGTTTGACACCCACAGGGTAGCTTCTCAATGTGTCTCCTTCTGTGCACAACAGAGACATCATCATCATCATCATCATCAAGTAGCTGCACTCATCCTCCACGTCCTCCTCACTCACAACATCTGGTGTCACTATTAGCAGATTAACAGGGGCTTTTCCATCAGTCATGAAAGCTGTGCGTTTTAACTGTGTGCTGCTGAAGTGGGAAGACAAATAGGGTTACCACCATGTCACCTTCTTAATGCTCGTACAGTGACACTGCTGCCACCAAGGCTTTGTAACGTGATCTGTGGGCCGTTGGTTCAAGTTGTCAATGAAACACTAGCGCTCTGTCATATCTAAATAGCTCCACTGTTCCTCTTGTGTGTGTGTGTGGTGTCCAGTTAAGCAGTGGGAGATGGGCCTCAGTCCTCTGATGTGAGGTGCCATTAATGGGTTAACTTCATTATAATTTGCCAGACATTTCTCTGTCTGTGAAGCATAGTGGAGACGTTGTTGTTAATACAGCTGCTTCCATTGGCTTTGTGTGCTAAAACAGGGTGTGACAACGTGTGTAGGAGTGTAGGAGAAAAGGATTTTATGAAAAGTAGCATTGTTTTGAGTCTGGACCAGCGCTGTTTTCAATGATGCCCTTTGTGTTAAGGAACTACAATAAATAGGCTACATGGCTATAAATCAGAATGCCCAAGATTGGCTGCTGAAAGAGGACACCAGCTTTAACCAGACCCATCTCAGCTGCTATGATAATATCAAAAATGATAATGATAATCACTCTCACCACAAGGCCCATTTGGTAGCTTGTAGACTGCTTTGTCAACCATTGTTTCCAAGGTCAAGGAATGAGCCTTTAATCTCGAGATGTTTGATATGACCTTGTATCTGTCAATGGGATGAGCTACTAGCCAATGAGAGGCCGGTTTACAGTGTGGTCAGGCCGAGCAAGCCGCTTGTGTTCCACCATTGTTTCACAATTTTGTTCACACATTGTGCGAGCTGATGGGATTAGTTTCTTATCAGTTGTCAGTAGGGTGTTTTTGAGTTCTCTCATCATGTTTGTAATCAGACCCTTATCTTATCATTTAGCACTATCACAGCCAAAGAGTCTGCAGGTTGTCATTACACACCGCCATGCTAATGTGATCTGATCTATTTTTGAAAGAGGAAAAAAATGTGAATCTGTTCTTTGAATAATGCAGTGCCTTTGAAAACTTTGTTAGGATTTTGAAACCCTGTGTTTTTAGTGAAAACAGTGTGCGGCCGGCCCCGCGCTCAGGCAACTTATCCAGTAGAAATGCCAAACATCTGTTGAATCAGGCTTTGAAATCAGAGGCTTTTCAGCATAGATTTTTGTCCTGATGAAGACTGCGTGAGGACAAAACTAGTTGATGATGTAAACCAGTATGATATATTTTTTTTGTCTGACGAATGTCTGTGATCAGTTTTTTCATCTTCAAGTGCACCCTAAGGACATTTGGCCTTTTTATTGTTTTTGTAGAGTTTTTTCTCTAATTCAAATCATTATAAACTGAATCCCTGGAGGGTTTTTTTTTAACTGTGGCTGGGCTTTACATCCTCACCATAGACATTTGTCTATATATTTTGTGACATTTTACAGTAAACTCAGCTACTAAGATTTAATTAAAACATAATCCACAGATTAACTGTAATGAAGATTACCATTAGTTGCAGTCATTCTTGTTCAATTTGTGTTTCTAGTTTAATTTGAATAGAAGATTTACAGAGCTGTGCAGTGTTTAGAAATTACATATACCCATTTGGCGGCTCATCTTTTGCAAATTTTGAAATAAAATCATTTTATGAAATAAAATAATGAGATAACAATTACACTCAGTTATAACTACATTAACATATTGTAGCAGTTTAAGATTTAATGGATCAAACAAGTAGCCAAACATTTGCAGGTAGCAAAAAGCATTATTTCAACATTGCACCATCCAGACGTGCTTTTAGATTTTATTTGAGGTTAACAAAGTAAATGAAATGTTGCAAAAGAAGCTATGTTACACCCTGACTGTGATTTACCAAACATGCTGCACACAGTGCCCACATGCAGTACAATTTGATTAAATGAATCGGAGCTAAGTGAAGTGGCCCTGGCTCTGCACACTGTCAGTATGGAGCCCTGTAATGCTACGTGGCACAGTAATGCAGGCTATTTTTAAGATTCCTTTCAGACAAACTATTGTATTTTACTCAGGCCAAGATGGTTTTACTCAGACCATGCTCTCTTGTAAATTTCAAAAAGGAAAATGCATGTAGATTGAAAAGATATACTGTCTCAGTTCAACCAAATGTCAGAAGCCTGACCACAGTGCTTGCAGCTGCATGGGTTTGTCCTTTTCAAATGAAAAGTCTCTACTTACTGTGGGATCTACAGTACTGTACCCCACGGTGGCACTTAATGTTCTTTATGAGATTCTCCTCAAGATGCACTAAAACCCTTTTAAGGATTTGCCAGTTTTTTGATAACATAAAATAACAGACGGCCTTGTTTATGGAGTTCATACAGAGCAAAGCTTTCTTCAAAAGTGGATTGTTTTTAAGGTGGCGGAGTGGTCTACTGCTTAGCTTCCAGTCACCAAAATATGTCCTTGTTCAGGCGTGAGAGTTCATTGTGTTAGCAGTCAGAACACAGAGTGCCCTCCGAGTCGGTCTAAAAATACTCCATACCACCTCTTCCCCAAACTACACACCGAGGGGCAAGAATAAAGAGGAGCTGCATGAGGCTCGATGAGTAAACATGCAAGCATGCTGCCCTAAGCAGAGCTGAATGCATTTCAAGCAAACGTCTTGTTTTCACTGATGTCAGTTTTTCAGTAATACATCTCAGGTCCCGGTTTAAGCCACGATAAATATATAGAACAAAATATAGAAAATATAAAAAAGAAGTACTGGGAGAAGCGCAGTATAAAATAAAATGTACACATCTATTAACACAATAGGAACAAAAATTAAAGCAGCCGGATTTAGCTTAGCATGGCTAAATGTGTGTGCAAATATGCAGTGTTGAAGTAGTCCAGTTGGCCAGGTGGCCTATATTGCACTTGTGTGTGTAAAGTGTTCATAGTGCAGGTATGTGTGTGGAGGTATGTGTTATGGACAGTAGGGCTGCAACTAACGATTATTTTCATTGTAGATTAATGTGCTGATTATTCTCTCAATTCATCTCTTAGTTGTTTGTTTTATGAAATGTCAGAAAAAAGATATTGATATCTTTGGGATGTAGGAACAAAACAAGTATAACTGTACAGTTACAGAAGAATTTAGACTTTTTTTCTCCCTGAAAAAGTTAGTCAGAGCAGAAACAGAAACAGATTTAATTGATGATGAAATTAGTTGGCAATTCATTTCATACTTGACAACTAATTGTTCATTAATCATTTCGGCTCTAGAGGCAAGTTGATTATCCTGAATTTGATCCAATCAATCCGGCCCGCGCGGATGGGCCGGAGCCAATCCCAGCTGACCTTGGGCGAGAGGCAGGGTACACTCTGGACTGGTCGCCTGTCAATCACTGAGCCGACACATAGAGACAGACATACACTCATGCACACACCCACACCTACGGGCCATTTAGAGTTCCTAATTAACGTAACCTGCATTTCTTTGGACTGTGGGAGGAAGCTGGAGTATCTGCAGAGAGCCCACGCAAGCACGGGGAGAACATGCAGACTCTAGATATACATAGAAATAGACATAGAAAGACCCCAGGTTCAAACCGCAAACCAGCCAACGAGCAGATTCAAACCTGAAGCCTGAATGTAGCCTGAGGTGCACAGTGTTTTATTTTGACCCTCTCCTCTTGTTCTACATTTGCTCATGCTTGGTTTCAAAATGCTGCTTGATGTTTTCACAGCAAAATGTACATATAGCTCTGTCTCAACACCACTCGGCATGAAACATGCACTGTTTTTCATAAGCAGAGACTTGACATGTCATGTCAACATTAATCCATCGTGCTGGTTTAACCATTAATCTAGTTTACCAATTTCTAATTATGGGATCACACTAAGATGATACTTAATAAAGGCACTAACAAGTGTGTCATAGGTTGGCAAACCTGGTTCAATTTAGTTTAGTGCTTTATCCTCTTATATATGAAGTTTTTGTGTTTCCTTTTCACCTCCCAAAGCCATATGCTTTTATTTTTTTGTTTGTTTTGATATTTCAAATGATGTGTTTTCTGAAATACAATATTTTAAGGAAGCATGGCTGATACAGTTGCTTGATAGCTGTTCTCCCAGGGCTGAAAAGGTAGAGAGCTCCAGCCTTCTCCCAAGGTCAGGGTCAGCCAGTTTCACAGTGGTCGCCAGGAAGCCAGAGGGACTGCCATCTCTAAATGCCTAATGAGCCTCTAATTAATATCCAGCTGAAAACCCCACAGAGTGTTAATGTCAGTTCCAAGGGAAACTATATTAGGCTCCCTCTCCATTTAGCCAACAAGACATAGGAGGCCCCGAAGCATACATTTTTAACATGAAGTCACAGACGTAATGAGGGCTAACGACACAGCAGTAGGTTCATGAAACTGTCAATGTTTTCACTATGTGAGCGCAGACTGATCAACACATTTGTACATAGTCAGTGAATCACCTTTGCTGTTTATTTTGGACCCACCAGTGAAATCAGGAGAAAACCATCTTGGACCGCACTCTTTCATTAATATGTTCTTTTGGTCACCGATAGTTTTTACAGCATGTCTGGGATCTAGACAAAAAGAGAAAGAGAAACACATTTCACCTGAGGCTCCAGTACATGTTAGCTGCAGTATTAAGGACTGAGTAATGCCCCCATCATCTCCCACTCTTTTATTAGATGTAACTGCTGTAATGAGATGGATTTTAAGAAAGGGCTTAATCTTAGCCGATGCTTTAAACCAGCTCTCTAACCATATCCCATTCTCCACGCCTTGAGGGCTCCAGCCCCTCTGCCAGGACAGCTTTCAGACTGTATTTGCCTAAACGTCTCATTCATCTTGATCAACACTGAATAAGATAAAGATTGTTCTCAAAATGGCACTGAAAAACATTTGGTGCTTTGTTGAGTGTAGACTGGCAGATGGCATGTGTTTGTTAAGAAGGTTAGTGTTGTTTAAAGTTGATCCCTGTTAATTCAGCGTGCTCAGATAATGGCTCGACACGTTGTCATTCAAACCTGTACCTGTCACTTCAAGCACAGACACCCACCAGGCTGCTGCTCAGATGTTCTATTTTCGTTTCTTATAATAAAACGCTAAGCACATTCTAGGCCGGTTTCTTAAAGAAGTATTGTAAGTGTTGGAGGTGGTTGTGCCGTTCAACAGCTTATGCTGCTTTTCTCAGCCTTGGCAGTCCAAAAGCTTTGGTTTGGACGATACAGAATCCTCTCTGTGCTGGCTCATTAGCAACATGTTTTAATGAGCCAAGGCCTCGACACAAGAGGCGGTATGTCTTATTTTGGAGTTCGGATGACTGGACACCTGTGCTTAAGGGAGTTTGAAGCAGGTGAACTAAAGTGTTGCACTCAACACATCCATTTTAGGAGAAACACTAATAACTAGGTCTGTGTAGTTATTAATTAGATTAATGGATATGACAGAATGCATTGTCGCCTCTGCTTCATTTATTCCCAGTGTGCTGAACTGTACTTGGAATAAAGTGCTTGCAAAGTGACAGTGAAGAACTGAACACAATGAGAAGCAAGTGAATCACCTCTTAAAGAACTGCAGGATAGCAAGTGAAGCAGGTTGATCACAGATTCTAACTGAAAAACCGACATCAGGAAAGTGAATCAGCAGTAGGTCGGGAAGTTCAGTATTTACTTGCTGTGGATACATAATCACAGGAGAGAAAACTCCAGAGGAGCATTTTCAGGCTGATGTTGTTGTATGAGAATAAAAAAAATCCAATAATAATATATCAACAGATATTTGTTTATTTCTGAAACTGATCTGTAACAAAAACATATTTTCATGAGAGTAAATTTATGGTACATCTGAGAAGAGGTCAGGAGAACAGGGGGTAAGGAAATGAGGCGACAGTGACCCCTCTCTCAGCTGGAGTCTGTAATAACAGTGCTGAAGGGCATATTCTGAAAACTTTCTATAGAAAAACATCTTGATGAGGTGTTTTTTAAAGCTTGTTTATGCATAAAACAACTGGCAGCCTGTTGTATGACCTCAGACTGAGACATCACATCACATTTTTACTCTCAATTAGTCTACAACACACAATTAAAGGAGTCACCTTTCAAGCCACACATGTATCGTTCCTTTTATTATCCTATCTTGGCCGAAGTAACCTATTTTAATTGGTGATAACAATGGAAGGTGATTTTTCTTGTCTTTTATGTAAGAAATTGGTCCGCAGTGCCCGGTGTTTTATTTCTCAGACCTTTGGCAAAGAGAAAATATAGTCAGGGGAGATCTCAGACACCTTGATCTGAGCGCAGCGTCTGGTCTAAGCAGGCCAATTTGTCTGAATACCTATTTCTCAAACTGGTAGAGGGAGTGTGAGACGGGCAGTGGCTTCTTCACGGTGTGAAGCTGCAGCGTGAAAAGGCAAACACGAACTGCTGGACTTTACGCAGAGGCGTTTGTATTACATGAAAGCTTAAACACTCATGGCCTCTGAGAAGGAGATGAGAGGGAAAGCTTAAATGTCATATTTATCAGTCAAATGAGGACTTAGAGTGTTGGTCGCATGATTTGTTTTGATCGTATTTCTGGCCTTTTCAGTTAATAATATGGAAACCCAGTGGACAAAGGAGAATTATGCATTCAGCCACATTTGAATGGGCTTTCAATGGGACTGAGATTTCAATGGATAGTTTTTTTTTTTTTCAAATTTAATGCCGTTTTTTGGCTTCGGCAATCCATATCATTGTAAACCAGACGAAGAGCACAGGGAGGTTTTGTGTCCTCGCTTTTCTTCTAATCATCATCCACTGGGGGGGGCAGCTGCCGGCCTTTGTGACCCTTCTAGCTTCAATTGACAAGGGGAGTCGACCTTGGGAAATGCTCTGTGCTCAAACCATTAGCCCTCCTCTCTAGTAAAGAGCTTTTCTAACACACACACACACACACACACACACACCTATATAAAAACTGCATAACCACCTTTTTTCAGATGTGTTTTGTTTCAGTGAATCAAGAACAAATCCAACAGAATCTGAAATCAAAAATGGTGTTTGATCGAAGAGATGGCATTTCATTAAAAGTTCACTGTGTGGGATTTCACAAACATTTTATGCACTTTAAATTAAAAAGCCAAATGTTACCCCAAGCATGGCTTCACAGAAGCTATTTAAATTCTCAGCCCAAGCCTGCGAAGCCCTGAATAAAAATATTTCAATATATAATCAATATGTAATATAATCAACCAGAGAATTACAGAGATATGACTTTCTCACTGCCTCTTATTATTATTACTGTAACTTATTTAGACTCCCATTGGTTGGCTCAGCTTAATTAACGTGTTGGCAACTTGGTGTGAAATTCAGATTAAGTCTTGTAAAGTGTTCCCTACAGAGAGCATTGTGCTAACTATAATTAGAAAAGTATAAAGTCCATATGACACCCATGAGAAAACTTGATTATTGTTTTGTAATTTTGGCTGAAGATTTTCTTTGTGCAGGAATGACATTCTGCCTCCTTTTCAAAATCTACTTCGTAGTTGTCCTTTATGAATATGAGGAAATCGGCTGCATTGACAATGGAGGATATTTCAGAGGGAGGATTGAGGCTTTGGTACAAAGACTCTGTGAAGCTGAATTTGTTGAATTACACTGGGAGAGTGTTGACTCAAGTGTTGACTAAAAACCATCAAACACTGAAACATTACTCTCTTAACTTAATTTTAAACCGTTTTATGTCCTCTTTCCAAAAGTGTGGGCTAATTCATTCTCTATAGAGCAACTTAACTGCCACTTGTGTTTATGTAATTGCCTGATAACCTGAACATATGTTTCTGTTGGCCAATGTAGCTCTGACTAATCCATATTTATAAAGATTATTTTGGGGCATTATTTACCAAGATGCCAAATGAATCTCAATATATTTAATGATTTGAAAGATGTTGTTTAGGAGGAAGCGAACAAACATGTAATATTTCAGTTTTACGTCTCCCCAGGTCTCCCTCCTCTTAGTGTTTATCACATCACTGCTGACGTCTCCCACACAGAGATTTCAGTCCCCCCTCTCCCCGTTCTTAACTTGCCACCTAATGACATAATGACACATGTGGTCAGAGTGCTTAGGGGCTCAATGGCTGTGCCTCACAACTCTGAAAGCAGCACTTTATGTCACATCCACCCCCCTGAAGAGGGTGACAACTGTCTACTGTCCCAGTCTGCCCTTTGACAATCAGCCCTTGTAGATGCCCCAAGCGGCGCTGTTTGCATCAGCAACCGCTGTTTGTGTTCTTTGTTGGAAAAAGATCATCAACAGAGTGAACAGGCCACACAGTCCACTGCATAACTTGTCACGCCACTGAGTCGGACGGCCAATTGCATCTGCCGCTTCTGCTGTGTGTCAATACAAGGCTCTCTCAGTCCGTTGCTCACATTGAGTAAAAGTTTTATTTTTTTTATTTTCCTGTGGTTGCCTTTGTAGAGAACTGTTGGGTGTCCCCTCTGGAGAGGGATCGGGACTGTGGTTCAGCCCAGAGAAATGTAGCACCTCACTGCCCTCAAAGCCGGATTTGGAGACCTGCCTGCTGTCAACTCATGGTGAGTCATCTCTCAAGTTTCTTGGCACTTAAACCAGTGTATATATCTCAGACCCTGTTACACCTATTACTACATTGCACCAAGGTCATCATGTGAAGTAACAATAGACACAGTGACTACTTGCAAAACACAGGGTTAACAAAGGACAGGAATACATATTGTATCATATATATATTATATTATTCTTGTCCTTTTTAACCCCTGAAATTCATACAGTAGCCAATCAGCCTTTAATAATTTGTTCTGACAACCCAGTAACTATTCAGCCTTGGAGAATTTACCTTTTACATGTATCCAGTCATGATGCATCTTTTTGGGTTGGCACTGTAGAATAATCCAGCATTTTATGGAGAAATGTTGCCTCCTTCTGTTGTCATTGTGATTTTATTTTTCTGTGAATACATACAGCGGAGGTGCTGTCATCTCTCCAAGAAGCTGTCTGTCAGAAAAAGTCTTATTTTTAAGAAGTGTTCCAAGCACTGATCGATGTGTCGGCTTGGGGCCGTATGTAATTAGTCTGTGACTGGCCAGCCATGAAATTATTATTTGGCTTTGAAATAGATCTAAAGTCATTTTAGAAGTTTTTTAGAGTAAGGCCTTCTGGTTCTACCATAATCAGGGAGAAAATGACGGTGGCACCGCCAAGTAATTGGCTCAGCCAAGAAATAAGGTAAGGAGTTCACAAAGGCATCTGTCAGTGACCTTTGCAGTCTCATTTCCAGGGTTCAACGTTGTGTCGTCCACACACATTGTGTCTTTAGTCTGCTTAGTTTTTCAAGTGGTGTCTGAAGACGAACAACTTCTGTCAGCTGTTAAAGGGAGTGTGGAGCTCGCAGGCTGCAGAGAGGTATGCAGAGTGACAGTCGCTGGCTCAAATGTATGCAGCTGTGGTCTGTAAGATGCGGGTCGGCAAATGGAGTGGAAGAGTAGTCCCATTAAACCCTGGCTCTCCTCTGAGAAAGAGGCTAACAGCTCTGAACGCTGGCCTCTCGCTCCCTGGCAGAAAGTGCTGACACAAATTTTTGTCTGACTGAAATGCCGTCTGACCGCATGACACTGGCTCTTTTCTTCCTCTGAGATTCCTCCGCTGTGAAGCTGGGGCTGCACAAAAGAGACACAGTTTGCTTGTGCTGCTAAGGAGGTGGCATAAATTATAATCAGAGCATAAACTGGCGCAAATGTCTGCATTACTCACATTCTAGAGGGTGAGGAAGGAATTTCCTTGTTTTAGCTGTTAATTGGGTTTATATGCATAAAACATTTCATTTTTCATCTCTTGCACATTACACATCCTGAGGAACAAATGGATTTTCTTCTGTCAAACTTTCCCTTGCTAAACAGCTTCACATATACAGTATGTCCTCTAAAATCTACCCAAAGATGAACAAATCCTTTAATTCTCAAGTGTCTTGGACCAGAGAAAGGCTGCCTTGTCCCTTTTGGCATGCAGCGTGGATCTGTCAGTGTGTGATTGACGGGACATGGCTCCTGTGTTGGTCACTGGTGCGGAGATGCAGAAACTTGACAGTGTCTCCAGGCACATAAAGTACTGGATTCTAGTGCTCCAATAGTGCATGTCATCAAATGTGATGTGCTGTTAACCTCTTAAAGCTTTTGGTGGTAGTGGTTTTCCAGTAAATCTTTCAATGTGGAAAAGCTGTAGTTAGTCATTTCTACATGCCTCAAATTCCCGTTATAGTAAAGCAGCCACATTTGTAGGCTTAACCCCCATAGTATTAGTCATAATGACCAATCAGATGCTTCAGGCGTTGAATCTCTGCTGAGTACTGGAGGGGACGATGATGAGAGTGATCAGTGTTGTATGGTTGTTGAGGGGGATCTGAAGAAGATGGTTGCTCCCCAGTGGGGTGTGTGGGTGGTTAGCTCCAGCCCACAGCTACTGAAGGGGAGCTGTGTCAAATCTGACACTCTGAAACCCACAAACGCCAACACTGACAGCCAGTTGTGACGAAAAACCAATTTACAGGCTAGATGAATTCTGTTTGAGTCGTGGGGGAGCTGTCCTCCCCGGCTTGATCTCGTTGCTTTAGTTTCTTAGTCATCTGTGTATGGTGGTAGGTAGGTTTGGGCTCTGTTAGGACTTGCTTAAGATTTAACAACAACAGTTTATTTTTCCAAATAGCTGGAATGCACCAAGAACATGATGCAGGTAGGATGCATATTTGTACTTTATCTTAACATAATACAGAAGCTAAACACTCGGGTCACTAAGTGTGCCATTTGATTTAAAAACAGATAGACTGAGGAATGCTTGAGAACCCCTCTAGCTGCTCTGAATGTCAAAAGAGCTATGCGACATGCAAATACCCCTGTCTTGTCTGATGTGAAACACTCAGACAGACCTTGGCTGGGTACATGTGTAAAACATGGGCAAACTCTCACCCGCAGAGACCTGGACTAAATTCCTGGTAGGGTTACCTCTGGCTCAGTCATGCATTCCTGCTAACACTGCTGTGAGTTACGTGGGAAACTGGGGGACAACTCACCAACCAACCAGTGGTTTTGATCTACTATGTTGTCTCAAATGTGCAGCTGGTTTCAATCGAAATACTCCACAGTGTCTTTTAGCCTGTATGCTTATAGCTACAAGCCAGTCTAATTGTCATGTTGCTCATTAAAACATTTCAGTCTGGTGGCTTTGAAGCTGGACACATTGGTTGGCTTTGGACTCTGTGGCTTGAGATGGGAGGCAGCTGCATTGGCTTTGAGCAATAAATTGCTCTTTCAGGGGGAAATATAGAAAGTTGTACATGAAAGGGCTTCAAGTGGCTTTTTATGCTGTTTGTCATATGAGGAATTCTGTGTTTCTGTTTATATATTTATGTTTTTTTTGTCAGTCCAAGTGCAAGTGACAAAAGCTGTGATGAGAAGAAGGCTGTTGAGTGAATGGATGAATAACTTTTCTGTAGCTAATGCTCTATGGCAGGTAATATTTACAAAAAGTCCATTTTTTTTTAGATTGCCCATTTTAAAGCCATGTCATTACACAGTGATTGGCTCCCAGTGGCCTCTGCAAGGCTTGCAAAGTCCACAGTGTACTAGCCAGGCTCCAGCACAGAAAATGAGGGGCACAGGAATCAGTCTGTGCTAATGTATGGTTTGAGAAATAACATGGCGTGAGCTGCATAAAAAGCAAATCTGCATTGTAGTCTAGACTAAGCTGTAACGGTTTTTTTTCTCATTTTCACTTCATGCATAATAATTGTGGGGGTAGATGCGGCCCAGCAAAATTGTTGGGAATTAATTTTTATTCTGTCAAAATTGGGACTTCTTTTCCAAGGCTCCTCTGAAAAAACCTGCAAAATTACGCCCAGGACTGCAGTTTTGGCCTATAAATCATGATCTACTCAACCACTGGCCTTACCCCACCTCAATTTGTCCTTTCAAATTTGTTGTAATGGCTAAAATGCAACAAGCCCACAGCAGCTTCTGGACTTTCTGAGGTGTACAGTGGGGTCCAAGTCTGAAGAAAATTGAAGACTATTAGGGCATTTCATGTAGAGCCTCATTCTGCCAAGTCAATCATGCCTTCTTCATCTCATCACAGTACTTAGCATAATTAATGTGTGCATGGGATTGCAAATATGCTGCAGATGCAGAGGTAAACAGAGACATCCAGCTATCATCTGGGCTTTTGAGGGAATTCTTCAAAGTGGTGTTCCTCTGGGACCATGTATGCACAGGTTTGTTCAAAATCAACTCCTCCCCTCTCATCTCTGCCAGCCGTCATTGACAGCTGGGCCCAGCTAACAGCTGCCTCCCCTCCCCCAGAATCTAATACATTAAAAAACAAAGAGTTGCCAGCAAGCGTGCTCTGTGGAGACCAAATAATTTTGTAAAGCCCCAGTGAATTTGTGGGTGGTCCTAGTTAGTCAGGTTTAGAGCTGCAATTTAAGATTATTTTCATGAAAAATTCATCTGCCAATTCTTTTCTTGATTAATCGCTCAATCATTTTGTTTGTAAAATGACAATTACGATTTCCCACAGGCTGAAGTGACATATTCCAATAGCTTGTTTTGTCCAACCCAAAAACCAAAGACATTTAAAAAAAACTAGAGATAAAAAAAAGCTTGAAATGTAACGTGAACGATTAATGAAACATCAAAACAGTTTGTCCACTAATCAGCTAATCATTGTAGCTCCAGTCAGGTTGACAAGGTGTGCATTGAACTTTCAGTTCAGATCATTACGGGACGCTCCTCTCTGCTCTGTAATGAATACGAGTTTTGGAGGATTTGATATTAATTACATTTAAGCAGTAAGAACAAATGAATAGATAAAATAACATGGATGTTCACATGATGATGCTGCTGATGGTGATAAAATGGTCTTTGGTCTTGCTGACTGATTTGAGACGACACAGAAGAGACATTCAGACGCCTGTGATATTCACTTAGCCAAAGCTTATCACCTCAGTCACATCCATGACTTCTCAGACCACCCACATACACAGCAGACATACATGTGGTTGCCGCTGCCAATTATTTTGTGGACCAAGTGTCTGGCAGGGGCTCATTATGAGGGCGTTCTCTCCTGGGCAGCCTGCCGCTATAAAGTTCAGTAATGAAACCAAGCCTGAAGCCCACAACAAAACTTTCTTGGGGTCAAGATTACATGGTCACCTTGGATTCTGATCTTTAGTGGACATTAATGATAATTTGCAGAAAGGCAAATGTAAAAGAATACCACATCAGTTTGTGTTTTTACATGACAGTGTGATATGAACATTATCCATGATTACTGGTTTTGAGTGTAGCCAAAACAGATGGTGATGGTAATTTCTATCACCTGTAATTGACCTACAGTATAAACTCCACTGGCTACTGCGTTGCCTAAAATTAGCAGCTCTCACCTCTAATTAATTAAATATGCATGCTTGTTTATTAGTAGCTTGATCCAACTAGTTGACTTCTGGTTATTTCTCTGTTTGTGACTATTCGGTGTAGATAGTATGTGTGTGTAAGGCTGACGGTATTTGTTTTTTTTTATCTCAAGAGGGCAATAGCACCTAGCCTTTTTCTTTTGCTGATGTTGGCAAGGCCTGGCTCACCCTGCTAATGTGCATGGCATGACGCTTGATGAAGGGCAGCTCATCTGTTGGCCAGTGACCTTCAGCCAAAGGAACGAATGGAGATGATCTCGCGTGTATACATTTACATAATATCTCTGCATCCTCGGCTGATGGGTTTTTTTTACCGAACAAGGCGGAGAACTAGCCCGTATTTGACACGTAATCAGCTTCTATCTGATTGGCAGGTTTACATATCATCATTTTTGTGTGCGGGGACCCAGATGCACACACATACAGACATGTGCCCTCTTGAAGATGCATAGTGACTGCAGACATTATCACGCAGGAGAGGACGGAGTCGTCCTGCTAAGAACACACTGGCTGGTTTAGGTAAAATGAATGGGGACTAGACAGAATGAAAATGCCCTGTCATGTATGTATAGCTCATTAATTTTCTCAACACAGCCTCATCAACCCAACACTCTGGGTTACTCATAATAACACAAGACAAATAATTACAATGTGGCATGAAAACAATCATGATAAGTATCTCTTAATTAAAAGCCACTACAACGCATTGCTGCTAAATGAGACGCTTGATAACATCCTCAGACTATCACAATGCTTTCTTTCCAGATTTCTTACAAGCGCAGCTCATGGTATTACATGAGTGCGGCAGTGCAGCTCCATCACTGTGTGCCCGAGCTATGTGATTGACACATGGTGTGATGGTGGCTGAAATCTAAGAGACTTTTATTGGTGGTCATCAAATTGCCATCAGAGGTCAGTGGCCGCCTGACACGCTAATTGGGCCTCTGTTTCCCGTAGTCTTGTCTGTGCTTTCAATCAAACGTCAGTCCAGCCTGACAGCAATCTGGTGGGGAGCTGTTCTGGAAGAGCAAGTAATCTGAGATGTTTTCTCTTCTGCCCACGCTCCCTTCGCACTGTCTTCTCAGATCCAGATTCATAGTCACAAATAGCAACCCTGAAGGCATTATTGCCCTTGTGAGGCACCCTAATGTGTTCTTTTCTTTGTGGTATTGTATCACTGTCTCTGGAATTAATAGTAAGTCTGGATGAAAAAAAGCAAAGTACATTTCTAAATTTGGAGATATATGTTATATATATGGTATAATCTGAGGCACACATCCCATTTCTAGTGACAAAGCTGAAGTTAGTTGTACACCTAAACCCTTTTTTTTTCTTTCCCCAAGCAAAAGTGATTACATAAAAAAACAGTAGTACAGTGCATTCCTGGAACCTGTCAGCACCTCATTCTCACTGTTAGATTAAGTCGTTTGCAGCCTAAAGGTATACACATCTCCAGTAGACACTGTCTATGGATGACATGAAAGGAAATTAGAGAGGTGCTGCTAATTCACAGTGGACAATGAAGTTCTTCAGAGTGAATGTGAACATGACAGTGGTGTCCACGGCAATACGGGACTCGCAACAATTCGTAATTCACTGGGAAACAGATGAGTCTCCCATCTCAGTCAGTGCGCCTCTGCTTCATTTGTATCCATGCTCGTGTAATTCACAGGCTTATTTCCCCAGACATGAGCAAAATCCAGGCAGTTGTCAACAATCACTTTTGACAAGTGGACCTGTTTTTCTGTCTTCTTTATGAGAGGGCAGGCCCGCAGAAACTCATTTGGACTGCGCCATATGTCATTATGGGTACCCTTTTGACATACCTAAGCTATTCCTTCTCTCCGTCTTTCTCTCTGCCTGTTTGGATGGATGGCAATACCCTATTGATTTGTTCTGTTCTTGTCCTGTGGTTTTGAAACTATACCCACCCTCTGAATGTCTGATGACTCTCTGCCTATAACTTTGGGATACGCTGGGTCCATGGACTCCTTGTGGGTTTTCTTGACGTCACGGGCACTATCTGTAATGGCACAAATAGAAAGTATCAACACACTGACTCTTTGGGAGGAAATTTGATCCTCGTCTTCATGTTACTTTCACCTTCACCTATTTGACTGACAACTATTTCTGTGTCTATTGTCTTACACAGCAGTCAATGGAAAATGTAATACCTAGATAAAGAGGTAAGATATGAACAATATTAGCCAAATCTTCTTAGACCTTTTTCTTAGTTACCTAACCCTAACTCTACCTCAACCATAGTTTATTTTCCATAATCCACATTATCTTCACTTAACCTTAATCATTCTGTATCCATGTGCAGATGATATAGAGAGCATATGTTTTTAATGGCTGGCATTGGACATGAAAAACATGCTGGCATTGAATTTATTCTGGGTTTGTACAGATTTATGTAAGAAAAAAAATCTTACACTGTTCTATTTTCAAGCTGCAAGCAACCAAGTTGAAGCAGTTGAGCTTTGCAGTGATGGTTTGACTTCTGCTCTGCGATTTATTTCAGTGACAAATTTCAGTAGGAAAAGTTGGATATCATCCCATACAACTGCAGTGTCTTTACTCTAGTACTAGTTTGAGTTGATTTCAGATTAAGAGTTTTGTAACTCTTTCCAATTCATGAAGAAAACCAACCCAGGATTCCCCCTGTGGCTTCACTCCACTTAGAAGCCATGCTAAGCCTATCAACCACTCTGCTGCTCTTCATACACAATTGCCCCAGGCAAGGAAGTCCAACACTGTATCTGGCTCTGCTGCTCAGAGATACAAAGTTACTACAAGCCCTCTTCAGGCCTCCGGCTAATTGTTGTGTGGTCAAGAATTTTAAGTAAATGACTTTAACTTGGATACACACATTGGCATGAAATAAGAGCAAGTGGGAGATGGTGCTAGTTGGTTGTTTAGTGGCTCCCTTGAAGTGGCCAAATGAATCCATTTGGGTATCATCTGAGGGCTAGTTATGTCAGACAGACAGAACTGTCAGTGCAGAGGGAAGGAGAGGCAGCAGCTATAATTCTGTGTGAAACCAGCTTCAGGCTGGCACTGGATCCATGTGACAGCTGAGCCAGGACAAGATGTGTGGGGATGTTATGAGAAGTTATCACAGCCATTTTATGCTTCAATTTAGAGGGCCTATAAGAAAAACCATTCACACCTCTTTTCATTTTTTTTCCCTTTTACAACACTGAATTAAACAGGATGCAATTAGGATTATCTGGCGCTGACGATAAAAAGAAGTATCCTTGATTTAAATAAGGGGATTTGTTTTCCCCTTTTCATCCCCATTTTGGAGTGTCAGTTTGTCAGTTTCTGATTTTTTTTGGTAAT
The DNA here is from genome assembly GCF_042242105.1 of Pempheris klunzingeri. Lineage (NCBI taxonomy): Eukaryota > Metazoa > Chordata > Actinopteri > Acropomatiformes > Pempheridae > Pempheris > Pempheris klunzingeri. The sequence goes on from NC_092031.1 coordinate 4,786,808, forward strand.
AAACCTTACTTAGGAATAGGGAACATATACTATAAGCACTAAACTGAAAGTCTTAAAACTGAATTTTTAAGTCAAGGCTTCATAATTGGGTAATAAAATGGGACACAGCTCAAGGTCATAGTCATGTCAGCTGATGCTGTGTTTCAGTCATGCATTTTACCAAGCAGGTTTTGAGCTTAATAGTTAAAAAAAACATGACACTTGACACATGCCATGGGGCAGACGCCTGCTTTGCCGTGTTTGTAATCCAGCCTTGGTGCTATCTCAGGTAACACATGATATCACCAGCTACTTCTTTTCACCTGCCAGCGAGGAGATGCACCGGCAGGGCGTAACATACAGAAGCTTCATACTATCTCTCTCCCAGGTCCCACCGCCCTCTGTGCAGGTACCCTGACCATCCTGAAGGAGTCACCTCAGCAGGGACGAGGAAATGATCCCCAGCTAGCTTCCCACTGATGAAAACAATATGACAAGGTGTCAGGGATGAATACTTTTTTATAGACGTTGTAGTGATTTTAGAAACCTGTGTTGCATAGAACTTACCCTCATAGAGATCTTATTTATTTACCCAGTCACCCTATTGTGTTATGTAGGGTGATTATAGTGAGCAAAATCTGAGTCTGCATCTATCAAATGCCTCTTACACAGTGCACAAGAGGATCCTACTGAATAGAAGGACACAAGGAAATGCTATAGGAGCTCAGCCTATGTAATTCTAAGAATTTAATCTCAATGCCTGCCCAAACCACAGACATGTGCTGATTTTCAAATGCCTCCATCTCAATGCAAATGTGCACTTCTGCCAATGTTGATTACCTGCTGCTAGTGGCCTTCTGCAGAATGACCTTCCCTCCTCATGTCATGACTCTATTTGCCCCCTGAAGCTGCCTGTCAAACATCGAACCATTCTTTCTCCTGAAGCTCTGGTCTATTTGTTTGAACAGGATCAGAGCGCCAGGGGCATACAAATGGGATCCTCTGAGAGGATTTATGCAAAACAAAATTTTCTGTGTATTCTACACACTAGATGATGGGCACGTCGGTGTCATATGTCAGCAACGGAGATGAAAGGCTATTATTTAGATTAGGTTTAGATTCATCGTTTCATTAGTATAGCTCCTGGCACTTCTGCTCAGCGTGTCAATGCAGATGGTGCAGCAGCACTTCCAAACGGCCAGCAGGTGTAGCAGTGAGGTCTCTGAATGAAGAGACAGGATGAAGAAGGGGAGTGGAGGGAGGACTGGAAGCAGCAGTCAGTGGAATTAATCGAACTGTCTCGTTTAACCATCTTTCTCTCTGGGCAAATGCAGTATTTAACAGAGTGTTTGACCTTTCACATCATCATCTAGCTTCATTTTTAGAATGCTCCCTCGTGTTTTTAAACCTGTAAGAGTTATTGAGCGTAATGTTGTATCAGTGGAGCAGTCCCAAAACATCACAATTAGGAATGTACTGAGCAGCCCATTCCCCCTCCAGTATCTCTCTCTTCTTACGAGCTTTGTGGCAAGGCTCGGAGAGGTTTGCACTACACTTTCACTCATCCACACAGTCTTGTGTTATTGTTCCCAGCAGCATCCAAACAAGAGCTGGGGAGCATTAAAGTAGCACATTCACAACATATTAAAATCAGAGCTCGACTGCTGTTGTCATTTTCTTGTCTGCAGGGGAGAACACTTTTTCATTAATCACTGACAAATGCCTACTTCCGCCCTGTCTACCATTGAAGAGTTTACGAAGAAGACATGCAGATGAACTTTAAAAAACTGTGGCCATGCAGCTCTAAAAGAATAAACAGGTTTTGTGTGTTTAGATGATTTATTTCCTCCTCGGTCTGCTAGGAGAATTTTCTACACCTGCCTACATGGCTCACAGTGTTTCATCCCATTATTTGGTCCTGCCCAGACACCCACTAAAACAAACAGGGGAAAATAAAATGCAATGAATTATGTTCTCCTTCATTTGTCTCTCGTTGACTCTGATAAAGGTTGACATGCTATTTCAGTTGCTTCCTTTGAATAGATTGGAACGAGAGGGTGAGAGAGGTCTAAACTGGCTTAAACTGGGCATAGATTTGGTAATGAATCTGTGTGCCAGTTGGCCTGTGGAGGAAGACTTTTGTTTCCCCACAGGGAGAAGACACAACTAAAACACATAATAATTCACTTGGCTATATTTGGGCTGTGTCAGTGAGTTGAAGAAGAAACACATTAGCCTAAACCCAAATTTGCCTCAAGTGGTATGGGCTTAAGTAGCAAGGAGCAAGGAGGAGATACCAGCTTAGACCCACAACTTGTTGGCCCTATTCTGTATCTAATTACTTTGAAAGTTCAGCTGCACAGCATTGCCACATAGTTATATATATATTTATATATTCTATAGTATATGAATGTGTCACTTTGGGAACCTGAGACCGGTGCCAAATGTCGTCTTTGCTCTTAAGCTCTGAACTCTCAAGGCTCCATGTCACAGATGGCGTCCTGACATTAAGTCTCAGCTCATGTGTCAACGGAGAGTAGATGAGTAACTAGTTTCCACTTTGTGACAGCACCACACAATCTGAGCGATATTCTCCGCCACTAGAGATGCAAAGCAGGAGGAGTTATTTCAGGAGTCCAGGGCTCCTTTAGTGAAAAGCCCATTCATGTTCTGCATTGAAGATGTCAGGTGACTGACAGTTGGAACGAAACAAAACTCTCCTGGATGAATCGAATCAAAAGTCCGTGTACAGATGATTCAAGATTCAAGATGCTTATTGTCACTCCAGTTGTACCAGTACACTCTCACTCTTTTCTTTGGCTGAAGGATCGGTTACAGAAAGATGAACATAAAGAAAAAAGATCTCTTTCCTTGCTGTCATACTTTACTACCTCAGATTCAGAAAAGTCAACTACACCTAGAAAGCTTGGGTAAGAAACGTCTAGTCAATGAGCTTCAAATTGTGTAGCCGACACTTACAACGCCGAGCAGTGACTGAAGATGATCTATTCATCAGTGTGAATCATTTAATTTTTGTTTTTATCCCAGTTTCAAGGGCAAATCATTGTGAATTTAATACTTCTGTGATTTATACCTCCGACTGGCTTCTTGTCCATTGGGAAAGGACTGAAGCTCATGAGTATTGTAGTATTTAGAGCCACGAGAAAGGAAGCTGAAATAATTAGAATTGATCACCATAACATAAACCTACAGTATCATTTAATTACCCAGGCCACTCTCATGTTTGAACCTTGATATCTTTAAAACATTAATTTGAAATGGAAACTTTCAATTAAAAGTCCTATATTTTATAAGCGGTATCTTTCTTATACAGTACACATTTGTTTCATTTGACTTTTTGATATCGGCTATTATTTTTAATTGGATTACTCTCCCTTTCTCGGAAAAATGAAACTTTTATTCTTTGGTATGTGACACTATTCTTCAGTGTGATTCGAACATACCTTTTGTTCCATGTAGAACTAGTAATAAAAAGCTGAGGAGCTTTTAGATAGCAATCTCAGCCGAAACTGTCTCATCTGTGACTGATCATACCCTCATGTGGTGCGTCGTGATACAGATATCAGCACCTTGAGTGCAGGGGTATTAATCTAGATTAATAAATAATCTAGCGTGGGGCAGGAGTGAAACTTTGTTACCAGCATCCTTAAGTGGTTTCTGCATCGCCCTGTGCAGCTCACACCTTGTGAGCCAGGGCCTGACACTTCCCCTTATTGATATCAGTGTGATTTATGGAACTCTGCTCCCCTGACCATCCTCAAACTGGAGATGGGCATGTGATTTATCCCTGTCTAATGCTGCGGGGTGACTACTGCTGGCAAAAAAAAAAGGGAGGAGGCTGTGACTGAACAGGCTTCCAGCTTGAGCTGTGCTTTTCCTTTTGAGTGAGAACATTTTCTCTGCTGTGTTTAGAGATGCACCTCTGCAGCAGGATTTAGTTTTAATGAACAGGTCCATCTGCCACTCTGCTCACCTCACTCTTTCTCCCTGAGCCTTGAAAGCGAGACAGTGTGTAGAAACAAGTAGAGGAAATCAATGGATTGTGGATGACTCAGCTTCAATTATACTGCTGTTTCAAAATAAATATTCAGAAACAGTGCTTTCTCTGCTGCTGCTGCTGCTGCTGCTGCTGCTGCTGCTGCTCTTATTTGATTAAGGTCTGAAATTCATGTTTCGCTGTCAGACCAAGAGCCTGCTCCAAGAAACGTGTGTCCCTCAGGGCAGAGTCCATTTGTCATTCTCAAATTGTTGATGCTTCATTGTGCTTTGGCTGCTCTGGGATGTTCTTGCAACAGCAATATTGAGCTGCATCTCTTTCATGGGTGACTCCTAATTACCCGTTTCTTATCATTTTTTTATTTTATTTTTTTAAAGAAATTAGATTTTACCCCAAAATGTCCCTTGTGATTCACCTCGCTGAAAGATTAAATTTTGTCGGTGTGCACTAAAGAATTGCCCCGTACAAAAAAAAAGATAATTTCCTCCATCTTAATTTAAAACCTCCCTCTGCTTCATGACTGCTGTGCCTTCTGTGTTATAGGTAATCACAGTAAGAGCACTCCCGTGGGAAACGTGTGTCCTCTCTAATTCTATGATTGTGTCTGTACGATTTCCCCTCCGATGAGTCTTAATTTGAAGGCCAGGGGTAACATGAGATAAATCCTATTGGATGCCTTGCAACACTGGCCTTTGCCATCGCTGGCCCCAATAAAGGATACTTTATTGATTGTAAATAAGCTTTGTAATTAATGGAGGGTCGCAGCGGTTCTCAGTCCAGACTCCGACTCAGAGGGGGACGCCCGCACCTGCTGTCAGCTAGATTTCTTTTATGTTTTAAGATTTAGATGGGGCTCAGTGATTAAAAATTTAATTCATTCTACAGGAGGGAAGCGGTATGAGGAGACCTAACCTAATCCTCTAATATTCTCAGCACTATGCCATGACGAAGCAATTCTTCGAGCAAGGCTTATAGCTAAACCTACATATCTTAATGACTAAGGCTAGTAATGCAGTTTAAATGCAAGTTTAAAGCCTTTCACACAGGTATCTGTTTAGCTCAAATGCATATTTGAAACCTTGTTTTGGCGACTGTTAATTCAGCCTTTTGTGAGCCATGCTTACAAATGAACAAGCCTATGTCTGGTTTATTTTTCATCACAACAAACAAGTGTGCTGCTCTGGGTGACCAGAGCAGATGAAAGTGGCTCATCATGCATGGCTGGTGAATGTGCCTTTAAGTGGTTTTAACACACTGGAGGAGCATTATGCTGGAGCTGTGGAAGAGCCTGAGATGGGCTGCATCCGCTTACGCACATTATCTGTGAGAGCATGCTGCTTCTTGGCTTCCCTTCACAAAGGCCGGTACACAGGGTCAGAGAGAGTGGGAATGAGAGATGTGTGTGCTTACACCCTCAGATGAAACATTGCTTCAGCTGTGTATACGGGTACATTTTTGTGTGCGTGGCTGTCTCTCTATGGCGACCTGCGAGTCCGTATGTGTGTGCGCTTACTTGCCTACTCAGTATCCTGTCCTCTAAGATTTCATACATTGATTGCCTCCTCTAGAAACAGACAGCAACATCTCTCCCTATTTTCTGCTCTGGCAGTTAGTAAACTGCTATAGCCTTGCCTGGTTAGCTCTCTGCTATACATATGGAAATGGATTTATTGGGCTGGACTGTGAAGTCCTCTGTATTTCATCCCTAGTCCTTTCAGCTGCACTGTGGAGAACTGACACGAAGCTATAATATGTACTTACTGAGTCATGGCTTTTTAAGATTTTGATTTAGTATTGTAATCACAGAATGCCTTCTGGCCTGCAGGCTAACCGGACCAGACATAATAAGCTGCTGCTGCTGCTGAGGTTGAGGTGAAGTTGCGGTGAGTTGCACCGATACTTGCGTAGATGCCCCTGTGCAGCCTTTGCTGTACCTTTGGGGATGAGCATGCATGCCAATAGCTCTGACCCACTGCCACCTTACACTCTCTTACTGCTGTCTACATCTTGTCACGGGAAAAGGCACATGATTCATACCAATGAGTGGATTTCAGACAAAGGGGAGGGCTTGTGTCGTTCTACATGATAAAATCACTCCCTATTACTGGAGTGTTTATTTAAGCTTAGGGACAATAGCATCTCAACAACAATTTGAGATGAGATTTGCAGGGTTGAGCCATGTTATTGGAATGGTAATTAATTATTTGCTGATGATAATTAACAATGTGAAAATAACTGCTAGTAAATAAGCTTGGATTGTAAAAAATCTATCCCAGTCAGCCCACATCACGATGCTACCATCCATGGCATGTGTCACTGCTCAGCCACCTTGAACTAGCACTGCTGTTTTTGATGTGACTAATGCTTTTCATCTGTCCCTCTGGTAGGTGTAAGGATCACTTGTGTAACTGTATCATAAAGCAGCTGTAATGACTGCTGTGATCAAGCAAGCTGTTAACTACTTCTCTCCCTTTCCCACAGCTGAAGGTTGCCAGTTAATCCAATTAATGCTGACTGTACAGCTAAGACCGCTACCGCAGGTCATACAGATGCATTAATAGCCAATAAAATTGCAAAGGTGAGGTAAAATGAAGGGGAAAGGGAGTAAAATATTCTTAGAAAAGAGTCAAGCAGGTAATCGAAGCCTCCATTTGGAAGAGGCTACATATTAAGGTTTGTGTCAGCCGGTAATGTTAGTGCTACATACTCCGTTATTTCCAGTCATTTACCGTTTGGCTTAACAAGACCAAATGGCAAACCATTATTTCTCAATGTTAGTTATTTATTCCAGTATCGTACGATCACTGTCATGCTCGACACTAGCAAACGTTGGATGTTACGACCCAACTCTCCAGGGGAAAGGGAAGCGACATAAAACCACATGGATTCGGTAAAATAAAGGTATTTATTGCATGGATTGGTCATCAGGTATCTGAAGTGTACAAATAACAACACAGCAGAAAGATCCTGAGGGTACTTCTTAAATCTAACAAATAAAAACAACCAAAATAATATCTTTATATATATCTAATATCTAATATCTAACCCGGCCCAGTCCCCAGGTAATTGAGCAGTATCACATCAAAACAACAGTCTAATCCATACAGCTCTTTAACACTTATCAAATATAGACACATCTGCAGACACGGTGCCAAATCACAGCCGCACCCACCAACAACGTGGCTGAGAATAAATGGCTCATCTGACGAAATTGCATCCTCTGGATTGGAGGGCTGGAGCGAAACACTGGAAAGAAATTGCCACATGGGGCGGGCACCAGCCGAGGCCTAACATGGGAACACAAGGAAATTAACTCGTAGCATTTGCAGGATAATATTTCATCAGCAAACCTTTTGTTGAGAAGAGTCTAGCGGCCATGATTTTGCTTTGTTCTGTAATTATAAAACATCACATTACAATTTTTGCCCTTTGTGGCACTTGTAATTTAGCAAAATGGCAAAATTCACTAAATTAGAGAAGTGTCATGTCTTTTGTGGATGTGTTTGCCTGTAGCATCATGTATCAGTTAACTCACTGCCTCAGCTCAGTTTCCAAGACAATCATATCAGGTGCTGATAACACATTTCTAATAGACAGCCCTGTAGGAGGCTCTTCATACAATTTCAGATACTGTTAGGGTTCCTTTACTTCACCAGAGAATAGTTGCATCAGGATCTGTGGAAAATGTTACAGAGAGAAATGTCAGTCTTTCCTCGAGGACCCACTGATTCACATCAGGGCTCATTTTTTATTTAGGGGAACCTGTCACAGTGGCTGGGTGACAGTGCACTGCTTGGCAAATTAGGTCAGAAATATTCATATTTATTGTCGGTGATCCCTCAGAATCAGAGCAGTTTGAGAAGTGTTTTTATGAGCTGTGGGATTATTAGCCCCTGTGATCCAAAATGAATTGGTAGGTCTGAGTCTCCATCAAAAGATAAAGCCCTAAAAATGCTACATCATTCATTTGCATTGGTCTTGATAGGGACATTTACTTGTACTGTTAATGGCTGGGGAGAAGGAGAATAGCTGACATCAGACATCAGGATCCTCATTTACTGCCACTGATACCCTGCAGTTATTTCTCTAGTCAGTCATTTGCAAGATAGATATTTATTTATTGGAACAATGGTCATAAATTGGACAGAAATTTAAATACCCCATTAATAGTAGCAATGATACAGAATGTACTTTAGTCTGAACAGCACAGATTTCACTCAGTATTGTTCTAAAACAGTTCATTCATCATATTTTGACAGCTATGTTGTGGTTAGGCAGAGATTAGACTGCAGGATATGAGCCTGATAATGGCTTCACCCGACAGATGTGGGGCATCCTGATCCAAAATGAGTGTCTGTCCCGCCAGACACTCATTTTGTTTTAACCTGTGTGGAGTGTCATAGTGGAAGACGATCAGCGCAGCGGTTGGGACGCCTCTTGACATCCTGACAAAAAGACTTGTGTGTCGGGATTTTTTTTCTCCTCTCATCTGGTTTAACAACTTCCGTGATGTTGTATTTAATCTCAGTGAAGCGGCAGTTGTGAAAGACGGCAGGAGATGATTGGCCGGTGGTGCAACGTGTAGTCTGCCATGACTCTCGGCCAAGTCACGGCAAGAATTTATGACTCTCTCGCTAATCTGACACCATGAGCACTGACTAAATTCTACTCTTGTAAAGGGAGGCATACTACATCTAACATCACACGGCTGGATTCTCTCTGCTTTCCTTCCTTTGAATCAACATTTTGCAAAAAGGAATAATTAAATCGTTTTCCATCAATTTTTTTTTTTTAACTGAATGGTTACTAATGGAAAAAGATCAGAGTGTCACCACTCACCTTCTTTCAAAACAAACAACAGATACAGGTGGAGTCATCTCCAAAAAGCTTCCAAAGTGATTTAAGGCTGGGTGTGACTCTGGTCTCATCATGCCAGCTACTGTAGCGCCCCTCAATTTCTCCTGGTGTGTTTGTTGTTGTTCAAATTGACTTCTCTCTCAGTTCTCTCTCTTTTTCTCTGCACTTGAGCTAAACTCCAAATTGGCAGCTGCCAGGACTGCACTCGGATTTTCAGTCTTGTTCAGACGTCCTGTAGACAATTTAATTCTTCAAAAGGCCAGCCAGACATCAAAAATGTTTAAGAAATGTTGTCATGGGTTGGAGTTCAAAAATTCATCCTCATCACAATTTAGGATCGGCTAATCCTGTTTTACATTATAGCCAAGTGTCTTAGACCTGCTCCTTCTAGTGTGGAGAAACCATTAGTCTATTTAGGCTTAAATTATTAAGTGCTACTTAAGATTATTACATTTTAATACTCTCAAAAATCAAAAAAGGAGAAAAAAACATAACCAGAAAAGATGGAGATGGATGTTTTATGGCTCAGTTTCATCCCACCTGACTATAATATCATGTGTTGCCTCATTGTCATCGCCATTTCCCCAGTGTCCCTCATAGTATCTGCCGTATTATGATCCTGGAAGCCTTTTAGACCTCTCTCAAGGTCAGGGGGGGATTGTGAAAAACATTGGTTAAGCAGGGTTTGGGGAGGAGGGAGGAGGGCTTTTTGAGAGCTTTTCCGTGTTCTTTTTGAGGTTTTTTTTTTTTAATTGTTTGGGTCCAAAGCTGGCTCCTCAGCTGGAGCTCGTCTGTGGGGCTTTGCTTAGTCACTCCCACCTAATGGAGAACATCTGCTGCCATGCTTTTTACTACTCACAGCAGAGATATGTGTGTCTGTACAAAGGGGGGGTGAGAGGGGTTACTGAAGGGAGGAATTAACGGGATTGAGCAAACTGCAGTTAAGAAATTAAAGCAGCCTTATGGTGTGCGGTGTCATCTGTCGGCTATGGAACCCCTTTTTAGCCCAGTGCATCGTTGATATAATCTTTGCCAAACTGTTCCACTTACTTTATATTAGACTGGACTGGTTCTTCTGAAGGTGAGGCAAAAATTTGCTTCATCTTGCTGGCACAGTGTTTTTGTAGTCCACAGCCAATGTAATCAGCCCATTAGCGGCAGTAAATGCACGTTTGTCTGCGTCCACTCACGTCTTTTCATCGCCCCTAAAACTCACTTTGCCTGCATTGTGAAGACATTTTAAGTTGGATTATATGAAACCATTCAGGCGCTGCTGTAGTGCTGGTGTGGTGTTGTATGATGGACATTGCTTTTTTGATACCGCTCCAGCTTTATATCAGTGTGTGTGCATATAGATATTGATCCATGGATTTGATGTAAGTGGATGTCTTGCATCCTTCTACCTTTTTTCATCATGCAGATACTTTTGATGGAAGCTTTTTGGATGGATGGTTTAAATAATACATAACTAACCCACTTAAACCCACTATTGATAACAAGTATATGATCAGCAGGTAGAGTGATTCAACCATTAACTGCAGGTTGTCGACCACACTATGAAGTTGTTGTATTTCCTTGTATTATATCCTAATTATAAGGAAGCCTTTGATGTTGCACTATGAAGGCTTACATGTAAGAGTATAAGAGAACACATGTAAGACATTTCCCCCATATCAGTGATTTCTGACACATAACTCCCATTAATGTCTTTTGAAGGTTCTTGTTTCTCTCCTGTTGTGTCAGTCTAGCTTTACTGTGTTTCACCGATATCTCCAATAATGTGTTCATCTGCGGAGTTGTATTGTTAACGATGTCAGTTAGATCTCACAGCTGACAGTTGGTCGTGCTGCAAGTGCTCCCAGAAATATTAATATTATTATCTTTTCTTGCCCCAACAGATTTTTCTGTAGTCTGGTCCAGGGCATCTGCTGCAGTCATGTTTAGGAACAGCTTGAAGATGTTGCTGACGGGAGGGAAGGCCAACCGCAAGAGTCGCAGCAGTGGTGAGTGTGTCTTGTGATGCCAGCCACAAACAATGACGCATCTGCCTGTCAGCACACAGAAGGTGGTCACTTGTTCTGTCGGTGTATTTTAGGAAGCAGGAACCGGCAGCTCAGAAGATAAACTGTATTTTGGTTCCTAAGGAGTAACTTGTGACCTCTGAAGACCCCTTGAAACCTGTTTTCTTCTTAAAAAAAGATCCACACCAACTCAATATTTCGGCTGCTCAAGTAACTTTACTTCCTGTTGTGAGAACCTAACACCAGTTTTCCACTGGTGCTTCAAACACGCTCTGGTCAGGCAATGTCATAGTGTGTCACTGTGAGGAGTTTTGTATCCATTATACATTTGCAGCAGCTGATTTCTGAGCCGCCCTTCATTCTTTAGCCTTGCTTGGAAACACGGCGATGATCCGACAGTTTCCAGCTCAACCAAGCTTTACCTCAGTTCAGCAGTGTTGTAGCTCCTGTTTGATGTTGGTTACACTTTTGTTTTGTCGCTGGAGGTTTGAGGTTTGACTCTCACTGTTAAATGATCGCTTTCCTTTGCGGTGCCATCAGAGCTGTTCTAAAAGCACAGCGTTAAACTACTTGTACAGCAAACTCAATAGTTCCTGCGGTTGTTTTCACAGTAAAAGCTTCACACTAGAGAACCACTTTTCGCAGGATGGGTGAACCTCAAACCTCCGAACAGATCAAGTTTTCAAGGTCAAGTCCTACATTGTTGTTCTCGTTGTAAAACATGGTTTTACCACACGTACTAGGGTGTAGATATCTGGCCTAAAGCACCGGGAATCTGCAGTCTTTTACAAATTGTATTTACAGACGTCTTGAATATTTTATCTATCCATTAGCATTGTTAGATTTGTAGTTTTTGTCAGGATATAAACCAAAGTGTGATTGTTGCAACAGTGCCTGAGGCTGTCGGCTCAATGGGCCAGTGTTTTGTTGTTTTATTTGGTTAATCAGTCCGTCCATTTTCTGCTACTTATTTGGGTCTGTGTCATGGTAATTAATTGATTGTATTACTAGGGATTTTAGTCATATACAGCTGGGAATTACAGCACATATATTTGATATAAATATCAATAAATTCATGTACTTGATGAATAATTGTAGGCTTTTATATCCCTACTAGCTTTCTGTCCCTACAGTTTGACCAGTATGATCAATTATTAAATTTAATTTTGTGTGGTATTAAAAGGCCTTAAAAAGTCTCAGCTTTAGTTTTGTGAACACCGCACAAACCCTGCGTGCAGACTTCTCATCATTCACCGCTACACATTGCAGACAGTTAAATCAAAGCCAATTCTCTGTGTGTTTCACAGATCAGCCCACACATCCCTTTTCCCCTCAGTCAGGTGAAACGACTATTAAAACGCAGTAGCCATGTTACTCCAAAGTCCTTGGTAAAGCCACATGAAACCTTTTGTTCCTGCACATTACGCATTACTGTCACTCAATTCCTATAAAGCTCTGACTCAGACGAGCGCGGTCTTTGATGTGGTAGATAATCCTAGCCAAAAGCAACACTTGGGAGAGCTTGGAGCGTTCATTTTGTAACAGTACAGTCACTCTTATTGGAATCTAATAAGTTTTGGGTTATTGCCAAGGCAATGCAACAACCTCCTCTCTCTTAACTGTCTCCCCAGGATATGGTCTTTATTATGGTATGAAAATTTGCCTTCTAAGGGCTTTCGTCCAGCCAAAAACTTGATTTGCACAGAATACATTTTTATAAAGGCTGAAATATCCCACAGTTTCTTATGTCACCGTCTCTTCTCATGACTCCACTACTTCAGTGAATGTGTTTTTGGGAGGATGAGCTGTGGTGTACTGATACAACGAAATGAACCAAATATCCCAGTAAATGTTTGATTATCATTTATCATCATTTGAAAAGATGTTTTGCATGAAATTCAGTGTGTGTCACTTTACTGGTTGTCATATCATGGCATTTAATGGCTTGGCTTGTGTTATGTAATCAATTCTCTCTAGACTTCAGGAGGCCAGGCTTCATTTTAGGGCGAAAACATCCCTCATTTGACATTTGTCTTTGTGGTTGTTATCAATCTTTCTCAATTTAAAGCCCATTTTCCTCCTCATGGAGAACAGGTCATCTACAATGGTCTTGTTATCTAACAACTGCTGACTATTTCCAAGGATGCTCATGAGCTGGTCAGACCCAGAGCCTTGCTGAATAAAACTTGATGCTCTAAAGCTTTCAATTTTTTATTCTGAAATCACACAGCTGGCATGTACTTCATAAACCTTTGGGCGAATTATGACAAAAAGATGTTCTAAATGTGTTCAACTGGGGCTGCAATAATCAAAACGACACTCTTAGATGCTGTCTTGACTGCTTCAGAAGTAATTCATATATATACAGTATACACACAGCGTGTCTTTTGATTCAGTCACTTATGTTGTGATGTCCTTCACTGCAAGGTTTCTAAGCTGAGTTGAATTTGCAGCCAACCAAGCCTACCTCCTCTCTGCCGTCACTGTGTTTATGTATTTATATGTGAAGTGGAGAGGTGACCAAGCAGCAGTGCGTGACTGGAGTACCCTCCAGTGTTTTCATATCTGTTGCTGTCACTTTGCAGGGAATCCACTCCTCCCAGCAGGCACGTGCTGATCTTACAATCTGACTCCTCCACTGAAACATCTGTATCCCACAGTTTCATCCAGTTTATAGGCCATATGTGCACGCTTGAATAGACAGAAACGCACAGACGCTGCCACCACTGCCACTTTTAACCATTATTTAAAATCATAATTTACACTCATTAAAGCATTTAGGAGGCTGAGGCTCAGGAACACTGTATATGTTGTCTCTTAACTGCTGTCCCAGCTTTCCAAGGACATTTAGAGGACTGGTTTTAACAACCCTGACTTATCAGCTCATCACAGACAGGGAGCGCTAGAAATCCACATCCCTCTCCTGCTACTGTGGGAGGAGCGCTGGGCTCAAAGAGAGGACTTGTCACTCTTTAAAGCCTGCCCCCTATATGCAGATATACTGGCTGCCTAAATTGGTCTTTGGTTCAAAATGCGAGATAGTGAGATTAGATGATCGTCCTCTGTGTTTGAAGCCGTTTCAAGTGCGTTTCTGGCTCTAGGAATGCCAGAGCTCTGAAGGGGAATACACCCGCTAATCTGAAGACAACTGATAAGCCAGCTCTCCCTTGATCTGCACCGGAGAAATTGTGTGAGCCAAGTTGCTAAGCTGGTGAATGATGTTTTTTAAATTGAATAACACAGATTAGTTGCTCTGATTGTGATGATTCTGAGTTGTATAAATCTCTATTGCGACACATTCAGGGAATAGGGCGTTATCTCTCTGGAAACTATATTATGTAGCCTGCTCTGTCCTTTCTCTTATATTTAAGAACAGAACATAGTAATAGGCTAATAATAGGCTATTAAGACATTGCTCCACTGTTTTGTCCCATGTGACACATTCTTACACCTTCAGTTTGGTTCATATAGTCTCAACGGAGGGAAAAACAACAAACCAAGCACTGTCAAACCTTAAGTCATATGGGCTGACAGCTCATTAATTGGACAATTTCTAGCAACTGTCATCCTTCATCATCATCGCTACATGGATCCACATGGGGTCATTTTACTGATCCTTATGTTTTACTATCATGATCATCACTAGTTGAGTCAGTCTGTAACTTGCTGCCATTTCTCTCAGCCCATCCACTCTGTGATTAATCGGGCGCTTTTCAAGATCTGAGGGGGAATGTTTACTTGAGAGCACGTATAATCTCACACCCTGAGATCTCGGCTGTTTAAACAAAAAGGAAAATGTCTTGCAGTTATAGTAGCGGCAGTGTTTAGATATCAGATACGCTCTGAGTTTTCCCGCCAAGACACGGATCAGACTTCAACCAGTGAGTGAATGTAAGGCTTTCTTTGTGACAGAGCGGCCCAGTGCTACTGTTGCCTGCGGCAGTTTCGTGCCGTAGTTGGTTCACCCGTCTGGAGAACCAAAATGTGATTGAGAAGGAAAATGTCCCCTCATGGTCTCAGATATTACACTGTGCTGTAGATTTTCAAGCTGGAAAGTGTAGGGGGTGTTTATTTCATTTTTGTGGTGTTATGGGTACAATTCTGACTGCCATCTCCTTCTTGTTCCCATCAGTGTGACTAGACTTGGAACAAAGTCAACTGGCTGACACTGCAATTACAGTTTATGGCATTGCCTGATTGGAAAATTAGAAATGAGGTTGAAAGATTGGGGGTGCCTGGACAGGGAGCTGTTGCATGACTAATAAGCACTGAGAGAGATGGCATGACAGGTGAGCAGGCCAGATGTAGTTTATGCACATCTGCACAGGCTCACAAAAGGAGTTGAAATTAATTTAGTTTAAAAGCTTTGCTCACCTGAAAGTGGAGTAAAATACGCCAGTGCAGCATCATGTACAGTTTACTGCACCTCATGTTTTATTTACATCCTCTGGTGCTCACAAAGAAGTCATGAAAAAAAATGACTGATCATAAACATTATTAATCCAGACTGCAACTGGACCTCATATGTCATAAATAGGGACAAAGAGAGGCGTCTTGATAATATGGGACTCTGTTGTCGCTGCATTTCACTCATTTTTATTTGGGGATCTGATAAAATACAGATTAGGGCCCACTTTCCTCACACCAGCGTTGGCTCCTTTTCATTTTTTGGATGGATCAGGAAAATCCACGACCCAATCGAACAGAACAGGTAAATTCACCGGAGTTCGATTGAACCAAACCAAAGATGTTAGGTTTGAAAGTAACTTAGGTCTATGTACAGTATAATCTGTTTGATATGAAGCATGCACATACTGTAGCTACCACAATGTGTACTTGTGTATGTTCAACGAGATGCAATCCACTGGATTCTCTTTTCAAGTTGTTCAGTTGTTTTTACAGAGGATGCTAGCTGTGTAAAGCATTCACTAAGGAACTGATGCACTAACTTCACACACCTTTTTTTTTCATTTTAAGTAAAAGGTAAAAAGCCCTGCTGAAAACCCACACAGGCAGGTCCTCTCCCTTTCTGCCTGGGTTTTCTCCGGGCGCTCAGGCTTCCTTTTTCAGTCCAGAGAAATGCAGATTAGGTTAATTGGCAACTCTAAATTGCCCGTAGGTGCGAATGTGAGTGTGAATTGTCGTCAGTCTCTATTTGTCAGCTCTGTGATTGACTGGCAACCTGTCCAGGGTATATACTTGCCTCTTGTGCAATATCAGCTGGGATCGGCTCCAGGTTGCTGTAACCATCCACAGGATATAGCAGGTATAGCTAATGACTGGATGGTAAAAAGGCCTGTTTTCAGAAATGTCAGTATACCCATGAACACAACCCTTTTTAATAACGACAGCACAGCCACGCTCCTCCCTTCAGTCAGATGTGGAGCGTTCCAGTAACATGACAAGTCTGAAGGCAGCAGGTGCCTGACAGGAATCAAACCGGTCCCCCTAATCAAGGCACTCTAATTGATGGCTTATTTTCCATGGTGGTGGAGAAATCTAATTAGAGATCATCAGATCAGCAAACATGCTTCCAGTTTTTAGGCACGAGGAGAGACACAACAGCCTGGCAAAACGCAGGGTAAACGTAATTACTGTCAATCTTAAACTGCAGAGAAGCACACCTGTAGTGGAAATTCAAGTAAAGTCAAATAATAACAACTTTGACTTTTGGATACCTCTTGCAAGTAGACACAGCATGTGGACCTATATTAAGCCTACACTTATTACTTACTACTTACATTACTTGTTTTTTTTTTTACATCAGTAGAATCAGTATATGTTTGTCAATGTATCTGTTGATCTGAACGAGCGTGAACTCCCCTGCTGCACTCCAGTATTTTCAAATGAGTGAATTAATGGTGTGCTTAAATAACAGTTAGATACAAGATGAAATGTTTGCACCATTTGTAGGCGTGACATTTTTAATTAATTCTTTGCTTTCATTACTTAGATTTGAATAATTCTATGGGTTGGTCTGCCACCCACACCTTGTTTCTATATAGAGAATGGAAAATCAAGTGTAACATCAGTAATTATTTTGCACTTATACAAGCAGCAATTCCAAAACTTTCTATGGTTAAAAGGATAAATGCACAATCCTTTGTTCTCACATTGTATCTGGTGATTTTCCAATAAGCTTTTAACTGGTTTTAGCCCATATATTGTGAATAAACTGGAAGGTACGGACCTGAAAATATAAAACATGGTTTATTTCAGTTAATTGAAAGCTAAACATGTAGTTGATATGTTTTTAGTTTAATTCCTTTAAAAAATAATTAGCCACTCATTAAAACTACTTTTAGCTCCCTGGTCTATGTAAAATCTAATATTGTGTTAATTAATTCATGAGAAATTGCTCAGTAGTAAGAATCAACAGTTATATCCAGATGTAATTAGTGGGCTATTGCGTACCACACTTGCACCCGTCATTTATTTTAATTTCATGTTTGCTTATGTACCTCTGAATCATGTTATCTGTTCTGCAGTCAGTGCGCTTTAAGATCTAATAAATGCAATGGAAATGCATGTATATGCAGATGTTGCATATTTACATATATATTGCTACTTACAATACTTGCAAAGCAGGCGCTGGAATATCCAGTGAACAGAAGTTGCTGCTTTTAGTGTGTGGAAATTAATCATTCCACCTATCAGATAGATGTAAGAGGCTACAGGAGGAGCAGCAGCTTAACGTGAGCCGAGTCTGGCTGATCTCCACAGAGCGACAGATTGGTACCTACTGCTCCACAGAGCGCCCCTTCCTTCCTGTATTAATGAACCCAGGGAAAAAATGAATGGAGGGATCTCAGTGGACCAGGTTTTGATAACATGCATGTACACTGTTCTCCCACAGAGTGATATTATATTTAGCCCTTCATTTGCCCCATTCTTTTACAGATTACAAAAATGTTAGTCTGAATTGAGTCAAGCTCTATGTTTGGGCTACAATAATTATTTTCATCGTTCATCAATTGTTGATTGATGTTTATGTTTGTTTGTTTGTGATCAGGATTATGTAAAAATCTCCTGGACTAAATTTCTTGGAATTTACTAGATGGCAGTAACATGGGCCAAGGAGGAACCCTCTATTGTTCTTGATTCATCCTTTGGTCTCAAAAACTGTGCGAAGATTTGTGAAAAATACCCATAAAATATCCCAGAGCCCAGAATGGTGTCTTCAAATGCCTTTTGTGTGACCAAAGTTCATATAAAGATAATAATAATTATGTAAAACAGGAGAAAGCAACAAATCCTCATAATGGAGAGTCTGTTGTGGAGTTTTTACTTTAATGACTAAGCTTTTTTTTTATAAATGGGTGTAAATTCTGCTTTTGTAGAGTGTAGATTCACATTAAAACAAACTTTTTATTTCACAGTAACATTACTTCTGAAATCTCTATATGTCTTAATTCCCCTTTTAAACGTGAACATTAAGATGACGTGTGTACACAGGCTGTAGACGGCAAAGCAGACAATGAATCCGTAAATCAATATGGTGCACAGCTGTCGAGAGCAGCTTTGACCTTTGGTTTCTAAGGACAACAGCCTGATGTCTACCACGTCCTCGAGCTTCACTGCAACATGTCATTTAGCTTTTTTCCTTCAGCTGTTGACATTTACTTCTGAGGTGCCTTTATGCGGTGGTGACTAAGCAACTACACAACACCGGATACTGTCTGCCAGAGTAAAGTTGCTGTATCAAGACTGTTCCAGCCATGAGATGTCTTCATATGTTGATATATGCATGGTTGTAATCTGTTTTCTTCATCAGCGCGTGAGAGATAAAGTTTCAAAAGAACGGACAAAAACAGCTTGTTCTCAGCTCATCAGTGGGTCACATCCCCCTGAGAATTGTCTTGTATATTTTCCTCTTTTCTCTAGAAAGCTCATTACCATTTATAAAGTCTGTTAGACAACTCATTGTGAAGTTCTGCAAAGGTTTCATGGGTGGTGACATGAAGGGCCATCTGTAGGAAGACCTCATCAGTTTCTTCCTCGGGACCCCATCAGCCTTCTACCGAAACAATAAAGGACAGGAGAAGTTGCTCCTGGCGTAGGGTCACGCACAATAAAAACAGTGTTGATCAGATGGGCAACACATCTCCGAAGCTGGCAACCTCATCAGGGGGCACCTGTGGCCTTGTCACCCGGCAACCATGGTAACAAAGCCACAGCAAAACGAAAGTGTGCTGAAGGTCAAAGACGACTCAGACAAGAGGGCTGGGGGCTGAGAGACGACGGGTCTGAAGTGTCACCAGTGGCACTCTCCTATCTCATGGAGAGTGGGAGGCACTTATGGGCCCATCATTATGGTTCAGTGGCACTACTTGATGCACATACCGCTTGGCTCACGGACACCCATGTGCCTCGACCGAATTACCTCCTTTAAGTCCTTCAGGCTGAGGAACGTGATAGCCTCAAATCTTCTCTCCAATGCTTTCTGAGAGTCTTGGTTAGGGCAGGGTGATGTAGGTGAAATCAATATCATATTGAGAGAGTAACTTGACTCTATGTCTACTTCTTTGGGTTTACATGAGGATTATATGTGTAGTCACTTCATTATACTTCAAATTGATTTTGCATCATAGTCTTCATTGCAACAGTGTTTCTTTGGCTTTTTTCCAAAGAAAACTGAGCAATTCAGTCCTCTATACATCTCATTCACACACCTGGTACTCCACACCCTCATAGCGCAAAGCATGCTCGTGCCATCAAGACAATAATAGAAATCAACATTTTCTAGTTTGGAGAGTGATTTATTTTCTTTATTCTTCCTGACCACTAGAGATAAAATATATACACCCATAGCTGCACATGTCACTCTGGTTTAGATCAAATCAAAAAGAAATCAACAGAGTGAAACCAATAGTAGTTGGGTTTTAGTTATGTGTGAGTCAAAGGCAAACAGTTATCCTCTCAGTATGGAGAGCTACATTGATTATTACTGAGATGCAGGTCTGAAAACATGGCTGAAGAGTGCATGATTTCAAGTATTTTAAGTTTCCCTTGTTCTGAAATGATTAGTCAGTAGTTGATAATTTGTTTTTTAGGATCATTTGTTGAAGAGTTGTTGAGGAATAAGTAATTTTTGCATCTCTAAAATGCCAGAAGTTGTTTCTTCTTTGTTATATATAATTGTAAATTGCTTATTTGTGGGTTCTAAACTAATGAGTGGAAAAACCATTTCAAGACATTACTTTGGCGTCTGGCAACTTGTGTTTGACGTTTTATTGACTAAATTAGCAACACCTGTGCTTTTCCTGCTATGACAAGTCATTTATTTATGTTTTTCCTTTGATTAGTCCCGTATGTACGATGTTCGGTACGTTGAAGAAAGCTTTAAAGACAGTGTACAGTTATTTCAGCTGCTGAATAAAAACCACAGTACTGCCAAGTGCATTCTTTGCTGTAATAGCTGATACTCAACTGCTGCCAATGGTACTCAGCTGCACATTGTTCCTTTTGTATCCCCATCGTCACAATAATCATAGTGAAGCACATCCTCTTATGCTTTTTTTTGCCATAGTACACTTTAATGTGTAAAGAATCTAGTCTCAGTTTGTCATACAATCAGTCTGCCTTCTGTATTCAGCAGTTCTGGTCTGATTGCCATCATAAATCTCTATTAAAGGCCTGATGCATGTCCAAAATCTGTACAGTACATGTAAGCCGCAAGTCTGCCCACAGTAGGGTCTCGAATACCCCACTGGCAATGTTAGTGCCAGTGGTTTGATGGCTGTTCTCACAATGTTCCGAGTAATTTCACTTTCTTTGTAGAAACACAGTGACATTTAAATGGAGACCAGCGCAGGAGTCCGTGACTGTCTCCCCCATGCAGCTCTTTTGTAAAAGGGAACTGTGCATTCCAGTTCTAGCGGTAGGGAGTGGGAGGCGTGATGCGTGGGTAAAGAAGCGTTGGTCTAACCTCTCCTCCACTCTCTGATCACAACGTCAATAGTGGGAAGTCTCACTCCTGTTCACTCTGTCTCGATGTGACCGTTTTCCTTCCCTTACCTCTTGCTCTACTCTCTTTCCTTCCATCCCTCTATGGCCTTTTCCTCTTCTCCGTTTCCTTACAGGAAGTGTCTGTATGGTCTTTCACACTGGCTCTGGTTAGGAAGTTGTAAAACAAATGAGTCTTTGATCGTAATGTGAACGTGTTTGTTGCGTCCATCTGATCATTTATGCAGGATCTGTGTCAACTCTCTACTCTGTGTTAATGTCGACAGCTTGATTAAAGAGACGTGTTTCACGGCTGAAGTGTGACTGATATTTAGCAGTTAGTGTTACTGTGACCTAGATATGGTGTCCTTTCTTAGGTGGCAACTGAGTGGGGATAAGTTGGCAGTGCGTTATGGTCATTAAAAGTGATAGGCCTTGAACACGTGGACGCTGGTGAGACTGTTCATGCTTGTATATGCTGCATTTAGAGTAATAGCTCAACTTGTTTCTATAAATTGCTGTGAACCGTGTCTCACTGGAGCAGGACACATAACTTTTAGATGTTTCTGAACATAAAACCTGAGTATTTCTAATTTGGTAACACTGAAACACTGAGTCTCATCTTTGTTGTTTATTTTTGGCTGATCACTTTAGAATGCAACAACTATTTTCATTATCAGTTAATCGTTTACCGGATCACCAGTTGTATAAAATGCTTAAAAATATCCATGGTATTTTACATGGTGAAGTTCAAGTGTACACCAAGTAGCTCCCGTTAAAAGGATTTGAATTGCTGTGACATTTGAAACGCGCGTCTTTTCCTCAGACTTCTGATAAATATGGAGATTCGCCATGTTAAATACCAGTAATCCATATTACAAACACACCTGACATACCACACCTGTTGCCACACAAATTGCCATCAGTCAAATGGTAGTGAAAAATACACTTCATATTAAGCATATACACAGAATAATGTACCTAGTTTACACATATACAAAATGTACACAAAGAAAATGAAATGACTTAAAATGATAAACTTTCTGTTATGATCCTTTTTAGCTTTATGTCACAATGGGCAGTGTTGTATTTTCTGAATCTGATTGTAAAGGAAACTAAGAGGAAAAATCCAGGAACAAACCAGCCAGAGCCTGACAATTAATGTTGGTGTAAAAATTAATTACTAAAACTAAATACAAGCTCAGAAGCACTCAAAGCACAATACTTTGTTCCTTTGACCTCATTCACATCTATTAACGTTACTTAATCTATCTAGGTAATAACCTTTGTGCTTTCATATATATGTTGGTTCTTTGTAGTAACCTTATGCTGTGAAGAAATATTTACCAATGTTGGTGAAATGATGCTAAATGTGCACATTGAGTGTGTTTAGGGCTCTATGTAAGGGACGCATTGGTGATGTTACAGTGGACTAGGGTAGTGTAGTACAGCAGATCAAGTGCCATGATCTCATTTATTCGGGTAAGACTTCAGCTCCAATCCTGAGGAGATTTTGGAGGTGTGTATTTAAGCATCTCTGCACATCATCATCAGCTGCCCCCTCTCTGCAAGCTCTAATATGCCTTTAGAGCTTATTTACACTTTGCAATCACCACTTCTGCGATTTGGAAATTGCCCTCTTTTGAATTTTGATATAAAAACAATTAATGGTTGAGCCCTTTGTATAAGTGGGAGCAGAGAGAACAATCGCTCATGGAGATCACTGGCTTTGAAAGAGTTAAGGAATTCTGCCCTGGCTGAAAGGAGAGAGAGAGAGAGGGAGGACGAGGGAGAGTTATTGCTGCCAGAGAGCGAGGGGAGGAGGAGGAGGAGGAGGAGGTGGAGGAGGTGGAGGTGGAGGAGGGTAAGAGTGAGAGCGAGAGAGAGTTGCCTGTCTGCCTGTGTTTGAGTGTGTGTGTGTGTGTGTGTGTGTGTGTGTGTGTGTGTGTGTGCGTGCATGCGCGGCTCAGTGAGTGTATGCGTACTGACACCTGGCGCTCGCCCTCCCTCGCTGCTCACATTGTGGAGAGCTCTCTGCCTGTCTGGGCCATTCTTTACCTCTCTCTCTCTCTCTCTCTCTCTCTCTCTCTTTCTCTCTCTTTCCCCCTCTATTCCCTCCCTCTATCTTTTGTCCTCTTCTCTCTGCCTTTTTTCCCGGCGTTGTTTTTTTCCTCTCTGTGCCCCTACAATCTCCTCCTTTTGTGTAGGATCTCCCTTACTATGGTGCAGGAATTTTATTGCCTGGGCAGACGAGGCGCACGACTGACAAAGGTGAGCCGGAGGAATCGGGGCGGGAGGATGGATGGATGGATGGGTGGATGGGTTGTACGGATGTGGAAATCAGTTGCGAGCGTGGGGAGTGGTGGAAACTGGCTTTGAGGGGAGCCTCTATCCATCAAGGTTCAGCAGTTAATTGTTTCTCAGGATTTTTGGTTTCACAGTGCAAGTCTGAACAGCTCTTGATTTCAAAAAGGCAGCGTGTAGGCGTCTCCGTGTGTATTTTTAGAGGTGAAGGGTTCAAGTATAGGATTTAAGAGAAGGGTTGAGTGTCTGTTTTTTGAATGGTGTCAGCAGCATGTGTCAAACCCTTTCTCCGTCTGGTTTGTTTGCTCTGTTGTGGCTGCTTTAGCTTGGTGTCACCTTGACCCAGGTAGTGGACTCTCACAGCAATCAGTGTCTTGTCGGCATCCTGCCACACCTCAAGCATGGACACTCTGTGTTTGTGTGTGTGTGTGTGTGTGTGTGTGTTACTGTGGATCGATTCTGAAAATAAATAATAGACTGAGCGAACTAGAAGCTGTGGTTTCTGTCAGATGGTGAATCGAAGAGAAGATGGTGTGAGAGACAGAAAGGAAGATTGATCATGTCCTAGAGGTGATTCACTGGATTCTTCACGTAATATCTCTCCCTCTTTATGTATTCAAGTTTGATAATAACACCAAGTATCTCTGCTTGCTGCTGTTGATTGGTTTCCACAGTATTATGTCACCTCTCTCAGTCTCTCCCCCCTACTTCACCTCTCTGGGGCTGTGCATCAAACCAAAAGCAAAATGTGTCACACGGATACCAAAACCTGTCCAATACGTCAAATACTGACAGTTGACTTTGAATGCGTGGTCAGATTTGTTGATCAAATCAGATTTGAATCAGAATTTTAGCCCATTTATTTTACATGGCTGCTTGTGTATCAGAAAAGTAGTTTTGGTTTCACTACTGAAACTCAGGTATTGTATTTGAGGTACAGGAAATACATTTCAATCAATACCCAGATTTACAAAGAAGGTAACATGTTTTGTCACATTTTTAGTCTTATTTTCTTTTCTTTCATGAGCTATTTCCCAATTTAAGTCATAATTTTATAAGGGTTTTTCTAATTTTGCCATTGTTTTTGTTGCAATAAGATCGTACTTAGTGAGTTTATTGCTGAAGACACAGTGGTGCAGCTACAAAACATCGGAAACACGAGTAGTGAGACATTCAGACAGGTTGTAAATGAGCCAAAGGTTTATCCAAGTTAAAGTTCTCAAAATTACTGTATTTAAACGTAAAACTAAAAATGAGCACAGTTTAAATGCTGTTTATCCTGATTTCAGTGGACATGGAAGTAGACATGTAGGGCTGCAACTTAAGATTAATGTAATTGTAATAATGATTAATTATTGGCTGATTATTTTCTTGATGAATTAAAAGAAACATTTGGTCTATAAAATATCAGAAAATAGAAACTAGTTATAGTGCCCATCACATTTTTACTGAAGTCCACCGTGACTTCCTAGAATTTCTTGTTTTGTCCAAACAACAATCCAAAATCCAATTTACTCACATGAGACGAAGCAAAGCAGCAAACTGAGAAGTTAAACCGAAGGGATGTTTGCTTCAAAAATGTCCTAAAAGTGTTTGTTACCATTTAATTTTCGCCTCATCGCTTAATGGACTAATCATTTCAGCTCTACGGTGATGGAAGTTTACACCGTACAGTTTTGGTAATAATTTAACCTCCCTCCCTAACTGCTGATCGTTTAAACAATCATCTTGCTCATGAAATATGTGGCCTTTGCTGTGTGATTTAGCACCAAAACCCATTTTCCCTGAAGCTTGATGAGCCTATTATTATATTTCATAAAACTGAAATAATTTCTTGTGACATTGGTGGAGGCGCTCTTTCTTTCAGGCGAGGCGGGGTGCCTCCATTATAAATCGCTGCAGAAACCCTGCAGAGACGCTCTTAAATGTCATAACTATGTGTATTTATTTAGTGACTGCCCTGCTGTTGTGGTTTGGATAACATTAGAGACCTGTTTCGCTAATAAAAATCAGCTATCTTTTGATATTGCACTGAGCATTTTCTAAAGATACCAGGCCTGCTCACTAGTCATCTACTTCCTCTGTCACTCTCTCCCCCTCACTCTGTCATCACTTCACTTACTGTAACTTTCTCTTTCTTTCTCGCACACTCTGTTACTCTCCCTCCCACCCACTCAGATATTTCTGGAGAACAAAAGGAGAGAGAAGAGAGGGAGATGAAACAGTAGAGCAGGGAAGGCTCAATGTACCAGCACTGCGTAGGCTAATGAGTCTTCACCACTCCATCCCCTCTCTTCCTCCCATCCTCCTCTTTTTCCTCAAGACCTTCTGTCTCTATCTAACCACATCATCTCATAACCAAACATGTCCACCTTACTCCTTTCAGGTTCTCCCTCCTTAGAGTCATTTCCCTCCTCGTCTTTGTCTTCTCCATTCATCGCTGCTTCTGTTCCTCCTCTTTCATATCTTTTCATCAATCCCTATGCTCCAGCATTTTCATCACAGCTTCTTTTTACGTTCCTCCTTTCTTTTAATTCCCTCTGGAATGGCTATTTTCTGACACCCACTCATTCCACTCATTCATCATCATTCATTTATTCTCGTTATTACAGGTGCTAACCTCCTGCCATCCCTGGTCCTCGCTCAGTTTTTCAAACTGTGTGTTCGTTTTGGTCCAAAGACCTTAATCCATTCATTGATATTTTTTTAGTAATTAATTCATTACTTCCTAGCATACCACACATATATAGACCCCAAATCCTCCATACACAAAACAGCCGAAAGGATTGTGCATTTGGCCGTGAGAAATATGAAATAACATGGTGGTGGCCCATTTAAATTTTTGATGCCATGCAGGACTTATCAGCCCCCCCCCACCCTCTGCAGCGGCATCCTGTTGTTTTTGCCAGTCGGGAAACTGGGCTTTCATTGTGCCTCTTGATGTGGATGGGCTCATTATTGCTGCTCAACGCTGTGTGCCTTTGAATAGCAGGAAGTGCCCTTGCTAGCTGAGCATACTGAGAGATATTGTGTTGCTTTGCACTGCATGATAAATGCAGCAAAACATAACATTGCATAAGGGAACGGCGGAATTGGTTCACTTCACAAGAGCTGCAGTTGCGAGGACCACAACAGCAAGGCGTGGACCAAACCCACGCCAGCTGTGTGTCCAAATGCGTCTCCTCGGCTGTCTATCTGTTCTTTGGCAGTTATCGTGCCATCTCTGAATTCAAACCTACGGTCTGTCTATGTCTGCGCTTGTCTGTCTGACTGTCTGGTGAGCCCCCCCCCTCCTTCTCCTCTCCACTGTGTGGCAGCCATGTTTGGCACTCACAGGAGCAGGAACTCCTGCTGACGCTGCGAGCATTTGTCGGGTCTTCGGATGATCTTTGTCGACAGGTCTGGTTATTGTGCCACACATAAGGAGACACACTCAGTGAACTGTAACAGGTGCATCCCAACTAGTGTTGGAGTCATTAGTTGATTCATCGATTAGTTGATTGATGGAAAATGAACCGTATACAATTTAGATAATCGATTATGACTTATGAAACGGAAATGCCAATATTCAGCTTCTCATGTGTGAGTTGTTGCTTTGATCTTATATTGATTTTATATTATTATGAGTTTAATATCTTTGGACTGTTGGTCACATAAAACATACAAATTGTGGACATTTTTGGTCGGGAAACTTGTAATGTGACATTTTTTAGACTAAACAACTGACAGATGACTGTTCACGTTATCTGTTCAAAAGGAAATACCAAATAAGACCAGACTCCATGTAAATGTGTAGTTTATTGTGGCTTGACATGTATTTTAAAGATCGGTCTATATGCAGCAATGGAACATTAATAGCTAATATACAGCCTGTCTGTCAATCAATTTAAACATCATCAACATCTATTTTGGTAATCCATGAATCATTTTATCCAAACATTCACATCAGGTTCTAGCTTCTCAAATATGAAGATCTGCTGCTTTTCTCAGTTTTCTATGATTATAAACTGAATATCTTAAGGTTTTGAACTATTGGTTGGACAAAACCAGAAATCTGAGCACCTTTTGGCTTTAGTAAAATATGGTGAGCATTTTTCACTGATATTTTATAGACCGACAATTTAACAATTGATTGAAAAAATAATTGACTTGTGAACTGACGAAAATAATAATTAGTAGCAGCCTTGCATTCACTCTCTCTCTCTAAAAGGAACTTAATCATTTGGCTCAAAAGAAAATTGAAATCCTTCTACATTTTCAAAACTGCCTGCTGAGTTTAGTACTAGAACCAAAGGAAACAACCAAACAATGAGACCCAAACAGAATTAGGTGCCCAGCTGAAAGCTGCACATGAAAAATTGATGTCAGACCAGCATGCTGGATCTGTGAAAAACAGCACCTCTCCTCACCCCTCACACAAACACCCACACACACACACACACACACACACGCACACACACACTCTGACCCACATCCTAGAGTTTCTGACATTGTTTTTTTCACCCATTATTAAATTCCTTGTACTCAGCAAACGCTTTTCAATACATCTCTGTATGAAAAGATCTGTCTGTATAAACTTGAAAGCATTTTTTTTGTGAGTTGAGCTTATTTAAGTTAATTCAATATCCTGCTCTTGTCCATCCATCTTGACAAAAATGTCATGTTAAATATGAAATTCTAGTTGTTAGGTTCGATATACGGCACTTCAGGTTCAGACATGCATGTACATCTACACTTAACCCATTCTAAATATAATATGCGCTGCACACATACTGTAATATCGGGTGTAGCTGTCATGTTAATGATAAAAGACATCCAGCCACATTCAGTAGCCTACTTTCTGCTCACCGTGCATAAGTGTTGGTGTCTGCTGTGGCACTGTGGGCTCTACAATCCCCCAGTCTATTTTATATTTAATGTGCATTTCATTATTCAGGCCTGCTTGTTTGCAGTTGTAGGGCCATCTCCATTGCAACTGAGATGGTGTGTGGGTATACTGTGCGTGTGTATATAGTCTTTTCCCTCTCCCATGGTCACAATGACACTGAGAACAGAATGAATTATTGCAATGCTGTGGGCAAGCATAGGATAAGAATAACAGAGCGCAATG
This sequence comes from Pempheris klunzingeri, assembly GCF_042242105.1. Lineage (NCBI taxonomy): Eukaryota > Metazoa > Chordata > Actinopteri > Acropomatiformes > Pempheridae > Pempheris > Pempheris klunzingeri. Next base: position 4,815,042 of record NC_092031.1, read on the forward strand.
AAACAGGGCACAGGAGCAAGGACGGCCTCTGTCGTCTTTCTTTCTCACCTCTCTCCGTCCTCCATGCTTCATCTGTTACTATGGGCACAGTCTGTGGCCACCTCTTTCTTTCTCCCTCTCTCCATAATTGTTAGCCCCTCGCAGGTTGAAAGCTTTTCACTCCAGTTGTAATAAGGAGAAAAACAAAATGACACTTGGCTTGTCTGCCGCTGGCCTTTTTCTATCCAACATCAAACATCCTCTTTACGGCTGTGTTTTCGTGCTTATGGCTGTTTTTGCTGGGCTTTTTTATCTGTTGTTTGTTTGGCATTTAGCTGGTGTTCCACAAGGAGAGGTGCACTCTGTGGCTGTGGCCCAAATAAAAGGGTACAGAGCATTAAATCATTATATAAATAGAAAAACTAGTGATTGAACTCTGCTTTTTTTGGAATAGCTTTTGTGTGTTTTTCATGTGTTTATTGTTGTTCTATTTTAGGCTGTTTTTCTGTAGAAGTCTCTTTATGGTACATACATCCAGTACCCCTCAATTAGGTGGAATTCTATCATAACATAACTCATGTCAGAGTTATCGCTCTTCAAAATGCACATCTTTAAATGGCCACTCAACAAAATAATTTACATTAGTCATACAGCCTGCAGGCAGTCCCTGGAAAGTTAAATTAACTTGTATATTAACCTGCAAGAGAGGTTTTAGACTTTTATATGCGGCGCCACTTACTTATCTTTTTGTGCGTTTCATTACCTAAGTTGAACTTTGTATATATAATGCAAGTCAAGTCACCTTTGCATTTTAACAAGTTGTATAATTTCGAGATACCTGATTTTCATTTGAGATATCTGTTTCTCTAACCATCACGTTGTTAAAATCTAATTTTCCTCTTTGTGAAAGGCAGAGGTAAACAGGAAAAATAATTGTTGCCTCTGGTGTTGTCATAGAGAGCAAACTAATGCATAACTTTAATGCCAATAGAATAGCAGTGACGCTTCTTCCCAGTTTGTTTTTGTGGGTTTTCAGTGGCAGTTCAGTTTTAGGTGGCAAAGTTTTTGTAGAAAACATCTCTGAATCCCTTGAATATCTTTCAATATGCCTTGAATGATCTTCCAAGAATGAGTTCATCCTCACTGGAGCTGGCAAAGGCAAGATTAGGGCGGGTTACAAACTTCTCCTTCCACATTGCTGGTTTTGTTGTGAAGCTTACAAAATCCCTACAGTAGGAGAGCCCCCCTAAGCAGCAGGAATACGGATCAAGTTTAGCAGTATTCCTCTTTAAGCTGCTGTATGGTAATAGCTCAGTCTTTCATTCACAGAGGCAGTAATTTGAAAGGCAGTAAATATCTTCCACCATAATGAACAAGCACTGAGTGCAGCAGGAGCTCTTTTCTTCAGCCTCCCAGTGTGAATTTATCAGGATTCCAACCTTTTCTCATTAAACACTCTTGGTTGGTGCAGAGAGAGCATCTGCAACCTTAGCAGGAGTCGCAGACTGTAGACAGCCAGAGGTTAAAGGGAAGAGGAGGTGATGCTGCTCTTGTGCTGTGTAGATTAGACTGAAACAAAGCAGCAGAATAACAGCAAATCGTCTTTGCTTCACAGCAGATTATGTACTATGATGGTCCGGCGTGCTGTCCACATATTATTGGTTTGAATCGGTTTAAAACACTGTGTGCAGATTATTTTACTGCTTCCTGCTGACTTGTTTTAAAACAAGGATTTTTTAAAAGGGGTTTTAATGTGCACTTTAGTGGGTAGTTCTACCATTACAATAAGCAGCAGGAAAGAGCTGCTAACGTTAGACTGAACTCTGATAGAGCTGCAACAGTTAATCCGTTAATCGATTAGTTGTCAACTATTAAATTAATCGCCAGTTGTTTTGATAATCTATAAATCAGTCAAAATACTTTGATTCCACCCTCTTAAATTTGAATGTTTCCTGGTTTCTTTAGACCTCCATATATATCTCTGTGTTGTGGACGTGAAGACGCCAACTTGGGCTTTGGAAAACACTGATCGACATTTTTCACCATTTTCTGCCATTTTATAGACCAAACAACCCCCTCAGAAATCTTTTAAGATTAATATTTGACAATTGCTGTTCAGGGGAGAGGTTTTAGCCAACAAAGTCTGATAATGAATCAATAGTTTAAGTCATCCATGAGTCTCTGCTTTTTATTGTATTTAAGTGTCCTTTTATTATGTCTTTCATAATGACTTTATAATGTGTTTCATATGCGCCCTGTCACAATACTTTTACTGTCAAATGTAAAGCACTTTAAATCACCTTTGTGTTGAAATGTGCTGTACAAACAGACTTGACTTGTATGTCAAACAAAACAAGCAATTTAAAGACGTCACCCTGAGCTCTGGGAAATTACAATAAGCATTTCTTTGCATTTCCTGATGCTTTATAAACTAAACGATTGATCAGGAACATAATCGACAGAACAATAATGTTCGAAGAAAGGCTGGAGATTGTTATTGTCTCCACTCTTTTGTAAGTGCTGGAGAGGCCACGTCAGAGAGGGAAATGAGGAGGGAGGTGGTTCAGGTGGGACGTCTGCCGGCCCTTCTGTGTGTGATTGTCATGGATTAAAAATGGAAAGAAAGAAAAGCAAGATTCTTCACTGAACCGCCTGCAGGCAGACCAGGAGCCATATCAGCTTTTTATTTCTCTCCTCATCCTCTTTTTCTCTCTCTGAGTCTCAAGGCAGCCACAGCAAAATCCCTGTAACTCTTCCATATCCGTTTGGTTATTTTTTGCCGCTCTGTGATGTAACCCCAGTGGTGTGTCAGACTGAAGGTAGGAGATGCTTGATGCAGCCTCTCGCTTTTTTTCCAGACTCTTCTTCACTAGCTTTTATTTTTATTTTATTTTTAAATGAAGCCCACCCACTCAGTGCTGCGACACAGCTTTTCTCAGCATCGGATGGCCGTGTAGGAGTCGGGCATATTACTCTTTTCTTTCTCTCATATTTTCTCTCTGTCTCTCTCTGTTACATGCGCACACGTTCTCTATTTTCCCTGCTTCCTCCATCATAACACCTCCATCCATCCAGGACACTGCTGAGTCTTGGTGCTGTCAGCCAGAGCCTGACGCACTCAGCCACTCACATATGCGTCACCTCTCTGGCCCAGTGCCGCCACCGTGCTGTTCACTGTCCTCCACGTACACCTCAGTGGACAGGGTCATAGGCTCTGGGCTTTTCTGGAGGGTGGGAGAGGATAAAGTGTTATTTTAAGCCAAGGAAACTCTCACTTTTTTTGTTGGAGAGGATCACGGGTCATGTTCGGGGCAAACGCACCACCACACAGACGTATAATGAAGATATATAAGTCAAAACATCATGGATAGCTTTTATAGCCCTACCAATGCAGGTTTTTGAGGTCAATATCAATTTATATTCGAGAGTTAAGAAAAACTGATGTGATTGACCATTTATTTTTTATCTATTCTTCTATAAGAAAAACTGATTGTGAACATTTTTGATAAGGATCCCTTCAATTTCTGTTTCATCAGTGCTCCTTGATCAGTTGTACAACTATGTAATGGACACTATTCCTAATTCCATTTTTGTACTGAAATTCCTTGATAGTTATCCGCTGACATGTACGCAAATGCAGATATTTCTCTCAGGACTTGGTAGAGACCAAAACGGAGCCAACAAAGAGTAAATATTGGACTGGCTTTTGTCAGGTGACCGGAGACACGACTGTTCACTAAATACATCAATTTAAAAGGTAATCAAATGTAAATGTTGTTCCCAGGTTAACCTCAAATAACTTATGTAATAAAATGTCTTGTATGTTTTGTATTTATTCTCATATATAATAACTGACTGATTGCTTAGAAAGAAATCAGAACCTCACTGATGAATGCAAGTTAGCTGGTACACTTTAGGAATAAAGAATCGTATATTAGAGTTGATTTTTTTTTTTCTTTTTTGGCACGTTTCAGCACTGAGGTAATGTTAAAATGCTAAACATTGGCTTACAATATTAACTGTCTTTAATTTTAGTGTAAAAACATCGAAATTCAAGTCCAAAATTACTGGAATATCTTCTGTAATGTAGGTCATATTATAGCTGGCAACACAGGTGGGGAGCAGCAGTAGTATGAGCTATAAAAAGACCTGCACTACTTTGTCGTAGCCACCAGATACTCAACGATTATGTAACAACAGGACAAATAGAGATACCCCTGTAGTGCTTTGGGCATGGCTGCGATACAGGAATATTTCCCCTTTTACTGCTTCCGCTGTTGCTTGGCAAATTAGGAGATGCCACTGGTTTTCAGTTCGCTCTTGGCATGTAAACCCATATGCAATAAGAAGAAATAGGCCACAGATACGATTTATATTATTTAATTATTTGCTTTGCCTTTGTCTTAGAAACAAAATATTCTTTGTGTATATAGTGACTTGGGTGTTTTGCCACTTTAAAGGGGTATTTTGGGAAAATTAGAGGTAAAGTATGTACTGCACTGGCTCAGCTTTGACTTATACACGCAAATAAGCTGCACCATATGGTTGTGGGTACTGGCTGTTAGCTGGCAAATTGTGAATCCCATAAGCAGGTGTAATATGAAATCATGTTATTTCAATTTGTTAGCCCCAGTTAGCACCGGGCCACAAATAAAGAGCACTAATCATGATCTATAGCGGCTATATTCGCAGAGAATGTCATAGCTCTCAAATACTTTATCATTATTATGTTGCTTGTCCTGTTGTATTCTTACTTGAAACTTACTCCTTCATTTACTTGATATGCTGACTAAATGAGGCAGAATGCAGGTGTTTTGTGCAGACATTATCTAATAAACAGACTGTGTAAAGGCTTGAAATCTAAAATTAGTCTGTCTAAAGACCTCCAGTTTGTGCCGATAGTTTGTTTTAAGTTCAGTTTCTCTTGCATATTATTGGATGCAGCAGGCAGTAGGCATTAGAAACATTCAGAAGAGTCTGCTGCCCACACAGTCCAACCGTTTCTTCGCTCTCATGCTGGCTGGCTTTTTTTTTTTTTTTAGCCATCTTGCTTATAAACGGGTAGGACACACACATTAAATCAAAGCTGATATAGGCAATGTCCTAAACGCAGTTAACAGCTTGTGAAACTGCTGGCTCGGCTGGCCCTCCCTCTCTAAAGTCTCTTTCTTACTATTCTGCTCAGCACACCTGCATTATGCTGTCCCCACAGACTCACAACAACAAAAGGTCCATAACAGCATCTTCCCTCCACTGGGAACCCTCATAACTGGTGCAGTTTGTCCTCCCTCAAAGTACGATTGCTTAGGAGTTGACAGGATTGTCTTTTGGCCTGTCACTGCAGGTAAAACAAGCAGTGACAAACGGTCCAGCGTGCCTCACCCTTCCTTTTTGTATAGCTTTAAAATCACCACAAGGTTGAAACATTGGGCAGGATGGCCTTAATAGTGCTTACATCCATCAGATGAGTGATGGAGGTCGATGTTAGCTAGGTGGCTAATGTGAAGGCACATGAAGATACAAGCATACAACATGGTTACTTGCAGGAACATGTTGTTCTGTTGTTGTTCTCTGTGCTCTGTAGCCATTTTTAGGGCTGAAACTAAGTGTTGTTTTCATTGTTGATTAGTCTATTGATTATTTTCTTGATTGTTCAGTGCACATCATGTCACAAATTAATGAAAAATTCCCCGAAGAATTTCCCAGAGCTATAAAATGATTGCTTGATGAATGGTCTGAAACAGGAGGATATTTAGTTTACAATGATTTAAAATATAGAAAAGCAGCCAATCTTCACATTTAGGTTTGGCATTTTTGCTTGAAAAAAGACTGGAATAATTAATCCATTATCAAAATAATTGCTAAAGACTCATTTTCTGTCAATCAACTGTTTTTAGTTACAACAACAACTAACAAAGCTTCATTAACACAACATTTTCTGTCAAAGTATTTGTATATGTAGTTTGATTTGAGCTCCTTTTGTGGGTCGGACTCATTTGGGAAAAGGTGATGTCACATATTTCTACTCACCACTCAGGATTTAGTCATATTTGAATTAAAACGTGATGACAGCTGTGGAGGTGTTTGCTGATGCTGCTAACATCATCAGTCCAATCTGATCAACCCTCACCCACATATACAGTCCTCATAAAGCAGATTATCTGAGTTTTTGACTGGAAAAGTCTCAAAACTTTCAGGCTGAAACTCTAAATGTTGTACAGTAATAAATATCTTATGTTATGTAGTAATACCATCTCAAAACCAAGTTTTCAGGGGCTTTTTTTCCCCCACATGCATGATTTTGCACTCCTGCTGTCCTTCCATCACCATTTCCTTCTTTCAACATTTGTCAAAACAAAATTCTCAATAGCTGCTTCCAGACTACAGCTGGTCTCCCAGCCTTGTTCATGTGAGGAACCCAAAACAGATAACATGAGGAATGATAATTATAATAATAATAATAACCTTTCATAGCGTTTTAAAAGAAGTGTGAGGTTCCAAGATGTATTCCAACAGGAAGACTAGCAAAGGGTCTCCTTTAGTTTTAAGTCTAGATCAGGAAGGACAGTCACTAAAGTTTTGTTGAGATCTGAGGTTGCGTGCATGATGGGGGCATAGAAGTTTACTGATGTATGCTGGAGCCAGTGCTTTAAAGGAAATGAGTAAAACCTTTAAACCAATGCTGTTCTTACCACAGTGGCCCAGGTTCACGGGTGTTATTTTTAAGTTGTCCCCTCGAATAAAGCATTAAAATGAAACAAGATATCATTACACAAACCACAGCTTTACTTTTTAGCTATAAAATATGTAGTTAGAAATGAAATTGATGCATAATTTGTCTGTATAAATGTTGGCGTAGTATGATCACCTGATTTTCTGGTTGTACCACGAAGTTCAGAAGAAAAAAGTAAAAACCTCCTGCAAAGAATATTTTTGGCGTCACCTCAGCGTAGCGTCTCGGCTCCTGTTGTATGTGGTTGTGTTTGTATTTACAGTTTGTACAGTAAATGTGTGTGTGTGTTTGGGTGGAAGCAGTTCCCTATTGTTTTACACTGGCAGGATGTCAGAGCCCTCCACTTCCTGTGGTGGACCAGCACTGGCTCAGTGCAGCAGTGGAGAGAAAACACTTGACGAGCTCTCTCACAGAAGACGTGTGTTTGTGTGTCCATGCATCTTGTTGTTAGCTTTCACAGAGGCTAATGCTAATTAAGATGCCCGCTAACTCAACAACTGAGCAGATGTCTGCACTCTCATATGGCTCAGTGCAGCTCACTGTGGTGTTGTGCTTCATTAAGATGCTCCACTTTGATGTGAATATGATTTTGATTCATTTAGCGTAAATGAATGTAAACCAGAGCAGCAGGAGAGAGTTTGTCTGAGACCTAACTCAGAATCAGAATCAGAATCAGAATCACTTTAATAATCCCCAGGGGGAAATTGCTTTTTGTTACACACAGCTCCAAAAGAATAAGAATAAACTTCAAACATGAAAGTAATAATAATAATACAAATAATACCACTACTACTAATAATAATATATAACAACATGCACATTCAGATTGAGGAGATGTATTATATAATACTAATAATAACTATCACAACTAACTAACTAACTAACTCAAACACAAAACCTAAAATTCTCAAATATGAATGTTCAGCTGTTTTTTTGTTTTTATCTTTTTGGGCTGCTGGTCGGACTAAACAGCTTGAGGATTGATTTCACCTTGGGTTGATATCGTAATGAGCATGTTTTTGGAGTTTTCTGGCATTTTATAGAGCAAATGATAATAACTTAATCAAAAGAAACATTAGTTTGAGCCCTTATGCGCAGATACATTTCTGCAACTTAATGATTCACTGGATGAACTTGAGACTGTTCAGTCCTTGAGGTGCACTTGAGTTGGTGGTTTTTAAGTGCCGGGCTCAAAGGCGCAGGAGCATTCATATTCCAGCCTCTTCTCTCTGGTGTCATCAGAAGTTGCAATTTGGCAGCGCCGATTGTTGATCTCTGCAGGAATCACAGCACTGATTCACTCCTTGGCATTTACCTTTTCCAATTTCAAACTTTGTTTTTTAACTCTCTTTAAGTCAGTCTCTATTTTGGTAGATTATCTGTGATACATCTGCTCACACACGACAACTCCATGTGACGCATGGTATTAACATTAGCAAATGTCAGCATGTTTTATTTATCGTAGCTCGCACATGATCCGTGCTTCTCCACCAGCTTTACTGTATTCAAGGTAGTCTAGCATTTAGGTCTTTTGGAAAAGTTCTGTATAGTCTGGATAATGCAAGGATGGCGTCAGAAATGTATCACTTCTTATGCCAACCTTACACATTTATTTATTATTCTATCTTCAAAGATGTCATACTTTAAAGGTATGCAAAGCACAGAAAGGTTTTCGGTGCCTGGTGTAATGCATTACAAGGATACTGTAACACCTCACTGAAGATTTCGTAGGCCCTCTATTTCTAACCCGGAAAGTTATTTGATGAATGGTGAGAAAGATTCGCTGTGACATGGAGAGTAACAGGGAGAATACGGGTGTTCACTTAGGGGTCCTAGTTTGCTTCCTGGTGAAAAACAGGGATTGACAACAAGGTGGCAACGCAACAACATTGGGGCCCCTCGGAGGCAATCAGCAAGGGTTAGAAATCAGACAGAAAGAACTGAACCGCGCACTGAATCACTGCACTGCCACTGAGTGAAGTCATTGAGCTGAAGGATGTAATTCTCTGGGCTCCTAATATCCAGCATGTGTCTCAGTTAACAAAGCTCAGCTGTAATCTTTTTCTATTTCCATTGTTGTCTTCTTTGGGAGGGTCCCGCCAGTGAAAGACAGGCATCGACTGATGTGATCGATCAGTCACAGAAAAAGAACCACATCCAATTCAAATTGTAGTTTGTTCCTCCTCCTCTCCTCCAGACATTTGGACATCTGGGATAAAGAGCAAAACCCATACGTATAATGAGTGATGACATAGCTTTCTGTCAAATACTCTGTCTTTTAAGCTCTTCTTTTTGCCAAAGGTGATCACACAAAAGACCACAATTTATAGTAATCACACTCAGACACTACCTGGGAGAGAAGCCTCATTTTGGAGCAGAGGTCACATTGAACACAGTGAACACAGGCAGGTTCATCAAAGTCAGTCTGAACGATAATGATAGCCGAGTTCTCCGCCATGCTCCATGGGATCACTATCAGATGTCACGCTGACTTCTCCCATAATGACTCTTTGTCCAAGTGCGAAATTGGCTTGCTCCTTTGACATCCTAACACAGCACCGCGGCATTACAGCTCCAAAGAATAGCCAACACAGTAAGTGCACCATTATTTCTTCGGTTAAGGAGTCTTTTACCTTCGGAGAGAGCAAAACTTTGATTTTACAGCTGAATGCGATGTGGTTACAGGGTGCAGATTGGCTGTTCTGACTTTGAATCGGACGCTGAGATGGCTGCGTTCAGTTGTATTCTCATGTTGCTGTTGTTGACAGGACAAGTGGTTGACAGATGTTCTGTAAGGAACCAGAATAATGTCCACTGTTGTCTCAGCGGTTGGAATGAAAACATGTCTCTGTCCTCTGTCAACCATAGGTCCTCCCCTTTCATGTTCCCTGCTTAATAGGCCATTGATCGGTGTGGCAGGACATTGTACTGTGATCACTGGTAACAAGAGAGAATCTGCACAGAAGAATGGAAGCTTTCTCTTTCGAATGAAAGAGGTACAAAGATGCGTTTCCCAAGCCTGAAAATAAATGTTATTGTAGAGAAAGGAGGCTGCTGTAAAAAAGTGGCTTAACTACATTTATGCTGTGTGGAATTATTCAAAAACCTCACTATTAAAGTATTTTAATTTGAAGGTTTAATGTTGAATTGTTGTGTAGTGAGTGAAATGTAAGTGAACCTGTATAGAAGTTGTTTTAGTTCCAGCAAAGCCTGCAATTGTTTTTACTTTATTTTTTTTTTTATGCCCAAGCTTCATCAAGAGCACTGTTTCAATTTTAAAATTAAACAATGTCACCACACATCTGAAGAAAATAAGGCCCAAGAACTTTGTGATCTGTTGTTAACTCTGTTCATTTAGATTATTAACGCTTCGGATATGACATTTCAAGCTACCGATGGCAAGCAAGTTGCTCAAAACGTCACCTAAGGTGCTAATCAGATACGCTGCAGGAGCATAGCAAGTGTGCAAAATCTATTACTGTACATCACTGAGCTTTCCGCTCACAGCGTCACACTCTCTATATGTGCTTGTGCGTGCAAGTGTGCGTTTTCATGGATGACTGTGCAATGCAACACTCATGGCTACAGCACCCCATCTTCAAAGCCTATAAGGACTGTGTCAACATAGATTTTGCTAGACGATATAGCTCATCAGGTGTGCGAGGTGAAAAGCTATTGGGTTTGTTGGAGGTGTCACTGTGGAGTCGTCAGCAGGATCAATGGATTTGTCTGTGAACAGCAAGAATGAAAAGATTGTACTGTATTGCTGAAATTTCTCTAAATCACTCCTAAATGTTATGTTTTGAGTGCATAACATTTCACATTTTGTTGGTATACCGATTAATTTTGACGCTTTTGACACATCCTGACATGGTGGCTCAGGCCAGCAAGTGAGCCCTGAAAATCCTCTGCAGAGGACTCCCTTTCACAATCAGTGTCAATCTCGGGCTGGCCCAGTTCTCACACAATCATGCCCCACGGCTTATTCTATCTGTCCATCGACAAGCTTGATCTTTCCACCAGCGAGCCAATCTAGCCTGCTGTGTGGCTACTGGCACACAGTGTGTGAATCTGCGATGGGAGAGATAATACTTGAGTATTTGTTTGGGCTTTCTGGGCTGATGGTGAGCTCTGTGATTGAAACATAATGCGGGGCTTGCCAAAATATGCAATCCTTCTGCAATAAAAGGCCTTCTTGTCTTTCTACTTAATGCAACGATCTTTGATCTATCCACACAGAAAAAATCCATTGGCTTAGACTAGTTTTCATACATCATCTTAGTTTAGATGTTATTAATAGTTCCCATAATTCCAGTGGGGAGTATTTATTCTGATAATAAATAATTTGTTCCAAACCTCCTCTGCTGGCCTGTCGTGTTTTACAGTAGATCCATTCGCACTTGAACAGGATTATGAAACAATCCCCCGGTGACACTGACTGTGCTGCCCAGTGATGCCGCCCCCCCCACTCCCCTCTTTTCAGCTCCATCCACTGTGGCTAATTCTGCCTGCCTGCTCCCTTGGGCGTAATTGATCCTCATATCATTAACCGTATGTGGATCTATCCTGGGAAACGCCCACTGTTTTACTGCTAGTCTTTGCTCATTGAACCATAGAGCCCAGTGAGCTCTTATGATCGTGGATCTAACACAGGACTCCCTGCATGCCACCATGGCTGTAATGTAAACTATTTTGTTATCTGCACAGGCAGGCCCTAGAGATAGAGGCTCACTGACTGTTTAGTCTAAACATGGGGAGGCGGAAAAAGTGGAGCTTGGCAGCGCGGTCCCCCTTTGCCACCATAAGGGGCCATTTAGGCCCCAGGAGGAAGGGCGTGGAGGGCCTGTGTGTGAGCAGCTTGCTGGGGGTCCTCCGGTCCCACACCTGGCTGATTGGAGAGGAGGATGTGGCGTTGCTGCTGGCCCGCACCTCCTTGCCACGCTACCACCAGCACCACCGGCCTCACTCTCTGTCTTTCTCTTTCTGCTCCTCATCCGCAGATGGTGGGAGCGAGGACTTGGCAGACCCCCGCTCGCCCAGTCTAGATCCTCACCTGTGCCACGTTGGCCAAGGTAAGCAAACAGGACGTTTTTTTTTTTTATGAAAACAATCACTTGTATAAGAAGAGAGGAGTTACAGGTAGTATTCTAATTCTGGAGCACTGACTTCAGTTTTGGCTGTCTGAGCACCAGCAATAGCGTCTCTCCTACCTTGTCTTCTCTTCTATTGCTTATTCTAAGTGGAGTGAGCAGCTCCCAGGCGTGAATGTGTATTATCTGAGTGAATGAGAAGCAGAGTTGCAGAGAAACATGCGAGCTCTTTTCCCACATTTACCTTCTCATTTCCTATAATACTGCTCTCTTGGCGGTTTCTTTCCAGACTCCATTTCTTCTCCCATGGAGGTCTTGTTTGTCAGGTTGTTTTTCATTCGACTTTATAGCAGAAAGCTTTATGACTTCTGGAAATTAAGTTATATTTACAGGGAGAGAACTGTATGAATTTTATATTCTTGTAATTTTTCCTGTAAATCTGAGTTACTTCAAGGGGAAATAGGTGGTATACTACAGTAGATGTTGATCAACAACAGGAATGTCAGTGCTCGGCACTGCTTGTTCGCGTTTTGAGCCGAACACCTCAATGAGTAGGTGTTTGTGTTTATTTCAAGGCATGGAGTGGCCCTTAAACATATCTCTCATCACAGTCAAAAATAAAACACCATAATTTCCCCCTCAACGCTTTTGTTCTCTAGATTTCACCACTGAAGTGCATATTTCCCTCCTTCTCCACCCTCCGTCTTTGTGCTAAATCACACCTTTTAAATTCTAATTCAGCATATCACAGCTTATGTCTGTTTTCATGAGGCTGTTTAGAAAATACATTTGCAGAGTGTTGAGATTGTATACCAAAGAATGCAAAATTTTCATCACTGTTGATTTTAAGATCATTTTAATTAAAATGTCTCATTTCTTTACCTCTATGTGGAATAATTGGTTGATAGTAGTACAACTTTGTGGTTTTATCTAATATTGGAATGCAGTAAAATTAAGTTGAATCTTCACTACCGATAATTGCTACCAGAATACCAAGTCTCCCCTTGGTATTCACACCAGGCTCTGCATACATGAGGAGAATTTCCATGCTTGGGGATGTAACCGCTGCTTGGGCTGTTGTTTTTGCTTTTGCAGTGACATTCCCCAGTGAATGGATGGACTGACTCCAGCACTGCTGGAGCCACAGAGAGACGAGTGTGTGTTTGTTATTTCTTGCATGTGTGCAAGTGTTTCTATACTAGTGTATTTGCATTACAACAGCCGATTTGACCCCATTCTAACCGTCATGCTGGTTTCCTCTGGGACTTGTCGCAAACTAGTGTCTGATAATGGCTTCATGTCTCACTGTGGCGGCTGCTATCTGATGCGAGACTGTTGCTTGACCAGTTGGTTTTACAGCTCCGTCTGCAGGGAAATGGGCAGCCTGAGCCAGAGCTGATTCACAAAATGGATGTTGTGTTTACAGACAGCTGGCTGGTTTTTGTTCACCAGGGAGTGTGGGTGTGTGTGTGGGTGTGTGTGTGTATTTAAAAAAAAAAAAAAGCTCCAAGTTGTCATAATTTGTGGTTTTTGAAGCAAGAGAGGAAAATGGGGTGAGTGAATGGAGAGTGGTTGTTTGTGCACCATCTGTAATTACTGCTCATTGTGTGAGCCTTTTTTTGTAAATAAAGTGCTGTCTCATGGTCATGACTGCTCTTTTTTAGTTTGTTTAAACACATTTCAGATAGTTAGAAAATCCTCCTTTATTATATTAAAATGATGGGGTTGTGTTACGGTGGGGCTTACCATGGTCGGGCGGGCTGTAGTTCAGAAATGTAAATGGCATGTGTTGCCTTCAGGGCTCTCCTCTCTTCTGGGTCACGCCAGTCTTGTTACACTCAATACTGTTGTGTCAGACTGAGGTATCATCAGAGTACCCATATCTATCTGTCATGCACTTTCTATAGGGACAAGCAAATGAAAACACCAGTGGGATCCAAAGCAGTCGAACACAGGAGCTGTAGTTGACCGGTTTTTGTAATCAGTCGTTTGCCTTTTATCAAGCAAAGCATGCTTTCAACTTGTTAGATCAATATAATCAGCAAGCCAATTGATAATAGAAATAGTTGTTAGTTTGAAGCCCAAAACACCACCTTTGTGAATCTTACTGTAACATTATTTGTCAAGATTGTGTCAGAGAGGACTTTTTGAGAGCCTAATCTTATTTTCGGTCATAAGTATCAGCAGAAATTCATTCTCAGGTAACGAGCACGATGTCCATTCATTAATTCAGCCACAGATGCAGAGGCAGAATGCCTTTTGAGAAGATTATATGAGTGATATTGGACTGAAATGTTATTTCTATCAACCTCCATACATTGCTCCATGCTTTGTAAAGCTTAGTATACTGTCACCTTCCTTTCTATGCAGAAACTGACTCTTCATTTCTCTCAACAATATTAGAATATTAGTAAATATAAGGTTCAGAGATTAGCGTCTCATACTATTATGTTTCCCTCCCATCCTGCAGGTGGCAGCATAGACAGCGACTGTGCCTTTGACGGAGACTACGCTGTGCCCCCTCTCTCCATGACCGAGGGCATGCAGCACATTCGCATAATGGAGGGCGTGTCACGCTCGCTGCCCTCCTCCCCGCTGCTCACCCATCAGGCCATCAGTGTCAGGCTACAGCCGGTGAAGAAGCTAACAGGTAAAGACCCTGCAGTGAAGTCGGACACACAAAGAGTTCAAGTTTTGAGTTGATCAGGCAGTGTTGTCACATTTCCAAAACCTGGATTTGGGAAGAAAACCTCAGCGAAAAGAGATGCGAGCTGAATCTGGTTCAAATTTGTATGCACATCCTTGCCTGTAGCTGTCCTCCCCCATAGACTCATTTTAATAATACAGCCTCCCTTAACCCTTCACTGTACCACTGTGGGCTGTGTACCTAATCAGAGAATCACGAGCAGTGAATTGAAAGTGAAGAGGAGTGGAATGGCCTCTCACCCTGATGGTTGCCAATAAGCACTAATCACTTACTTTATTCCTCACCCACTAATTTTGACTAGAAACATAAAGCAAGGCCCATCTCTGGCCTGTGGCAAACACTGCAATTTCCAATTCTTGTAATAACCAAAGACTTACCTAATTGACAGTGCCAAGAACAACTGATGGACTGAGCGCTGTGGTCGGCCCTGCCCTCCTTTATCGCTATTGCATCTCCCACCACTAATCGTTTCCTTCCACACTCACAGCCCTGACATGAAGAGAATGTGGAAAGTCGTCTCGCTATCAGCTGGATTATGAGTCTGTGTCGTGTTCCCTCTGCTATTATTACAGAGGAAGCTGCGGTTTGGTATACAGGGTGGTGTGGACATCCGAGGCTTACTGCTGTACTGGATTTCAAATTGCAAAATGAAATATTGACATTGCAGCTTCACCCAATATCAGTGCAGCCTCCACATAGAAGCAGAGTGGGTGTGAAGGACTTTAAAGCTTGATTCAGTAGTCACCACTAGGGTGCACCAGCCTCTCAGCTACCTCAGATCATTAAGCATTTCTGATATGCCAGGGGGACCATGATTTTTACATCATACAGAATGATTTATACTCTCTCCCGGGTCATCCAAACTGTGGGTTTTAAAGAGGAATCGCAGCAAAACTGCTTTTCTTCCATTTTAACTGGATATACCACACCACTGTGGAGAGCTCTGTGTGGGTGACAGGATCCAGTACAGGCTGTTTTTGGGCATGAAGACTTGAGCATTAGGTTTCAGACCAAGCCAATCTTATCACACTTTTTTTCTCTTCATTTCTCTCTGCTGTTTGAGGAGCCTTTTTTGTTCCGTTTTTCTTTTACTTCATGTTTCATGGCAAATACAGCCTAATTTGACGTCTACACTTTCATCTTAGTGAATCAAAGTGAATTTTTTAGAACGTCTGTGTGTATATGAATCCGTGTGTGTGTGTGTGTGTGTGTGTGTGGTTAATGGCCATCACAGAGGATAATGCTGTTGTTTAAGAATAGTTTGATTAATGATTCTTGTACTGTCTCATTCATACTGTTCTCACTTGATGTTGGGATGCAGTATGGTCGCATATGTCGTCACATGGCTTGTTACATTACAGTATGTCAGCCAGGTGCTGCTGGTTGAGAGGACTTCTTTGTATTTTTAGATTTTAACTTGGGAATTAGAGATTCTCTCATTTCTAATATCCAGTCGTGTAATTTAACTGTGTGCTTGCATTCGATTTGTTTTACCTTTGCATAAATTCTCTGCTCATCATCTCGTGTGTGTGTGTGTGTGCATGCATGGCGGTGAGAGATGTATAATGTTGGCAGGATTAGCCCTTCACTGTGGTAATCCTTCCAGATTTATGTCTCCGTAACACCACCTATTGTGCGCTGTAATGTCGCCCGCTGTAACAATTAAGTCACTGACAAAAACAACATGAAACTTTATGATTTTGCACAGCTAGTGCGGCAGATGTGGCATCACAGGACAACATAAAAAAGAGTTTTGGCTCCTGTACTTGTTGTACGTGAGAGGCTTCTCCATCCCGTGAATGGATATATTTCAGATCACCTGTTAGTATCACTTTACGTATGTTATAGGAGATAGATCAGTCATGCATCAGCACATCTGACTCTACAACAACTTGCACAACAGCCCTCAGGTGCCCTGAGGTCCCCTCTGTCCTTCAAGTCCTCAAAGGCCTTGTGTTTGCTCTCGAGTGGCAGCGAGCACCAGATTGTAGTAGGTCTCAACCACCTCGGTTTTCTCACCCTTTAATTAATTCAACTCAGCAACACTTCCCGCACAGCTTGACAGTACCAAGCTTGTATGTGTGTGCTGGCATCAGAGGCCAGAGCCCCTCCCATGCCAGAGAAGACAGAGGTGGGAGACAGAGTGGTGGCAGAGGGGCACATTAGAAAGCAAACAGCAGGTCTCAAGGCTGCTGCACTTTGATGCACCCCCGGTGGCCTCTGCCAACCGCAGCCTCTCTCTGCCCTCCTGTGTAGCTCCTGATTGGCCTTTGGGAGAGAGAGTGGTGATGGTGGTGAGGACTTGAGTTATTCAACCTCAAGGCCCTGATAGAATCAAAATGCTATGAAAGCCCTGACCTTTTTAGAGAGTCATTGAGTTTATGATTTAGTCCCTTCTGCCTGCATGAAGACTCACGATCCCAGATGCTCGAGGGTTCAACTTGTGAAGCAGATTGGTGAGGAGGGCACGAGATAAAATATTAATGCTTCAGAATAAGAAAAATCTGGCAAAATTACTCTGGTTGAAACTCTTCTTTACAGCATAAGAAAAGACTTTGAGATAAAGATACTAGTGAAGATACTACACAGCTCCGTGACAGCTGCTAATGGTTGAGATGTGGTTAAAAGCTCACAAGCAAAAGCTAGTAAGTGGACCTTGAGGAAAGATTTGTCAAACTACTGCTTTCAAGCTCAAGAATGAATTTCCACGCTAAATAAAATAGCACCACAAGGTCTGTAACATCAGTGTGTCCTGGAGCTTTGGATCATATCACATGATCTTCCTCAGCAGAGAGACTCGTCTATTTCAGCACAAGTTTGTGTCATACTTTTAAAGTCAATATATTAATACATATTGCTGCAGCCAAGTACAGTTTTGAGGTCCTGATAATAACACTACATTTGCATTGTTTTCACTGCAGTCCTATATTTTAGGGTGAATATAGTGTGTACTTTTTACTTACTCAATAATATATTAACTTTTTGCTCCACTAAACTTAGTTGACAGCATACAAAACATGTGATCATCTATCAGGTAAACTACCAGACAGTTTATAAAATAAACTAGTGAAGCCTCTTAGCTCCACCGTAACCAGCTATACATTGAAATAGTGTTTTACTCCATTCAAGAACTGGAGTTTCCATCAGCTTTAATCCAGCTGAAATCCACAATAACATTCCTATACTTTATCAAACCTCCAAGGAAAAGTGTATTTCCCTTCCCGAAAGGTCAGACTGCACGGTCAGAGGAGAGTTTCTGTGTCTGAGTGCACTTGAACAGAATATTTACCAACACTAGGCTCAACACTGGATTGTCTGCTAAGAGAAAAGTGTCTTTAACGATTATGATTTGACATAGTTGTAATTTCACAAGTTTTTCTGTCTTCTGCTGTGCACTCATGAAAACATATGCTCCTACCAGCTGGGTTTGTTTCTATATGCAGCATTCCTTCATCTTCACGCATGTCTTCAAGATCTCCCCACCACTGTGTTTATGTTGCCTATTTTTAGTCCACTGTTATCTAAGACTATGAGTGGCAATGATTGCTCCTTCTCACGGTGGTATTGCAGTGGCTGGTTGTTGTGAGCTGTAATCACTGATTGCTTATTTGCTCCTTATTAAACACCTCACTTGAGTGTCAGGCTCACCAGAGACGTTGCCTCAATTGATTGATTGGCCCTGCTCCACTCAAAAGGAATTATTTCAACATCTCTCCCCAGATTACACCGCTTTCTCCTAATTAATCGCAGCAATCAATACAATTACTGCCTTCCCATGGATTCCCACATAAAGGTAAAAAATTGCATTTGGCCTTAAAACCCGAGAATACACTTGATTTAATTATACCATCTAATTTTTTTCCTACTCTTGCTGTAATTATCACAGTGATATGAATATATCTAAAATCAATGGACTCTCTGGTGCTTACAGTAATAGAATAATATGTGAATAAGTGGCAACGCACTACAGTAAGCTGACTTCTGAATGATCACATGATGTAGGCATAACAATGCTCAGCAGCAGTGTGAATGGTCAGGATTAACAAGGCACAGAGTGGAGAACTGCTTTGTCAGGTTTTACAGCTTACTGGTTTTTGGGTGGGTGGTCTCAAAGGATCCACATTAAAACTGTTAAAATAGCTACTCATGATGATTGCTGTCATTGGGGGCCTGTGTCCTTCTTTGGTTTTTGTTGTTTTTTTGGTTTTTTTGACCGAATAAGTACTATAATAGAGATGGCAGCATCCCTTGTTGGGATGTTTTGTGCACAGATACAATAGATTGTAATACAATTTTATTCTGTCTTGAGTCCCACAGCTGAAAACTCATGTTTAAGCACATAATTTAACAAAAGGCACCTGGGGAATGTAGGATGTCATGACCTGCAGCAGTGGATGAGGCAACACAAGCATTCAAATAACAAACCAAGTTACAAGTTCCAGCTTCTAAATTGAGAGTAAATTATGAGGATTTGCTGCTTTTTATGTCTTGTGTGAACATCCTCAGTGTCTTCATATCACGTTCTTCATTAGTAGTTTCCACTGTTGCTTTTAGAGATCTAGTCTCTTTGTTCACTTTTAAGGATTTCTTGTCCAATTTCACTTAAAAGCTGAGGATTGTGACGCAGTTGAGGTAGAAGTACCACATAAGTAATAATACTACAATGTAAGAATACTCTAAAATACAACTAAAATCCCTGTATTCAAAATTTTACTCAATAGCCAATTATAGTCATGAAAAGTATTCATAAAGGTAAAATTTTGATCTTCAAGGATATTTAACAGGTTGAAGAAGCAAATTTGCTTGGTTTCACACTCGATGGGCAGCTATCATAGGAGGAACATGTTAGATATCGTGCATTAGAAGATGTCGCTCTTTTCTTACCCCTGCTTCCTGAGTGTTGGTGACACAGGGACTAGTTTTATCTCACCTTGATTACTTCTCAGCCGTCTGGTAGCTAAAAAAGATCTGTCCGAGCTCCAAATAGCTCAGAGTAAAGCTGCGAGGCTCGCGCTGCCCTGTCCGTCAGGTGTGAGGCAGAGTACAGAGAGAAGACATGCCAGTCTCTCATGGCTCAGAATAGAAGATAGGTTGGCATGTAATCTAATGAGTTTGTTTAGGAATATCTGTTGTAGTAAACAACCAAATTTGTCTGTACTCACAAAAAAAGTATGTGAGAGACCAACAAAGTCTCACTACGAGGCAGGCTACTATTGGTTAGTTTTAAAAAACAAAACTACAGCTAATGCAGCGTGCGGATCTGAAATGGCCAGAATGCGAAAACAATTACGGCCAGTTTTAAAAGATTACTAAAAAAAAACACATTAACAACAACTCCTACGTTAATTAACTAATCTGAATAAATCTTTTACTTGATTTGTACTTGTCTGGAGTATGTTTCCATACTCTTTGCAACTTTTTGCACGTGTCATGTCTTTTTTAATATGTTATTTTTGCTGTTTTTTAGAGCCCAGGAAGATTTGGGATCCAAAGAAAGAAATAAAGCCTTAAGAGAGATTTAAGTGAGATTAAACAATCTGAATTTTCTCATGATGTCCTCATGAGAACTCACACCTGCGGTACTAAATGGCCTGAGCATTTTATGATATTGTTTCCCCTCCGTGTACTTTTATCTCGGTCTCCCTCTCCCCGCGCTGTCTTAGCCGGCCTCCTGTTTTATATAGCATCTGGTGTCGTCTGTGAATTTTTGAAATGAACACTGACATTTGGGACTTCTCAACCTCCACGCCTCCTTACCCAGCGTTGCACCCTGAGAAAATCGTTCTTCAATTATTGTCATTATTTCTTGCCTCACCCGTCCCAAGCCGCCACGGACCCTCCGAATCATTTGTTCCACTGAAAGGAAATGTGACATTTTCAGCTCCACTATCACAAGTGAAAAATAAAGAGTGAAGGTTAAGTGTAGAAAGGAGTAATTGAAATGGAAGTAAGATGCCCTTAGGAGCAGCACTAAAGATCCAGTTCGACTAAGTGCTCTGACAGACACTCTTGTCATATTTTGGCCATTAATCAAATAGTCTGTATGTCCTAGTGATGGAATATAATCAGAAATCTTTCTTTTCTTCAGTGTAAATATCAGTTATTTTACAGTTTGTGTTATAATATGTCACCTTAAAGGTACTTGGGAAATTAATACATATCTGTATCAGCCATGGTTGCAGTTTATTTAATTCTGCTGCCATATCTGGTGAACACAAGTGCAGAATAGTAACAGAAAGACGACATTCAAGCTGTTCCATCGCATGATTTTCTAAACTGCTGAGACTGTTGAGGTGTTTTAGTGTTGCTGAGTAAGTTTGAATGCAGAAAGGAATGTACAGCAAAATATCTAACGTGCACTTTCTTTCTGAATCTGAGATGAGACGACTGATGCCACTGATTTATATCTATATGATAGATATGAAGCTGTTAGTCAGTTAACTCGGCTTAGCACTAACATGAGTGATTGAGGTGGATTTTGTTACTGCTGGACAGAACCCATCGAACTGCGTCCTGTCTATGTGCTAAGTTAAGTTAACTGAGAGAGCAGAATCTTAAACTCTTGTTGGGCAGATTTCAAGGTCACTGGTTGTTTATTTATTGGAGTTTTTTTGTATATAACTCGGTTTACACATGAAAAAAATATTTTAAAATCACGTTGGAGATGCAAAAGACATTGTAAAGAAGTTTATTGATTACAATTGCAAGGTTAGGGTTAGCAGAAAAGCACTATGAATAAAGAACAGTAATGTGGATAGTCATTAGTCATTTATTACAAAAAAAGACAATCTGGAAATTAGAAAAGGTAGCAGAAATTGATTTTTGAGAGGCGTATGCCTCGGGCAATGCTTTTGAACATGAAATTTTCATGAACATGAATTTTCAGTAAATTATAGAGAAACAAAGAAAAGATTCTGAAATTATTTCTGAGTCTTTAATAAAGGAGTGTTTTCTATAACCACTCATAAATTGCTGATTTATCAGTTGGTATTATTATACGTCTGGTGGAAAGAATAAATAACTATTGATGTGGGAAGTCAAGGTGTTAAAAAAGAAAGGAGAAAAGACCACGTCAGGTCAATATAACAGAAAAGATAAACTAGGAATGTTAAGAATGACAAAACACCACATAATAAGCACAGAGCTGTGTTTCGTGGCAATGGAAATAAAGATCATAGTTTATTTCTTAAGCTTTGCGCTGTGAGGAACTGCATGAGGATGCTTAAGGATGATTTACATTGCTTTAAAGGTGTAATTTGTGATTCAGACAAAATTCCAAACTCAGGACTGGATTTCTATCACACCCCCAAATTACATTTTGCACATTTACCAAAACAGTCATCAGCAACAAAGCCTAGATTATAAATGTTTCCTCATGCTTCTGTGTCTCACACACTTACACAACATACTTGGGCAATCTGTGCTCATTTTAATGATAATAGTTTCTGGCAGTAAAACCCAGGCATGTGATCAACCACCCCCACTTGTCATCTCATTGGATTAAGTTGCATGTTGTTGACAATGTTTGACTAGCCTAACATACGCATCCCTTGCAATATGTCACAAATGTAAATGTAAAAAAATAAAAAAGTCATTGTGTATTTGATCTCAGGGATTGTTAGACAGGAGATCCAGGTTTTATGATGTAGAGGACTGGTGGTTCACATAACATGGCGCTCAAAAACTTTGACCTGTAACTAGCACATCTTTAGGGCCCATTGGTAACATGCTGCAAATGGTAGTGTGGATGTCACTCTGGGGAAATAAGTGTGACTGGAGGAGATAAATAAAAAACACTTACAAAAGCGTGGGCTTACAGCCAAACGGATATGAACCCCAACAAAAGCGAAGGCAGTACACAATAAACTCTCAGCCCCGTGGGTTTGAACCCCTAAACCCCCGTAAAACATGGCTGCAGCTGTACAAATACAGTTTCAAGGGTAAAACAAGGACAGACGGGCATGCCTGAGCCCAAGAGAAGAATGGAGTAGGTTTTATTGAAACTCTTGTTCCTATCAAATGATACCTCTCCTCTCTTTCTCCCCACTTGTGATCTGATGTGTCCCCAAGGCTGCATCCACAAACGGCAAAACTGTGTCCCTTTAATAATACCCTCCCTTCCTCCCTCCCTCCATTTTTTTATGCCATTTTCTTTCCTCCCTCAATACCCACCCTTTTCCTCCCCCTCCTTTTGCTCTGCGGTTGCCATGACAACAGCAGCACTGCACCATTCATCTGTTGGAGACCTGGGCTCCTGTTCCTGTAGAGAGAGTGCGCCTCTCACATCTATACATAACACGCTAAGCGCTAATGCAGTCACGGAGGCGAATGAGGAGCTCAGTACTATCTGCACTCACGGGCTCCTCACAGGAAACGCAGCCTGTTTTTTGTTTGTTTTTTTTCTTTCTTACGTAGTGCCAAAGCTTTTGGTCACCTGTCAGCCCTCAGTACTACTGCCATCGCAGAAGTGTCACCTCTGTGTCCCCCGGTGACACAGTGACTGCTGCGCTCTTCCTTCTTCCTTCCCTCTGCCTCTCTTTCCTCCTCCTCCTCCTCTCGCTCCTCCCGTCACTGCCTTATCTGCCTTGCTCTGTATCATTTACTGCGACTGAACTGAGTGAGCAGCATCAGCACTGAAACCTGTGGAGATTTCCTCAGAAAGGAAACAAGAGGGAGGAGAGAGAGAGAGACAGGGAGAGAGACCGCTTCTGTTCCTCCGCACTTATCCTCTCCTGCTCGGCTGCAGGTGTTTTTCTTCTCCTCTTTTCTTTTTTTCTTCTCTTTTTTGTTCTTATTTTTTGATGAACTGGTCGTCGTTCAGGGAGGAAGGACTGCTCGTGTCGCTGGAGGGGGAGGGAGGGGAGCTGGTGCCGTACTCCAGCCTTCAGGAATGCGAGATCTGGTTTGAGAATGGTGAGCCCTGCCACACCCTCTTTTGCTTGTTTCATTCCTCCATCTGTGCCTGCAAACTGTGTTCCCCCCTTTCACCTGCTGCTCCACCTTTGCTGGGCCAGAGCTCGCTCCAAGTCTGTCTGATCTCACAGATGGAGCGGCTGTGTCGGCCCCTGGTTCGAATGACGTTTGTACAGACATGGGGCTAATGAGAGGAGCGCAGGAAAGTAATTTCTCTCCATGAAATGATGCATTTGTCAAAGGGCTGCACTCTAATGACAATGTAGGCTCGAGGACCTGTGAATCAACCAGAGTGCGATAATGTAAGTGTTTTTTCGTGGCAGGCTGCTCTGTTTCATGCGTCAGCGTGGGTGAGCATTCAATTGTCTTTGAGTGTGTGTGTGTGCGTGTGTGTGTGTGTGTACGTCTATAAGAGTGTGTGTGTCTAAGCACAAGCTGTGGGTGGCTAATGGTGCTTGTTCTTGTTGTTGTGTGTCTCACTTTTCCTTCCAGAGCACAGTGTCATATGTAGAATGTGGTTGCGTAAATGGGTTGAAGTTGGTGGGGAATAGTTTTTCCCCACACTATGCAGTCGGCAGCAGCAGCAGCAGCAGCGGCAGCTTGTTGTTGTGTATCAGAATCACCCAGTCATGTGCTGGGATATGGTTCCTTCTTTCAGTTCCAGTGCTGCAGGCTGCCTGCCTCCCTGCCTTGTCCCAGGAGACTACTAGCTGGTGTGTGAACAGAACAAAATGTCTCAATAACACTGTCTGCCAGCGAAACACAAGCACCTCATCAGCAGCTGCTATTGCTAGTCTCAGGTGAATGGTTTTTGATGAGGCGCCCACAGCCAGTTTTCACACCACTTAGTATTGCCACCTGGAGAGTGCTTTGATGAGCTTACATTGTCAGCTGTCATTCAGGATATATTGGGCAATGACACTAAGAACTTCAATTTCAGGGTAGCTAAATAGCCATGTTGATGGTGTCCAAGGTGGAAGAATGTTACCTGGATTTTAGGATCCCTCATGGGGTCATTTGAATCTGATGGAGCAGACTAAATGAGGTCTCATCCACGGTGATAGACAGCATCCCTCCATGGTTATGATACAAGGATCTTTGTATTATTTCTCTCCCTCTCTAGACATTTTAGCTGAGTAATGCTTGCCTGTCAATACGTTGTTATTTCAAGAACATCATAGGATAGCGATTCAATTGGCACAGAAAAATAATCAAGTCTTATTTGAGTTGAGTTTGAGTTTTAGAGCTTGTGATTGAAAATGTAGGCTGTATTATGTGTGAATACTCACCACCCCAGTATAGTTTGTGATGTGGCTAGTACAGTGAATCCAAGGTTATCGTCATCTCTGCTTCCTCCTGAGTGTCTTGTAGTCTATGTCAGCGCCTATGATCTCATATTTATTCAGGAGACAAGTCAGTTAAGCCTGGCTTTGTCTGCTTTCTCAATTATTGTGGCCCACCTACCTGAAAATCAGCCAGATAAAACCTCATATACCCTCTGCAGTGGTTCTGAGTGATATTGATTTATATAATTGCTCAATTTCCCTCCCTTGCAACCCCTTGAGCATGTGTGAGACAAATGGCTTGTAATATGAAATAAGTTATGAAATAAATATGACAGACCATCTCAAATCTGACCTCCTTGGGTCAGTTTTAAGGAACCACTTCACCTGACACAGTGTATAAAATGTAGCCCCAGCTGGACTAATATTTAATGCTTCTGAAAATGAATGTGATGCTATGTGCACCATTTAATAACAGTATGGTGTCTGGTTTTCTGATGGAGCTGCTGGCCCTTTCACCACTCAGTCCTGATTACAAAAGCAGCCTGCTGACTCTAGTGGTGGGTGGGCACAGTCTGTACTATGCATGATACAGTGGCTATAAATCAAGCATCAACGACACCACTGTCCTTTAAATCCCTCACTTTGTTTCCCAGTGCTAAAGGTTACAAAAGGAATCTAATTATGAGCTGCATACAGAAGTTGCTGAGAACTAGCTGGAGAGTATCATGTTCCCCCAGTGTCAATCAAGTGACCCAGCAACTCTTGCCCTCAGCTTTTCACACAAATGGCAGTCTTCTAATTGCAATTCCTTTACAGTTAAGCAGCACTTTTCAAATGTGTGGAATTTGAATTAGTCATCAGGGGAGCCAGTATTGCTAATTCTGGAACAACTCCCTGGGATCTACAATTACAATCTCTTATTAGGATGAGAGAAGGCACAGTTAGTGCTGACATTAGCCAGTTGAAAGCAGTCTCTTGTGTTCTTGATTCCTCTCCGACCATGCTTTTTTAAAGTCAGCTTCTAGTGTCTGTGCCATGTTGCAACCTGCAATTAGAAATCTTCCCCAAAGCTTTCAAAACAGCCACCATATACACTCTGCTAAAGAAATGCAACACTGGCAGTGCCGACCTTAGCAATTACAGGTCCATCCGTAATCTCCCTGTCTAAGGTAAAACTCTAAAGAAACAGTTTTTTTAACCTTGTACCTAATCATCTAAAAGACAACCACATATTACAAAAGTTTCAGACTGGTTATCAAGCCAACCACAGCACTGAAACAGCCCTCCGAAAAGTAATACAGGCTGGCTGTCCTCAGCACAGTGTTTGACACAGTAGATCGTGACAGTTTGATTGACAGTCTTGGGAAATGGGTGGGTGTCTTGTGTGGTGTACTTGTCTGGTTCCCTTCATATGCTACAGACTTTTTTGTGAAATTGACTGTGGTGTTCCTCAAGGACCCATTCTTGGTCCTTTTCTATTTTCTTTATACATGATCCCACTTGGTGACTTGGTAGATCATCACAATATCATTCACCAGTATTATGCAGATGACAGACACTTTTGTATGTTAGTTTTTCCAGACAGTCCTAATGCTCTGAACACATCAATGCATGGAAGTGAAAAAAACTGAAATATAATTTCTTTTTTCCCTTACCTTAGTTTTTAAGAGCAATTTTAGACTGAAACTTAATTCCCCTTTGAATAAGACTATGGAAATATGTAGATATCTTTAGCATCTTTATCAGGGGTGCAGCTAAAAACATTTTACTGTGGCTAGAATTTTAATAAATGCTAAAAGAAGGTTCACATTACTTTGCTGCTTATGGCACTGCACATACTGAACTGATTTTTAAATTATTTTACTTGTTTTGTAAATCTTTAAATGACCTGCAGTACTGCCTCCTTGTATCAACAATTACCAGACCACTGAAGTTTTAACTTTATACTATCTTAGGCATTTCCATTTTTCACACAATAAATAATTGATCTTGGAATAGCAAACTTGCTCTGTACTTCAAAAAAGACATTTTTTATTCTTGCTCTTCATTTTAATTTCAAATAATGTAGCATCCAGGGTTTTCTTGCTTTTCTCTTTTGGTTTTACTCTTTAATCTCCAATGCACAATGATTTTGTAATAATATATATTACTGTTTTATTGACCAAAACCGTTGCACTTTTACTGGTTCTTTTATCTTTTTGAATTCTAATCCTCCTACATACAACAAAAGACTGTCATACAAATTAAGTTACTATTACTATCTTACTACACCTTAGGTGGTTGTCACTTACGTTTGGTTTTATCTGGATATTTAGCAGTACATCCTAGGAAAAAAAGGCAGTAGAGTGGAAAAGAGAAACCCGCAGTGTGCTATTAATAGCGATGATAATGATTTGCTTACAAAACAGAGCAGTGGGTTACATATACCACCTCACTGCTTTCTGCAAATGCTGATGGTGGAGAGCTGAGCAAACATTTCTGTTTGAGATATAGACACACAAACACACAGAGGCCTAAAGAAGTGTGTTATTGTGCGCGTATGTGTGTCCATGCATATCCAAACCCCTTACAGACTGCTGCACAGGACTGCACAATGACTCCAGCCTCAGTATTAACATTCACCACTTGTCTGTCTGCTGTTAACTTATTTGCTCAGTCATTTCAGGGTGCTGAACCGCTATGAGGCATTTGTCTGGATCACAGCTCTGACTTTGTATGGCTGCAATCAGTCTGCTAACTATGTCTGCGGGATTACATAAGAACAACAATTGATTACAGCTTTTGTCAGACATGAAAGAATTTGAGGGGGGGGCTTTGATGTTCGTTTTCTGTCGTGCTAAAGATAGAGCCAGATTATCAAAAACATCTTATTCGGAAGCCTCAAAATCTGTAATGTAACGCTTTTCTTAATTTGCTGTCTTGTTTGGGTATTTAATTGTATTCATTAATTGAATAACAGCATCCAGCTCGCCCTGATTTTCTCATTGGCAAGGGTGTGGTCCTCAAGTGTAGCCAGAAGGGTATAAATATCCCCACCAGGGGCTGAAGTCCAGTTGAGGCAAAGGTCAAGGTAGCCTAGCTATTATTAGGCCTACTGTAGCAAGTGGTGTCCTTGGCAATTATGCTACTCTCGCTTTCTTTAAGTTGTATTGTATTCAGCGTTTCAGCTTGCAGTTACACTCAAGCCTCTAGAGTGCAGGCCTCTCATGTCTCCTACTGGGGAAGGGAATGTCCACAGTCACCCCTCAGTGTCACTCTGCCACCAAAGGAGTGAAACCATGAGAGAAGAAAGTTAACAATGTCTGAGCTGCTCATTGTTAACAACAGCCACTGTGCTTCTACAGCTGAGTCATGAGGGCAGAGTCCTTCAGGAATGAAGGGTTTGTTCACCAGAGCAGACAGCTGCCTAGAAAGCCTGCAGTACGGAATTAAGGAGGATGTACACAACAGGGATTGAGACCAGAGATGATATGATAAGTATAAAGCTGCTCAGAGCAAATAAATGGTCCAGTGTGTCAAACCGACTGATCTCCCTGACATAGTGGCATATTGGAGGGCCTCATCAAACCATAATTATAGCAGTGCACCTAACAGTTTCAGAAAAAATCTTATAAAATGTTTTACAAACAATGAAATTATACACAATAATAGTAAGATGCAAGCTCACTTAAAAACATGATAACAGTAAGGTTGGTAAATAGAAAATGTCGGCAATAAAAAAAAATTAAAGAAGCCCTGTTTTACAGGAAAAGCCTCATCCCTACATCCCTCCGTCAGATTGTCTTCAAAATCTTTTAAAAGCCAATCAGATTTCAGATTACTAGTCTTGTTCCCAGCTTGGATGTCTGCATACAGATGAATGCTTTTTTGACTAATAAAGTCATGCTGTTGGACATGCTTGATGGATAAACAATGCAGAATACCTTCTCCACAGTCTTCTCCTGCATGGATTCAGGTCCTCCAGATTACTTTATTCATTTGTTGATGTAGCTTTGACATCACTTGAGTTAGTGCTGTTGGTTTAATCCAGACCCAATAAGGTTAAGTGTAATGTTGAATTAACAGCTTCTTGGGTGAGAGGGAGCTTGGCTTATGAGCGTTCTTAGAAAATCAGCCCCTCCCTCTGCTCTTTTAAAATTCTGCATGTGCCTCACCTTGGTCGGCTAATCCTCCCAAGGCTGTAATGATAGATACACATGTGCGTGTGTGCAGACACTCACACACATACATAAAAGAGGGAGAGGCAGCCTAACTAATGGACTTGCACTTGCTGCTGACTGTCAGCAGCCTCTGTTTTGAGGCAGCGACCGAGCAGCTCGCTGTGTGCACAGCAGCATCTGGTCTGCATCGTTTTGTTCAACAAGTCACCAAGACGAGCACAGAAAACCATCAGTGATCCCTGAGCCTGATTAGTATGTGCACACTGGGAACCAGCCTGTGGGACATAAAGACTGATGAAATTATTAAAAGAACAACATGTTAAAGGTCCGCAGTATGATATTTGGGTGTGTTCTGAAAACAGCAGCTAATGTAGCCTCTGTGTTCTTCCCTTTTAAAGGAGTTGCAAATTGAACCTATTCCTATAATCACAGAAATCGTACAGTCGTATGAGAGGAGAAAAAAAAACCTGGACAACATTCAAACCCTTTCAAATTAAATTTAATATTAACATGTAGAATATAGCTGGGAAATATCATCATGTGTTCTCAATATTATCGTTTGTGAACGTTTAGTAGAACCATAGCTTGATAATATGTTGTGTTATACAAAATGTTTTATTTTTGTTGTCCAAATTATTTGTTCTTAATTAGTCAAATTGTAAAAAACTTTCACAGTTAGTTATAGAAGACAGTTCATTGTTCTGAATATCACTTTATCTTTGATATTTATTTATATATGTTATGATATGTACGTCATATATCAAAACTGGAAAATATCCCTAAAAATATGATCACCCACAAACTCAGACATTATGCAAAAGCCTCTTTGTCATCCTCACATTTTTAAATAAACTTGATGAAGAGCACTTGAGCTCCTTCCGAGGCGCCGCAGACAAGGATAGCCACAGCACAAAGGACCACAGCCACAGTTACATCTTTGAGAGCTGAATTCCTTGATTTGAGGTGACGAGAGGAAGACCAGGTTCTGTAAAGCAGCTGAGAGTTTTCAGTACAAAGATGTTTTTTTGATTATATTTGAGCAAATGTGTTGGCACTTTGATGATTTTTGTGCTGGTGAAATCACCCTCTCCCTGCATTACCACCACCTGGGAAAGGTGGACAAGACTTGTCGTTTTCCTGTGCTCTGCTGTTGCCATAGTGACCAGGGCTGCATGCTCAGTTTCTGTAAAGCTCTGCTTGGGTTGCAGACAGCTGGGCAATATATGTCCTCAGCCACATTATTGCTCTGTATGTGTGTGTATGTTAATGCATGCATGTGTGGGCGCCTGTGTCTTTGTCTGAGTGGGTGCCTCAGGTCGTGTGTAACCCAGACAGCGGTACAGACAATACTTCATTGCTATAAAAATGTCTCCTTTCACTTGCTTATCATTCACTAATCTGCCACAAATGAGAAACTGTGCTTTGCATACTGGAGTTTCCAATTCATATTCACATCTTGTTATTTGTTGAAAACCGAGGTTGTGTCTGAGGGGACTGTCATGTTGAAAAGACGCTCTCCTCTTTCATATGCACAACACCCTGCATACGTGAATTTGAATCACAATATTGACTTGCTTTCTTTTTTGGTGATGATTTCACCAAAGGCTTCGTGTGCATGCTGACAATCTTGGGAATAGAGATCAGCTTTTTAAATTTTCACATTGTCCTTTAGCTTATTTACTGTCACCAGTCCCCTCCCCTCCCTTCTCTTGCTGTAATCTCACATGTGCACTTGCATACATTCCACATGCATATTCATATTCACACCCTCACATCCAGAGCATGTAACACACATCCTTTTCATGGCCACGTGCATCTGCACACACAGACTAGATATATTTATTCATAAGCTCATTAGAGGAGTGGATTTGCCTGCTGCCATCCATCACACTGTCACCCATCCCCAGCTTGGCACACACTGACAACAGAACTGCAGGAGAGAAGTCCCTGGGATTTAGTCTCCTGGAGCCGGTGCTATAGAGGGGATTTACTCCAATAGATAGAGTGTTGCTTCACCATTTTATAGAGGTGAGATCAGGCTGGCAACAAACCAAAAGAAATGGTAATCTCCCAGTCACCATAGTTTATCAAAAGCTGATGTTGTGGGGGTTTGTTAAAAGATGCTTTTAGCCTCTTAGCACAGTCATTGTCAGCTGACGTTCAGCAGCACATTAAAGCTTTGGAGTTGCACAGGTATGCTGTAAAATATATTGAAATGTAAAAATTGTCGAAACATATGAGAGACTCACCGTCATGTGAAAGCTGAGTCCGTCACACTCTACTTGTGGCTTGCTACAAGCTAGTGCAAGCTGTTGCAAGCTTGTCACTGCAGGTGCAAGAGCAGCTTATCAAAATAAGGCAGGACTGTGGTTTGAAAGAGAAACCGAACTGCTGAATTGCTCCCTTTTTTTCTTCGACCCAACCATGCGAGCTTTTCAAGACGCGAGAAAAACAGAAAAATACAGAGGCACTGTTGAATATTTGTGAATATTTTTTGTTATATCTTAGTGGTCGATGGTGTTGTGATGCAGAATTTTTTTTGTACAGTGGCAGAAATACTTACCCCAACACTTCTTTTCCTTCTTTTCCGCTGAAATTCAAGGGTTTTTAACTAATTCCCATTTCCATGAACTATCTGCTGTGTCCCTGCTTTCCTTACTTCCCTATAATAGAAAACAGAAGCTCTGCTCAAGTGTGTAAACAAGTGCTCTCTAGATGAGCCTTTGTGGATTCACCAGTTGTGACCGGTATTGCCAAACAAATGACACTTGCTTTACTTGGGTTTTTCTTGGAGGTTGAAATGTGAAAAAATATGTATAAAAAGGATATTTAAGTTTATATCGTATTTAATATGTTTGACACATGTGTACAGCACCATGGATTAGCTTGTTGTCCTTTTGCAGTTGCTTGTTTTGTACTTGCATGTAGGCTGGACACCTTTAGGTGTATAGGACTTTAATGAAAAAACTATACATTCATTCATTCATTCATTCATTCATTCAGTAACTATGGAAATGCCTACTTTTATCCTCACTCACAATTATAAGTTATTTCTTGAGAGATACATTTTTTTTCTATGTAAATTTAACACGTAATTAGAAAAAAAACGAGTTGCCAGTTCAGCTGTTTGTCAGGCAGAAAACATCAAGTATGTCTGTGATGGTGGTTGATCCAATCGTGGATAACTCTGGTCCCTTCTTCTTCCTGGCTGTCAGTTGTAGTTTCTCACTTTGGCATCTGTGCTGGCTCACTTCCTAGATGTGGTCAATGAGCGGAGTCCTCTCCAGATCATACCAACACAGAATTAACACTCTGTGTGTATGGCAAGTGAACGCATCCACTTTACGCACATACACATAGCTCTGAAGGAGTTCTTCATTTCCTCTGCCAAGGAGATTTGTTTTTGTTTGTTTGACTGCGTGTTTGGTAGTGAGCAGAGTATCTCAGCTCTCGACAGCAGATTGCAGCAAATGGGTGGAAAGTTAGATCATGGAACAAGGAACATGTGATTAGTTCTATTGTAATCACTTAAAGGAATCCCTTAACTTTCATCTAACGCCATCGTCAGGTCAGGTTTTTAAAATATGTTAATTGTTGCCTAAATACCTTAAAACTGCTGTACTTGGTGTATAGTCCAAATTAGCAAGTATTAATTTGCTAACACTAAACTAAGATGGTGGATATGATGCAGTACGTGACATGAGCATGCTAGCGTGCATATTTTAGCGTTTCGCTCAAAGCACTGCTGTGCCTGAGTAAAGCCCCACAGAGCCACCAGCATGGCTGTAGATTCTCAGTCTTGTTCAGATAAAATGAAGGATTACATGCTCACTGGTGGCTTGAAATTCTACCACTGCTGTACATTATAAAG
Source organism: Pempheris klunzingeri (assembly GCF_042242105.1). Taxonomy (NCBI): domain Eukaryota; kingdom Metazoa; phylum Chordata; class Actinopteri; order Acropomatiformes; family Pempheridae; genus Pempheris; species Pempheris klunzingeri. The sequence goes on from NC_092031.1 coordinate 4,847,781, forward strand.
CCCTTTTAAAACCCATTAGATTACCAGAATTCGAAGGGGAAAAAATGCATGAAATGCTTCTTACTATCCTATACTATAATATTTATTTTTATTATGTATTTTGCATTGACTTAAAGTCTGTGCTGCTGTCGTAACATGATCTGTCTCTGTTTGTCTTCACATAAAGACATGCAGTGTATAGACAGGCAGACAGCTCTACTCCCCACCCATTACACACACACACACACACACAATACTGGCATTAGCTGTAACATGAACCAAACTAAAAGTAGAAAGCAGCGTATTCTTGTTGTGCAGTCATTGTTGCTTGAACATATGTTTCAACTGCTGCTCGTGCCTTCGCGCTCACCCCTCTCCGGTTCTGCACAGTGCTGCTGCAACGGATAGCTTTGGACATGTGCACTCACCCTTGATGAGAATGGTTAACAGTTGCAGCATACAGTACATAATCTACGTTAAAGCCTTATTTAACCAGATTAATCAATTAAGAGCAAATTATGCTTACCTCCTGCACATACCAAGCCTCCACACAAATAGAAAAGAATGGGGTTGAACAAATGAGCCTTGGGTCAGAGAAAATATGCTTAGAAATATGTGCTGACTATTCTATGTAACTCTGAAGGTCACACTTCTATAAAATGATGTAACAAACGTCACATGCTGTCTGCTATATTTATTTACAAGTTTCAGATAATTCAGTACAACCACAGTGTGGGAAGCATTTTGGTAACATCATAGCTGGGTGGAGCACCAACACAATCAGTAAAGTTATGCCAACATCTTTGCACAGTTGTTCTACTAAATATAGAATCCCACTGAATGGGTGGTAAAGTTTTGTTTGGCATTTCTTTCTGTGGGTATGTGTTCATCGCTGTAAAGACTCCTCTCTTGTGCTTCGTAGACCCGCTACTGCTGCCACAATCTATGCAGTCGTGATACTACAAGTTGGTCCCTGTACCGTGCCCAGAAACTCAGAAAAAGATTGTGTCACAACATCCACCCCCGGCTTTCACTCACCCTCTCTCGCTCTCTGAATTTCTTGTTGATGGGACTCATTTGATGTCTCAGACTTTGTGCTTGAGTCAGGCGCGAGAACATTCCAAAAATGGATCTCTGTCGCTTTCTTGGTGTGATTATGACACAGGACAAATAGACACAATAAGCTGATGTATTACATTCCTTCTTTTTAGTTAAAAGGTCCATCTGCTTTGCTGCTTTGTGGACTCCTGCTTCATGAAGGACATGTAGGCTTATAGGGAGGAAATATCGTGGTATTTTTACATTTCAGTGGATGGTTGAGGTTCTGCAGCTGTATTGGTTCGCCCTAGCCCACCACCTGATTGCCTATGCTGCTTGTTTACTCATGCTGTAGGTTTATTTAACCCAAAGCAAACACAAAGCCACCTAAGAAAGCCTTCAGGATGTTTTCATTTTATCAGTGTGCTGCCTCAAGTTCATAAGCTCTCTGTCTTCCTCCCTTTCTTTCCTGTCCCTGTCGCTCCTCTCTTTCTCGTCTTCTTCCATCTCCCTGAACTGTGTGCGTTTGTGTGTGTCTGTCTGTGTGTGTCTCTACGTGTGTGTGTGTGTGTGTGTGTGTGTGTACATGTCGTCTCCTTCTCTATATGTGTGTGTATGCTTTCTGCTCCCAGCCCCTCTGCGGAAAGCAAAGTTTGTGGAGAGCCCTCGCATTCCACAATCAGAGCTTGGCTCCCCTACACACACCTCCACCACTGCCAAGAATCCAGACCTGGACACATACTGCCCTGGTAAGTTTTTAGCCAGCTCATCCCTCATGTCGTGTTACTTTTTGCATGTTGGTTCTTGTCTGTGAATGCAGTAGAGCGACAAAGAGAGATGGTTATGTTTTCGCCAGCTATTCTTCCTGCTGCTGCAAAGACGAAAACACTGCTAAGGTCATTAATGAAATAGCTTTGCTGGTGCCCACAGTGTCCATCCTCATTGCCTCCTCCCTCCCTGTCTCTCTAATCCTCCCTTGCTGCTTTCTCGCTCTGCTCTCCTCCTCGGACGTAGAGCTTGTTTAGGTGCAGCCTCTGATTTCTGTTAACTTCACAGTCGGTGGTTCCTCGGTAATCCTGTGGACAGTCCAGATTTCCCTCTACCCCCCTATCTACCCTCTCTCCTCCCTCGTCTCTCTCCTCCTCGCGCAGGGAGGACAGTAAAGCGGGTCACTCGAGGATAGTTCTCTGCTGAGATTTGGTTCTAGTATATCTGCTTTCTCATCTTGCCTCTCCTCTTCCTGTCGCCACTGAGAAGCGCAGTGTTAGCTTCCTGACCTGTCTTGTTGGCTCGACCTCTGCTGGCTGTGTGGATTTGTTAACAGAGCAGGACGATGCTGCAACACTCCAGAGTTGGATGAGAGAAATAGTGATGGGGGGTCTGAGGGCCTGGCTGTTGTAACTTAGCAGGAAAATGGTCGACAGAGTGCTACCAGCCTTCTCCGTCTGTCAGCCTCTTCTGCTGAGTCTCTGCTCGATGGGAGCTCTAAGTAGGTGATCTCTCTCAAGAAATGTACTAGATTTTGTATGTAGTACGTTTTTATAGTATTTCTTATTTCTGTACAAGTCTAAGTAGTATGCAGCACCTTAAGATAGACTTATTTCTGTCATTTCTGGCTTGCTGTTGAATCTCATGTATGAAAAAATGTTGACCCTTCCTTTATTTTGCATCAATCCTGTGAAATAGACTGTGTGGAATAAGCTATCAGTTGCAATGAGCCGCTAAAAGCTCCTGCAGATGTGACATTTCAGGGTTGAAATGGTAATCTCTGGCTTCATTGAGGCAGGAAAACAGTTGATTACAAACAGGAATTCTTTGATTGTGCCGTAACAATTTGAGCTGAAGAGGAACCAGGATGGCTGAGATGCATTGTCAGGGGTGAGGACTCGCACCTCCCAGGTGGACAGATGGACGTCTTAGCTCTTAACAAGGGCTCCCTGGCATGAGTAGCAGCAGGGCAGTGACTTAAACTTCTGATTGCATGCCAGTCCACACTCTGCTGCTGACACTGTCTGGCGCCCACAGGAAGTCAGCTGTCAGCTGATGTTTATGATCTGCAAAGAAATTTGTGGTCTCATTAATATGGTTTGTGAATATTTTGTGAGGTAGCCTGTAAAATTCACTACCAGCCATCCTCTTTATATAAATCAGAGTGAACGCTTTTCTAGTGATGTTATTGCTCAACCGTCTTACAATAATAATTACTCAGACGATGTGCAGGCACTATGGATAAGATCCTCTATCATGGTATATGTCACTTTATATCATAAATACCTCATATACCTGTCTTAACTTTAAGTTGAGTTAGAGTCCCACTGAAATAGCACATAGCCATCCATTTTTGCAGTCAAAAAAATGTCAGTGTGACTTTAAATTTAAGAGTTTTTACTACTACTTTTTACTAGGTCCAAGGGGAAAGATTCAATATATCAATCACCTTCCAACATCCAGACCTGATACCCACAGTACTTTCATGCTTTCATGTTGTTGCTTCGATAAGATCACTACTGTTCACATGAGGAATGTGGAATTCGCTCCTCTGATCTCTTGATTAGTCTTGATAATGTGTTTGCCTGTGCGTTCATATCTGTGCTTGTATATTTACTGGTATTCATGTTTCCTCTGCTTTCAGATAGGTGTGAATCAAAATCAAAATCAACAGCTATTCTGCAAATTGTGTTCTTTCTTTGAACCAAGCAGCTTTTGCCTTTCTAAAAACATGCTTGTCATTGTTTGTGAAGAAGCATTTGCTCTCTGTGCTCTTGCTCTTTGCCCTGCTGGAGTGAAAGTGCCCAGGTATGGATGAAATAAGAGCCACCACATGGTATGTGTTATCTCACCTGCGGCCCAGGTCTATTAATACCATCACCTGTCCCGTCCAGTCCCCTGCTTGCAGCACACATGCTTCTCTCTCCCTTCTCTCGGTGTGTGAGGGCAGATCTGTGGACGGCCAGGGAGAAACAGATGCGCTTGCACAGAAACACATTCCTAGCTGCGCGCAAAGATAGTTTCTATGGCAACCATCTGTCTCCTTCGCAACTCAGGAATCCAATGGAGAGGAGTGTGCATGTTTGTGTGTGTGTGTGTGTGTGTGTGTGTGTGTGTGTGTGTGTGTGTGTGTGTGTGTGTAGGGGGGCTGGTTCAGAAACATAAGATGTGTTTTATGCCTGTGTTTTTTTTTTTTCATATTCAGATTTTATCATTAAGGATCTCATAGTGTCACTGTGATGAGAAACGCCTGTAGTATCTCTTAAAGCGAGCTTCATGTTCTCAGTGCTGTCATGTAGCTTTGAAGCAGTCTAGATGTGCGTCCTCAGTGGTTTCAGTAAGAGGTGTGTGATTGTCATGATGCGTATTTTAAGAACAAAAAGCGCTATAAACAGATCCCTTACATTATGGTTATTGATGTATTCCCTTTGATAGTAGCTCATTAGTATTGCTTACGTCGAGAGGAAGGTCTAAAAGCAGATGTACATGATGTTGATGAAATACTAGTGCTATATTATCATATTTCTGTTTCTTTGATCTATCCAATGTTCACATTTTGATTTTATTTGACGGCTCCATGATAATAGTTGTCCAATCGTCTCAGCCATGTGTCTGACTGGGGTTTTTTCTTTTTTCTTTTTGGAGTGTGAGAGTTTAAGGATGTACAAAGGGATTGCCTATGTTTAGCTCAAGGGAGTTACTGTGGACTCCAGCATCCAGATTAGAGATTTTGCTCCCACATCAAAAGAAACACAGTCAAACTGCTCGCCCCTACACAGGGTTGTCCAACAGCTGGTTGCGACAGAGATATCATTATAAAAAGCAGAAAGAGGGAACAGAGAGGGAACAGAGAGAAGGGAACTAAACAGATACTGTACAGGCGTGTCGGAGTGAGAGAGGTAGACAAAGAGATGAGTGAAAGGGACACACGCTTGCTCACAGACACACTCACACAGAGGCAGAAAGAGCCCGTGTTTGATCATGGTCACGGCCGCAAACCCCCCAGGAGCAGTTGACTAATTCGTGCTAATGTATTCACTGCTTACTACTACCAGTCTGTCAACTGGGAAGCCTTCATCGCTCCATGGCCAGACACACATGCATACAAACACTGCAGCCAACAACACACAGAATACATATATATATATATATATAAAGCTCAGAATAGCAAGTGGAAAGATGTTTTGCTTTTGTTTGCCTGCAATTTTTTCCTACTCTACTCAGCTCAGCCATCTCCTGTGATATTCGGAGATGGAACAGCGTATCCATCTACCCGGATCTCCTCCATTACTGCGTTCAGCACGGGATTTAGTGACCTTGGAGTCCCCTATGAACATATTCTGCTCCATATAGACTCAATCCAGATCCATTACTGAGCAGCCATATCCATCTCATCAAAGCTCACACATAATTAGGTGTTTTGGACCTAATATGTGCTGTGATTACCTCATTATTGGATGCTGCTGTGTGTTTTATTGAGGCTCGGCAACAACATGTCTTCCCTTTTTGCTTCAAAAGTTTTTTTTTTTCTCCCTCAGAAGGTGCCTGTCTTCCTTACTTGCTCAGAGAGACTTGGAGTCAATCTAATGAGGATCCTGACAGTGCCCTGCCTGTCCGTCCGTGAGCGAATGGAGAGGGGGGCCTGGGCTTTAGATTGCCTGTCTGTCTGTGAGTCTTTGAACAGACGAGTGAGAGGCCACAGGCTTTAGACAAGCTATCTGTCTTCAGAGAGGTGCTGTGGTGGCTGGGACTGTCTAATGGTCGTCAGTCAGGACTTAGTTACCTGCCAGTCTGGTCCAACCTGCCCGACAGGAAAACGAGAGAGGCGCAGAAAAGAGAGAGAAAACTGGCCGAGCCGCCAGCTGTCTCTTTCTCACTGCTGTTTATTTAAACACCGACCATCTCGTGTTGTTGGCTTCAATGTCATTAATGTCCGGGCCAATTCAGAGGCTTATACATCCAATCAGAGCTGTTTGTATTTAGCCACTAGTTACTCTTTTCACAACCAGCAGGGTGAGTAATTAGTGACACAGAGAGTGACACTCCAGTAAATAAAGTGAAATTAAATTGAAATTGATATAGTAGGCACCTCTAGGGCACGATAGTGAGGTGTTATTGAAAAACGTGATACCACCAATGAGGGCTTGTTATGGACGGAAAGTAACCAGGCAACAGGGCGAAAAGATGAGGTCATTAAGGGATTTTATTTTCAGTCCTATTGCAAAGTTGGCAGCTGAAATCCCTCAGAGCTACGAGTGAGTGTGTGTGTGTGTGTGTGTGTGTGTGTGTTTATGTGTGCTTTTTTGATCATCTGATCATCACGCAGGCTCACCCTGGTGTTTTCCTTTCTCTCTTTGCGCTAGGAGTCTCTGTAAACAGGATAGAGAGGTGGATACACACCCACTTTGTCTTGAAAAGTCACACACCGTCGTCCTCTCCCACACACAAACACACACAAACACACACACACACACACACAGGTGAAGGGCGTATCTCATTACGTCACGCGAGCTGCAGCGGTGATGAGTGGTGCGGAAGGAGCTGTCGACAGTGTGGAAGGTTTTAGCTCGTGAGCGTATGAAGGGGTTTTGTAAACAGATTCTTGTAGTTGTGGCTGAAGGAATTTTGGAGTTTATGTCAGAGGACTTTTTAACAAAGACGTCCAGCTGTGGTGGAATGCGTCTGTGATGCACAACTCTGAGCTACGGGAAAACTCAGGTAGGGTGTTTCACATGGTCGTCCTGAGCACAGGTGCTGTGTATCCTGTATCCGTATCTGCTGTCGCTGCTGTGGTTTACGCACAGCAAGTGTATTAGATATACTGTGCTAGCTGGAGGACATGAAGCTGCTCTTGAAAAGTTTGAAACTAGGCTGCTGTTCTGATCCTATCCACCAATGACACACATTTGTTCTCTCTCCCCCCTCTTTCACCTCCTTCCTGCTCCCCGTCTCTCTGCCTCTGCAGGGGAGTCAAGCCAGGAGCTGGGCCCCCCTCCGTCGGTGGATGAGGCAGCCAACACATTGATGACGCGCCTGGGTTTCCTTCTGGGAGACAAAGTGAGCGAGGGGCCGGCCGGTACCCAGTACAGCATGGAGGAACCCGAGGCAAGACAGGTAATGGTCTCACTAATGAACTTCCACATTCAAGTCTGCTTTGAAGACGTTACCGAGACTCATTTAGGTCTGGATTTCATTCACTCTTTCATATTTACCTACAGAGCTTCACCTTTGTAAGCCTACAGACAGAAAGTGTTTTTTTTTCCTGGCAGTGCACTGACTTAGCAGCATGAACCTGTCAGTCAAATCTCATGATGTCACCAGACAGATGCACAGTCACTTTGAGACCATTTAAGGGAGACGATGTCTGGGGTTGTGTGAGGTAAAGGACTTGTGCCAAGAAACTTGCTTCGGTTTGATTTTTACCACCCCTCTTGCTATAGATACTAATCTAATTGTTTTACTGTGTATGTGATTTTGACACATTTTCTATTTTGAGAAATTGCGCCTCAGAACTTGAACAAACATGCAAACTGTTTTGACACTAATCTGTGTCCTTGTTTACACTCGGTTTTGACAGATCTTTGGAAAACAGGATAGCCAGATCAAAAGACTTTCTCTCTAAATTGCCCTCAGAAACCACAGTGCTTTGGATTCAGAATGTATCAGTGCCTCTATCAAGCAGCAGATATCTAATTAGATTTTTGTATAACAAATGCTCTCAATCATTTCTTTCCCAGCTTATTCTTAACTTTGCTTTCATGAGTTGACATGCAGCAGGTTAGGCTGTACATTTCTCCCCTGCGCTGTAACCTTTCGGTTTGTGAATTTGGCAGTTGCGCAACAAACAGCTCTTGGCACATTGAGCCTGCTCTAAGCTCTGCAGCAGATGCCCTGCTTTCTTTACCTAAAGCTGAGTTGACAGGTATGAATTTCCCAAATTGAGGGAGGAAAACAGTTGCGGAGAGAGAGGGCGAGGGAGGAATAGAGAGGGGAGAAGGGGCAAACCTGTTGCTGAAGCGTTCAAAGCATGCCTAGGTTCGGGTTTGCACTATAGTGGTGTGGATAAGCGATTAGACTGATGGACTGCCTGTGCTTGATGTGAGCGCTGCTGTAGCAGTGGGGGTGTATAAATTGAGAGAGGTTTATTCAAGCGGCTCTTTTTAGAGACGTGACTCATACTAGCACCCTGCTGCATCGTGCACACAGCAAAAACTTATTATTTTAGATATCTGCCCCAAATACCATTCTCCAGATTGCAGTTTGTTTGATCCATTAACCACCAAATATGACAAGGATTGCCTCAAGACACCATCTATTAGCAGATTAGAGAGTTGGCTTTAGTTGTAATTTATGCATGGGAATTTTTGAATGTTGCGTTGGATTTACTGTCTTTCAGTGGAGAGCACAAATTACAGTAATAGAGCAGATTGGCACATCTGGATGTGTAGGCTCATGCATATCCTTAGCATTAGCATGCTGCTAATTCATCCGTGATGCTGAGAGTCTGTCTTAATGTTTGTCGTCACAACTCGGTTACTAACCCGTTTTGATTCTGAGGTTAACAAACAATGAAGCCGAGCAGATATCATTCTGTTTAAAGAAATCAGTGTTCGAGGGCTGCGGGTTTACCGTCTTCCATTTGACATGATTCTACTATAGCTGATGTCCCTGCTGCCAGACCTCGCCAGCTGATGGAACAAGGTGACCTTAACTCACAGAGTGCGCCGTTAATTGCCTCTCATACTCTCGTGCTCTCACTCCCTGAATAGACGCAATGCTCCAAGTTCAATCCAATCCTCATGTGGCGTTTAAGGTCACACCAGCACAAGTCGAAGTTCATTAGCCCAGCAAATAGAGTGTTTGTGTGTGTTTTCTGTGGGTTGGGGGTAAGCTCCTGTGGACAGTGTGTTCGCTGCTTAACAAAACTCACAGTTTAGAATTCATCCACTAAGCCACTACTGCTATGCACCACACACTCCCTGGCTCTTATCAAGTACACCTATACAATCGAATGCAATCCAGTTCAGTCCAGCTCTGACACATTTTTTTTTTTTTGTGGTTATTGTTGTCATTGTCAACTACATGTTTGTAACTGACATCATAGTTAGTGATGGTGCTGTCTTCTGTAAAATGTGTTTCTAATATCCCCCCTTTATTTTTGTGAATGGGTAAAGCAAAACATTAGAGATATTGTATTGTTGGAGATGCTTTGTTTTGTCCTGTGTTAAAATGAGTTAGTGAACATGATAAAAAAACATACCAGCTGAATATCAGCATGTTAGCATTGCTCTTATGAGTATGTTAGTCACTAGTGTGGATATTGACTCCTCGTCCTGTTTTATGATCATTTATCAAGCAAAAATGTCAAATATTCACTCTTTCCAGCTTCTCAATTCTCACTGTTGTATATTATAGCAAATTGAATGTCTTTGGGTTTTGGACAGCTGGTCAGACAAAGTAAGCAGGTCAAAGATGCAGTAAGCCTTTTACACAACTTTTTTATTTTCTATAGATGAAAAGATTCATTAATTACACGCTCAAGTGTAGGTGGAGCCATGCTGTCTTGGTTATTGGGAGAAATTGGGAATCAGCAGTCTTGCTAAAGGACACTTTGACATGTGGACAAGAGGATCCAAAGATCAAACCTCCAACCTTACGATTAATTGGCCTCTCGATCCATCTCTTGAGCCACAGCCTCAGGAGGCTGTCAACAGATAATTGACAGATTAATCAATAATGAAGATAATCGTTAGTTGCAGCACTACTCCCTACTGTGTGTGGGTGAGTGTTAGCGTAGTGTGTCCCTTCTGTCTTCTTCCTACAGATTAAACTAGACTAGATTTAGCCTTGAGCACCACTTCACCCCTCCTGTACTCTCTGTGTTGACCTGAACTCATCAACAGCACCATTAAGAGGAGACCTCCGTGTGTTTGTGTGCCTCCGTGTCTCATACACATAATAAGTCACTTGGCATCCCTGTTTTTCGAATCCCCCTGCATATCCATGAGCGCTGCGTGCATGCGTCTTTTAGGTATGCGTGCCTGTTTTGTTTGTGAGTGCATCTGTGGGTGTTTGCAGCAGCAGATTAGTGTGTTTTTGTTTTGTTCCCTGTGGTCTCTTGTCTCCTAACCTGAGCCGACACAGAGGAGGGTCACTGCAGGGTGCCAAAACAATGCTGGGACTGGAAAGACTATGTATTCAGAGTACGTGTGTGTTTGTGTGTCAATCATGAGGAAAATATGCATAAAAATAGGTCGGTGAGGGTAAGATACCATGTTTTCCTCTTGACAAAATCATTTTCAACAAATCATTGAACTCTATCCTGATTATAAACCCCATCTAAAGTTGTATTAGTGTTAAAGCTTTTGCAACCTCCAACATGTTTAAGAACAGTACAGTAAGCAACACCACATGTGCCATGGGACTGTACAGAATCTGATTTTGAAAATGCCACTCCCTTGTGTTTCTAAAAAGAGGAAATTACTGTTTTCCTGCATTTTCATGTTCAGGCTCACATCCCTGATAGGAGTACTAACTCTTCAATGTTTTTTTTTTTGTCTTGCGATGCTGCTCAGCTGAAAATTGAGCTGTAAGGTACATTTAAGTGACACGCATTCTATTTACAGGTTTTATTAACATTATTGGAAATAATACTAGATGTCGAGCGTGTGTTTTTTTTAAGGTGGGTATTGTCGTCTAATTTGTGAAGCTCTTACAAAGGTATATTTCAGGAAAATGCTACAAATGATTAGTTATTATTATATTTGTTTGTATGTGAAAATCCTGTGAAGGACTGATTTCACTAAGGCAGCAGGGGGCTGAGCTCTTGAAAACTGCAATATTGAAGTGACATTTTCCTCAGTATATGACTCAGATATTAAAATTCAAAGATTGTTCTCTGACATTTTTACCCGTGTGTATTAATTGAGTTGTTAGAACCACACAAAGCTTTTAAAAATACGTTTATGTGTTTCTGTCCCAGGGCCAGAACCAGAGGATCAGCCCGTGCTCCACCCTGACCAGCAGCACTGCCTCACCCCCTGCAGGCAGCCCCTGCTCCACCCTCCCCCCTGCCATGCCTGGCCAGGCTGGCAACAAGGACTGTGCCTACGGTTCTGTCACCAGTCCCACCTCAACCCTGGAGAGCAGGGACAGCGGGATTATCGGTGAGATCTGCTCACAGATCTACAAAGAACAGACTTAACAAGCATCTATAAATACAAAATACAAAAGTCCTTAAAGGATAAGGCTGGCATTGTTCAATAATTTTCTTATTGTCAGCTTTCCAACTCCCCTACTCTCTCTGAAAGACATAAATCGGGAAGTCAAACAGGAGTAAATAGTGCATTTGGTAAATTTGTGTGTATTTACAGCAGCAAAACAGTTTATGAGGGATTGAATCGAGATCAATTACAGTGCCACCAGTCATCCAAATGAAGGAACATGTCACCCATTGCAAAGATGTGGACCAGTGATGTGTTTTTGATGTGTTTTTGGACAACAGTGGAGGTATATGGCTATACAGACAATAGTTATCGGTAGGAAGAAATCATTGGTGGTTTTATTCTTTGCATGGGATTTGTGGACAGTATGAAAAAAGCATGCAAATCAAGTGAGTACCTTCCAAAGTTGCAGGCTTTTTAGTATGATAATCCTTCTTTGTGTTTTCATGGACAGTGTTTCTTGTTGCTGAGCCATAGCTGGAGATTAGTTACACAAAGAGGGAATTTCGACTTAACATGCTACTTCGGTAGATACCACTTGATTAGTTTTACAAATTGATTTAACTTTAGAAAACATTTTACATGGAACAAAGGCTGTAGACTTTGTCCCCCATTACTTACACTAAAAATTCTTCAAGAAAGCTTTTCTCTCCAGCCACTGTAAGAACAATTATTGCATCCTATAACCCTTTTAATAAACATGCTGAATGGGCATGTCTGTATTGTATTAAGACAGACTTTTGTGAAATTATCTTGTTGATGATTTCAAATAGTAAAATGCAGACGAGGCAGAGCAATAAGCTAAATTTAGAAACCAAATGCAAGCATGTCTACAAAACAAAAATCCTGACGGTTAAAAATGTGTGACAGTCAGTAGGAACACGCCTGAGGTCGTAGATTTGTCCCTATAACCCAAAATGACTCCCTCATCTGCTCTGTACCTCAGAATCTGGTAATCTGAATGCTTTTCCAAATCTGGATGCAAAACTGTATCTGTAACTGTACTGGTCAGTTTCCAGTGGGACTGTGGTACCTTTCCTCCAGTCAGACCCAGTCTGTTACCTAACTGTGGCATTCTTGCGTTGTTAGCATAAATAGCAGAGTTGAACTGCGCACTGATGTGAAGCGTTTTGCGTATGTCAAAACTGTTGCCTGGCAACAATGGCGAACACCTGCAGTTCGATGGGAGAAACATTACATCAACCTACCGCAGATCGATTCAGAGCAAGTGTGAAAAGCAATGTGTGAAAATTTCTCAAAAGTCTGCCACACTAACATTTCTCACAGTTAACCAAATTGCAGCTGTACATGAAACATAACAGCACTGAAGACGATGTTGTTTTGTTCTGTTGCAGCCACACTTACCAGCTATTCCGAGAACATGGAGCGAGGCGGCAAATACGGCGAGGGCTCCCGGGGAAACCTGAAGCTGTGGCAGTCCCAGAAATCAGGCATGGATTCGTTCCTGTACAGGGTGGATGAAAACATGACTGCCTCCACCTACAGCCTCAACAAAATCCCTGAGCGCAACCTGGAGAGCATGTCCTCCCACTCTGCCCACTCCATCCCTCTGTACCTCATGCCCCGCCCTAACTCTGTGGCTGGTGAGTCCCTTCCTCCTTCCCTCCCTCTCCTATCAAGGTAGAAAAGGAGGCAACAGTTTGTCCAAAGAGCCAGAATTAAAGTTGTTTACAGGTGCATGGGCATAGAGCATGCAAATTCTGCCCTCGTAGAGTACTTTTTCTGGCCAAAGTGGATTAAACTGCTGGCTCTGAGTCATGTGTGACCCTCGTTCTAACTCCTTTAGTGCTCCCTCTTCATCCCTTTCAAGCTTTCTCTCCTTGCTACATGAACTGAGATTCTTTCCTTTGTATTCTGTCCATTTGTGTGACTCTTGGGAGTGTATATTTAACAATAGACCACAGTCAGAGATAAAGTGTCCTTAAAAACCTTGGTGTTTCTTACCAAATTTCTGTGAGACTGTCTTCCAAATAGGCTGTCAAGAAGCTTATGTGCCACCTAGTTTAAAAATCCATCTCATTTCTTTGTGTCTTGTTGGCTATTAGCAGTGATGTAACCATTCAGAGTTTACCCATAAATACCACATATTTTTTTTAATTATGAGGATATTAGCCAGCAGTTCAGGAGGGGACGACTTAGTCTGTAAACTGCTCATATTACCAGATATTGTGTGGACCAAAATTAGCACAGATCCCAAAGCTCCAGACCACATTTCTCCCACAGATCTGGGATAAATCAGCCTAAACTTCCCTGCCTGGTCTTGGGAGAAGCCCAGTTGGGATTTGATTCGATTCAATTTGTTGTAATTTTTAAGACATTTTTTAGTCGTCTTGGGTGGAAAAAACTCTTGTTTTCACATTTCATGGGGTTATGTTGAAATTTTGGGTCACTGCAAATCCGCAGTGGTATTTTGTTAAACTCTCACAGCCCTCTGGTGTGGATAGAAACCACAGAGCAGAATAATACAGTCTGCGAAAAAACAGCTTCGGCAGAGGAACATACTGCGGCTGGAAGAATATCATACAGGGAAACTGGCATTTGTGTTGCTGACAGAGGTCTCATTGATGTGTGTTTCTTATTGTACGCCACAGCTGCGTCAAAAAGGCTCCCAAAAGTAATAGTAAATATATCAGGAAAAATGTCAGTTTCATAACGCTGAGGCAGTCCTAATGGGCCTGATTGTATTATTGTTCTCATCATCAGAGAGGCTGTTGCAGACGATGAGCTCTATTATGCACTTCTCTCACTCCCACTGGAAAAGGAGTGTGTGCTCGTGCTGCAGACACGCATATGTATATATCACTAAACAACGTAATATGTCTGACAAGGCCCGTCGCTGCAGCTATGACCCTCTCTTTATGCTGGTCATGTTCTCCTGTTTGACACTGCTGTCTGGCAGTGCAGCGACTCTGCCGGTTTTAGAGGTTCACCCTCAATCTCATTTCCGCTCCTCAATATCCAGACCTTCAAAGGAGACTGAGTGAGCTGGAGACGGCTTTAAAGACATACTATAAGCTGCAGATGATGCAACAAATAAAATAAAGAGAGAGTGAGGAACAGGAATTCTGGAGAGGGAGATGGATACATGTGGAAGAGGAGTGGAAGAGAGTTTCATAATCTGTAGGGATGGGAGGCAAGCGCCGGCTGAGGATTGGCTGGGCTCACACAGCAGTGGAACATCAAAGCCCCAGGCATTAACCGTTTCTATCCCCCAGAGTGACAGAGAGACTCGCTTTGATGTGTGGAGAGCGAGAGAGAGAGATACGGAGCGGGAGCAGAAGGCGACTGGGGAGGAAAACGAGGAGGGAGGGGGCTTCTTTATTACCTAATGAAGGCAGTGCGTTGGTAGAGCTTAAGATGGATATGGAGGAAGGACTAACAAAGACCAAGTATTAAATTTTCTCTCTCCCTTCATGGTGCTAATACTGCTCACCGAGTTTTCATTCAGTGAAGAGCTGTTAGGAAGAGCAAAACCTGACTTGCACCTTCATTACTCAAAAATAGAAATTAAATAGATACTACAGTGATTTAGTATTGTCCCACCCGTAAGTTGGGTGAGCCACAAGAGAGAAAAGACTGAATAAAGAAAGAATGGTCAATACTGACGCAGTAGAGACATTCAGACTTGATCCTACATTTCCCATAATGCACCTAGGTAGCATATTTTGCTACACCCTCTCTGCCTGATTAAAGAGCAACTGAACACAACTTTTATAAGCTTAAACACGTCAAATTCTTCAGTCTTTCCACTGTGTATTTAGAAAAAGTTAAATAACTTCAGTTGCAATAAACACTATAAAATGGGACCAGGATCAATAGATAGATTACTAGATGAGCTGGCATGAGGCATCCACGCTTGTTTAGTTTTCAGGCCCGTCTGTATTGTTAAACTGCAAGTTTTCTATGTCGGAGTGGAGTTTCACAGTGTTAAGTATGATGGGAGTGCTATTTACATTTCAACAATAGGTAATTACAGCAACTCCAGGATGAGATGAATACAGAAAAACACCCATGCCTTTGAAACTGCACATCCGACCTTGTAACACAGGCTGCATGTCAAGTCGAGTTTTTCCTTGTCATTGTCGCCTGATGCTTGCCCATGTGGGGATTCTTGAATCCTTAAAATAACTTCTGTATCAAATCCCATCAAACCTTGACCTATACAGGCTCATAAACTGGCTTTTTTTAAACAGTTCATTCACCCAAATAAAAAAAAAATAAAAAAAGCATGTTACCTCTAGCGTTAACTTGCCATGTAGACAGTTTGTCCATGTTTTGAGATATTCATATGAGATTTTGTGATGTTCACATTAATAGAAGAAACAATCAACAACTTGTCTCTCCAGAAATGGTGCATTAACTACTCCCTCTAATCCACACACCTCACTATGAATAGCTTTCATCGGGACGGACTCTTTCTTTTGTAGAGAGCATTTACAATTCCCCTCCATTGTTTTGGGGTGGATGCACAAATCTCAGACACTGATATCTCAAAACCTCTGCAAACAAAACCAAACGCTGAAAATCTTGCTGCCTCGATACCACAAGAACATATTGTTTTTTTTTTAAATGTAATTTGGGGTGAACTGACCTTTTGAAATTGCCATGTTAGAGGATCTATATACATGAGTTTATATAACTGCCCGAAGACTGTGGATTCCCGCCTCACACAAAGACTAAAGGGGTATAAAGGCAGTGTGAGATTCAGTGAACTCACTCTATTGTTTGTAAATGCACTAAATTAAGATAACAGCTCACCCGAGATAATATTTTTCAATTTGTGGGGCGGACAAGTGCCATTGATTTTCATTTTTTCCTGATTTCCTTTTGGTCCCTGATCCCACCTCTGCTTATATACTCAGTGTAATACCAGGAAATATTATTGTTTAAATACCAGGCCCTCCATTATTTATCAGCTCAAGTCATCTCTCACTCAGATGGGAAGAGAATAGTGAGGCGTTTAGAGCACCAGCGGCCACCTCATATCTGAGATGACTAGTCGACTCCCTGACTGATACTGTGACTGGCTCTGGACGGCAGCCCAGCTGGTCTCAGAGTGTGTGTGTGTGTACATGTGTAGTGCACACATGCGTTCGTGCTATCAGTCAAGTGTTTAAAGCGAGATGTGTCTGATGTGGCTGTCACCGCCTAAAGCAGTTGAGCTCTCTGGTGCACCGTTAGACTTTTTCTCACTTTCTTTTCCTTACTCTCCCTCTTCCATGCTGTTTTTCTGTCTTCTTTATTTCTTTTCACTATGCGTGCAGTCTTAGCACATTGGCTCAGGAGCTGTGAATGTGATCCCCAGCAGCCTGCTGCATTGCAGATAGAGATGATGAGCACACAGATTTGAGTCCTCACATTCAAACACAGTTGAAAGAGAGAAAAAAAAGATGAGCTTTTCCAGCACTGTAGCCCTGAGTCATTCTTCCTTGGTTTAGCCGCAGATTAATGCCTCCACTGTCTCCACTTTTAGCCCAGTTGGATGACCACCACCCCCATTCCCATCAGGGCCAAGCCTCCAGCATTCTCAGCTGCCATTTTCCCTCCATTCTGGGACACCCATGTGGCTCATTTTTGGGTCCACGGCTGGGGTGACTCAGGCAGTCAGCAGCACACACACACGCACGCACACACATACATGCGCAGTGCTTTACTGAGCTGAACTCCAGTGGCACGGAAACCACTCGTTGAACCAACGATGGGACAGGAACAGTGATGAAGTGCTGGTGAGTTTTACACCGCTGAGAGGTGGTGGGCTCAGGGACCTGCCACTTGGTGGAATTACTTTGGAGTGACTAGAGAGACAGACAGAGCATATCATTGAGAAGAGGCATGACAGTCACACCTTTCCCTAACTCCTTGAATTTGACTTGGGATCTCTAGACCTCATATTTTAAGGTATAGTGCCAGAGAAAAAGGATTCAAAAAGCTCTGGTGAGGATAAATACGCCTTAATACAACTTGGATCTTAGTTTTTTGACTCTGTCCATCAATTCTGTCAGTCATGGTCGCATTTTACTTACAAAGTTAATTGCTGATATCCGGGAACACGCTGACATTCTTAAATATCTGTCAGACAGAGCAAGAAACGCAAGCAGTCAGATGACGGGTTTTAAACAAACACCCAGGTTAGCCAAGTTCATTTTGGAGAGAAAATAATGGCAAAATGGTAAAATTGTTACCCAAGCTGTTCATTATAAACATCCAGTTTACAAACCAACCTGGTTTCCTGTGCCGTGAGGGATTATTACCATCATTTCAGGTGCACTTGTTGTTTTTCCTCCTCTTCCTCCTTGTTTACAATGTGTCCAATCATTTGACAATTTGTATTTCTTGTCTCATTTGATGTTGTAATCTTCTTAGAAATGACCTCAGTGAGTACAGTGTTTTCATAAATGCTCCAAAAACATCCAGCTGAAGTAAACTGGAGAAGAAATACACTTTAAAGCTTTAAAGGCTTTAAAGTTTCCTAGAAAATGATTACTCAGGATTCCCAAACTACTGGTTTGTTTATTTATTTCGTGCCTCTAATGTCCCATTTCTCTATCACCATCCTTTTAGCTTTTCCATTATCACTGCATTAGTAGAGTTTATTCTAACCACATTTCCTGTCAGAGCACTTTTGGTTTAATTTAAAGGGACAAACTGAAATATCCCAACCCAACAACTTCTGAATGGTTAAATCCTTTAATCTCTCCTGGATTTTATTCTTCAGAGTTTGTTGTCTTTCACTTCCCTCACCTCTAATTGAACAGTGGGGTTCAGGTGTGACGAAGAATCAAGTCTGTGGCTTACTCACACTGGCGGCGCCTAATCTCATTTAACATTCACTGGTTCCGACCGTTGGCCCTGAAGACACAGCGTGGTGTGAACAATCAGCAGCCAGCGTCAGACGACGCTCACTCCATGAATAAGACATTTGTCTGCTGAGCTAATTAATCCTGAGAGGGGCCGGATGGCATCTGCCTCGGTGCCGCGTGACAAGACACTGAGAGGAGGGAATTTTAGGACAGAACCGTGTAGGGCTGGCTTGCTCTTTGCTGTAGGAGTTAGGAAGTATGAGAGCAGGAGCCTGACAACTGCCTCAGGACACTGGCATGAACCAGTGCCGCCTTGTTTTGTGTGTGTGTGTGTGTGTGTGTCATGGGTTTGTTTACTGTATATGCCTCTCAATGTAAATAAACATGCTGACAAAGTATGTTTTTTTCCTTCTTTCTCCATCACACACACAAACACGCAACAGCTACCAGTTCAGCCCACCTGGAGGACCTGGCATACCTCGATGAGCAGAGACACACTCCATTACGCACCTCGCTGCGCATGCCCAGACAGAGCACCACCTGCGGGCCGGGTCGCTCCGGGCAGGACCTGAGAGGTGAGCAACAAGGAAGAGTTACTTGTATGGTCGCCATTTTATACCCATAGAACAACAGGACACATCACATTATGATTTAAAATGGGACAGTTTCTATGGTTCAACAACAAAAGCTGTTTGCCACAAGAGACATTGCACTGTACATGTGGGACTTTACGTGTCGACCACAAGTCACTTTAAAAACACTGTTTTTTTTTAAGCTGTGATTAGCTGGTTGTTTTAAATCAGACACGGTGTAGAAGCAAACAACAGGACACTGTTCTGGGTTTCATTCATAAACAACACAAGTCAAAGCAGCTGAGCATCTCAAGGCAAAGCTGCGTGACGAGCGAGTTCCTTTTAGAATTCAAAAATAAGTTGATGGTGGTTGATTTGCAGTTTGATAAGGTGCAGATGCAGATGTCTGCATGTACAGCGATGCCCCCATCACACCAGTGATGCTGCTGAGCTGTTGGTGGTGGACATTTCATGTTGTCAGCTGTTGTCTGTTGTGTCCTTGTGTGTGTGTTTGTGTGTGAAACAGAGGAGTGAGAGAGACTGAAGGAGTGCGCAACAAGCATTTTGTTAGGTGTGTCACTGCTAGGATAGAATTTGTCTCTGTGCTTAACATTCGCAGTCAGTATGCGCTCCACTGCACCCTGGTCAAGTCTCGCACACAGCAAGCACCTCCATGATTGAGCAAATCTCCTCAGCCTCCTCACCAAATGGCCAAATGGCCTTATGTCACAACATTGTATGTCCCTTCGCCCTTTTTCCTCTGTCACTTAGCCATTAATGAGCACCATAATGGCAGACCTCTGCCATCCAAGCGAGCACAAATATGCGTCCCTGTGTGTTTTAAACACCTGTTAAGACCCCACTTAGCTGAGAGTGCGCTCGGCCGAGCTGCGATGTGATTCCCCTGCCCGAGGGCAGTTTGCTGCAGACAAATGCAGAATGAGAGCGAGCCAGACAGAAAGAGAATGGTGGGTAGAGAGATGGAGGTAAGCACAGGGACAGAGTAGAGGATAGGGAAGAGCGACTTCTTCTCAAAGCTCCACTCTTACTGCCAGAGCCACTTGTTTCAACCTTCCTCCTCTAAGGGCAGCCAAGTGTGTTTACATGCCAACTGACTGCGTCCTAGCATGCGTTCTGCCTCCTCGGATCAGTATCAGTGCCTCCCTGAGTGAACCGCTCCTGCAGATTCACCAGGAGAGACAGAGAACCAGACACAGAGAGACAGGACGTGGAACAAAGCAACTTGAAGAACAAGGTTTTTCCCTGGAGATGATATGAGGACAAACTCGTGAAAGTCTAGGTAACAGACTTATAGGGAGAGAATACTTGATTACGTGTTTGGTTCACAATCTGCCAGATTCAAGGCTTTAAGGAACAATAGCTGCTTAACACTTTGGTCTGAAGTAACAATTGTTCACACTGTGATGAAATTTGGTCTGAACACCAACAAATCAAAAGTGTTTAACTCTATTTATTTTCGATACTCCCTTAGGTCACCTCCAGCACCACGCTCATTGCCAGCCTACTGGTCACAAGATATATAATTGCTGGACTTCCATTGAATATATTACAGATAGTGATGGTTCCCAGAGGATGACCCATACTGACTGAGATGACCTTATGGCCATTTTCCTAGAAGCCCAAGATATTGTATGATGTGATCTTCTAACTAGAGGAGGAGAAGAAGACTGCTGGTTATGTGTTGGTCAGGCGCTAACCAGCTGACAGATGCAGCTCTCTCTCCAGTGGGTTTTGTCGAGCTTGTTTTGATGCCGGCCATCGGGGGCCCGAGCTGTACTGCTGTTTTGAGGAGAGTGAGTCAGACTGTAATGGACCTTCTTGTGCTCCTGCCTGCCTACCTCTAAGATTTACCACCCACCTTATCTATTCACTGCAAACTCACTCACATAACTGTACACTGCACACACATTTTCTCCATCGTTTGTCTTTACCTTCCCTCCGTTTGTCTTTGTCGCTCTCTGACACCCCCCTTGTTGTCTTTCTACCTCTGCTGTCATACACAAAATAGGCCTTGTGTTAGCTGATGGTAGCAGCTTTTGGCTGTTAAGATATTTTTAATTGCACAGGGTTTTATTACTCTCTTATATGCTCATTGACAGGGAGTGCAGTAAGTCTTGCTGCAGGTGAGGACTAATTGTGAGCACTAATAATTGATTAGACATTTAAAAGGTAAAGCTGTGTGATATTTGCTATTTTTACTGTCAACAAATCCCATAAGAGGAGCTAGTCCACAGCACTAACAAGCAGTGACTGTGTCAGTCCTTGATACAGGTTATTCCACTTTGCCCCAGACCTCCAGTGTTGTTCAAAAACCAGGGCAAAGTTTGAGCACTAATCCACAGCATGAAAATGGTCCCCTATTCATTTTAAGTAATTTAAGTAATGATTGTGTCAAACTACAGTGCCAAGTTGTTTCAGGAAACTATTGAGCTTCTTTCAGAAATGACGCCATATATTTGTGATTTATTGAACATCCTCAGTTAGAACCAATGGGCTTGGAGCCGACTGCCACAGACAGGGTAGAAAAGTAAAAGAGTTGAAAGACAGACTGACATGTTGTTGTTGTTTTTTCATGGGATTTGTTGGCAACAAGAACAATATAGACTGAGGGCACCCTTAATTAACATCTGTTGAAAGAAACAGCTGCAGGTGTACACTCATGTGAAGTATTTATAGTAAACCTTTGTTTACAGTAGACACAGACTACAGGAAGCCCCTATTGCTGTCTTCAGTGTGTAAGATAACAGTCCAGATTTGATGACGGTGCATGAACATGTTTGCAACAACTGACAATGACGAGTTTCAGATGAGTATCTAGCCTCTATCTACTGTTTTCTTCATTGTTTGACACCCCTGTCTTTATCTGGTTTTTGCATTCTTGTTTTGCATCTGAACAATTTAGAATTTGTGATGTGATATGTAGGTCATTCTTGTAATTCTTTGCATCTTATTATGTAACATACTGACATAATTACAGCCCGTTGTTTGGCTGCAAGACATAAAGTAAGTCAGTAAATAATGTGCTAGCAAGGAAATAGTATGTAGCAGTGTTAAATTAGTTTGGAGCCAAAAAAAGATTAGAACACACTAAAGAAAAGTATCAGCCATAAGCACACCCAGGGTTATTGTGTTGCTCGTAGCCTACTGTGCAAATTACATAAGATTTTATTTTTTTAAGCAGACATTATGTATTATGTAAGATCCTGTTAGTGTTGCATATGCGAGTGAAGCTCCAGTGTCAGAAGAAATGACAGGAATTTTAACTGTGTCTGAAAAACCAGACAGTAAAAGAATCCAGCAGAGAAAAAAATGGCAGTGTTTGAATCCAAATCATTCACCTGACCTAAGATAACCCACCGCCACACTCCCCAATCCCTCACAACAAGCAGACTGATCTTCTACACCGCTTCTCTTCCTCTTCCTCCTCCTATCATTTCCTCTCTTCCTCCACCTCTGTGCCAACTCTACCTTCCACTTCTCCTCCCCCTCCTCCACTTCCCATCCTCTGCTCCTCTCCTCCTCTGCTTCTTATCCTCCTCCTCCTCTTCCTCCTACACCCCCTCCTCTTCGCCTTCCTCCTCAAGGCTGTTCAGCCACCATGATTCATCCTCACCTGGTGAATAATTAAAACGTCTGAGACTCTCACTCCGTCTGGCCATGAAGGGTTGGTGGTGGTGGTGGTGGTGGTGGTGGTGGGGGGGGGGTAGGTGGAGTGATACCTTGCTCAACGTCGCCTGAGGGGGAGTGTTATGGGCAGGATTATGAGCAACTGCCAACCATCCATCCCTCCCTCACACACACATTTGCTTTCACCGTCCTGGAAACAACTCCCTCAGCCCCCGTTCACAACATGGCTGCCATGTTTTCCTGGAATACCTGACACAGTGGAGCAGTAGTGGCTGCGCCACTTATCGTGCACAAAGCGCTGTAATCGTTTGTGCCATTTGGAGGATGGTGTCCGATAGTGCGAGGGTATGTTTAGTAATTCCACGAGGACCGAAGGAGCTTTACAGGCACGTTTGGCATTCAGTCGCCCCCAAGATAATTGGATTAGCACCACTTAAAACTGAGTAGCTGTGGGTATTTAGCCTCTTACTTCAGTAGCCTATGCTTTTGGAAATGACAGCACTGGGTGGTTTTTGCATTTCCCATCAACAGTGTTGCATCAGGTCCATTTTTTCACAGCATGACAGCAAACTAGAAGAATATTACATCAGTTTGTGAATTATGGACAGAAAGAGAAGTTGCTTTCTGTCTCTTTGTCTCTCTCTGACTGTGTGTGTGTGTGTGTGTGTGTGTGTGTTTGTTGAGTTAGCACTAAAATAATCTGACCAGGGAATATGGATGAAATGTCTTTTATTACATCGGGCTGCAGCTGGCACAGAGCTTAGTGCAGTAAAATGCAGCGCTGGTCATGCAGTCAGTATAAATGAGGACAGCTTTTCACCTTCTTCCAGGTATATCTGTTTGTACTTTTTGCTGATTACATGAGTACGAATATTCTCAGCATGATCGCCGCATTTCTTTTCACCCCGCGATTATAATTAGCATTCCTAGATAAACGTCATGCCTGCAACAGCACTTTGGAGTGCTGTGTGGTGAAAGAATACATTAAGAGCAATATCAGCTCATTATGTGATATAGCAAATCTCTTAATCAGCACACTGGAGTCATTTACAGGAGACATACAGCTCTAATGCAACACTCACTCCCTTCCTGACTCCGATTCATTTTGCAGCACTGTACCTGCACCGGTATTGAAATTTCTGCAGACCCGCAAAAATTCTGCAGGCTCTCACCGTCTTATCTGAACAGACTAATGTATGATACATATTTCTTACTGCTCTGACTCACAGTGTGCTTATTGCTGCAGAGTGTGAAATGAACTGCTGCACAGGCTATCGTCTGACCAGCAGCTATTTCTTACACTGCAAGAATTTGATCAAATTTAACCTCAGTAAAGGAACCAAGAGAGGAGGATGGACATCAGGTTTTATTTTACAGTGTGTCTAAAGCTTTCTGTAGTAACTTCAGGTTTGGGATTTGCCTTGTACTGATGTTGATTACTTAATGTGGCTAGCTTTAGCAGCCTGTAATACACACACACAGAGTAGTCTGTGGAGTTGAGGTTTGAGTCCCTCATCCCAGGGTCGAATTACTACCAGAATTGGATTCAATTATTTTTATTGGGATTGATTGATCTTGCCCGGCGCAATGGAACCAATTAGATTCTCCCAAAAGTGCAGACCTTCCCCTACCTCCCCTCCAGACATGCTGAGGAACACGCTCGATGTAATTCAGAGGATTTCAATTAGTAATCGACCCTGGTCTGGTGGTTCCCCATATTTCTGACATCATGATGTGCTGATGCTACTGCTGCTTCCTCGTTTTGTTTTTCGTTGAGCTACACCTTTCCCTGTGCTGTGAAACACTGCACACTGCTGCCAGTTCTCATCCCAGGCCTCACTGCCTTTCTTTCTCCCCTCTCTCATCACTCTCTGTCTCTTTTCACTCTCTCTCTCTTTCTCTCCCTGTCTTTTGCTTGCTGTTCGTCTCAGCTTCTGCAAATAACACCCATGCCTGGCAATCCCAGTCACGTAAGTTACTTTAATTTTCGTTTGTGGCGTCAGGCGACACGTTCTGCTCACAGTCGCCCTGCTTGCCGGCCTAATGCTTTACAGGTCAAAGTGCTCTTGTCAGGTGGCACACACTCTTGCCAGCCAAGTGTGTGTATTATTCACGTACCACTCTCAGTCTTAATTAGGAGTAATTACCAGATGCTGATATAACATTTAGAGAAACGACACACCAGATAGAAGAGATCATGTTTTTATTCTCAAAGCGCAAATCGGTTTTAAAGACGGCACCCTGGAGAGGACACCCAGAAGCGGCAGACTAAATTTTACACTGAATTTATCACACAGCTTCAAAAGTTCATACCAGATTCATTTTACCCTCATTAGTCTTTAATGGTCCATATGTTCTGCTGAAAAGATGCCCAACCTCTGGAGGACTTTAGTTTAATGACTCCCCCTAGCGAGGAAAACCAACAGTCGGCAGTGGCTGTTAAAGCAGCTTCTCCCTTTTTCCAAATTATTTTTTCTAACAAAATGCGCCTAAAGTCTGGATTGTTAAAGTAGTCACTCCCTTTGAACTCTAAAGCCAAGTTTTATTGCTTTCAGCATTACATAAACTTTAATACTCCTTCTTCATCTTTAGATACCTTTAAATGATATAAGGCTGCTGTTGCCACAGAATCCTGGAGCACAAAAAAGACCTTTCACATATGAATCCTTGAACCACTTAAAATGTACATACATGCTTTTATTTTGTTGTATAATGTGTCAGAGATCAAGTCGGTGGCGAATTCATGGCAATATTAGTGCAGCAGTGTCAAATATTAATTGTATATAAGAAAATGAATGTGTGTCTAATCATTTGTTCGTGCATAGATATGTGTATGTGTACGTAATGCTATTAGCATGTTAGTATAGGGGCTTTTTACATTTAGTAACTCACCCAATTTCAGTTTCCAGATGCATTACTGCAAGAAACGGGGAGATCTTAATAGCAAACCATCAATACCAGCACGTAAATGAGACATATAACTGTAGTACCACTAACCAATTCTCCTTTTTCCTGACTCGCCAGTGCGTTTTGCACCCTATCGGCCTCAAGACATCGCCCTTAAACCTCTGCTGTTTGAGGTGCCCAGCATCACCATGGACTCTGTCTTTACGGGCCGCGAGTGGCTCTTCCAGGAGATTGATGCCCACCTTAACAGCCCCAATGCCAGCACCAACCGCGGAGTGGCGGTAGTAGGCAACATCGGCTTCGGCAAGACTGCGATCATCTCTCGCCTGGTGGCGCTCAGCTGTCACGGCACCCGCATGAGGCAGATTGCCTCCGACAGCCCTCAGGCCTCACCCAAACGTAGGCATCCACTTGTTTCTACATATGATTTCAAGCCTGTTTTCTTTGAGTTTGTTTCTTTTTTATTACCAGTAAAGATGATGCGGATCATTTCCTGAGCTCCATCTTAGAATTGTAGTATTCTAGAAATGCTGGACAATCTCATCTCAGCCTTTGTTTTGAGAATAACAGTGTGAAAAGATTGCATGAGGCACGTGTTAAAGCTGTCCCTGACTGTGTTGTGCTGTCTTGTGTCCAGATGGAGAGGGGCTTCCTCTCACCCAGCCTCAGCCCACTCATGGCACCCTGGGAGGAGGCAGCTGTCCCGGTACCCCTGAGATGAGGCGGCGTCAGGAGGAGGCCATGAGGAGGCTGGCCTCTCAGGTACCAGATTCACCTGTGTTCATGTGCACACACACATTTACATTTCAGCCTCTTATTTAGAGCCAAAACACCCAGTGGAACATTTGTCTCTAAGTACTTAAACACTCTGTCATGGTCATTTGGTGTGTTTTTGACTGTTTCCATCCCTTTTTTACTAATGCAAAGGATCTATATTGTGGTAATTTGTTCCAAAAATAAAGCTTTTAGTGATTTTAATGTGACATTTACAACTTTCAACTGAGTTCCACATATTACAAGAAGATAAGTGCACAACATTCCTCCCTCTCCACACGTCCATATACCCCTTTTCCTGTCAAAGCTGTGGTTAATGGAAAAATAATCAATTTCTCATGTTGTGCCATGGGTCTCATTTGCATTCTACTGTATTGTCAGTTCTTTCTTAAATTTTTTTCATCATAAGAGCATAGCATTTGCATTATTGCTATTAGTTTAATTGTTAGTTCCATTGTGTTTGGAGTTCAGTATGAAATTTTCAGGCCTCAGTCCATGTGTAATTGAAAAGACTACAAGATAATTTTAAGTGGCTGCTTTTTTTTATGTCTTGCTGCTCCAATTAGTGACAACATAGGTGGTAAGACAGCCAATGATTTGCTCTTTTGAAAATTATTTTCTAAAATACAAGCGCGGACAAGGCTTGGGTTCTGTGAGAAATGATATGGTTTCAGGGTTTTGAAAGAAAGTCAAAGTTTCATACCACCTGCTGAGCTATCATCGCCGCACACAGGGTTTGTTCCTGAGTTAGTAGACTTCAAAACAGGTGACAAGGTGGAGATTTTGTTTAAGCAAAATGTTGACTTTTGAAACAATATCACCGGAGTATTTAGTTTTAACCTACCTGTAGTGTATTCACACTTATGATGTGTGAAACCAGCTCTCTCTCCTGCTCTTCTCCCTGTCTGCTGTTGCACCTCTGTCCCCCTCCCCTGCTGCTTAGCCATCTGCATCCCCAGTCCCAGCCTGATGCATTATGCAGATGTGTTTAAAAAAGAAAAAACAACTTTGCCAGGGAGCCTTATGAAATATTTATACCTGCAGAAAGCCATTTCCCAGCCAAGCTATTAGATCTTGTTAACTCTGTGCATTAATAATTGAGCTCACTCCCTTTTTCACCCCTTTTGTTTTAAAACCCTTTATTCCGTTGTGACCAAAAATTAGCATTCCATTTTGATTAGTCTTTTTTTTTTTCTTCCCCTTTTTCCTCACTGCCCTCTGATCGCTGCCACCGCCTCTGAAAATTCAAACTCTTTGTGATCTCTCAGTCCCCAGGAGCGCTTTGTGGCACCTGCTTCTGTTGTTTTGTTGACAAACCTCTCAGAAAACTCTCCTGCCCTCCACTACTTTCTAATCACTCTACGTATCCTTGTAAAGACTTTTTTTTATTCATTCAATCATTCATTTAAACATGTTTCAAGAACGTTGTTGTGAAATATGACAGTTTAACACTTGACTCCTTCGTGCCATAATCATCTAACACATGAGCATGCATGAGCTAACTCTGAATCGGCCTCTCTTGGCAGCCGGAAACCATGAATTATTAATGGCTAAAACCGTACAGCGAAACGAGAAGTATTATGTTTCATTATACTGCAATCATCCACCATGAAGTTGACTCAATCCCAAATGAGTTGTAGCTGTAGTCGACACAGGGAAACCTGGCTCTGCACTGACGGAGCCCTGAACAAAGTGTTATTTCTAAAAGCATGTCATCTGAGTCCCGTGCTCCATGACACTGATCTTGCAATACCCAAAGGCTGGTCAAGGTTAGGTTTATCAGAGGGGAATGGAAGTGTTCCGTGTGTGACCTGGGTGCCATTCTCTCCCAACTCTCTGTCGCCCCCAGGTGGTGGCGTACCACTACTGCCAGGCAGATAATGCCTACACCTGCTTGGTGCCAGAGTTTGTGCACAACGTGGCGGCTCTGCTGTGCCGCTCGCCGCACCTCGTGGCATACAGGGAGCAGCTGCTGAGGGAGCCACACCTACAGAGCATCCTGAGTCTGCGCTCTTGTGTCCAGGACCCCCTGGCCTCCTTCAGGAGGGGGGTCCTAGAGCCCCTGGATGCACTTTACAAAGGTGATACACTTGCTGACAAATACAATGCTAAACAGGACGTACACCACACTGTGACATGTGATATCTGTGATGGTCTTTCTCTGGACAGGGAAGGTATGAAGAATTGTTATCTGAAAAGCAACGAGTAACTAAAGCTGTCAACATTAAGTGCAACATTTGTCTCTGAGATATGAGAAAGGAGTAGAAGTAGAGTTGCATAAAATCGAGCTACAAAAGGTTAAGTGCACGTACCTTCATTTTGTACTTAAGTGCATTACTTGAACAAATGTACTTAGTTCGGTTCCTCTGCTGCCGTGAACTCCCAGTGGGTTCCATTACGAGTTACATCTGTTCAAGTTCATCAGAGGTGAAAGTGATTTAAATTTTCCCTCATGTAAATGTATTCATAGTGGTTTGTACCCCAACTCGAGGATCAATATATTTAAGGTAGGAAACAAGTATAATATTGTGCAAAAGAAAAAAACTAGAGGATTTGTACAGAAATGTGCATTCTTCAGATCTTAAAAGCAAGACCTGTTTTTATCACCATTAAATAATCATTTAACTCACCATGTTATAGAATGTAAGGATTAGAAAACTATGCTAATCAAAAACTCTAAATGATTAAATGCACAGTTAGTCTGCCTTCTTGATTTATTTGCTCTGTTGATCCGAATGTCTTCACATTCCTCATAATAAACTGGAATTTGTAAATAATTTAAAGGTATTTGCTTCACATTCAGACACAGTGCTTGTGGCAGTTTATCACTGATGCCTCTTCAGATCTCAGT
This sequence comes from Pempheris klunzingeri, assembly GCF_042242105.1. NCBI lineage: Eukaryota > Metazoa > Chordata > Actinopteri > Acropomatiformes > Pempheridae > Pempheris > Pempheris klunzingeri. The sequence goes on from NC_092031.1 coordinate 4,876,582, forward strand.
AGCCAATTTATTTTTTGACTCAAATCCGTGATGCATGGTATTAGATGCTTTTTGTGCACAATGTATTCCATATAATCAAGATCTAAATTCTCAGTCTCAATGCTAGAATCAAAAATGTTTTAATCCTTCTCTCACTTGTTTAACCAAACCACGCTTCACAGGGAATATTGCCCGAATCTTTCATTTGAAATAGAGACAAACAAAAATAAATTTTTGAAACATCAAGTTTACATTAACGTTAAGTGGACCTTGTTTGGAGTTTTATTTTGTTGATCTGCTTTTTCCAAAGTCAAGAATGAACCTCAAAGCAAAACATGCAGATTGTTTTTCATTACGGTCCATCATTTCTATATACATTTTGCTAAATAGTATCTGCTTTCATGCTGACTGTTCTTTTTCAGAGAGGAAGATCAACTCCGAGGAGGATCTCATCATCCTCATTGATGGTCTGAATGAGGCAGAGTTTCACAAGCCGGACTACGGAGACACCATTGTGTCCTTCCTCACCAAAACCATCAATAAGTTCCCTCCCTGGCTCAAACTGGTGGTCACAGTCAGAACCACGTTACAGGTAGAGGACAGACCGTCAGCATACAGACTGTAGCCACATCCCGTTGTTTCTATTCAGCATGGAAGGTCTTAAACTAGCTCTTTATTGTGTCATTGTGTTGTTACCATTGCCAGCTAAAAGGGTTTTACATCAACATTTTCAGTGGGTTATTTTTACATCAACTGGAGGCCACGAATTTATCGTGAATGCAACTGTACTCTCTTTGTCTCTGACCTTTTTATTTTTCCTCTACCATGCAGAGGATATGAAAAGATGTGTTTTAAGGTCTTATTTTTAGTGTCTTTGTCTCCTCCCTCTCCTTCATTCATGAGGAAGAAATAGATGCAGACCATTTCTTCATAGCATATTGTACGTTATTATTGACCTATATGTGAATCATTTTACCTTTGTGAGTGAGTACTTAGGCTCTTGTTAAATTTATCGAGATGTCTCTGCGCAAATATCTCAAAGAACATGTTTCTGACTGTTCAGGAGATCACCAACGCACTGCCGTTCCACCGCATCTCTCTGGACGCCCTGGAGGAGAATGACGCCATAGACCAGGACCTGCAGGGCTACATCCTGCACCGCATCCACAGCAGCCCGGAGATCCAGAACAACATCTCACTCAATGGCAAAATGGACAACACCACCTTTGGCAAGCTCAGCGCCCACCTCAAGGCACTGAGCCAGGGCTCCTATCTGTACCTCAAGCTCACCTTTGACCTCATTGAGAAGGGCTACCTTGTCCTCAAAAGCTCCAGCTATAAGGTATGGAGGGATTGCTTAGTTTCTAATGGTTTTCACTGGTTTATCTTAGACTGATGTTGACACTTTGCCAAGGACACGTGCACAATAAATACACTAATAACTTGCCTGAGAATCATCCTGTCTGTAGGCTTTCTTCAGTGAATACATAATAGAGTGAGAGTTGTCTGTACATTCATGGGTACGTAAACAGAATCTGCTAGTACCTAATTCGACATATTTTGAATTGTGCCGACTTTCCTGAATATGAAAGAAATATATGCTGAAAAACGGAGCTCAAGTTGTAGCTGACAGCACAACTCACTGAATCTATAGCAACGGGGAAGAGATGAGAGGTGCTGAAAGGGCCCCGTCTGGATTTTGTCCCCGTCTCAGCGGGTCAGACTCCCCTGATCTAAACTAAATACAGTGCTCATAGTTTGCAAAGGCAACACTGCATAGGCAATTTTATTTACCTGCACTTTGACATGCTTTTTATGCAAAAGTAGCTTAATAAAATCTTTTTCATAGTCAGAGCCCAACATCCTTTTGATAAATAATGCAGTTGAATTGTTTTAGTCTGCATTCCATAATGAAATATTTTATCTCACACCCCCAGATTCATTTAATTTCATGTATTCAGAAGTGCTCCTAGACTCCATAAAAAATGACAACCGATAAATTCACATTCTCTTCTCTGAGGAGGACCACGTGGAATAGTTGAAGACGCGCAGCACAAACACGATGCATTATTCATGTTCTGTAGAGCTGATCCAAAGAAAATCAGCATTACGATTCAGATGCTTTCCTTCCTTCCTTCCTTCCCTCCTTCCTTCCTTCCTTCCTCAGGTGGTTCCAGTCAACCTGGCAGAGGTGTACCTGCTGCAGTGCAACATGCGCTTCCCCACGCAGTCATCGTTCGAACGGGCGCTTCCTCTGCTTAATGTGGCCGTGGCCTCGCTTCATCCGCTGACCGATGAGCAGATATATCAGGCCATCAACGCTGGCTCACTGCAGGTACAGATCCTGAAATATACATGACCTCAGACCTTGAAACGTTTTAATATCCACAGCCCTTCAATGGAATCGATGTAATTTAAAATGACCTCGGTGAGCCTGTCAGTGTTAAAGTCAAAGTACAATATTTAAAGAGCAGCTTTTTTTCATGTATGAAATATGGGTTTTAGTTACCTTAATGTCTTGCTAGTCAATGATTCAATCAAAATTCATAGCATGTTATCAAATGTTCATTTAACATAGCCAGGGATAGTTAAGGGCCATGGAAACCTTAGATCAGCTCAGGGCTCCTACATGCACACACTGTTTCCTACCAAATTTACAACAGTTATACTTCTTTTGCATCACATTTCTTTATATTTTTTGTCTTTGTTCAGTTTGAGTTGGACGAGGCTCAGCTGGAAAAAATGTGACATCATGTACTTTTGTGCACCAATAAGGATTTAACAATATTTTAACGTTTTGTTATTGTGATTCAGATGTCCGATACGTTGCTGACTTAACTGAGCCTGTTGCTTATTTAGTCTTAAGTATTTAACATTATAGTACACGTTTTTCTAGGATTAACAATTAGAAGAAAACAGCATCTTTCTTATTCTAATGAAAATAATAAATAAATAAATGTATGAATAAATGTATATAAAGATGCAGTAGATTTTTTTTTCCATGCCCTGCTCAACATTGACCTGTATTATTTAATCAGTAAGAAGGTCAACATGCACAGTGTTTTGGATGTTTATGTCTAAATATCAATGATCTCATACTGTTTTATAGAAATGGAACTTCCAAAAGCAATTTGTAATAATTCAAATTCTTCCACGCTAAGAATTCCGGCTATTATCAGCATGAGCCAGCTACTGAAACACTGTCTGTGCCTGCAGGGCACATTGGACTGGGAGGATTTCCAGCAGCGCGTAGACAACCTTTCAGTCTTCCTGGTGAAGAGGAGGGACGGCACCCGGATGTTTGTTCACCCATCCTTCAGGGAGTGGCTGATCTGGAGGGAAGAAGGAGAAAAGACAAAGTTCCTCTGTGATCCGAGGTGAGGACGGACAGAGATGTGGATTAAATGAGAGGACAGGCTTTCTCTGAAACAGGATGTTGGGGTTACTATAACGAACGGATATAAAAACCAACATGGCTTAAAAAAAGATGTTTAGTGGGATAAAATACTCTGCCTAACGATGCTGCCTCACATCATTTGTTGCAGTTTTATAGTAACGCTTAAAATCAGTGATTGAATCATTGTTGCGTGATCTTGTGTTCATCTACTCCACAAAGATGTAATCACTTAACTCAGCTGTTTTCCAGGATGTCGAATTAATAGGATTCTCATTAAAAATGAAATTGAAAATATGAAAAACATTTATTATGAACTATATTGATGATACGGGATAGTTAACCCCATTCAAAAGCTACTTGACATCACAAAAATGTGACAATTACTGATTCCTCTGGCAGCCAAACCCCCCTGTATTGCGTATAACGTGCAAAATGTACTTTTAAGGCCACAGTCATGACTGTGTAGTTAATCAGTTGTTATGAAATAAATGTCTCCATTAGTCGCAGGTACATTCTGTTTATCTAGCAGAGGAAGTGTTATATTTTCAGCCAGAACATTTTTATTACTGTTTTATAATTAAAACCGATTGCTCCAACTGTGCAGATGACGCTGAACACAATGTAATGACCCGATGAGTCAGTCTCAAGTTTTGAAAGACTGCATGCTTCTTCTCTGCAGGAGCGGCCACACGCTTTTGGCCTTCTGGTTCTCTCGGCAGGAGAACAAGCTGAACAGGCAGCAGACTATTGAGCTGGGCCATCACATCCTCAAAGCACATATCTTCAAGGTATACCATTATTTGTCTCCACACATATCTATACACACACGGACACGCCCCCACACAGCTGTGGTCTGGCTCCAAAGTAATGAATATTTACACTCTCTCTCTGTTCAAGGGGCTCAGCAAGAAAGTTGGGGTTTCCTCATCTATCTTGCAAGGCCTGTGGGTATCCTACAGCACAGAGGGCCTTTCAGCTGCACTTTCTTCACTCCGAAACCTCTACACTCCCAACATCAAGGTACAGGCACTAACCTGGCAGGGAAGAGTCATACTTAAAGAATATTTCAGCATGTTCTGGGTACCAATTCAAAACGACTTCTCGAAATATGCTTCACAGAAATCTTCCTCTCTCTGAACCAAGAAGTTTTGATATTTGAAGACATTCTTGGCCAAGCTAACTTCTTATTTCCTCATTTTTAATATTTCATTCTTTGTGTGTGTCCAGGTGAGCCGGCTGCTAATGCTGGGCGGCGCCAATGTGAACTACCGCACAGAGGTGCTAAACAACGCCCCCATTTTGTGTGTCCACTCCCACTTGGGCTACATGGACATGGTGGCTCTGCTGCTCGAGTTTGGCGCCTCTGTCGACGCTCCGTCTGAGAGCGGCCTCACGCCGCTGGGCTACGCTGCTGCTGGGGGACACATGGCCATTGTGACTGCGCTTTGTCGCAGGAGAGCAAAGGTGTGTGAAGGCGAGGGGAAGGGAGAGTGTTTAAAGACTTTGTAAAGAGCGTGTTGTCAAGGCTGCGATTGAATGCGTTTTTAAATTTCTATGTCCTGATAAGTGGAGATAAATTCAAACCCATTTTTGTTTTTTTTTCCTGATCAAATCCATGTCCTGTGAACAGGTGGACCACCTGGATAAAAACAGCCAGTGCGCTCTGGTTCATGCAGCCCTCAGGGGCCACATGGAGGTGGTGAAGTTCCTCATCCAGTGTGACTGGAGCATGGGGCCACAGCAGCAGCAGTCACCACAAACACAACAACAGACAGCCCTCACCAAGAGCCACGCAGTCCAGCAGGCCCTCATCGCTGCAGCCAGTATGGGATACACAGAGGTACAGCAGGGAGGGAGGAGGTTGATGGGGGGGTTGAAAGTGGTGTAATGCTTTTGATTGTCGTGCTCTCCAGTGTGACATAATTACTTCAGCCCAAATTAGGCACCCTGAAAATCAAAATGATTAAGACCTTAAAATGACCTCTTGTAACTTCTACTGCTGTCACTAAGTTTTCAAGCTACAGAGGAAAAAAAATAAATTCTATATGGACTTATTACTGCAACATTCAGTGGCTTTATGCACCACGTTCATACCAAAGTAGTTAGTAAACGTAATGTGTTAGTAATGCATTCATTTAAGTAATAATTTATCACCCATTTTTAATACCAGAACAGCTTAGTGTGTCCTTTTCATTCAAGAAAAATCAGGCAGCACTGAACGGAGAAGATTATATTCAAAACTAGAAGAAAATGAATTTATATTAACCAGTGATTTTATTTTCATCATTTATTTGTATTTATCATGTTTAAAGTACATCTTGTCATCTTCAATCCCCATCAGATTGTGTCCTACCTGCTGGACCTGCCAGAGAAAGATGAAGAGGAGGTGGAGCGGGCTCAGATCAATAACTTTGACACCTTGTGGGGGGAGACAGGTGGGAATACCTACTTTAGCCAGACATTACACCAATGAAGCCCTGCATTCAATACTGACAGATGGCTGTGAATGCTTAACGGTTCATCTAGTTGTGAAATCCCTGGACGAATGCAAAAACAAACCGTAGTTTGTCCTGAGACGTATAATTCAGAGTGTCAGTGTTTTTTTAAAATCTTTATCTATGTAGTGTTTTGTGAGAGGGTTTTTCTGTGTGGCACCGCGAGGCAGAGCGCTGCAGTGCGGATTTGAGAGATTGTTCTTGTGTGCCTGCTGCTGCTTGCTGCTGCGTCAGATGCTGATGGCAGTGCAGTGGTGTCATTGGAGCATAGACAGGGCTGGGCTCGCACAGAGGAGGGGGAGGGGGAAAGACGAGTGTGATTCAGGGTGCTTGGAAATGACTAGTCTGATTGCCCTGTGGCGGGATGTTGAGAAATGTAATCATTGTAACTTAAAGCAATGAAACCTCATCGCGAGCCTCATTCCCACGCTGCAGTGTTGGAAAGGCTGCAAGTCACTGTCAGATGAAAAGGGGAGTCGCACTCACTCAGCCATAGTTTCATTTTTTGTAAGGGATAAAAAGGATAACAGTTGTTCTGGAAGATGATTTATAATCGCAGTGTTACTTGATAGGTCAACTGAAAACACATCATTCTTTACCACAGCCAGGGGGAGAGTATGTACAGATATACTTACTGAACTGTGTAGATCAAAGTGTTCTTCCAGCTAAGAATAAATAGGTTGGAAACTAGAGCTAGACCAATGAATTGGCTGATATTATCTCAATGCATATATAAGGGTGCCAGTGTATATGTTGGATGACATGTTAACAAGATCTTACAATACAGAAAGCAAATCTAAGGAAACCAGGCTTGTTTGTTCATATTATGTGCATATATTTTAAAGAAATGTACCAGTATCGACCTCAAAACCCCAGTATCTGTCGGGCTGCGGCTTCAATTGGGGTCACCCCCCTGGGGCTGCTTAAGAGAATTGTTCACTCTGCTTAAATTATTCCAATCATAATCATTACATTTAAAAAGATGTCTTGTCAGAGGCCTTTGCTCCCGAAAAATCTCAAAGGTATCCTCTTCTCTCCTCTTCTCTTCTCTTCTCTCAACAAATGTTGTGTTTTCCCATAGGGCATAGCTTGTTTTCAGTGATAATAGATTTTTCTTTTTTTTAAAATAACAATGTATTAAATGACAAAGTGAAAACAATGTGAAGGGGGTCAAATGTAGTGATGAACTTAGAGAATTATCATGCCAAGCTCCCCTCGGCTTTATGAAGCTTTATTACTGAGTTTCAGGTTATTACTGCAACTTTACTGTTTTGGTTCACTTCCACCGTTCTCATAGTGTCGTTTACACCCACAGAAGGCTGTTTTCAGTGTAAAAGCTGCTTTCACCATACAACTACCTGCTCTAATTCAGTTAATCTGATTAGTAAACATAGCGGAGTATTTAGCAGCTAGAGATTTCCCTCAGGAGTTGGTAGAGACTAAGAACATGGAGTTAAACAAACACAACTCCAAATGAATGAGTTCAAAAATGTAACTGCTGGGTGTCTAAATAAGCAGGTGTCCTGAAAAACTGAAATCTGCTCTCTGTTCACCACATTTACACTATTTCTCATCTCATCCCTGCTTCATGGTGTGTTTGTGCATCCAGCTCTGACTGCAGCCTCTGGCCGGGGGAAGCTGGAAGTTTGTCGTCTGTTACTGGAGCAGGGCGCGGCTGTGGCTCAGCCCAACAGAAGAGGCATTGTCCCGCTGTTCAGCGCCGTCCGACAGGGACACTGGCAGGTTCGTTGTCACCTGATCCTTCCCCCTCACTTAATACACAAACACTAAGCAAGACGAAGATTCAGTTGCTGTCGCTTAATGATTATGGGAGCTGTATCTGTGTATTTTAGATCGTGGACCTCCTCCTCACACATGGCGCAGACGTCAACCTGGCTGACAAGCAGGGTCGGACTCCCCTAATGATGGCCGCCTCAGAGGGACACCTGGGGACTGTTGAGTTTTTACTGGCTCAAGGTAAGATACTATAAATATGAAAAATGACAAAAAAACATGTTTTGGGTCAGTTAGGGGTTTGTGCATTTGGCTAAAGAACATTTTTGACACAAATGAAACCAATGTATAAATAGAGCCTCGTAAACACAGAAGAACTCAACAGATGTTCAGTAAATGAATGGCTAAGGAAACAAATATGTGCAACCGTTTGTGATCTTTGGTATTCAGAACCTGAAGATTATATGATAATGACATGGATGGTCAGTTTAAAGAATAGAGAGTTATGCAGGGCATCCTTTTGAACTGTCATGAGTTAAAAAAAAATCAAATACAGTAAAATGTATATAAACAATTTAAGACAATGCTGTGGTAGGCAGATATGCTGCTATGACAGGCTGTGCAGCAAAGCAGCGTGTATTATATATGCGTAATGAAACATAAACAGGTGCTGCCGTCTAACAGACAGCAGTAGGCAACAGGTTGTGGCTGAGGTGACTGAGGTACCTGCACCGCTAGAGGACCTCCGTGGATGGCTGCTCCACCCTGGTGATGTGATGTGCTGTGCTGTGCGGTTCACCACCCTCTATAATGCCTTGCAGTTGAGGGTGGTGCAGTTGCTACCCCGAGCACTGTGGAGTCGGATGCACCTGTAGAAGTTTCACAGTATCCTGGAGTCCATGTTGAGCCTCCTCCACCTGTGGAGGAAGAAGAGCTGTTGTCTCGCTGTCGTCACGATGGCGTCAGTGTAATCAGTCCAGGTGCAGAGGAACCTGAAGCTGCTGATTCTCTCCCATTGATGGCTCTCTTAAACACGTCTTCTTAACTACAATCATTATGCTATTGCTGTGTATTTTTTTTTCAATTCCTGTTTGGAATGGTTCCACACTGTATGTCAGAGTTACATATCCATACAGCCACTGAGGACAAATCTGTGGATGCTGAAATATAGAAAATTCATGACAAGTATAGTTCTCCAATCCTAACATATACTTGGTGTAGGAGGGTTTTTTCCTTTCTCATACTTGTCTAAACCCCTTAGTCATTCATGAAAAGATACAGCCTCTGCACTAATAAAAATGAGCGTAATTACTGTTTTCAAATTGTGTTTACAATAATTACAGCCAAATTAAATCAGCAACAGATTTTAAAAATCCATCAAAATGAATTAAGTAGTTTGTTATAAAATAGCACAAATTAGAAATCAGGCAACCACAGATGTAGCACTCTAAAAGAATTCAGAAAGACTCCTGGCTGTGTCTCACTGCTGCCATTTCTCTTCCCAGGAGCCTCTCTGTCGCTGATGGATAAGGAGGGTCTGACCGCTCTGAGCTGGGCTTGTCTGAAAGGCCATTTACCTGTTGTCCGCTGCCTGGTGGAGAGCGGAGCCGCCACCGACCACGCGGACAAGAACGGACGCACGCCCCTTGACCTGGCTGCCTTCTACGGTGACTCTGAAGTGGTGAGTGTGGAAAACAGGATGGAAATCCATAAATAGAAAGGGCTGGGTATCGAAGCCTCAAGTCTGAACCTAACTCCACCCTCTGCATAATTGTGGGTGGAGGGGAGTTGGAGGCAGGAGTTGCTCAGTGGTCAGAGAAAAATGACACATCGACACAGTATCACGGGGGCTTTTTTGAGGTGGAGGACTTTTCCCCTTCTGAAGCAGACTTTAGTGTGGTGGAGGACTGTGGTCTGCAGCCGGATTGTTTTATTCATTCATTTTTTTAAAATATAAAGTTCACGATGTCGACGGGTCCCAATCATTCAACTCAATCTCAGCATCGGGCTAGCTGATTTATATGGTGTGTTGAGCCACATGAAATGCTGATTTTTATGTACATTTGAAAGAAAAAAATATTATTAGATATAAAATAGACTGTGAGGGACAAGGAGTATATGAAATTTGAAGAACTTTCAATGAGATAATTTAACTTTGTTGGGGGGGGGGGTGTTATAGTGAGTGAGTGAGTCACAGTCACAGCTTTCAGACTCGGCACGTGGACGACATATAATTGATTGCTCTTTAAAAAGTTCTCCCAGCTATTCTCACCACATGTCTTTGTCTTCGTCAGGTCCAGTTCTTGGTGGACCATGGGGCCATGATAGAGCATGTAGACTACAGTGGGATGCGTCCTCTCGACAGGGCGGTGGGCTGCAGAAACACGTCGGTGGTGGTCGCCCTGCTCAAGAAAGGAGCCAAGATAGGTAAGAGCAGGCCGGCAGAGTGAAGAGGCAACTGTTTAGGTCACAAAAGACCTCCTCTAAATGCAGCATCCTTATGGTGTCGCGCCTTAGTAAAAGGTTATTTGCCTGCCGTGAAATGAGATACAATTTGAGATTGTATTTTGGTTGAAAAGGTCATGCATTGGATTTCAAGCATGAGCTGCATGAAAGACTATGAAGAGAGAATCCACAGATTAAAAACACACTTCCTTTTAACACACTTCCATCATTATAGAGCACTGTAGCATTTTACTGCAATAAGCCATGGATTCAGGTTTGTGTCTCCATTGTAGCTTAAACCACTTCCTGCTACTGTATGTCACCCGCCCCCCCACTGCCGCTTCGTGCCGCTTCTCCTCAGCTATTTATGGCTCTGATGTGTGTTTCTTTTTATTGTACTACTGTTGCCGCTGTGTTGTTTTGCTTTCTCTCTCTTTGCCACGATCTCTCGGCACCTCTGTTTGTCTCATTCGCTCACGCTTCCTCCCTGTTTTTCCTCTCAATCACATGCTCTCTCCCTCTCTCTCTATTCCCGTGCGGTTGCTCAGAGACAGGTTGTTATTAGCGCTTGCGGTGTTTCTTTTCGGTATCTGTTTTCTTTCTTTTTTGCTGAGGCACTTATCTCCGCTTCTCACTGCTGCTTTTTTGTGTTCCTTTTCTCACTTCTCCTCCTCCTCCACCACCACTGCCATCACCTCTCTTTCTCTTTCCCCCTCTCGCTGTTTCTCTCTGTTTTCTCTGGCAACTCTGGCCCCCATGCTCTGCCCTCCCACTTACACTCCTTTCCTTGCTCATGACCTCCTTCCTCCTCCTCCTCCCCTCCCCCCCTCACCTGATACCCCCTCCTCTTGCCCCTATCCTCCGCCTCTCTCTCCGGCCCCAGGATGTCAGACGCTGCCCAGTCGGCCCCGAGGTAAAGCCAAGGCTGTCGACTTCTCACCCCACCAGGCATTTTGACAGCTCTATCTCCTCTCTCTGTGTTGTCTGTGTCGTCCTAAGTGTCGGCAGGCGAGCTTAGCTACCAAAACCATCTCAAACTGACAAAAAATAACATGCAAAGGTATTAGCACTGACAGTGACGCAGTCGGGATTGCCTAGAGGTAGACATCCAAGTGGTTAATGACAGCATGCCCAGCCTCCAGCCTGTGACGTCGTATCGAGGTGTTGACCTTCCATCCCACAGATGCATGACGGAAGCCCTCAGTAACACTTGCGTGGTAGTGATTTAGCAGAAATGCATGTATCTGTAATTCCTCTGTACCACCGCCACCACAGACTGAGGTGATAAACCACTGTACTGTGCATCGTTCATCTTCAAGACGTTTCCTCGCCGTCAGCTAGGCTCAGTCAGCAGCATTCCTACCCTCACCACCACCACTACCACCAACTCAGAGGACAGCTAACGCCTGCAGAGCTCTGTTATACCCCTCCTGCTTGCCTTTTTTTCGTTTACTGTACCTACCCTGTGTCTCCTTGTGCAAGATCCCCTCCTTTTCATCTCTGTGGTGTGTGTACATGTGTCAAGGATTGCTGTTGCGCAGATACAGAAAAGACGCATCATTTTCAGTCAAGGGGTCGTGTTTGATTTTTCAGTCATAAAAACAGTCTGCAGGGATAAAGTGTCTTTTTTGTTTGTTTTATATTTTAAATACACAACTGCAGTTTTTCTGCTCTTTTTGATCACATCCCTGAATCAGTCAGTAGTAAAGAGTTACTGTATATCTGCACTTCTTGACAAGACGAGAAAATGTGTCTCAATAGAAAGACATGACAGCGTGATTTTTGTTTTATTTTGTTTATTTTTTGTACATCTAGTCTGGGGCCAGAGCACATTTGCAAGTAATCGCTACAGTTAACCTTAATCAACCATTTGAGAACAATTTAAAATGTGCTCATTCTGCACTCCAATTAGGCAAATTCGCCTCCCAGCAGGGTTAAAAAACACTCATAACTATTGGCAAATCACATTTGACCCAGGTCTGATGTCCCATAGCGAGGTCACAGTGCTCTCAAAGTGTCAGAACAGATTTTTGTAATCTTTTCTCTGCAGTGGATTGCCTGTCTTTTCTCCTCCATTCATCATTTTGGCTGTTGTCCTCATCCCTGTTATAATTGCTGTGTGTAGTGTGACTCCCAGTCGCTCCTTCCTTCCTCCTTTTCTGCTTATTAATGTGTGTCTTTCTCACTGTGTTTTTTTTTTCATCTGCTCCTTCCTGTGTTACCCAGGTCCAGCCACATGGGCCATGGCCACCTCCAAACCCGACATCATGATCATCTTACTCAGCAAACTCATCGAGGAGGGGGACAGCTTCTACAAGGTCAGAGAGGCCCTGCACTCTGTAGCTGTATGATAAATGTCTTTTAGATGTGAAATATGAAGATACACTGATATGACCCCACGTACAATTCGATATATGTTACTTCAGCAAGGACTGCATACTTATCTTAGTCCTTACTGCCATGAGCAACGGTCAGCGTGATGTTCTTCATTAATTATACATTTCATACTGTGCAGACAAGGTAGAAAAGTTTTTAGTTTTATACATTAATCACAGCTCTGCATGCACGATTTTTATTGTAAATGTATTTTAATATCCCAAATCTTTTTATTGTCATTGACAGCCAAAGTTAGCTTACAGTGAAATATGTCTGACATTAATATGTTCATACTGAAAACAATTACTAGAAATGCTATGATGAATTTATCTTTATGTCTAGTTCTTGTTCATCGTGTGTTTTCAGATTAGCTTTTTTATTTCCGTGTGAAGGGACGATGACTAGACTTTTTCGTCTGTTTGTCCAACAGAAGGGGAAGGTGAAGGAGGCAGCGCAGCGTTATCAGTATGCCCTCAAAAAGTTTCCACGCGAAGGCTTCAGCGAGGACCTCAAGACATTCAGGGAACTCAAAGTATCGCTCTTCCTCAACCTGTCCCGATGTCGAAGGAAAATGAATGTAAGTCAGCAGAGGGCCGGCAAAAGTGACCGTCTCAGGGATTTGCAAAAGCATTTTTTATTTAATTAAATAACCAAACCCAACAGTATCCTATATCTGAATATAATGAGCATAATGCTGCTGGTCACATTTTCCTGTCTTGATATGTGTCTTCTGCTCAATCTCTCTAGGACTTTGGGATGGCTGAGGAATTTGCTACCAAGGCACTCGAACTGAAACCAAAATCGTATGAGGCGTACTATGCCAGGGCACGCGCCAAGCGTAGCAGCAGGTACCCTCATCTTATCCCTCCACACATCATATTCAGAGTGAAGTACTCTATTTGATATGCATTTTAAATTGACTCTGTTACATTCTTGACTCACAATTGTGAATATGATTGTGACTCCAGTATGCTGCTCTAGTTCTCAATGTTTTATCAGTTGTTAGCGATTTTATGACTTTTACCCCCCAAATAATAATTGTTCTCCTCTTTCCAGACAATTTCCTGAAGCCTTAGAGGACCTGAATGAAGCCATAAAGCAGTGCCCCAACAACCGAGAGATTCAGCGGCTGCTCCAGAGGGTGGAGGAGGAGTGTCACCAGCTGAACGAGGAGGAGCACCAGCAGCAGGACCTGGAGCTGGAGCCTCCTCCCTCCCCTCCTCCTACGCCTCCCCCAGAAGACGAGGAGTCCCTGTCCCTGTCGCTGTCCATGCCTCTTCCCCCTCCCCCAGAGCCCCGTCTGGAGGACATGGAGCCCGTCCAGGACCTGTTTGAGGATGAGGACTACCTGGAGCAGGAGCTGGAGGCCATGTCTGTGGGTCTGCCCCCACCTGAGTCCCTCACCAATCCTTCCAGCCTTCCCATCATTCAGAGCCCACCACTCTCCCCCACGCATCCAGATCAGATTTACTTAGCTGGAGGTTCCCCCATGGGCCAGCCCTACGAATATCACCCCACCTCCTCCTCCATGTCCTCTCCCACCCGTGGAACATATCAGCCCACCTCACCCTCCCTCTCCCCGACACATCAGAACTCACACTACCGACACAGCCCGCCTCATACCTCCCCGGTACACCAGTCGTCTTACGGCTTCAGCCCTCCTGGGGGTCAGGGGATGGATAACCAGAGCCCACCGCCTTCCCCGTTACGTCGGGCTGCTCAATACAGAGCCAGTCCGCCAGTAGAGAGTGTTTGCCTGTACAGATCCCAGTCCGGCTCACCTGTGCGCTACCAGACAGACCAGCTCCCCGGCAGACCCAAATCTCCCCTCTCTAAGATGAGCAGCCAGCGTTCATTCCAGCTGAGCTCACAGCCCTCTCTGTCCTCCCAGCATCATCAAGCCCAAGGCCTTCGTCTTCAGCCTTCTATAGCTCAAATAGTCCGCACAAACCAGCCCAGCAATGTGATGGGCAATAGCATTTACAGCGGCCAGATGGGCCACTCCATTGGTGGTCGCTACCAAGGCGGTTCAGTGGATGTGGAGAGCCGACTGGTCTACCAGCCCTCCTTGGATGGACGGTCCATGCCACAGGTGCAAGCTAGCCTAAGTTCTGGGGCCCTCTGTCAGCACGGCGGCCGAGGAGGGGTTATGGAGTCGGGCCTGTTGAAGGATGAGCTACCCCAGCGCCCCTCCTCTGCCTACCGCGCCAGCAGTGGGGGCCCTGGGGGCATCCGTTACAGCCAGACACCACAGATAAGTCGCAGCCAGTCAGCCGCCTACTACCCAGTCTCTGAACATGTACTGGAGCGTGCCAATGCCATGCCCCCCTGCCAGCTGGGCTCTCCTGAGATCCCCCATATGGTAAGACGCCCTGTCAGTGCCAATACTACTGAGATGAAGCAGCATGTGCCCACTCCCAGGCCTCTCATCCATTCTCAGAGTGTGGGCCTTCGATTTTCCCCCTCCAGCAACAACATCTCAACTGGATCCACTTCGAATTTAGCCCCGGGCTTCAGGCCGTCCTCTTCCATTCAGCAGATGGAGATCCCCCTGCAAGCCACATATGAGCGCTCCTGTGATGACATCTCTCCCATCTCTCCCTCCCAGGGCGGCGGGGGGCTGTATCAGGGCGAGACCACCCGCTCTCGGAACACACCCTTCATGGGTATCATAGACAAGACGGCGCGGACTCAGCAGTACCTACATCAGCCCTCGCGGTCCAGGGCCATGACATCCATGGACTCTGCAATCAGCCCCACCTCGCCCGGCCAGCTGGTCCAGCAAGGCTCCACCTACAGTCCCCCCGCCTCGTTGGGCAATATCGCCTACTACAACAAGACAAACAACGCCCAAAATGGACACCTGTTGGAAGAGGACTACTACTCCCAGACCCAGCCACCCTCACTTGGCAAGCTGGCCAATGGCTCCCGTGGCAGTGGGGACATCCTGGAGCGGGTCAGCCAGGTGCCCACCTACCCGGATGTGAAGGTGGCTAGGACTCTGCCCGTGGCACAGGCCTACCAGGACAACATGTACCGCCAGCTGTCCCGTGACTCCCGGACCCAAGGCCCCACCTCCCCCATCAAACCAAAGAGACCATTTGTGGAGTCAAATGTGTGATGGTCCGTCTGTGACTGGCTGGTTGGACTGGGCTTGTTAGTAGGAGTGAGAGGAGGAAAATATTTAACTCAACAGCAGATGCTGCTGACCCCCGTGTATGTGACATGGTCGAACTCACCTTAAAGAACTCATGAGAGACAGATCCAGTCAGAGAGAAAACCACACAGCCGGCACACACACTTAGGGTATTAAACATTATCTTATATGAAAAACAAAACTAACACTGAGAAGCGATTATTTCATTATCATATTCTGCACACAGGTAGGATAACAGGAGGGTCCTAAGTTCTGATCTCATACTGAATCAAAGACCAGTGCACTTCCAAAATGTTGTGTGGCACAAAGTTCCCACAGGTGAACACACCAGGTGGGACTGTAAGAGTGAAAGTACTAATCATCGGACTCTACTTGTGGACTCTGTATCCATCTTCTGTTCTTTCAAAGTGTGCTCTTAACCAAGGTTGCTAGTAGGCTCTATTCTATGTAATACAATATTATATGTTCAATACTGTACATTGCTCAGAAAATACAAATGGCTCAACAACTCAGTACTTAGAAAAAAATGACAATATTTATAATTAAGTTATATATTGTACATATAAATAAAACAAAACATAGTTTGCGTTTGAATTGTATTCTGTTAACCCTGCCTTTGTGTCTCACTGCTAGTCATATGGATGTGGAAAACGGATCAGGGTAAGGAATGAGGGACACTGACCAACTTTGAATGATATCATTACCTTTGTGTCAAAATAAAAAAGATTCTGTTGTGGTTTAATGCAAGAAAATACTTGCAATACTTCCAGTGATCTGGACTAAGGTTTCAAAAGTTATTTTCCTTGTCGTTTAATCTGCAGATTATTCTTTTGATTCAATTGTTTGTCCTATAACATGTCAAGAAATAGCAAAATATTCACAGTATATTATCCCGAGGTGACATCTTCAAATGTTTTGTTTTGTCCAGCCAACATTTCAAAACCCATAGTTCAGGTTATGGTGATATATAATGATGTAAAAACAGAGAAGATCCTCACTAGAACCAGAGAATGACTGCAATGATCAATCAATTATCTGAGTATTTGCCTTTTGATTTCTTGTCAATTAATGGACACATTTGTTTTGGTTCTAAGTTGATAAGCACACGTATAGATTTAGATTTTACCCAAAGTGTCAGAAAGTGCATGGATGCACTTTTTTTAAGAAATGCTCGTCTCATAACTAAAATCCTTCTCTTGCACACGGCCTCTACACCTCTTTTTGCATAATTATGGGTTGATTAAATGATTTTTGAAACCAGTCACTTCACCTCATTTGGAGTTCAGACATGTAAAATTATGTTTTTCTGTATTTCTTTTTAGTGTCATTACTACATCACAGACCTCACAATGAGCCCCGTGATGCGTCTTATGACGTTAAACCAGCTATCAAGGCTTGAATCTCTAACCTGTCTGACATACTGGACCAGCTCCCTGTCAATAAACAACCAACAACTTAACCATCTGCTTTTATAAACAAGCAAAGCACCATTTGTCATAGTTTTGTATAAGCTCAAGACAGATTTAAAACATTAGGCACGTGAGGGCAATAAGTTTGTTTCTAGTTTGAATCTCCGTCCACAGGACTGTTAAGTCTTCTTTAACTGAATGGTGTTTGTTAAAAATGATGAATAGGAAATTTTATCATGTGGCACATGCGTATCAAAGTTCGCCTTTGTCCCTCCTCCGTTGGTAATGTCGCTGTATGTTCCTAAGAGAGAGCAGGACGTACAGCACACATGCTAGTGAAGGGTTAACATGGATAGTGCTCAGCGATTAAAAGCAAGCAAATGCATACTCGACCACTGTTACAGACGTTTCACTTTCTCCTGCATTATTTTGTCAATTCTTTTTACCCACAATGCATTTTTATTCCGTCACTTCTGCACTAAAAATGCCTGTTAAGTTCTAAACTAAGGGTGCACTTTATGTATTTTACTTACTCTGTTGTTATGATTGTAGAATTTGGAGAAAATGGGTGTGTGATCAGTCAGACCTCTGACCAGTGATACCAGACTATCATAGACGCTATTATTATATGATTTACAAAGCAGTGATGAATGACACTATGAAGAGCAAACAACGTTTTTAAACTGGTGAAGATGTATAGACTTTCTAGCACAAGTTGTATATACTAACTCAGTTATTCCACTCAGTCCAGCTCGGGTTCATTAGCTAAGCAAGTCTGTTTCTAGAGGCCTATCATATTTAAGGATTCCACGTCATAAAGAATGTCCATTGCAATCCTCTAACTCTAAATTAGCCAGTCTAATCCACTGGTCTTGCACACATCTTAAAATTTAAAAAAACAAAGTATATCTGAGGTTTCAGTACCCAGAAACTTCACATTTTGAGTTTGGGTGATAGAGAAAGTGGAATAATGAGAATATTCAAGTTTGTATATGTGGGAGAAGTTATAGACCATTTGTCTGTAACATTTTATTTTGGTTTCTCTGAAATAAAGAATATCTAAAGAGAGACAGGTCCTCCTGACTGTCTCCTGTTCATTCTCAGTTTCACCTGCTACCAGAGAGATGCCCTACTTATCTTTACAGAAATGAAGGTATAAATTGTATTATACTTAATTTAAAGAAGACTTCTAAGTTGAGGATATTTGAGGGTGTATGGTTTCAAGCTGTGTGTGTATATTAGTTTGCTGTAAATAGTCTGATGCATGTTCTATTCTTTCCATGAGCTCAAGCAGAAACATGTATAGCAGTGTTCTGACTCTGGTGTGCGATACGACGTTCGGATCAAGATAAGGAGACTGCTACCCCTGAACTGTCCTTATCATTTTCCTTCAACCTCACCAGACAAAAGCGAAAGGTTATTTTATTTTATTTTAATGTATTTGCTTGCTGAGCAGAGTTCTCTTGTCTGTAAATGTGAGCTTTCAGATCGCTGTGATAAAAAGTTTAATTAAAAACAATAAAAAAGAATGTGTTTTTATCTCATGATAACTGATTGTAATCTGTACAGTCAAACCTATGTATTGGAGAAAAAAATAACATATTTATAAATGGTTACCAACTGAAACACGCCCTGCATGTCAGTCATTTATTTTACTGAGTATTTCAATATTACATACAAATGTAATTTTCTTATTTTGGATGATTTGGTCCACAAAACAACATATAACAGCAGTGTGTCGACAGAGTTACAGACTTACAGACAATATGGAAAATCTGGAAATCCATCTGACTTTTTTAATTCTTGAATTTTACACAGAATGCTACTTTATGTTTATGTTCTGTACTTTTAAAGGGGAACGCCACCCATTTTATACATCAAAGTACGTGTACAGGCCTTTGGTAATATTACTGCAACTGAAAAAAGTTTCCTAAAGCCTTTTGTTGCTGATGAACTGCCTCAGGTGATGTCATTTGAGTCAGTGTTGATAGCAGCTCAACATTTTGTAGCCTGCTACTCATGCCTGCGAGGCTAGTTGCTCAAAGCTCCGTTAGCTACCAACACAACACACCCAAATCTCCAAACTGTTGGTGTTTCAGTTGCATTTTGGGTAATCTAGATGCCAGGTTTTGACAAGTGGGAATAATGAGTGAAACAAAAAAGACGATGTCTGTGGTTCTGCAGCTCTTTCGACCTTTCTTGCATAATGTAAACAAAAGTAAAATTCTTATGCACCAGAAAATCTTAATGACAAGTACGTAGCATCAAAAACCCTTGACTGTGAAAAAGCAAAGAACTCTGCACACTGTCAATCAACCGTACTCACTTTGTGAACACTGTTTTTGCTCCTCAGACCTTCAGAAGTAAATCCTTAGACAACCTTATAGTAACAAGCTACAGCACTTACTGCTATTTGTGTACTGTATATATATATATATATTTACTGCAATTCCCACATTCATGGCCCATTAAAAAAAAGCATATAGTCACTGAATGAAGACCCTTGCCAGCTGAGAGAGGAAAAATCAACATGGAGTGACAAACTACAGCCTTTACCCACAAAACCACTCATGAAATAGATTAAACAGACAAATACAGGTGTTAACAGAAACTGAGCAGAGAGCTATAGTTCTTTAAGGAGTGATGGACACCTTTAACACGGACATAAAATAGTTTCTATTCCTTCTTCTTCTTGTGTGTGAAAAGGTGAACCAGTCCAGGCACAAGCACTATGACAATCTGAGGCACTATGACAAACTTGACAAAGAACAGGCCATAGAAGACGACTTGCGGTCGGACTGGGAGCGGCAGACGATTGACGTGGTACAGTCCCATGGATGAGATGGCCAGAGACAAAGCCCGGGGAGCCCAAGGCAGAGACCAACCGCCTGGCTTCCAGTACTGAGCCAGCCCCAAACCCAGAAGGGCCCCGCAGTCTCGAGTCAGAGAGGAGAACGGGGCTGTATCCAGACGAATCCACTCCGCACGGCTGCACCATTTCTTAGCCAAAGCAATAGACCTGTGGATTAGATAGAACAAGTCCAGTCTAGGCAAGAAAATTACAACTTAAGCTCACAGAGCTTATCGTGCACTAAACAGACTCATCAATACACATGAATTTAATAAAAAGGCTCACCAGGAGAGGTCGATTCCCATCTGCTGCAGTCCAGCATGCAGCATCAGAGTACCGAGTAGCAGACCGATGCTGAAGCTGAAGAAGAACAGCAGGGGGCGACCTTCTGGGACTCTGCGGCTCAGAACAATCCCCAGAAGAAGACCTGAAGAGAACAATTCAGCCAGTTTGAATCATGAGCAGTGAAAAGGCAACTGTATGTTCTTACTTGGAAAGAAATGCTGTGATATTTTACCGTTAACACAAATATTCTCCACAAATAATGATGATATATACTTTGAGGTGATATTCAGATTTTTTCCATACTGTTTGTAAGATCTTTGAGTGTATTAGGTAGAGATCCAAATCATGAACCTGAGGTTTTACAGTCATTTTGGATTCATTGTTGCATCGATGTATGTGTAACTGTAGGTATTTAATTCAAAGTATTTGCCAAGAACAGTCACTATCATCTAGTTGTTTAACCCACTTATGAGTTCTAGATTGATCTTCCAGGAAATGGATTATATTATCCTATATATTGATAATGTTATGTAAATGTACTTATACAGAGATAGAGGATTTAATCCACATAGCCAACTTATACTCATACATGTTTCAGCTTGTGCATAAAACTGGATTCAGACCTGTAATGGAGCCGGCAATGACCTGGTGAGGGAAGTGGGCGAGGATAAAGATCCTGGAGATGCCAACTGCCACCAGCATCGCCACATAGAGCAGGTACGGAGCAGCCGATAACACCACACTGGAGGGGAACGGAAAGAGAGATTCATTCAAAATATCGCTCTGATATCCTTTCATTTCTATGCAATATCTATTTGTTTTCAACAGTGTATTTGCTCATTTTAAAAGGGCATACCTGTGAGTTCGTGAGTACAGAAATGACCCCAGTGAGGACACCACGACCCACCAGGCAGCTGCCGTCACCATCGCATGTCCCGACGGACTGCCTGAGAGACAGATGCCAGCTTTAGAGCTCCGACTGTGCAATGAATTAAGTGTACAGTCATTGACTGATAAATGTTGTATTTTTCCTCAAGGACTTCTCACCAGGGCCAGTTTCACAGGTGGAAGAAAACTGGTGAACTTCGGGCTGCTTTTCGACAAACAAACGCGATTCACCTATCCACCAGAATGGCCTTTCTCCAAACAGCATCCTGGGAAAAAAATCAATTCACATAATTTACAATAATGCATTGGTCATAAAGGTATGTGCCACCACATATTGTACCAGAGTGTAACATCATGAATCTGGGTAGTGTTTATACTGAACTTTTTACATCCTATCAGCACACTGTCAACAGTTACAAACCTCATTATCTGATTCTTTCTAATGTGTGAATATTGCACATCCTCACTTTAATTTAGAGAAAATTATTTCTAAAGTTTTTGAAGGTTAAATATAATCAGGTATGTGAAGATCTGAGCTGCTTTTAATACTGTGCATGTAAGATAAGACAGTACTTGATTTATCCTGAAGGAAAATATTGTGCAGCAGTTGCAGTATGAAGTATGAAAGGACTGCAAATATAGAGAAAATAAACATTGGAAGAGTAAAAGAATATCAGTGCAGTGCAAGAATCAAATGCAAAGCCAGAAATGCAACAGGATGAGCAGCGATATTTTAGTTGTATTGTGATAGTTTGAGCCTCCTCTATCCATTGCAGACTAATGATAATAACAGTCTGTGGTGTAATGTGTGTGCAGATCATCTACTGGAAATTGTTTTAATAATACCTAACATTTTGGGTCCCCGGATCCATCTGTAAACATATGTAAATAATTATGACAGCTATTCTTAAAGTGCTGTTGTGATAAGGAACTGGCACTATCAATTTTGCTTTCTCACAACTCTCTCCCCTTTTCTTAAAAATGTTTTTTTTGATATAGCAATGTGAGGCAGCCAGTCGACTGTACTGTAAAGTAAAAAGTTCCGCTTATGGTTGTTTCCACTCGGACAGTACATACGGTGGGACTGTCCCGGAATCTGACATGCCAACAGAATAAAACACAAAATTGTTGCGAATAAAAACAGGAGAATAAAAGGAAAACACTAGAGTCGTTGGTGTTTATAATTAACACTGACTTATATGTATGTCAACGGGACGTTTACCTCCATGTCAACACGTTAGAGACAACAGTAATAGTTAAAGCTACACATTAAAACCATGTTAAAAACACGTTGGCTGCTTCTTCCTCACCATTTAAACACCAAGTTTAACCACTCCGATATAGCTGCCACCCAGAGAACCGCCACTCCAGCTCGTTTGCTGATGAAATAAGTGAAAGGAAAGACGAGGAGAAAGGCTGCTTTTGGGTCTCCAATATGGGTGACAACTAGCCAAAATGTTTCCTGACTTCCCGTCCTCTGCTGGAGGCTCTCGGCTATCCAGATGCCTTGGGTGTAAACGGCCTCCATCCCGTACGTCCTCTCCACACTTGGACGAAGATGAAAGTCAAAATGAAATCCTGATTACTTTGTAATTCAGGACGTGCTGAAGCAAATGCTGCAGTGCCGCCATGTTTCCGGTAGGGGGAGCTCTCTCGCTGGACGGCGGTTGAAAGACAGACAAAGCCACAACTTTGTCCGTCGATTAATTAAATTATATTCACGTAAAATCTGCAATTTAAGCGTTTATTGGACTAATTAACGATCACCCGTGACGTTAAATAGATTAAATTGTGAATATAAGTCGTCGTGTTGAAATAAATGACCACAACGCGACGTCCTTCGACACGCCCAGCTTTCGTCTCCATACGACATCGCGTCGTTTTACGTAAGGCAGGCGCTCCGGTTTCCTGGCGGAGAAGATGGCGGCTCCTGGACCGGGGGAGTATTTCAGCGTCGGGAGCCATGTCTCTTGCCTCACCTGCTTGGGCCAACGACTACAGGGAGAAGTGGTCGCCTTTGACTACCAGTCTAAGATGTTAACTCTGAGTATCCTTTGTTTGTTTTGAGCTGCGGGCGGTTTGCTTGGCCTGCCTGGCTGCAAGGGCCCGTAGGGTAACCGAAAATATGTCAAATAGTGATCCGCGCAGGCGTAATTGGTGGTAGCTGAGTTGCACATCTTTGTCCGTTTAAAATATTTTAATCTACGAGATAGCTGCCCATCCATCTCGCATCTGTCGAAGGCCGTGTTGGTGTTGCCGGGTCATTTCGTGGCTTCACGGTATCTGTAAGGGAGTACATGTGTTTTGAATCCACTCATTGTATTGCCGGACCTCAACATGGATCACTATCTGGCAACGAGTCCTAGTAAGGCATCATGGCTGTGTGCTCTCAACAGGCACAAACCGTTGCTAGCTAGCAAGCTAACTGACATCCATCGCGCCTCCCTCCGGCTTGTGTTCACACATTTTCCTCACATGGTTCGCGATGCCGCTGCCTGGAGACGCTAGTGGTCATTTCCAGCCGCCGTGATGGAGAGACGGCGACTGGCGTCAGCCGTCCACGCTATCGTTACAATCAAGTTAGCTCGGCTAGCATGCTAAGTTTCGGTCAGCCCCACACTGCCGCTGCTAGCTCAATTAACGGTATTAGCATTGCCAAGATTATCAGCTGGGCTTTCACCCCCCACGCCTCACTCGATGATTCTGGTGACACTTGTAATTATTTGGTGATCATGGGGTTAATTATGGTGCACTTCTGTTTCATTTTAACACGATGAAGGTGGGCACAGGCATCATGAGTGCATTGCAACTAATGTTAGCTTGCTGCTGAGCATGTCTACACCCATTCATTGGTGAGTATGTGTGTGTGTATTATATGCACATATTTTAGATGGCCCCTCTAGACCACCTCATGACTTACTCAAACCATAAGGTAGAGATAACCTAAACATAGCTACACTGTGGGGTGGGACCCCACATGAATGGAGCTACCACAGGGAGGAGGTTTGACAGTGGGGATCCTAGGCCTTCATGTGTGTTTGAAAGCTCTGATGCTGAAGTACTGTCAGAGATTAACAGAACTAACTGTGAATTGAAAATGAAACCACCTCTTACGAGGCCTAGATGTAGTTTTATGATATACAGCTCAAACCGAAACTAGTTGCATTAAATTGCATGTGAAATTACACTTGACGTGTGAGTAGTTTACTTTTACCACTTAGGTCAAACTTCTAAGGTCACACTGTCACTGTCATAACAGGTCAAATCCTTTCCTAGCTGGGGTCTTCAGATGGCCCCCCCTTTTTTTTTTTCAAATCAATGAGCTAAAAAAAAATGAACCAACACGTGAAGCACTGATGCCAGCAATATGTGGTAAATTTGTCTAAAATGTGAGGAAACCTGTTGTGTGTCAGAATCCCACTGACAAGTCTGAAAAGCCTATCCTGTATTACTAAAAGAACAAGTGGGGTAGATGCCTTGAGGCCCTGGTCTGTAAGGGGGGGAAAAAAACCCACAGATTTATGTGAAGATACATTTGCAACATTTTCCTGCTATTTTTGTATGTGTTTCTGTACATAAACTCAAAAATATCATCCTGTAAAACTGAAGAACATCATCCAACTACAAACCAGTGCACTAAAAGATCAAAATCCAAATGGTTGAGTTTATTATGTTAATCAGGCACTTCAAAGAAACTGTAAAATTACTGTCATTGTAATTATCACAGAAGACAATTAATTTAGTAGACTTTTCAGCAGAGGGAGTCAGTCAAAATGAAAGTGAAAGCTCACTTTGCTGCTTTTGTGTGTGCGTAAGTTGTAGATGATTTCAACCCATTTTGAACAAGTCTCCCTTCATTGACTTCCTGACTACTATAGGTGGCAGCACTGCCGTTGTCAGTCGCTTGCTGTAACTGGCACTACCTTTCACTGCCAGTGCTCTCTGTGTCTTAAGCTGCTCTGTTCTGATGTAGCTCATGGTGTTCACGTTCATTGTGGAGTCACATTTCAATAGTCATTTTGTGTTGTGATGCATTGTCATGATGTTGTGCGCCTTGACTCGGCTTCCCCCAAAGAATGTGCTTCCTCCAGCGGTAAGCCAAACCTCAACGACGTCATCTTGATCAACTTAGCCTATGTTTCTGATGTGGACATAATAAATGACCGCACTGAGACTCCACCCCCACTAGCATCACTGAATGTTAGCAAGGTAAGCCCGTCAACTTGGTTTCTGTCCTTAATATGTGTGTTTGCCTCTGATGACGAAGAGTGTGATGGGAATAATTAATTTCACTGCCAAATAAATGTAAAGTTGTAAACTGTAAGTGAATGTAAGGTCAACATTTAGGAACTGATAGCTCATCATGTAGTCTGAGCTGCAGGCCTCAAAAGATGACAGTCCAGCCTCACAGAGACCAAAACTAATTAAGGCGCCCTAGTCTGTTTTCCTCAAACAGCAGCAAAGTGGGAGTTGGTATTTGAGTTTAGCTTTGATGGGTTTATGACCCATCAAAGCTGCCTGGTTGCAAATACCTGGTAAATATGATGCCGTCACTTCATATTTCCAGACTGTGTTTAAGGTTGCATCATTCATCATTTTAGAAAAAGCACCAGCCACAATGGATTCTGGTATAATGAGGCTTAAAGAGTCATTTACAGTAGGCCCTTCAAAATAAAGCTGCATTTTGAATTGTCTGTGAAATTACTGTTACACTGATAAAATATATCTGGTGCATTTAAATTATGCCCCGTGAACCGGTAACCAGTGGCCTTTTCAGGGTGTTTTTTACACCGCTAAAGTTTGGCTCCGCTCCACCCCCTGTGACCCTACATGAGAATAATAGTCTAGGCAAATCAGTGAGAGTGAAAAGCAAACTCAATATTGTTTAGCCAGCGAGAGATTGTTTTAATGGGAATTATGTATGTAGAATTAATAATAGATCTAGAAAAATGTAGTCAAGTCCATTTCTAGAGTCTCTCCCATGGAGCGAAACATTTTCTTGTGTCATTAACCAAAGCCCGACAGAAGACGAATGTTGAAACTGTCCTGACTTGTGTTCCTAGTTCAGAGCTGTAAAAGCAAAAAATGGTCTTGGTTAAAAATGCCTTTTTGTCCTCTTCAACTCTTCACAGCTTGCCAATCGAGCACGGACAGAAAAGGAGGACAAGCTGTCCCAAGCCTATGCAATCAGTGCTGGGGTTTCTGTGGAGGGCCAACAGCTATTCCAGACTATTCACAAAACGTAAGAAATGAAGCACCGAGTATGTCGTCAAGATGAAATGATGCTGATATTCATGTGTTTTACACCATGTTTTATAGGCTTACCTCACTTTAACCGCCTTTATGAGCCGAGCCTAAATGACCTGTGGAAAACCCACCTGAAAAGTGTTATTTTAATGTGAAAGGGAGCCGAAGGCAGTAAGACGGTTTGAAAAGGGCCCAAGAATATTTAGAGCTGATCCAAGATGTGACCCAAATAAAGAGCACACTGGCAGCATGGCGCTCCACCAGTTAACGAGCAGCTGTGGACAAAAAGAGCAGCACTGCTTATTTTTCTTGCATTTGACAGTTTAAAACACGTTTTATTCCTGCAATGACTATGATGCACCATGTGATTAGAGCTGCCGGTGAGTCCTGGGACATGAACGTGGGCTCCAAGTCAGTTCTTGGTTACTGGGAGCCGAACGGGCTCGTGAAGACCTGCCTCACCCAGCAGTGTCACCTCGGCCCAAAACTAAAAGTCCAAACAGCACAGATCTTTTTAAAACTGAAATAAACCCAGAAAACCCCGCTCAACTACCCCACCTCTCCTCCACTCCTACACCCACCTATTTTTTTTTTTTTTGTCTTGATACAGCAAAATCTGTAAGTTTCCTGTAGCTTTCTGAGAAATGTAAGCACTTTGTGTCACATTCAAACATTTAATTTTGTGACATGTCTACCAGTGACAGGTTGTGGTGACCTGTATGGGTGTTTTCTGACTCTGTGTGACAGAAGCAGCTTCAGGTGGTGGCAGCGTGATGACCTTTCTCACTACTAGCATAATCAGTCAGATATTTATGGGTCATGTAAAATCCTATTTTGTGTTCCAGTTCTTAGTGACCAATATAAAACACTTTAGACACCCCCCCGGTCATAACAAGCAATGGAAATTCCTCAGCTGATTAAATGGGGTGATGAATGTAAAGAGAACCAGTGTGAAAGTCCTGTTCATTTCTTCCATTGTTTGCTTCTTTTCAGCTGCAGATAAGATGATGTTTGTTTTTCTTTGCAGCATCAAAGACTGTAAATGGCAGGAGAAGAACATTATTGTGATGGACGACGTCGTAATCTCGCCGCCTTACCAGGTTGAGAACTGCAAAGGCAAAGAGGGAAGCGCTTTAAGTCATGTACGCAAAATAGTAAGTATGCTTTTATATCTACACTATATTTCACCGTCAGTGCGTCGCTTTAAGGCAGAAACTAATTTTTGTTATGGGCTAGTTTGCAGATTATTTTTCCCCCTTGATCAATCATCTGAAACGTCTGAGAATTTGAAGCAATGTCTTGTTTAGTATAAACGGTGATCAAAACCTAAAGACACCCATAATTCTCACCAAATTGCTTGAAAAATGACAAGAGAAAATGTTTAGATTATTTTGATTATCGACTGACTATTGTCATACGTTCATCACAGCCACTATTTCATAGAAGTTTGCACGAAAAGAAGTTCACCGCAGCATCTGCTGCTGTTTAACTATCAGCTGGTAGAGATTTATAGTCTGTGCTCCATCGCTAAAGTGTAGCGGCCCACATTGTCAGACCTCTTTTATTTCCTGGAAGGCATTCATAGTGTTTTTCTATGTTGAACACATAGAAAAACAAAAGTAGACGTGAATGAAATGAAAAGAGCAATAGAGAGAAGTTAAAGCTCTGTTTTACACCCGTAGCCTCCCTGAAGACGTGCCGAACTGTGTTTTGTATCAGTGTGATGTTTGATTGTTTTTAGACATCTGTAAACCTTCATAGTCTGTTTCACTGTTATCTGTGTCGCTGTGTGTTCACTGACAACATGGGATTCAAATTGGCAGCTTGACTGCTGCCTTGAATCACTGTGGGCAGCGTCAGGTGGTTCCACTTTAGCTAGTTTTGTTTTAGGGTTGTTTCTCCCCCCATCCTCCCCACAGATTTGGTGTCCATTTTCATAAATGTTTTTCTATCCTTGCAGGTTGAGAAACATTTTAGAGACGTGGAAAGTCAGAAGTCCATGCAACGTTCACAAGCACAGCAAACACAGAAGGACTCCACTTTATCTTCTTGAGTTGGCAGTGTGGGTCGGCCGGGGAAGGTGACGCGGGTGGTTTTGTTCCCACTGCCAGACTAAGTCGGCATTCCTTGTCCTCAGTCGGAGACCACAAGGAGGAGCGCTGAGGGCCCTGGATCCAGAAGATCAAAATACCATTAAATGAAAAAGACAAAAAAGAAAGAGGAAAGATTAAATCTTAAATTAGACTTTATAAAGAATAATTTAAAACGCGATAAAGCAACCATAGTTTCCTTAACTAACTTGTCTCATTCTGCCCCCACTCCTCCCCTCCTGTCCCTGAAACCTTTTCTTTTTCCGCCCTCCTTCCTTTGCCTTCAGTTCCATTTCAAAAAGAGAAAACTAGAGCAGTCAGAAAGGCTTGTTAGCTTTATTTTCTGTCATTGTTTCCTTTTTTGCTGTATCCATGTTCTACTGTCTGTATTTTCTGTATTTTAAACAAAATGTGACTTGAAACGCCACACTTTAAAGGACATTTTCTAAAATAAAAGTAACAAAAATTCTGACTGTAATACTGTAATTTTCAACAACTTTTTGAAGGGCTCATGAGGGATGATTGAATTAACTGATTATACAATCGCTGTCTTGGTTTGAACCCTGAGATGATGGGATTTACTGAGAACCTGTCAACTGGGGAACATATTCAAGGGTAAAATACTGAGGTTGCCCAGTTGTCCTTAACCGTTTCCAGGGCGACGGATCAGACGCCCACATTGTCCACCTTTTTGAGCAGATTGGGTTTTTATGGACAAGCCTCGGGTCTCCTTTCAGGGTTTGTTTAGTAGCCTGATTGTGACGCATCCGTGTTAATTACAGGGAACTGACGCCATCACTGTTTGAAATTAATTATTTAAATGTCTTAAGCCCCTGGTTTCTCTAAATCTGCTTGATGTTATTTCCTGCTGTCCTCTGGCTGACAGACAGTAAATTAGTGGTATGAAATCTTCATTAACAAACGGTTCACAAAGTTAACTGCTGATGTAGCTGGACTTTAGTGGAAGGTAAAGCTGCGTTCTCTGTGCCTTTGGCTGAAAGGACAGATATTTTTCAGGTAGACTCGGTGCGGTTTGATGGTGGATTTGTCACTAATGACTTGTGATAACAGTTCTGCAAGTAAAACTTACTTTCATTATCAATCCGAATGTCTAATCTGGACAATTTTCTGGCATTTTACAGTCAACCGAATCTGTTTTGTACCGTGCAAACCCTCCAAATATTACGTTTATTTTCTCAGAGGACCAACAGAGGTTACCAGAGAAGTATGCTTAGAAAATCACTTAAACAATTGGCAATTACAATTCTTGTAAAAGCACTTGTTTTTTTGGAAAATGTCTTGTTTTTTTAATGATTTAATTTTGAATTCACAGAAGACTCTTCCTTGATGTTGGTCTCAGGCCCTACATTGGGACAGACTTGAACATTATGGTAACTACTCATTGAAACCAGTGACATTTTGACCACAACAGGCTGATCCCTGCACCAACTCAAGGATTTAATTATGAAATATCAATGTAATCTTATGCGATGCAGAAATACCAAGACTCAGTAACTCTCTTGTAACAGAAACCGCTTTGTGTATCCAAATACAGTAGCAGATGTAAATCCTTATTTTAGGAAAGCATCCAAAACAGACCAGGTTTGTTCCCCAGATACGGTTATGTTTTGTGATTATCTGTTTAAGCCCATAATCCCTCTCTAATCAGGAATATTCAATGCCTGCTCATAGACAATTCGCTGAAATGACATCAGTATCATGCCATTGAAACAGGTTCTTTTGATTTCTACATGTGAGGGAAATAAGTACGAGAGTTTATCCGTGCCCCCCAGCAGGAGTGATGAGACTCTGATCTGAACAAAAGATGCCTTCCATTGGCTGTAAAATGCTCTGTGTGATGCCTCTTCTTCTAAACATGGCTTCGACCTTCAAGCTGTGTCCCAGCCACTGCCTGTGCTACGACTCCTCGGACCTGGTGGACTGCCGGTCTCGAGGTCTCCCCCGGGTGCCCCCCAGCGTCCCCCACGGCACCTGGCTGCTGGACCTGAGTGGGAACAAGCTGACTGAGGTACACACCAGATCCTTCATGGGGCTGTGGTCACTCAAGATCCTCCTGATGTCCAACAACAGCATCCGAACTCTGCAGCCACAGGTACCAAAGTCTGCGTTTAAATGGATCTGCATGTTCTGCATTCAGGCTCTTTGTTGACACTTGGTGTGAATCTGCTTTCCACAAGCTGTCAGATACAAATCTCTGAGGATGGTGAAGGATGAAGCTGAACATGGCTTGGATCAAGTTATACTGATTAGTTTTTAAATCCTCAATGTCGTTCTTCTCTCAATGAAGTTGTTTATTTTTTAAATTTTGGGGTTAATTTGCTATTCCCACAAGTTGTCAGATACAAATTAATGCCTTTACACTCTATATACACTCCAGTTTCACTGATTAGTTTTACTTCTAGTAGCAAATCTGCATTCTGAACTTCTGTCTGTGAAATAAGCTAATTTTTGACACTGGAAGCAGTAAAAGTAAGAATACCTAATAATAGAGTGCAAAAATACTCAAGAACAAGTAAAATCCTACATTAATTCATGCAACTGTGAAAATATCACAAACTGAATGTACTTAAAATGTCAAAATTAAAACTCATTATCCAGAAAAAAGGTTATATTACCACATACTTTATCATTTAGTTATTATTATTGGTTAGAATTGTTTTATGAGCAGCATTTAATGTCGCAGCTTGTGGACGTGGAACTGATTTCTACTTATGATACTTAATATACTGGTGGTTTATAAAAATACACTATTTTATATTCAAGCTGTAATTAAGTTGATCTTTTTATGATTCATTGATTAAACTATAAAATGTCAGAAAAGAATATTTAAAAAAGTGACGTCTTTAAATTGCTTGACATTGTTTCTGATCTACGATACAAAAACAAAGATTTTCAATAAACAGTGATATAAAACGGAGAAAAGCAGCTCATAATCCCACCTGAGAAGCTAAAATAATCAAATGGTGGGCGCTCTTGCTTGATAAATTTGATCAGTGACTAAGAGGATTGATCGATTATCAAAACTGTGGCTGATTATCTGTTGTGTCGGATGACTGATCGATTAAATGCCTACAGCTCTACAGTAAAAATCAATGTAGTGTCACTGTAGCTCTTTTCATTTTAAGACATATTATCCATATCTTTAATAGTGAATTTCTATTTTATATTTATGATTCTTTACGTTTGTCGTACTTCTTTTCTCTTATTACCATGATTATTGTGAGTTATGCTCCAAAAGACATTCTCTTTAAAAACTGACTTTTGATGCTGATATTAACTTCTGAAATGTAGAAAAGTATAAAGTAACATAAAAACTCAAGTAAAGTACCTCAAATTGTACTGAAGCACAAATCTTCAGTAGTGTACTCAGTCACAGTCCACCACTGTTTTTCACACATTATTTCACACGTTGTTTCAGGCTCTGTCATCACTGCAGTTTCTGGAGAGGCTGGACTTGAGTTTTAACCGGCTGCGTTGGCTCCCACGGGACTTCTCTCAGAGGCTCTCCTCCCTCCAGGAGCTCCGGCTGGACCACAACCTGCTGCAGCACCTGGACTCTGCTTCGCTGGGCGGTTTTGAAAACCTGAGGAAGCTGGACCTCAGTCACAACCGCATCCAGGCGATGGATGTCGGGGCTTTCAGCCACCTGGCTCGACTAAACCTCCTCAACCTGGAGGGAAACAGGCTGAATGTGCTTGGAGACGGTCTGTTGAGCAGGCAGCAAAGCCTGGAGGTGCTGCTGCTCAGCCACAACAACATCTCAGTGATCGAGACAGAAGCTCTGGCTCCTCTGCAGAGTCTGACTCTGCTGGCTCTCCAGGGAAACCAGCTGCAGCACATCCGCTTTAAGACCTTCCTGAAGCTCCAGACCACCACCACCCACCTTCAGATGTCCCTCAACCCCTGGACCTGCGACTGTGAGCTGCAGCGCGTCTTCTGCAAGATCCAGCACGTTCGACATCTGCATGTGTACGACTACAATGCCATCACCTGTCACGCTCCTGCGCAGCGAGCCGGGAGCTCCCTGGCATCCCTGGACAGCGTGCTGTGTCTCGCTGAGACGGCGTCGGTGCTTGTCATCACCATCACTGTGATGCTGGCTGTGATTGGTGCTCTGGTCAAAGCAGAGCACAACCGTAAGAACAAGCAAGCTGCAAGTGACACAGAGTCAGACACACATGAAAGATGACGGGTTTTATTCTGGGGCTGAGCTGAAGCCACCCACATAGTATCCATGTCTCACTTCAGCTCTATATTTAGATCACATTTAAAGCTTTCTTTGTATTTACCTCAGTGTACAATGTCCTGCCATGTCTGGGACAGCAGAAAGAAAGAAAGGAAGGAAGGAAAAGAAAAGGAAAAACTGCAGAACAGCACTTTTGAACCATAAGAGCAAAAAGTAAGGAGATTTTTCTAACAAGCTATCAGCTAAATTGGCATAATTTCTTTAAGTGCTCTGTACTCATTTTTGAATATTTGGAAAGACTTTCACTGCACCAACAGATGTCTGAATTGGAAAAAAAAAGGCTCTTGAGAACGAGCTGCTACTGAACAGCTCAGAAACTGATTTCTGTGAATGTGGGTGCAGCAGTTAGTACAAGTTACCGTCTGAATGTCTTCAAGCATTTTTGAAATTCCCCCATCACCAGCTAACATCTGTAAAACATACCCAGCTACGTCTCCGTCTCGTCGAGGCACATGGAGAACTGGTTGTGTTCCAGTATCTGATCCTTCTTGAACCACACTCAGTACTAGCTTGTAACCAGTTTTAAGTTTTTTATTGTGAAATAACGCAGGCGATGTCATTGGTCACACCATAATGGTTACTGGTCATTAATCCTGCAGTGGACATTTAGCTGAACCAGCATCCACTTTATAATTACACCAATGATGAAATCCAAACTAATTTATTCAGTTCAGTTCTCAGCCAGCAAAGAGAAATGAAAACTGACAGGTTTAAAATAGTTCAGTGAGGTTAACATCTTTAACACTGAACCAGTGCAACAGCTAAATAAATAAGCTAATTCTGGCTTTCCAAGATTCATACGACGAGCATGGGGAATTTTTAAATGTACTATATGACGAATTCAGTAATAATCTCTTCGTCTCTATAGAACCAGGAACGCTCAAAGCTGAAGAGTCTCTTTCAGAGGCAAATCTACTCTTAACATTTTATTAAGTACAGCTTTCTTTTATGGAAAGTTGAGGTGGTCATAGATATCAAAGTTAACAGTATTGCAGTAGAATTACAGGTTGAACAATTCAGTAAAATGAAGCAACTAAATTTTTAATGATAAATACTCAAACGTGGACAATAGTCCTCAGTTTTTTTGTGCATCATCATGTAAAAGTTGAATTATTTCATATAAAATGTGTAGATATAAAAGCTGTGCGCCTTAACTTTAACGTGATGCACAAGTTAAAAGCAACACAAGTGTTTATTACCAAATGGCTGTCCCATTTCATAGACAATAGCACATACAGTAAGTTTCCCTTTATTTGAAAAAATGTTTAAACCATTTATTCTATACTGTAAAACATCATCAAACCATTTAAGACTATACTTTTTGGAGTACATGGTATTCTCCCTGTAGATACACAGTACCAGTACTCAGTGTCATGTTTCAGAGCATAACAGAGACAAAAATGTAAACAAGATTCTGAATAAATTATTAAATTGCGAAAAAGGAAGCTTGTGTTTTTCATCTCTTGCAAAAGCAAAGTTACCAACTGGTAGGCAAAGACAATCAACCCTGCTTACATCCAACAGTCTTCGCTTGGAGTGTTTGAATCCTGAGAGGTCGCAGAGCGGCGGCGGCGGCTTTGAGTACAAAGTCGGGCTGCGGCGTGAAGGCCAACAATCTCATCCTGCGCAGATACCTCGGGCTGTAAAAGTCCTTTGTGAGAGCCCGTGGGTTCATCCATCGGTGGCCAGGATCAGCACGGCGCCGAAGATGCCCACGTTGTGTCCTATCAGCTTCATCTGGTTCCAGAACTCCACCTTGCGGGTGTGGTGCCAGTAGCCCAGGTTGCCGTCGATGAGCAGGATCACCAGCGGCAGGACGGTGGCCAGGATCTGCGCTGCCAGGCGGATGTAGCAGCCAGAAAGGAAGGCCAGCGCCAGCACCCCGAACAGCACCTCCAGCAGCATCAGAGTGATCTCTCCTCCCACTATGTGGTTTAGAAAGGCCTGCCGGTCCTCTTTGCTGTGCTGGAGGGAGTACACCTAGTGGGGGGAAGGTGGCACTGCGGTATTTAAAATGACACTGAAAGCATTTTGGTTTGTACAATACGACTTAACTGTTGTGAAGAAAGTAAATAAAAGTGTGATTCTTTTGACATATGCAGAAATAAACTGCCTGAAGCCTTCCTCTCATTCATATAGATGATGATTATCTGTACAAACTGATTTCAAATAAGTCTTTTTCATGTAGCGATCACAAGAAAATACACATGCAGTGAAACAAAACTAAAAAGCTGCAACCAATAATTGTTTGCAATATCAATGAATTAACCTATTATGTTTAATTAATCTCTTTAAATTCATTCAAAAACTAGTGAGAAATGAGCTTCAGGTGACGTCCTTAAATTGCCTGTTTTGTCCGATCAACAGTCCAAAACCCGAAGACGTTGGGTTTATAGCAGACACAGGTCTTACCATGCAGATGAGGTAGACTCCCAGGAATACTTGTCCAGTGGACTGCAGGGATCTGCTGCGAGGTTTCTGCCTGTACACCTCCCCCGCCCCGCTGGCCAGAACCAGAAAGCCTCCAATAATGGCCAGCACTCTGGAGTACATTCGTACCTGCAGGGCGACATTGTGCAGGCTGTAATATTCCACAGCAGCTTTCTACTACAACGCCAATCTGTGATGAAATTCTATTTGCAGATTTCCTGTCGTGTCCCAGATCCATTTTTCCCCTCATATGTGACCAAGATGTGTTCAGCACTGATCTGGGCCATTTGGCAGACAGAATTCAGCAGTGGTGAATAAGACGACTTTAGAAATATTGCTTCATTACGAACAAAACCAGAAGTGTTTGAAAGCATATCAAAAGGGATGTGATTTGAAGAGTTCAATGCAGTTGCAAAGTCAAAGTCATAAAAATAACCTCCAAAAAGCTTAAGATATAAAAGAAGTGGCCAAAGCAGGAGAACATATCTATTTTAACATATAGACCATATACATATGCTAAAAACTAAATAAATAAAACAGCCAGGGAACCAGTGATGCTGTGCATGTGATGAAAATAAATAAACATCTACTGAGCACTGGAAGAGTAACAAAAAGCCTGATTTTGTTGGTCTCATAATAGATATTTCGTCTTCTGAATCTCTGATCGCAAGGACCAATAATTAAAGGATTATCAAGGACATTTCTATGAAGTCTGGTCTCATTTTTTGAATTTCTATACAGAAGTTAATACTCCTACCATCCTTAGAGAAAATATGCTTTGTTGCATTTTATTTTACATTAAGGAGTTTGTCTAATTTTGTGTCACTCTAATTTTAGTTGAATCAACTTCTTTTATGTGTGCTTCTTCTGTTTTCTGTCCTTTAATCCTTTACTATAAAAGATTTGATAAGTTTTATATTCTAAGTCTAATGATAATGACTGATGTCACACTGGTGGCTGAACAGCAGCTTTGTTACTGTGAACCAGAGAAAGTCACTCACCTTAAGCCAGTCCCCGTAGTACACCTGTTCTCCAACATAGGATGCATAAGTGCTGACTGCCAGTTGTATGGCAGCTGCCATTGCAAACCACCTCCTCTTCACCCCGAATGACATGAAGCTGGCGCAGAGCACTGCGGCCCCCATGTCCACATACAGGTATGGTACATGGATGTCCGGCTTCCTGGAGGTGTCAATGAAATAAAAGAGCTTTCAATCAGACTCACAGGATTGTTTCAATTCATCCAGCTACTGCTTTCTATCTAATCACCGGACAACAGGACAAACATTATATTATCCTGTGATTAATAATATATCCACATCAGCCAACCTGTGAAATTATACCAGTGTCTTAAAGCAGCTGACCAGCAGTCAAACCCCTAAAAGAGGCTCCTGTGTTTAATGGGAAGCTGTAAGCAGGGCATGAAACCAATTAAAATGACTCAATCAATAACAACATAAAATAAAATCAGCTTATTTCAAGTTATCCTTCTCAGCACTGGACATCCTAAAATAGTCCTGCTTTAAAATGGCACCTATTTCAGTCTAAGAGAAGCAGGCAGGTATGACAAATGCTGTGCACATTCTTTCCTAATTGTTGCTGTAATTACAGGATCATTCAGACTGAAACAGTGGACGCCCAGTGCACATAGGAGACTAAAGAAACCACGATTACTACTCAGTCCGACTGAAAATTACAGACTAGACCAAATATAGCTCCATTTAAACAGCCCCATATGTCTGCAGCTTTGTGACTGAGAGTTTGTCTAATTCCTGAAATACAACCCATGTTAGCTGCCTGGCATGTTTCCACCTTCAACAGAAAAGACACGAGAAGGTTGTCCAGTAATGACATGAACTAAATCCTGCCACATCAAATTTCTTGGCAATATTTGTACACGTTTGAATTAGGATGGAGTTAGCCTGTTAGCTAACTTTAGCTATTTCACAGAGCTCTGTTCACTAACTCTTTTTACCTTTTTGAGTCCGCTCGTTCAGCAAACAGCATCAACATGCTGAAACAGTTCCAAAATCCGAATCGGGTTAAAATAAACGCTCCTAACTGGCTGAGAAATCTTAATGTCTGTTTCCTACTGGGAGCTGCCATTTTTCCAGCACCGCCAACGACACAGAGGGTACTCAAGATTACTTCCGCCTCCAAATACTATGCATGTCAAAATAAACGTACGTGTGTCTCTGCTGTATGGGAGGTGCGGCTGATTTAAACGTAAATGCTCTTATTTTGAAAAGAGTATCTGTTCCAGCGCAAATACGCCCTCCTATTGGCTGACAGGTCCAAGGGGGCGGGACAAACTAGTTAATGGCTGCAGGAGGAAAAAAATTACACGGTCCAGCAGCGCCACCTACAGAATAAAGTAGATCATCACAGAAACTTTAGAGTCAGTGGAGGAAAATGTGTTCGTGGCTGCTCAACGCCATTTATTTCCCAGAAGGTTACGAACAGATTCAACAGCCAATATTCCGTTCAAAGAAGCTCAAAGATCTGACTACAGATAATGTGTTCAGAGTTTTTAACCTAACAACAAGCACGTGAACATTATTTAACAGATTACTTTGACT
Source organism: Pempheris klunzingeri (assembly GCF_042242105.1). Taxonomy (NCBI): domain Eukaryota; kingdom Metazoa; phylum Chordata; class Actinopteri; order Acropomatiformes; family Pempheridae; genus Pempheris; species Pempheris klunzingeri. The sequence goes on from NC_092031.1 coordinate 4,914,211, forward strand.
ATAATGGTTCTGAATTAGTGCTGCAAGCCAGGATTAGTTCTCCAGCAGTAGCCACCGTTTGTAAAATGTTCTTTTTCCCACATTTTCTATGTTAGTTCAGTGATCAATTGTATTGATTAAATATTCACAGCAAACTTTATCACCACACATAACTTGAGGCTTTTTTCAAAGCGTTCCCTACAATGCCATGAATATTATTGTGGTGGAAAAATGCAAATTCTTTGCGATTAAACAGTCAATGATTAATGACTACTACTTATCATTAGTTGATAATGAATGAATAAATGTAATTTTATGTATTTATTGGCTTTATTGGTTTATTCAATAGGGACTGTGTAGATTAATGTAAATGTGCCAGGACAAGTGTTACATCATCCTAAAGGAAGATGTATGTTTACAAAAGTTAGCAACAATCAGTTGTTGAATTATTTCAGCACTAATCAAGTCCTCAAAATCTCTAAAGAAACATTTAAATAACTCATCAGTGTCAATGAGGCTTCCTGCTTCCAGTCAGTTTGATGATGAAGGTGATTGAAATCATGGAACAAAACGGACAGGTCAGTGAGGAGGGGAGTTCTTCATCAGGTGCTGTGACACATCAGACCTTCATACAGACCAGGGGCGTCTCCACACCGCTGTTGATCCACAGTTACGTGTCTCGGGTTAATCTTGAGTAGATCCTAACCCAGATCCTGAAAATGGCTTAGTGTGAGTCCTGCTGAGGGTTTAGTTAAGGATCACAGGCCGGCGTGTCTAAGATGAAATGCCAGTTGGAGGAGAGTAGTGGGACTGGTTTACCAGGACAAACATTTTGCATAAAACCTTTAACTTTAAGAAATGTAAGTTTAGTTTGTGCTCCTCATTGAAAAGTTAAACAAATCTTCACTTTCATCAGAACTATGCTGTTTCTGTTTCAATCAACAAGCCATTTTGATGCTTTCTGCCCATTTTCAGCCCAACAAGCATCTTTCCATCCATCCATGAACTATACCTGCTTATCCTGTGAGGCGTCTCCGGGTGCTGGATGCTGAGGCCTGTCTCTGGTTACAGTGGGTGAGAGGTGGGGTTCCCAGACAGCTCATACACAAAACACTTCCATCGACATCTATGGGCACTTTAAAGTCTCCAGTTCATCTGTTCTGCTTGTCGTTGGGCTGTGGGAGGAAATCCACACAAAGACAGTGAGAACACACACACACAAAAAGCCCCTAAAAGAGCCAGTGGATCTAAAATAAGATGAAAACTCACCTGAGCTCAGTTATATAGACACATACAAAATACAATATTACTAAACAAGCATCTATGCAGTTATTCAAACATTATTTTCCAAGCCCAGCAGTAACAAAGCAGAACCTTGAGCAAAAATGAATCACTTTATTGACAGAAACAGCGTCACTCATGCACATCAAGTGGCAGCAACCTTCTCCATGTCCACTATTCATTTATTAGAATGACGTTGCACGACTTAAAGCTACTGATTGGATAGACCGCAAGATTAAAGCATATAATCAAATCAGCTGTGAAGAATTGACCTCCTTCCTGCTGACACAAGGCCCTGTCCTCATGGCGTATATGTAAACACTGTAAACACTAAATGAACCCAACTCTTAGCACATATGTACCTTTATACCTGATGCTCTGTCTTCACTGAGTTGACATACAGAACTAAAACCCACCACAGCTCATGCTGGATGTATTTTGATAAGTGTTGTAAGTGTGTCATTTCCATTTCAGCGCCTCACTTTCTCCACCACGTCGTCTGCAGACCCGTGAGGAGCTGCGTTCTCTTGCCTCCCTCCTTCCTGTTCAGAGGTTACGGCTCCTGATTGTTTAATCTCATCACGGGGGATTGGTGACAGCAGGTCCAATCCTGTGCCGACCTCTCCCAAAAGCCAGCAGCGGGGATCAACTGGGATGAAGAGCAGTGGGACGGCGCGGATCAGTCAGTGTGAAGAAGTGACCGGACCGAAGAGGAAAGCACACATTCGATGAGCTCTTAGGGGCCAACACAACATTTCTCTGATTGCTGGGGATCCCATCATTCAACAGGTAGAGAGAGATGATCGACACGTTTGTCTGTGCTGGATGTACATTTATTTTGTCTCAGGAGTGTTTTTGAAATTTGATTTGAAGAAAAGTAGTAATCTGAGAATAATCTGAATAAACTACAGGTTACAGCACCTTGACAAGCACTCTTTTAGGCACTTGTTGTGACTTTTTAACATTTTGATCGTTGTTTCCTCTCACAGCCAGGATGGCTCGGGATATGTCAGATAAGGAAATCTTGAAAATGGAGCTGGATCAGTTGAAGAAGGAAGTTAGCACAGCTAGGACACCGGTGAGTAAATTACTTCTTTTTAAAACACAATGTCTTCTTTTCTTGCCAACAGTTGTGAAAAATCTGTCCAGTATCATCTAGAATTTTATCTCTTGTATTAAAACAATGTGGAAAACAACCAGGGTGGACGGTTTAAGAATTTGTAGCAAGCAAATTTAATTAGTCTGTTATGCCCGTAAAAAGATGGTTTGTTAAAGCTTACATTTCTTATCATCTTTCCTCTCTACAACAGGTCGCTGCAAACTGCACAGAGACGATTGCTTTTGTTGAGGAACTTTTACCAAATGATCCGCTGATTAAGGGCGTTCCAGATGACAAGAACCCCTACAAGGGAGACAAGGGAGGCTGCGTAGTAACATAGCACTCAGAAATCCAGGGAAAAGTCCTGCTGTTTTTTATGAGATCAGGTTACGTTGCTGTAACGTTCCTGTAGAATTCTTGTGGATGAAATGTACAGTAGTAAGAAAACTCAGATCTGTAATTGTATTGGTACCAGGAGCGACTCTTTTCATCACTGGATTACTGTATGTACCTGCTGACATGAAAGTGTTTGTAATTAAATGCAAATAGCTGAACAAAGCTTTGACCTGATTTGACTGCTCTCATTATTGACATACATTATAGGCTATATCTCACTTTTACTGCACTCCTACTGCACTTTCATCTCATGATATCATACTGGTTAATATTAAATAGGGCTGACAACATATTGTTTTGTGTCCGATCAGCATAAGCTAACATGACACTCTTGGCTTGTGTCAGCACTGTGTGAAGCAGGGAAAAGTCACAGGAGTGGTGCAGCTACTGCTTAGTCTAATTCTTAATAGGATTTCTTTGCTGCGGCACAGTCGGTCACACAGGCCTGTTCACACAGAGCTGCTTCCTGTATCAAAGTCTTTAAGCTTATTCCAGCGGCTTCATCCCAGCTTCCGTTTCGAGCTCTCCATCCAATTAGTGTCATTGTCAATCTGGGTAACAGCACATACACATGGTGTGTTCAACATTTGCAACACAACTATTGGTGTGAATATAGCTTTTTTTATTTATTGCAGGTTTAATGTATGTAATCTATGAGACTGTGAGAGTACATGAAGAAATACAAGCGGTCATTCATGCTGCGTTAAACCTTTTTCAGTCCAGTGACCTTAAGCAGCACATATCAGTTGTTTCCAAGAACATAGTAATGACAGCTATGGTCATGGTCACTTATCATTTGGAGGACCTTGGTGATTTATCAATATGTTACATGAAGTTTTTGCTTGGCTTAGGACAGAGGGGAAAACAACCTCCTGGGATGCTGTGGCACTGGAGCTAATGAGTAACAGATTACATGTCACGAGAGAATCAAAAATATGTGAAGTAATGTGTAACGTGATTGTAATTATGCATTTTAAAAAATAGTTTAATAGCTTTTCTTGCTTCTGAGATTCTCGAGACAAGCAAATAGAGAAGAACTTAATTTAATTAAATTAAGATTACTGAGGAAGAGAAGTCCTGAATTATATAATATATAATTATATAATATAATAATAATAATATAAACACCTTCTCAACACCAAGAACAGGAACTGGGGCATCTAAATGGAACAGAGCCATTGTTAATTCTTAATGAAATTAAAATGTCTTCCATAAGCTCTGTTTAAAGTTTACACTGTCGCCCGTCTGAATTTCTGATTTATTGGGGCAAACATAACAGCTTGTTGTGCTGGCTTGAGATTAAATCTATGGCTCAAAGTCAACTGAATTAGTGCATAGCTGGAGTACAAAGTCCATGCATAGACAACATGACATGATAATGCACTCTGAAAACCGTGTTATCACATACATGACATAATTTACAGATTTCCATTTACGTTTGCTGTCCCCTCTCAGCGGAGACATGCCGTGGATATGGTAGGATAATTATTTCCAGTGGCATTAGAGTGAAATGTCTTGATCTCTTTTGTCTGAGCCTGTTATCAGGCCTGAAATGCTGAAACTCTTTCTCTCAGCTGCAGTGTTGTAACGATTTGCCACTGACAGTGCATGGATAAAGTCTAGGACGACCAGCTCATAGTTTATTCTTTATCTAAATTGCCTTATCAGATAAGAGCAATTGTAGATATATCTAATCTGTGCAAGTTCCCTATTGGAATGACAGAATAATCACACTTCACAAAGGCGGAAAACAGACTGACCTTCACAGAATAACCTTCAGATCACAACCTGTGTGACTTCTAGACATCTGAACAGACAATGCAACTTTATTTTTTTTACTTTAAAACCATTGACTGTCAAACACTGTCCTGATTCCTTATGCAATTTATATTTACAGAATAGTGCATCTTTTGCTTGAATATTAATGTAACTATATGCCAACTATCACACCCTTATTGTGGTCTGTGCGCTGTCATCACAAGAAAAGTAGGTCTTTCACCACTTTATCTTTATTGCTCGTCATAACACAAATAGTGTTACATATCTAAAATTCCTGCCTCTTTTCTCCAGACCTTTGACACTTGGCATCATATAAAGGAGCCTTGAGAAGAGAGACGTGTTCAGAATAAACCTGAAAACTTGACACCACAGCTACAGAGAACTACTGAGTCTAGAAACAGCTGTTTGATCCATCGACTCCATTATGTGGCTCTTGATTTTCTTAGTGTGGTTGGTTATATGGGCCGGTGGCACATACTGGTATCTATTTGGAAAACCGAGCCCTTTCTCCCTAGAGTCAGTGAGACCACCTGGACCCCGGGAGATTGACCAGAAGAAGCGGGACAAAGTCATCAAGCAAGGTAAAATTATTGTAGTTGATCATGCTTGTATGCAACATCACCATTAATTTGTACCATGATGCAATGCTTTGAAAAATGAGCATATTTTCTACCAGTTTCACCAGTTTGAGCTCTACAAGATGGAAAACACTCTTTAATCACAATACCATACTAATATAGTTAAGATGTAACAGTCAACAGTAAACTGACCTGGTTCGTGTTCTCTAAAGAAGGAAGGCACACTTGAAAATCTCTTTTTCTTCCACTGGAGATATAACAAATATTATCCACTTAAATGTCAACATGTGTTTTCTATATCTTTACACCAAATGTGGACCAGTTCAGCCAGCAAAGCACCAATTCTGCTTAAAAAAAAAAGTAAAATAACTTATTTACCTCAACTTATCATGGTAAAATAGCAGAGAAATGATACTATAACGAAATAACTCATTATGTAATGATCAAAAATACAATATGTTTATTTAGAGTTGGTGCTTTAGTGTAAGAGTTGAGAATTTTATGGAAGAAAAATCTGATATACTTAATTTTGAATTCCTGAATCGTTGGGTCTCTCTCTTAATTAAGAGTTTGGTCTAGACCTGCTCTTATGTAAAGCGTCTTGAGATAACGCTGTTATGAATAGGCGCTATATAAATAAAGGTTGATTGATATATTTTTTCATATTGCCGTTACCCTGCAGAGATCACTGATGTGTTTATGATGTCTGCTGTCACAGTGAATACGCTTCCAAAAACAATCAGCGCAAAAATCTGTCAATGCTGGAAAAGCACGAATGTAACGTTAATAATTGAATTGAATTTTAAAAATATGCTCATTTTTTGTTAATGTTTTTATTTTATCTTATGAACATTATTAATGGTTATTCTAGTTTTTACACAAGGTGAAATAACATGTTAGCTAATTAGCAAAGCTATTATAATGAATTAAAACTACATTAAAAAAAAACTATGTTTGAAAAAAACATACTGAAAACTGGACTTTAGAAAAAAAATAAAACTAACTGAAATGATATTGTGTACTTACAAAACTACCTAAAGATAAAATGTGCAGTAAATGTCTTTAGTTTTACTCTTTGGTCAAATTTGTGAAAACATCAAGCACAAGGAGCCACTGTGCGTCTGTCCATTCAGACCGGGATTGTGTCTACATGACTGGTCAATTACCTGCAAAACACATTGTGTTTGTATTGTAAAGCTAATTCTGAACTTCTGAAATCTTACCCCTGACAAATACCCCTCATATTATAATAAAAAATAACCTAAAACTAAAAGGTTTTCAACAAAAAACAAACAAACTGAAGGAGCAAACGCAGTCTGGAGATAAACTGAAACGAAACTACATTAGCATATATCAAGATGAGACTAAATAATTCACTATACGTCTGAGGTGGGCTGATACAGTTATCTAAAGGATGTGTTTTCATGGCCATATCTAAGAATTTAGATTAGACCTTAATTAGCAGAGGAGCAGCAATTCATCTGTGTTATCTTAATTAGATTATGAACAGGAGATTGGTTTAGCAGTCTTATCTGCTGTTTATTGCCAGCAGCAGAACACAGATACAGGAATTCACAAGTCATGTATTTATGACAGGAAAGGTGTGCAGTGCAACCTTCAGACTATTGTGTAACTCAATTATACAACACATTTTGATGTCTCCGTTACAGCACTTGCTCGTGATAACATTCACAGTGCATCTGTAGTAAGTCTGACTGAACAAAAGAGATGTGTTTTACCACGTTAATGTCGGCTCGGTATGTTTCTGTCCAGGTTTCAGCCCTGACAAGGTGCCCCAGAACCTGGATGTCATCGTCATCGGGAGTGGTATTGGTGGGCTGACAGCTGGAGCCACACTGGCCAAAGCGGGGAAGAGAGTCCTGGTGCTGGAGCAGCATGACCAGGCAGGAGGCTGCTGCCACACCTACATAGAGAAAGGCTTCGAGTTTGATGTTGGTAAGAAGACTTGGCGTTTGTGGATCGACAGTACCATTTTTTAATCTTTGAATGAGAATAATGTTTAATTAAAACTATAAACACATAAGTGAAACTCCAAAGAACAGTCTAAAATCCAAACATACTAAGTTTGATATTAGGCATAATAAAGAAATCCTCTCAATTTAGTGGTTGGAATTGGGGAATGTTTGGCATTTTGGTTTAATTGTCAAGTTTCTGGTTACACAAAAGGATCTTACAGTTCTGTCTCAGCAGGGATCCTGTCTGTAATGTTGCCAGACACTTTGAACAACACTCTGAGCCTGTCAGGCTCTTTAAACAAGCTCAATTGCGCAATTGCCCTAAAAGATTACACTGCAACCATTACAGCCCATTTACTTCACATTCTCAGCTGCCGGCAATCTTTTTTTTATACCAAAATGTGTAAAAACAGGGCCCAGGTTTAAAAATACAGCAGTTATTCTTTAGCTTTGAGGAGTTTTTAAAACAGTTACCTCATGTAAGAAGAAAATGTTGAACTCTGTATTTTGAGCAGGCTCAAGCTGTTTTTACAGTTGGATGAAATAAAATGTGAATTTCAGCATAATGTGACCTAAACCGATGCATGATAGGTATTAGTTTGACTGATAGTCTTTCTTCTCCAGGGCTTCACTACATTGGTCAGCTCCATGAGAACAGTCTGCTGCGTATCGCCTTCGATCAGCTCTCTGAGGGCCAGCTGGAGTTCCAGGAGCTAAATCAACACTTTGACACCATCCAGATTGGCCAAGGCGATGAGAAGCGAGAGTACACCATCTTCTCCGGTAAAACTGAGATGCAAGCTCATCTGATGAAGCAATTCCCTGATGACACAGAGGCCATCGAGACATTTTTCAAAATCATGAAGGTACTGTTAGCCAGTGGGTGCATGTGTGTCATGTTCCACGCTCCAATAAAACAATGAAGTCTGAATGCCCCAAACATCTTCTGTATTCCTATAGGTCTCAGCTAAGAAGACCCACTACCTGGCAACCCTAAAGCTGATCCCACAGTGGGTGTCTTTATTCCTGCTCAAATCAGGCATCGCAAACCTCTTCTCCCCGGTATTCCGTCTCTCTGGCACATGTGCAACAGACTTGGTGAACACTCTGACCAGCAACAAGGATCTCCACGTCATCTTTTCTTATCTTTTCTATGGTGGGTCCTCAAAACTTGTCACTGGAGCAAGAAACCAACTCTAAGTCCTAAAGCAAGACACTGACACAGACTGTCTTTGCTCTGTACTTGAGAACACAACAACTACAACAATAATAAAAATAATGGCTATATGGGGCTGAAATATAAGTAAATGAAACAAGTGATATAAATACTAATATTCAGGTGATGCCTGACCTGAACTGCAGCCATCTTATATTTTTGCTTGTTTCTGGGGGATTTTTGCCTTCAGACAGTGACAGTTGAGGTTATGTGATTGACTTGGAGAGTGATGAATATTCCCGTTTGGCCAGTGGGATGTCTCTCCTTGTTTCCTTGTCTGGATAATTGTCCTGCTGCATCATCCAATAATCAGGGAACTGTGTATAAAAAAAATACAGGTTCCCAAAATGGGTCTTAACACAGTAAAATGAAAGCTGAAAGTATAAAGTTGAATAATATAAAGTTGAGTTATTATCTGTGCTTGAAACAAAGTAATATTTAAGCCTTCAATTTGTCTACATGTAGGCGTGCCTCCAAAGGACTCCAGTGTTCTGATCAATGCCCTCCTGGTTCATCACTACAAACGAGGTGCCTACTACCCTAAGGGTGGTGCCAGCGAGATCGCCTTCCACATCATCCACACCATTCAGAAATATGGAGGAAACTGTCTGGTCAGAGCTCCTGTCTCACAGATCCTGGTTAATGAGAAGGGAGCAGCTTATGGTAGGGAATGATTCCAACTTTCATTTTTACCCGTTGAAGATGGTCTGCAGATAAATGACTGCAGGTTCGTCCCTTTGCCATGTGACAGGCGTGAAAGTGAGGAAGGGTCAGGAGGAGGTGGAGGTCCATGCACCTGTGGTGGTTTCTAACTGTGGCATCTTCACCACCTTCGAGAAACTCCTTCCCCCTGAGATTCAAGTCAAGACAGGTGAGCAACTGAATAATGGATGAATTCTAAATGATATCAACTTGTATTATTTAATATATATTAAATAATATATATAAGTAGCAAGGAGGTTTCTAACCCTAACCCCATATTACAGATATCCAGGAGAGACTGAACATGATGAAACATGGCAGAGGGTCATTCTTGGTCTTCTCCGGCTTTGATGGAACTGAAGAGGAGTTGGGCCTGGAGTCCACCAACTTCTGGCTGTTCAAAAACAACGATATGGACAAGTCGTAAGTGTGCAAAGCTCTGATCACACTAGACACTAATCGCAGAGGTAGCACTTAATATCCACAAGGGGGTGCTGTTGTATTACAGTGGGAATGAAATACATTTACAGAGGTGAAACTAACTGCTTAGTGTAGAGACCAGGAACAAGCACCAGATGTCATTTCTCCCAAAAGAAAAGAAAAGACTGGTAAAAATTTATTGACCATTTACATAAAGAAACACATTGTAAGTAGCTTTTTCGTCCTCTAGATGGAGCACAGGATCAGTCAGGTTTAACCTCAGGTTTTAAATATCACACTCGTGCATTCTTATATGTGTATGTGAGACCAATATGTGATAAAAGAAGCCCAGACTGCTCTGACTGAGAGGGATGATGATCTGAAATTCACATTTTCATGTTATCTTTTTTTAGGATGGAAGACTTCTTTGCATTGAGCAAAGAGGAAGCACCAGATAATATTCCCATGATGTTCATCACAATGCCATCTGCCAAAGACCCAGAAGCCAAAATAAGACACCCTGGTACAATCAATCATTACTTTTTCTACTAGGAAATTATGTTCAGAGGAAAGAACATGTCAAAATTAAAGATAGAGCCATATTATGTTTTAAACATGTACAGCGACACATCTGAAACTCTGTATATGTTAGATGTCTTGTGCGTTTCACGTTCACAGGAAAATCCTGCATGACAATACTGACGATGGTGAAGTACGAATGGTTTGAGGAATGGAAGGACACTACAGTGCGCAAAAGGGGTGACGAATATCACAACTACAAAATGAGATTTGCTAAGAACCTCTTTGACTGGGCCTGCACTTTGTTCCCTAAAATCAGAGACAAGGTACGATCAGTCGCACGTATGCACACGTTTAAGATGGACTTTTATGTATTGTGTTATTTTTATGTATTGCTGTTCTATGGTTTCTTGTCTACCTGCCGAGGGACAACAGATGCAGATGTTAGCTGCCAGCTAACTCTGGTGCAATTACTTTGTCTATGTAAAAATAAGAAATTAAATGAGATAAAATGAAATGTATTTCTGTTGTCTGTGCACGTGTTGTTGTTTGTCTCTGAATAAAGACTGATTGTAATATTTGCATGACTTGTTTTTCCAGTTGGTTTTCCAGGATGTGGCGACCCCACTGACCAACATGCACTACCTGGGTGCCCAGCGAGGAGCCATGTACTCCGCTGAGCACAACCTTGACCGTTTCCATGCCGAGGCTGTGGCGAAGAACAGGTGCAACACCCCCATCAAAAACCTCTACATTTCAGGTATGACAGGTTACAAACTTTTATGTTGAAAAGTTCTACAAGCACAGTAAATTCTTTGTATTTTGTGATTGAGTGAGGTTTTCACAGAAACAGAAATGTCTCAACAAGTTTATTTAGTTTATGCGGTAGGGTTTCTTTGCAGTGTAGTTTTTTCCAACCAAACTAACCAGTTTGTGCTTGATCAGTTTAGTGGAACAGTTAAAACACTTAGTAAGAATTGTAAGGAAGTCACAAGGAAAAGGAAAGAAAAACATGATACTGAGGGAAAATTGGACAAAGATGTGACTCCAGACATCAGGTTGTCTTCTCTCATGTGTGTCTATCTGTTTCAGGCCAAGACGTGTTCAGCTGTGGGATAGCAGGCGCTCTGCATGGTGGACTCCTCTGCGCCTCGACAGTGTTGGATCACATCGTCTACATTGACTTGCTCCTCCTCAAGAAGAAGCTGAAGAGGAGGAAAGCCAGGGAGTTGGCCCAGCTGGCTAAGAAGAAGCTGCAGTGAGAGTGCTCTCTACTTCCCCTGCAGGCTTGTGTGGTGAAACTGCATGAACGTGGTGAAAAGGACCCTTGATTGTTGTGGGAGGCTTAAAGGAGCACGCCACTACATCTGTTCTCTATGCTAACATTATAAAGTCTGCTAATGATAATAGTTCACTTCTGTGACAGTTACAAGGACTGGATATTATGTCCTGTTCGTTGTAAAAGGGAATAATACAGCTGTCACAGTTTCAAATTTGAAAACATCACAAGTAGCCTAAAAATGTATTTTCTTTTGTTTTGTTGTCTGAGCTAAAGGTGTCATGTACTCCTCCGTCAAGTCTGTTAGAATTACCTTTAGCAATGAGAACATAGACTGTAAAATAATGCAGATTGATCATGTGTTCCTGGTGGATCATTTAGTCTAACAATGTATGTCAGCATACTTGATTGGCTACTCTTGAGCTGTATTTTTTATTGCAGTACTTGTACACAATATTGCAGTAGTTGTGTATATATGTAACGGGCTGGGACAGTTTTGTTGGAGCTGCTGGTGCTTCTTTTCAGTATTTCACTGGTTTACCAAAGGTAAGGTAAAGGTAAATAATCACAGGTAAACACAAATATCTTGACTTGAATTAACTATACTTAACTGACCACATTCACTCCCTAATACCTCACTGCAACACTGCATCATTTTTTGGGGAAATTATATTTATTATTCAGTTGGGTCTTTTTAAAATGGCAATATTCTAGTAAGCCTGTAGTGCTTTTCTTATTGTGATTATGAGCGCCTAAAAATCATGAGGAAAAAGATTTCCTTTATTTCATTGACTTATTTACTGATCTATGTAAAATGCTATTATTCTATTTTTTTATATTTGTATTGAGGTATTTAGTGATCTTCAGATCGGTTGTACCGAAGGAACAGTTTTACTGTATAACGTTAAGTTTCATCTCCTTTATTTAAAGCTAAGAAATATCCACAAATGCTTAGTCATTACAAAACCTGGTTTGACGTTTAAAGATTTTCTAATGTCTGTTGTTGTGATGTTTGTACAGATTTTTGTCTTAATGTAGAGTCACAGCTTGGTTTGTTTTGGCATCACCCAATTTTTTTATTGCTGTACATGCTCAATAAACTTGGTGAACCAAATTAAAAATTCACTCTCAGTCCATCTAAATCCTCAAAACATGACATTTTTTTATGTGCTCAAACTGATATGAAGGCTGGAAAAATGATAGAACACATACATAATTAACTTTGTGTAATGATATGATGTATAATGAAATAAAATATTACTTATAGCATTAAAATGATTAAATATAACACTACCTATAACAAATTCTTTTTCTTTGAAGCATCAGGTATGATGGGTGATTATTGCTATATCACTTACTGGTGAACTGAGATTGCCAGTCCCCCTCTGGGTTTCCTAGTTCCCACCCATGTTGTTCTGACCTGACTTAAAACCCCAGTGATATTTGGGTAACTGCTGAAATCAAACGTATGGGGTGAAACCTCAGACTTCCTGCACTAAGTGAACATTTCCTCAGTAAACGGTGGGCAGATTGGCTGACAAACTGTGGTCTGTAGGAGACTACCGAGGGGATCCGAGGAGAAGAATGCCCCCTCTGTCCAGGCAGACGGTGGGATGCCAGTAGCTCTCTCACTCTGTTAACCTCCATCCCTCTGCTGCACAAACCTGGGGAAAGCTCTCCCTGCTGCTTGAGCTCCGAAGTGCACGTTCCTACTGTTACCATTCTCCTTTCAATATATTGTGAATAGAACAGGCCGAAACTGAGGCAAGTTAAAGGACGAGGAGCAAAATGGGAGGGAGTGGAGGAGTTAATTATATTGACTTTGTCTGGCTGGAAGTTCAGTAGGCTAAAACATATAATTACCATGGCATGATAAAGTCCAGTACTTCACCAGAAATAAATGTGACATCTACAGTACGGATGCACGGAGCTTTGAACAAACTCATACCCTCCTTCTGAGCTCTGGACTAAAGTTAACCCAGCCTTGTAGCCATGCTCATGGGGTGGCTATAGGGATGGCAATGTTGGCCTGTCGGTCAGTTTGGACCAAACTAAAATATCTCATTCATTATGGGATGGATTGTCATGAAATTTTCTACAAACATTCACGGACACCAGAGGACAAATTCTGTGTCATCAGTGAAGTTTGTAGACTGTTTATAAAACATTTCAGCTTTGTGAAGGCAAATTACCTTTTTATCTAATTGCTGAAAGTAATCACAGAGAACTCAAACTTAAGAAAGTGTGAATTTATAGAAAAGCAAGTCATGTCAGCTAAAGTGGGCAGATCTGAGGAGGAATTTGAATTTTTCTTGACCGGCACAAGCACCACCTCAACCCCCCTCTTCTTTTTCCCTCTTGCAGGCAGCTCCCACATGTTTAGACACGCTCTTACATCAGGAGGGGCCCAGAGGGTCGGATCTGAAAAACAGCAGTCCGCTCTTTCCACTGTCTCAGCCTGTCCGACTCTCTCTATCCAGCCAATGCACACGTTTAAATGGAATTAATATTTGAGAGGTCATTCATAGCTAATCAAACAACACTGGCACCTGAAAACTAATTGTTTACATAAAGCAAGCAGTAAACTTGAAAACACTGTAGCAGCAGGATTGGCTGAGGGAGTATTCCCGTTGCTCTGTTCTAGTCTCTGCGTTTCAGCCAGCTTTCCTTGTTTTCCAGATGTTGGAGCTCCTCCCCGCTGGCCTGCCGCAGCCTCCCACAGCTTGAGCCCAGCCAGCAACCACAGCTGCTACCAATCTGACGATTCTCAAAAGAAAGTTTCAGATGACCGAGATGAGAGAAAGACCCAGTCTGAAGATAGCACCCAGGATCAGACAGGGCTTCAAGGCACAAGGAGGTGATAAAGACGACACCAGTCGTTTTTAAGAGTCACTCCTACATAGCTACCATATTTAGATACAGTATGATGTCCTTGATAGATGAAAATCTTCAAATAAACGTAACATTTTGGGTGGGGTTTTAAAGCTAAAGGTACAAATGTATGTTTATAAAAGAAAGAGAAAAAGGGGCATTTCTTCATCTCCGTTTCTGTGGATTAAACCAAATCACACTGAAGCCGTTTTCCTGCTCTGTACAGATCACAGACCTCTCCGATGTCGGCTAAAAGCTGCTGCTTGAGGCCAACTTTCTGTTGAGCTAAATGGAAAATCCAAAGGAAAATGGCATCTTCCCCAAGTCTTCCTTCTGCCCAAAAAAATCTTTCTACAATCTGAAACACGACTGGCCCACATGTCTGCACACTCAAATCTCAGACTAGCAGCGGTACATAAAGTTTACTTTAGTTCTGCATCCTCTAGTCTTAACACTGGTCAGTTGTGACATTGCCACATGTAGTAGAAATCAGCACAATACACAAGTTCAAGCTGAATTAATCATTTAGCAGAAAAATAATCACCAACTATTCTGTTAATTCCAGAGAGGATTTACTGATTTCCTTTGTCACATATAATAGTGACTTGAATATCTTTAGATTTTTGGACTGTTGGTTGGTGAAAACTGCTATAAACTATATTAAAACTAAACTATTTAATGACTTTGACCTTCAAAAATGTGATCATAACCTTTTAAGTTGATATGTTGATCTTGTAAATAAAGAGTTGCTCATTTACACATCCATCCAGAGTTGTGCTTCTGGCCACCTGATGAATGCAAGTCAAATATTCACTCTCTTTTAGTCTTCATGTTGTCAGTGTGATACAGTGTCATTATAAAATGTCAGTTATGGATAATAATTTTTGGTTGTGGCCGAAATTACAAATGTCAGGAAGCTGAAATTAACCTCATGCTAGTTAGCTTCCCTCTTGCCACACCCTTAAACTAGAGAAAGCTGGAGATGGTAATTCGAGCCTTTATTTTGAAGTGCTTGATTGATGATTGACAGCAGGCAGTAAAAGCAAACCGCACTTATTGATATGAGCGTATTTTCCCACAAAGTGTCACTCATTTTAAAGAGCAAATGTTCGTCCCGTCCTGCGGATTTAAATTTGTCATCTTGCCACCTTTGAAGACCTCTATTATCTCCCTCACTATATCACTATTTCTTCTTCTCAGCCTACCAACTGAATTAAAGCTAAGGAATGCATATTGGCAGACCTCTATTTTCCCTTTTCAGCTGTTTGTAATATTTCCTGTGAGGCTGCTCTGCACATTTGATTGTAAATGATGTTACATGTTCGAGTTTGGATGGATGAGAGAGAGAAAAAAGGGAGGCCTGAAGATAGGAGAACATTTTGAGCTGAACTTTGAATGAGGCACTATCATGTTTGTTGAGTCATAGTAAGTATTCAATATGTATCTCTGCTCCATAGTTATGTATGTGAGCGGGGCAAAGGCTGTATCTCCACCTCTGCACCTGGCAACAACAAAACAGCCAACCTTTGACATCCAGATTGACTTTAGAGATCCCAACAATAACATGAAGGTCCCACTTCAACCTCAGCGTTCCTGTCCGTTCATTTAAAGAGGTCTGATGGAGCGACAGGGAGGGAGACAGTGTTATAGAGAAAACAAAAGTAATCACAACCTGCTAAACCACAAAGTCACAGCACTCTATTATGTGATCATAGTCCACGGTGTTACAGAACTGTACTCAGGATAAGAAGCTTTGGCTTTAATCCAGTGCTGAAAAACTTGTGTGGTCAGATTAAGAACAAGGATCCAGGAATTTTACGTATAAATAATTACACAGGAGATGTTAAAACTGAAAAAAAAAAACATGTAAAACTTTAATTTACCTTGCATACAAGAGGAGGAAGACCAAATTTAACTAATAAATAATAATGATCCTGTGTTTGAATCAAAGAGTTAATCTGTTCGCTCTTTCACACCCATCTGCACTATGTGACTACAGCTCCTCCTTCCAGTGGATGCTTAAGACATGACCCAGAGTTCTCACATTTCACCATTACATCTTGAAGCCCCCCACCCCACCGACTTCCAACACACCTCTACCTTCCCCTTGGAACATGCCCACCCTCCACTGTGTAATCAACATCAGCCTAATGCATCTGCATTCGTCATCACTGCTCTCTCTGCTCTGTGTTTACATGGTGAGCCTGCTTGTGAAACTGGGGTGAGCCTAAATGGTGGACGCAGTATGCACTAGAGGGGGCTCTTCAGTGGGTGTGATTCCAGCCAGGCCTCATATGGAGATGACTCCACAACACGTGGTCTGAATACCGACAGTATACTGTAGAGTTTATGTGGCATTTTCCCTCATCTGAGTTAAGGCTCTAAGGATAGAAGGCGTTAAAATGCTGTGCAGATATAAATAAACTTTACTTGATGATGTTTTATTCCTCATTAGAAAAGACTGAACAAAGAAGAAACGTGTATTATGTAGTGAATGTAATATTTATCAGCAGAGGTATGCAACATTTCACAGCTCACTTTTACCACACACTTTTTCAACAATTTGCAAAGTGTTCCACTGTTTGCTGTGACATGCTTTGGCCTTGATTCTCACATACCAACTGTTTACTTTTCCACTTAGCACAGATATGAGAAACATTTGGCCAGAAGGTGGCATACTCACTTCCTTCTTGGATTCTAATGCCCTTTAATTTAGTTAAATAGTTTGGCTGCTTCCCAGAACAAACTGCCAGACATTAAGTGTCCCATGTCCCTGTGAGTGTCAGAGTTTACCACCTCAGGAAAACTGGACTACTTCCACCGGTGTTGTGATCAAGTAAGGTGTTGTATTGCTTTTGTAAAACAAAATGTACACAATACAACACAAATCCAACAGAGCTATTTTCTATGAGGTTAAGAAACAAACACATGAGCACAGGGCTTTGGGGTGTCATCTGTTGCGTCTCAGCGCTGGTCTCCAGCTGACTGACACTAATTTCGTCTGTCTTGATCTCCTGTGAAATCTTGAGTGATTGAGAGGGGATGTTTTCCCTGGCCTCTGCTCACCGGCCCCCGGTCCGAGGACAGGGCCTCTCACAGCATGATGATCCCAGAGGGGTCGTACCTACATGGTCTTATTTCAGCACTGAGGCCAAGTTGGCAAAGTGTTCCAGATGGGAAATAAAGGGAAGTGTTGTGTACTTTACTGAATTAATTACAGAGAATAAAGTAATAGTCTTTTTTAAACTTTAAATGCACCCTGAAGCAGCCATTTTCAGTTCTGTCCTCTTTACTTCAGACATCATGAGAGATGAAGACTGAGAGAAGACTTTTGTTACTGACTCATGATTCATCTTTTCTGAACTCAAATGTTTGGTCTTCCAAGCAGGCAGAGTGTGATTAAACTCCCCCAGTGAAAATGCTGCAGCACAGACAAAGACATTACTAGGACCACAATTAGAGACTCCACCTTTTCCCTCCTGGTCTCAGAGATTTTCCTGCAAAGAAAGCTGCCTATCAACGCCTACTTTGTGTCCTTCATGCAGACGAGCGCCTCTATTTCTGCACATATTTAGCATATTCAACTTTGCTATGTTTTCCCCACTGTTTTTGGGGGATTCTTGATTTTTACTGCCTTCAGACATTAGTCATTTGAGTGTTAAGTATATTTTGTAGGCTCACATGTGGAGGTTTTAAGTACAATAGGGGCAAAAAACAACAATACGCTCAATATACTGATAAATCAAAGCATCTGAGAGTTGCTACGTACTCATGTCACAGACTGCATGACTAGTTGAGGTGTGTGAGGGTGGAACACACTTTATGTAGCCACAGGTGATAGAAGTGGGGTAGTGTTCTTGTTATGGCTTGTACTGCCCTACAGGTACAGGACCAACAAACTGAGACCGCAGAAATCACTTTCTCTCTCTCTCTTTATGCACACACACACACACACACACACACATACACACACACATTATATATAAATACATACAAAACAAAGAAAAACTAAATTTAACACAGATGTGACAGAAATGTATGATTGGACAAGAACTTGCTGATGAGCTTGAAAATAGTAGTTTAACAAGATAATCTTAACTCATTGTCCAGTTACTAAGCAAACACCATCCTCTGATGAAGAAATTGCTCTAGAAGAAGCTATAAAGTATATAATGCGTATTCAGGTCTTTAAATTAAACAAAACCACAAGAAATAAATGTCTCCATTTTGTAGACGTCCTGTATTCAATGGTTACTTCAGTAAAGGTCTGAACCTATTACCAATAAAAGTAATCAAAATTTCCAGAGTGTAAACATATGAATGCATTAGTGTGTGAGCAGCATTTTCATGGTATTGTTTGACAGAATGGAGCAAATTCTAACTACTTTCTGAATATCTGGTCTATAATAATGCATGTTTTTCTGATGAGCTTGTACAATAAAATGCATTTGTCACGTATTTGAGTGGGATATACTGTGTTAGTTGATACCTCTTAAGTGAGATAACTGCCCATTTTGTGAGGACTAAATATTTCTCTTTCAGCTATGACATACATGCACAGAAAATGTAAAAAGCTATGCTATTATAGCTATTTGTGGACAAAAGGCAGCGACCATAATTAAATAACGTAATGTTATAGGTTATTTTGATTACTGGCCAGCTATCCAAACAAATTCTCTCTGTATAGTTTTATTAGGTCCTCCATTGTGTCTTAATTCTGCTCTGTGACTGTCTCAGGGAGCACTGACATGCCTACAAGCTGAACCACAAAAAGAAACCTTGGTATTCAAACAAATTATACATTTTAACATACGTAAAGAAACAATCACTCGGTGAGTGAATGTATACTGTTACATGTTACCGTTTGGAAAGAGTTAAATTAGCTGACTGGATTTTATCTGTCACAGTAATCTGGTTTGAGTTGAGTGTTGGGATCATTTCTCACCGAGCATTTCTTACATAAATTGGTTTTGGTGCTTATCAGACGACCTCTATCTGACTAAATGGTATGCCTACAGTATGATGGCATGTGGAGACGTTTTTCTGACCGACCAAAAAACTTTAGCTCATGATACTGACTGTTGCAGGACTGTTTTCAGTTTTCCTCCTTAAGGTTTTGTTTCCGAAGCTGAAGTCACAATGCAGAACTGAGCATAATGCAGCCAGCAGCACGGAGTTAAGTGATTCCAGATGCTTTAAGAACTGAACTGATGTGCGAAGGCAGAACAAAAAGATGTTCCCCTTGCCCTCCTTTATCCAGACTATACCGTTGCTGTCATCCTTCTTTTCCTTTCCTGCTTTCACTACCAAAGAAATCACTTCGAGAATGTTACCTGTGTTTTGGTTAACACTTGAGCATGAAACAGTAAAAAAAAGCTATCCCTCTAGCTGTGATATCAAGTTTCATGGATATAGAGCAAAAAAGTTTGGAAAATTTGGAACAAAACCAATCCGGGTTAGAAGTGGGAGGAGAATCTCAGGGCCATAATCTTTTCTTTTAAATTTTACTGCTGTGAACTAGACAATTAAATCCTCCCCATGTGGCACAAACACTGCACTTCACAAGGAATGAAAATCCCTACAGCCAATGCTGCATCTACTTGCATCAGCAAAGAGAACCTCCATCAATTTGACAGTCCAAAGACAAACTGTGTGAGTTAATGGTGCAGGATTTATCTCACTAGCAAGTCAGGGAGAGGCTGGGTGGGACTGGGCTGGGTTTAGCGGGTGAGAGAAGGTGGGGTCTGACACACGGCCTGCACTCCTGCCTCGTGAACTCTCAGGAAGGTCGCCCCAGGGTGGCTAGTCTTTTAACTGGGTGCTTCTCTCCCTCCCACTGCTTACATATGTTTAAGGGGAAGCAAGGTGGGGGTGTAAAGTGAAATAAAGAACTTCAGCAATGCGCAAGACAGGTAGAGACAGGACAAGAATTAAAGAGACCGAAAGAGAGAGAGGAAGAGGAAGCTAAATGTGTGCACAGAGGTGGAGAGTGAAGATGTGGCAGAGAAGAAGAAAGAAAACATAAAGCATTAACAATAAATCTTGAGCTACTTAACGTCTGTTTTTTGCATCTACAGCCGCGAGAGAGGACCTCAGAGTGACACATGCAGCATCACACCAACAGACTGTATTAAACTACATCACTATCTTTACTGCAGATGTTAGGGAAAGAAGACTGCATTCGGAAATGGTGTCTTGTTAAGCGGCT
Organism: Pempheris klunzingeri; assembly: GCF_042242105.1. NCBI lineage: Eukaryota > Metazoa > Chordata > Actinopteri > Acropomatiformes > Pempheridae > Pempheris > Pempheris klunzingeri. The sequence goes on from NC_092031.1 coordinate 4,934,514, forward strand.
GAGCTCCAGGAAAAATGTTCGGAGGAGGAATGCAGACTGTTGAGCGTCTTGACATGTTGAGGGAGAGGTAGTGGGCTGAGAGGAGTCCAGTGCAGGAGTCATAATCCATGTTTTAAGGCTTTCAAGAAAGTCTAATCTAAAAGGGAGGTTTAAAAAGAGCCTAACTATAACCCACGTGGGTCTGCATCCTAAGTGCTGTCATTAGATTCAGAGAGGTTTCAGGGGGCAGGAAGCTGTGGATCCTGTGGGTGGCCACTGTCATTATCAGGTTAAGTATAACCATTAAACTTAATGAAAAGTCAAACCTGTGGGACTGACAGTCACGCGTTGAAGTGATTCTGAAACTAATGACGTACCCGCCTTTAATCCAACACCCAAACCAGATTTCTTTTCTAGCTGCTTGCTTCATTTTAACAGTATGTTGGGGTAATGACATCCGATGCTGTACTTTAATATTTTTGTAATCTGCAGATTATATTCTGTTGCTGGACCTACAAATTCTTTCCTGAGCTAGACAATGTGCTTTAACAAGGACCATGTGTCGTGAATAAACTCAGTTATCTGGTGCAAAGATGATTCACTCTGTTAAGACACTGCCTCACAAAAAGTGTTTTCTTCTACAGAAAGCACTGCAATCAACATTCGGCAAAGAGCAAATTGCATATTTTGAAATATGCCCAGGTCTTATTTTCTGATTAAAGATATTTTTATGTATATTTTCAAAAAGCTAAAAAAAACTGCAGCTTTATGTCCAAAAGGTAGCACAGTACCATCAACACAAATAGAAACTGAGACTAAGTGTAGGTTAATGGTGTCAGAAGGTACTGTAAGAGCATTTTCATCCACCCCATCAACATACACACTCAATTTTGCCAGAGTGGACTGCTCCTCCCTCTCTTTTTCCCCTCTGTGGTCGATTCTTACTTTTTTTTTTGTCTCGACACTGTTTCTGTTCCTCCTCTTTGCACTTCGGCCAAGTATACTCCCTTTGTTGATGTGGCAGGCCTGGGAAATGAAAAGTTGATACTTCATG